>NC_080203.1:91387181-92035994 GCF_030028045.1 Hippopotamus amphibius kiboko
CTCGGCCTGAGCTGCCCAAGTTGCTGTGAGCCAGGCAGGGCGCCACTGCTCACTCACTCCCAGGGGAAGGAGGCATCATTGTACCCTCTCTCTCCCCACACACCAGCGCTTACAGATGAACAGTTATGAACTTTTATCACGTTGGCCAATGGTTATCTCGCATACGAATGGTGGGAGAAAGCTAAAGATTGGCATCAGGTTGACGTCTGCCCTATAAAATGTAGTGGAGCAATTCAGAAATCATCAAAGCCCAGGTCCTCATGACCCACAGCTGTCCAGCAATCTGATGGAATGAGTTTGATCATTTGCTGGGTAGTTGCTCACAGAAAGTCTAAGTCCAGAAATCACTAGCTCCCATTCTTTGAGCACTTCTTGAGTTTCCTACACACACACACACACACACACACACACACAAACTGGACTTAAAGGGAAAAAAGCAAGTAAAATTTGATAATGATAGTGTCTTTGCTGAGAAAGATCAAAACCGATGAGATAAAGTAAATAAGAGATCAAGGATTATAACTGTTCTCACTCAAAAAAAATTGAAGAACTGTTACCCAGTCCAAGCTCATACTGCTCACCATGTGACAGGCCAATAAATCGAGACAAGTTGTTGGGGCAAAGAATAGCGACTTTATTCAGTAAGCCAGCAGACTGAGAAGATGGTGGACTAGTATCCAAAAGAACCATTTTACCTGAGTTAGAATTCAGGTTTCTTTTATACTAAAAGGAGAGGTGGTGTGGCTGGTTGTTGCAAACTTCTTGGTGCCAGAATCCTTTGTTCTCACAGCTTTTTGCATAGGTCTGGTCATATTCCTGTAAATCTCCAATAAGACAATGGTTATTCTCCACTCTGCAACTTTTTATCTTTATATGAATGGAAGAGTGTTATACCTTTAAAGGTCAAGCCTGGGAAGCAGATCTTTAAGAATGGGCTATCATGTATATCTCAGGTTTGTTCTTCTCTGTTACAGAACCACAGTTCCAATTCAAGCTGCTTTTTAGAGACAGAGATTGAGAAACCTCTCTTGTCCTGCTCAAGATATTTCCTTAAAAGAACCCCAACTGAATGTCAGTTCAACAATATGTCCTTATTTATTTATAAAAAGCTATTTATTGATCAGGGCCCCCTTCCCTTCCAAATACTACTTCCACACAAAAACTGATAAGTCATATAAAAGTAATAAGAATGGAAACTGGCACACAGCTTACAGTCTACATTAACAAAAGTTTATATTCCACTGGCTCCATCAACATAACTTTACTAATCCAGGAATCTCTAGCCTATGAAAATAAAAGCTGAAAATAATTTTATTGGTTCACAGGAAGATGCTGGAGGAGTAAGATGTGGCGATCACCTTCCTCCCCACAAACACATCAAGAATACATCTACATGTGGAACAGCTCCTACAGAACACCTACCGAATGCTGTCAGTGTACCTCAGACTTCTAAAAAGGCAAGAAAATCCCCTTGCAACTGGGTAGAACAAAAGAAAAAAGGGGAAAAAAAGAGACAAAGGAAACGGGATGGGACCTGACCCCCTGCGAAGGAGCTGTGAAGGGGGAAAAGTTTCCACACACTAGGAAGCCCCCTCACTGGAGGGGACAGGGGGAACTTCAGAGCCTCAGAGGAGAGGGGCAGCAACAGGTGAGTGGAGGGCAGAGCAGAGAGATTCCATATGGAGGATGAGTGCCAACCAGCATTTCCCAGCCTGAGATGTTTGTCTGCTTGCCTGCTGGGGTGGGTGGGGGCTGGGCACCAAGGCTTGGGCTTTGGAAGTCAGACCCCAGGGAGAGGACTGGGGTTGGCTGTGTGAGGACAGCCTAGGGGGGCTAGTGTGCCACAGCTAGCCAGGAAGGAATCTGGGGAAAAGCCTGGGCCTGACAGAGAGGCAGAAGACCTTTGTTTCAGGGTGCTCGAGAGGCGGTCCACCATAGGAGCTTCCTGCTCCGCATGCTCACAGACAGCAGGGCAATGCCTATGTAAGCACCAGCATGAGCCACATCTGTTGTATCAAAACACAGAGCCTGCCACTGCAGCCACCAAGGGTCCTGTGTGCAAGGCAGGTCACTGTCCACACCCTCCCAGCAGCTGGTGCAGCCCGCCACTGCCAAGGGTCCCGTGATCCAGGGCCACCTTCTCCGGGAGAACACATGGCGTACCTCAGGCTCACGCCAACCTCTGCTGCTGCAGGCATTCCCCACACATTTCAACTGGACTGCCATATCCCTCCCTCCCACAGGCCTGAGTGAGCAAGTGAGCCCACATCAGCCACTGCATTTGCCCCCTCTTGCCTGGGTGGGGAACTGATGCCTGAGAGCGGCCCATGTGCAGATGCAGGACCAAAACCAAAACTGAACCCCAGGGGATGTGGGAACAAAGAAGAGAAAGGGAAACCTCTCTGTATAATCACAGGAGGAGCAGATTAAATACCCAAAATCCGCTTGGTAGACCCTGCATCCGTGGATTACCTGAATAGATGAGTGTTCCTACAATTGAGGCTGTGGACTTTGGGGGCAACTGTGGACTTTAGGGGCAAGTGTACGCAGGAGTAAGGCCAGATCAGAGTCTGAGGTGACACCACAGTGCTCACAGCAGGTGCAGAGACCTACCTAGAAGTACTGGAGGACTTCCTGGCTTCATTTCCACTTTTGACTTGTTTCTGGTTCTATGTTTTTGTTAGTTTAGTTTTTAGTGTACAGTTTCGTATGTGGGTTTGTTTACTGGTTTGGTTGTTCTCTTCTTTGTTTTCTCTCTCTCTTTTTCTTTTCTTTTCTTTTTGTGAGTGCATTTGCATACATCTCTTTGTGTGATTTTCTCTGTTTAGTTTTGCTTTTACCATTTGTCTTGGGGTCTTGTCTGTTCTCTTGCTTTCTCTTCTTCTTCCTTTTCTTCCATGATGTGCAGCATGCAGGGTCTTGGTGCCCTGGCCAGGGGTCAGACCTGGGCCTCTGAGGTGGGAGAGCTGAGTGCAGGGCATTGGGCCAGCAGAGAACTCCCGGCACCATGGAATATTAATCAGCAAGAGCTCTCCCAGAAGTCTCCATCTCAACACTAAGATCCAGCTCCACCCAATGGCCAGCAAGCTCTAGTGTCAGATACCTCATGCCAAACAACTAGCAAGACAGGAACACAACACCATCCACTAGCAGACAGGCAGCCTATAGTCATTCTAAGCTCACAGACACCCCAAACCACACCACCAGATGTGGCCATGCCCATCAGAGAGACAATACCCAGCTCCACCCATAAAAATACAGGAAACAGTCCCCCCCCCCCCCCACCAGGAAGCCTACACAAGCCCCTGAACCAACTTCCCCACAGGGTACAGACAACAGAATTAAGAGAAACTATGTCCCTGCAGCATGAGGAAAGGAGACACCAAACACAGTAAGTTAAACAAAATGAGAAGACAGAGAAATATGCAGCAGATTAAGGAGCAAGGTAAAAACCCACAAGACCAAACAAATGAAGAAGAGATACGCAGTCTACTTGAAAAAGAATTCAGATCCAAGATCTCAGAAATAGTATGGAGGCACAAAATGGAGAAAATGTAAGAAATGTTTAACAAGGAACTAGAAGAACTAAAGAGCAAATGAACAGTGATGAACAACACAATAACTTAAATTTAAAATACTCTGGAAGGAATCAATAGCAGAATAACTGAGACAGAAGAACCGATAAGTAACCTGGAAGACAGAATGGTGCAAATAACTGTCACAGAGAAGAATAAAGAAAAAAGGGTCTGAGAAAATATTTGAAGAGAGTATAGTCGAAAACTTCCCTAACATGGGAAAAGAAATAGTCAATCAGGTCCAGAAAGCGCAGAGAGTCCCATACAGGATAAACTCAAGAAGAAACATGCCGAGACACATATTAATCAAACTATCAAAAATTAAGTACAAAGAAAAATATTAAAAGCAGCAAGGGAAAAGCAACAAATAACATACAAGGGAATCCCCATAAGGATAACAGCTGATCTTTCAGCAGAAACTCTGCAGGCCACAAGAGAGGGGCAAGATATATTTAAAGTGATAAAAGGGAATCAAGATTACTCTACCCAGCAAGGATCTCATTCAGATTTGATGGAGAAATCAAAAGCTTTACAGACAAGCAACAGCTAAGAGAATTCAACACCACCAGACCAGCTTTACAAAAAATGCTAAAGCAATATCTCTAGGCAGGAAACACAAGAGAAAGAAAAGACATATAAAAACAAACCCAAACAATTAAGCATATGGTAATAGGAACATGCATATTGATAATTACCTTAAATGTGAATGGATTAACTGCTCCAACCAAGAGACACAGACTGGTTGAATGGATACAAAAGCAACACCCATATATATGCTGTCTACAAGAGACACACTTCAGAGCTAGAGAAATATACAGCTGAGAGTGAGGGGATAGAAAAACATATTCCATGCAAATGGAAATCAAAAGAAAGCTGGGGTAGCAATATTCATATCACAAAAAATAGATGTTAAAATAAAGACTATTACAAGAGACAACGAAGGACATAACAAAATGATAGAGGGCTTAATCCAAGAAGAAGGTATAAAAATTGTAAATATTTATGCGCCCAACATAGGAGCACATCAATACATAAGGCAAATGCTAACAGCCATAAAAGGGGAAATCAACAGTAACACAATAATAGTAGGGGACTTTAACACCCCACTTACACCAATGGACAGATCATTCAAAAAAAATTAAAGAAAGAAACACAAGCTCTAAATGACACATTGCACCAGATGAACTTAATCAATATTTATAGGTTGTTCTATCCAAAAACAACAGAATACACTCTCTTCTCAAGTAAACACGGAACATTCTCCAGGATAGATCACATTGGGTCACAAGTCTAGCCTCAATAAATTTAAGAAAATTGAAATTGTAGCAAGTGTCTTTTCTGACCACAATGCTATGAGACTAGATATCAATTACAGGGGAAAAACCTGTAAAAAATACAAAGACATGGAGGCTAAACAAGACGCTACTAAATAACCAAGAGATCACGGAACAAAGCAAAAAATACCTAGAAGCAAATGACAATGAAAACATGACCACCCAAAACCTATGGGATGCGGTAAAAGCAGTTCTAAGAGGGAAGTTTATAGCAATACAGTCCTACCTCATGAAGCAAGAAAAATCTAAAATGAAAAACCTAACCTTGCATCTAAATCAATTAGAGAAAGAGGAACAAAAAAACCCCATAGTTAACAGAAGGAAAGAAAAGAAGATCAGATCAGGAAAAAAATGAAAAAGAAATGAAGGAAACAACAAGAAGGATCAATAAAACTAACAGCTGGTTCTTTGAGAAGATAAACAAAATTTCTAAACCATTAGCCAGACTCACCAGGAAAAAAAGATAGAAGACTCAAATCAACAGAATCAGAAGTGTAAAAGGAGAAGTAACAACTGACAACACAGAAATACAAAGGATCATGAAAGACTACTGCAAGCACTATATACCAATAAAATGGACAACCTGGAAGAAATGGACAAATTCTTAGAAGTACAACCTTCCAAGACTGAACCAGAAAGCAATAGAAAATATGAACAGACCAATCACAAACACTCAAATTGAAACTGTGATTAAAAATTTTCCAACAAACAAAAGCCCAGGGCCAGATGCTTTACAGGCAAATTCTATCAACATTTAGAGAAGAGCTAATACCTATCTTTTTCAAACTCTTCCAAAATAGAGCAGAGGGAGGAACACTCCCAAACTCATTCTACAAGGCCATCATCACCCTGATACCAAAACCAGACAAAGATGTCACACACACAAAAAGAAAATTGCAGGCCAATATCACTGATTAATATAGATGCAAAAATCCTCAACAAATTACTAGCAAACAGAATCCAACAGCACATCAAAAGGATCAAACACCATGATCAAGTGGGAATTATCTCAGGAATGCAAGGATTACTCAATATATGCAAATCAATCAATGTGATACACCACATTAACAAATTAAGGAATAAAAACCATATGGTAATCTCAATAGATGCAGAAAAAGCTTTTGACAAAATTCCACACCTGTTTATGGTAAAAACTCTCCAGAAAGTGGGCATATAGGGAACCTAGTGCAGCATAATAAGGGCCATATATGACAAACACACAGCCAACATCATTCTCAATGGTGAAAAACTAAAAGCATTCCCTCTAAGATCAAGAACAAGACAAGGGTGCCCACTCTCACCACTATTATTCAACATAGTTTTGGAAGTTTTAACCCACTCAATCAGAGAAGAAAAAGAAATAAAAGGAATCCAAATGGGAAAACAAGTAAAACTGTCACTGTTTGCAGATGATACGATACTATATTGAGAAAGTCCTAAAGATGCTACCAGAAAACTACTAGAACTAATCAAAGAATTTGGTAAAGTAGCAGGATACAAAATTAATGCATAGAAATCTCTTGCATTCCTATACACTAACAATGAAAAATCAGAAAGAGAAATTAAGGAAACAATCCCATTTCCCATTGCAACAAAAAGAAAAAAATACCTAAGAATAAATCTGCCTAAGGAGGCAAAAGACCTGTATGCAGAAAACTACAGGACACTGATGAAACAAATCAAAGATGATACAAACAGATGGAGGGACATACTATGGTCTTGGATTGGAAGAATCAACATTGTGAAAGTGACTATATTACCCAAAACAATCTACAGATTCAATGCAATCCTGATCAAATTACCAAGGGCATTTTTCACAGAACTAGAACAAAAAAAATATACAATTAATATGGAAACACACAAGATCCTGAATAGCCAAAGCAAACTTGAGGAGGAAAAACGGAGCTGGAGGAATCAGGCTCCCTGACTTCAGACTATACTACAAAGCTTCAGTAATCAACACAGTATGGTACTGACCCAAAAACAGAAATACAAATCAATGGAACACAATAGAGAGCCCAGAGATAAATCCACGCACATATGGGCACCGTAGCTTTCACAAACGAGGCAAGAATATACAATGGAAAAAAGACAGCCTCTTCAATAAGTGGTGCTGGGAAAGCTGGACAGCTACATGTAAAAGAATGAAATTAGAATACTCCCTAACACCATATACAAAAATAAACTCAAAATGGATTAAAGACCTAAATGTAAGGCCAGAGACTATAAAATTCTTAGAGGAAAATATAGGCAAAACACTCTATGACATACATCAGAGCAAGATCCTTTTTGACCCGCCTCCTAGAGTAATGGAAATAAAAACAAAAATAAGCAAATGGGACCTAATGAAACTTAAAAGATTTGCACAGCAAAGGAAGCCATAAACAAGACAAAAATACAACTCTCGGAATGGGAGAAAATATTTGCCAATGAAGCAACTGACAAAGGATTAATCTCCAAAATATACAAGTAGCTCATGCAGCTCAACATCAAAAATAACAAACAACCCAATCTAAAAATGGGCGGAAGCCCTAAATATACAGTTCTTCAAAGAAGACATACATATGGCCAACAAACACAGGAAAAGATGCTCAACATCACTAATCACTAGAGAAATACAAATCAAAACCGCAAGAAGTATCACCTCACACTGGTCAGAACGGCTATCATCAAAAAATCTAGGAACAATAAATGCTGGAGAGGCTGTGGAGAAAAGGGAACCCTCCTGCACTGTTGGTGGCAATGTAAGTTGATACAGCCACTATGGAAAACAGTATGGAGGTTCCTTAAAAAAATAAAAATAGAACTACCATATGACCCAGCAATCCCACTATGGGGCATATACCCAGAGAAGACCATAGTTCATAAAGATACATATACCAAAATGTTCACTGCAATACTATACAAAAGAGAGGATATGGATACAACCTAAATGTCCACTGATGCATGAATGGATAAAGAAGATGTGGTACATATATAGAATGGAATATTACTCAGCCATAAAATGGAATGAAGTTGAGTTACTTGTAGTGAGGTGGATGGACCTAGAGACTGTCATACAGAGTGAAGTAAGTCAGAAAGAGAACGACAAATACCATATGCTAATGCATCTATATGGAATCTAGAAAAATGGTACTGATGAACAGTGTGGCAGAGCAAGAAGAAAGACGCAAATGTAGAGAACGGACTAGAGAATGCGGGCGGGGTGAAGGGGAGGCTGTGATGTAGTGAGAGAGTAGCACTGACATATATACACTACCAAATGTAAAATAGATCGTTAGTGGGAAGCTGCTGTGTACACAGGGAGATAAGCTTGGTCCTTTGTGATGACCTAGAGGGGTGGGATGGGGTGGGATAGGGTGGTTGGGAGGGAGGCTCAAGAGGCAGGAGATATGGGGATATATGTATACATATAGCTGATTCACTTTGAAACTAACACAACACTGTAAAGCAATTATACTCCAGTAAAGACGTATTAAGAATAAAAGAATTGTATTTTTTAAAAAAGAAAATATTGTCCATTCCAAGAACTACCTGAAAGACCCATCAGCTCTTCAATAAAAAGTGCCAAATGACATTTTTCAACTCCAAGACTCTTTGAACTGTTTGTCTTAAAATTCTTGCCTTGCTGTGTCCACCAAACCTAAACCATTATATCATGATTCTTACCCAATTCTAATCACACCCTCTCCCCGCACTGAAAGACCGGCTCTACACCAGACTTCAAAATCTGAATAAATATCCCTCCTGCCCTGCCACCTCTACTAAGGCTCTGTCCAAGAAGTGCTCTCCTGGCAATGTTACGCAATAAAGTCGGCTTTGCTTATCAAGTTGTTTGGCTGATATTTGAGAAGTACCCTATATGATGAGCCTAGTCACACTGCTGTACATCGTGTGACAGTGGACTGAGCCTAGATCCTAGGACCAATATCTATGGATATTTCTAAACCACACACTGACCAAACGACCACAGGTATATTTAGAGATTCAAATGTGCAGTGTTGCAAGCCAAAAAGGTGAATTCCGTGGAAGTGAGCAAAGTTATTGCAAGCACGACAGAAAACTTAGAAGCAGAGAAGAAAATAGTTAAGCAAAGCATGTATAAAAGTAGGTATTAAAATCATTAATATCTATTTCTGTCACTGCCGTCTTTCCAAGACACATTCTCCACTAAAGGTAACCTGGGACTGTCTGCCACCAAAGTTTGTGGGGGCATAAGACAGATTGCACAGGAGGGGAGAAAAAAAACCCACCACCCTTCAAGCCCCTTTTCTCGTCCTCGCGAGAGCCTGCGGTTCCGGGTCTCAGCTGCAGTGGCGGGAAAACCTGAACCTGTGCAGCACACGCCCAGATCAGGGCGCATGCGCTGGGCCGTGTGCGCCCATTGCTGCGCAGGCGCCTTGCTGTGCGTGTTCTGTGAGCAGAGTTGGGCGGGGGGAGGACGTGTTCCTACCGTCTCGATTCTTTCTCGCTACTTGAGGCTCAGCAGGTAGGTCCACAGATCCGTCCTGCCGGGAGTGAAGTGTGTGTGCTTGTCAGGGGGAGCCAGCGGGCTTCGGGCGGGTCTGGCGGTGCTATCTGTGGCCTCTGAGGAGAAAGGCCCTCGAGGTTGCCGTTCTTTTCCTCACAGGTGTCGCGGCCGCCATGGCTCTCGTCCTGGTGGTGGGAGAGGGAGGGCGGTGGGCGGCAGAGGGCAGGGGCTCAGATGAAGTTGGGGCGAGTCTTGAGGGTGCCGTTTGAGGTATCTGGGTCCTGAAGGCCCTGAAACTGACGAGAGGGCACGGAATCCGTGGTCAGCAGTGGGGCCCCGGGCAGAGAGTGGGGCGGGTGGTAAAGGAAAGGCCTAGAAACCAGACCTCTGTGGGGTTGTGACTGCATCGCGAGATTTGTGGTGTCCCGCACAGGGTGCTAAGCGAGGAGAGTGCCTCATATGGTCTGTTGCAGCTGCTCAGCTCTGCCATTTTAGTGCAAAAATAGTGGTAGACAGTATGTAAACGAGAGAGTATGGCGTTGTGTTCCAGTAAAACTTTATTACCGGGGGTGGGGGGGTGGGGGCGGGGTGAGAGGGGGTGTGCTTAGTAAATGAGAGCATCTTTGTAAATGAGTGACTACTACAAAAGCAGTAGTCACTCACGTTTCAAATTTCCAGCAATATTTCATTAGATGTATAAATGATGGGGAATCCAGTTGTGAAATCGAGCCTCATCTTTTGTCAGGTACCTTAAAGCTGATTTCACTGCCAATGTGGCTAACATAAATGGTTTTGCAAGCCCTTGTATTTGATGTGAACAGAAAGCACGTACACTTATACTGACTCTGGGACTTATTCTGAAACTATTTTCAAAGTAAAAAAAAATTAAAGGAAAACATTTAACCATGGAAGTGGCATAGGTATCCTCTTAAGTACGTTTTCTAAATCACAATATTCTACTTTCAGTGTGAAATATGAGTGGACGTGTAAGATCAAGACCCAAATCTAAAAAAAGACGAGCTGTTCAAGAATCTTCCCTTGAACCTGTGGTTGTGAGTACTTTGACAGTTGAGGTTTTCTGTTAGCAGAAATTTATTCTTCTGAAAATTTTGTAGGACTAGTATAGATACAGTGATAAAAAGCTTTCTGTGCTGGTAAGGGGAAGGGAATATTGATTCAGGAGGTTTCTTTATGAAGGAAACATTGATCCAGGAGGATTACACTCAGGTGTTGGCTGTGGAAGTACACACTGACTTCTTTTTCATGCTTATTAACAGCACTGCACACATCCATCCCAGTGTAGCTTAAAATAGCTTCCAAGGTCCTTGTGGGTAAGTTTCCTTTCTGTTTTTTAAGACATTTATATTTATTTACTTATTTACTTATTTATTTTTGGCTGCGTTGGATCTTCGTTGCTGCTACGTGGGGGCTTTCTCTAGTTGCCGCGAGCGGGGACTGCTCGTGGTTGTGGTGCCCCAGCTTCTCTTTGCCGTGGATTCTCTTGTCGCGGTGCACGGGCTCTAGGTGCACGGCTTCAGAAGTTGCAGCTAGCAGGCTCTGGAGTGCAGCCTTAGTAGTTGTGGTGCACGAGCTTAGTTGCTCTGTGGCATGTGGGATCTTCCTGGACCAGGGATCAAACCTCTGTCCCCTGCACTGGCAGGCGGATTCTTAACCACTGTGCCACCAGGGAAGTCCTATGAGTAACTTTTCTTGAAGTAGCCTCTCTGTGGGAAGAGTAGCTTCATTACAAACATGTATATAGAGTCATGTTTTTAAAATGCCTTTATACTTATTTATGACTAGTATGTCTATGTATCATATGTATTTATATTATTGGCATGTATTAACAGAACTTTTTATTTGCACGCGCGCACACACACACACCCCCCCTTAGGCCCAGCGGCCCAGTGATGAGCAACCTCTACAGGAGGACCCACCAACCAAGAATCAGGACATTACACCTGGTCAAGAGAAAGAGGATGAAGGAACACCTGTGGTTCAAGGTGAAGGGAAAGGAAAAGATAATGCTTATGGGGGGCAGGGGTATGTGTGCGCATCATGCATTATGACATACTGTAGCAGCAGGAAAGAAAATATTAGAGATGGATCTCAAATATTGCCTGAAAATTGGCAACTTGTAATAGCAAGTGCAGAGTGCTAGTCAATATACTTTATAATGCTTGCAGTGAGCCTATTTGCATAGGGATATTAGCCCCATTTTATAAATGTGGAAACTGAGGCTCAGAAATGGCTTGCCAAAGAGTACCTAACTCATTGGGACAGAATTCATATTTTTTTACATGGTTTGTGTTTTTCCTCCTAGCATCTGTATTATACAAAAAACTGAATTGTTTTGTATAAAATGCTTAATACTCAAACGTCTCTACTGTATACTCTTTTGGTATTGGCCCAGGAATAGGTAGAGTTCAATGGAGCAGGATAGAGACTCCAGAAAAGAGCTCAATGAATGATAGTCACTGTTTCCTTTCACTGATATTTTGATATGGTAAGTTTGGTAAAAGCTGGATAATTCAGGATACTGGCATGTAGGTAACTGTATTAGTATTATTTTTTAAAGTGGCTTTAAAGGGTGTTTAAATACTTTTATGATTAGGAAAATCAAAAGTATCTTAAAATTATCATAAAACAAATTATTTCTTCCAAACTTGGTATTTTCATCAGATGCTTGTGGTCAATTATTTACATAATTCAGGCCATGGATTACTTTAGCAACTCACTATTCAGAGGTTTCTAAACGTAACAGACAACAAAGTCCATTAATTTCTTTCCATTAATTTCTTTTTAGCAACTCACTATTAAGAGGTTTCTAAATATAACAGACAACAAAGTCCATTATTCTCACTATAAGACAGAAATGTTGCTGTTTGTGACTAATAATTTGCTGTTTGTTTGTTTTTCTTATTGACTGCGTTGGGTCTTCATTGCTGCACACAGGCTTTCTCTGGTTGCGGCAAGCGAGGGGCTACTCTTCATTGTGGTTCGCAGGCTCCTCACTGTGGTGGCTTCTCATTGCGGAGCGTGGGCTCTAGGCGCTCAGGCTTCAGTAGTTGTGGTACACAGGCTCAGTAGTTGTGGTTCACGGGCTCTAGAGCTCAGGCTCAATAGTTGTGGTGCACGGGCTTAGTTGCTCCACGGCATGTAGCATCTTCCCGGACCAGGGATGGAACCCGTGTCCCCTGCATTGGCAGGCGGATTTTAATCCACTGTGCCACCTAGGAATTCCCTGCTGTCATTTTTGATACTTTGCTCTAAATGGAACTCATTTGTGGGTAGCTGTATATTGGGCCTTTGCACCTAAATGTAATTAGTTAATTGTAACAAAAGTTTCAGGTTACTTCAGTAGGGGATAGGTGTTACTACTATAAGATTTGTCACAGACCCACAAAGGCACTGAGCTGATCCTTCAGAAAGTTACATTTTAATTGTAATTAAAATTCTGTCCATGGTATAGACATTAGATGTCTTAGATAGCTGACGCTCTCTACTCTTAGTACGCTATGGCAGTGAATAGTAAATGTAGATGTAGTGTGGTTTAGATTATTATTTAAAATAAGGTCTCATAATACAGGAAAACAAAGATGTGAGGTCCAGCTTTCCATCACATTTATTATCACACTGGCCTACAGGCTTTTAGTTCATATATCTGAAGAAATGAATATTACCATTTCCTTATTTGTATTTCATGTTTACTGCTTGAATTGATACCTTTTTTTTTTTTTTTTTTTTTTGGGGGTACACCAGGTTCAATCAACTGTTTTTATACACATATCCCCATATTCCCTCCCTTCCTTGATGCCTCCCCCCCTCGAGTCCCCCCCACCCTCCCTGCCCCAGTCCTCTAAGGCATCTTCCATCCTCGAGTTGGACTCCCTTTGTTATACAACAACTTCCCACTGACTATTTTACAGTTGGTAGTATATATATGTCTGTGCTACTCTCTCGCTTCTTCTCAGTTTCCCCTTCACCCCCCGCCCCCTCCCATACCTCGAGTTCTCCAGTCCATTCTCTGTATCTGCTTCCTTGTTCTTGTCACTGAGTTCATCAGTACCATTTTTAGATTCCATATATGTGAGTTAGCATACAATATTTGTCCTTCTCTTTCTGACTTACTTCACTATGTATGACAGATTGTAGTTCTATCCACCTCATTACATATAGCTCCATCTCATCCCTTTTTATAGCTGAGTAATACCATAATCCCAAAAGAAACTTGTACCATAATGTTTATTGCAGCACTCTTTACAATAGCCAGGACATGGAAGCAACCTAAATGCCCATCAACAAATGAATGGATACAGAAAATGTGGCATATATATACAATGATACCTTTTTTTTAAGGGCCTGACTTGAAAGGTGATCTTCAGAAACTGGCTCAGACAAAGACTGAGGGTAATGGTGGAGATGGTTCTGATGTCAAGGGCGAGATTCCTTCAAGTCTAGAGCCAGTTAAAATGCTGGCAGGAGGTATGTTATCCATTAAGAATGCAATTTGTATGGTTTCTGTTTTCCAGAGTATTATATCTTTATTAATATAGAGGTAGAGGTAATGTTACTGTTACTTTAATAACAGAGTTCACGTACAAAGATTCTTTGAAAGACAGTTCAGACCCCAAATGCCTGACTTATAGACTTTTAGATATAGAAACAAATTGGGACAAAGCCATATTGAGTTATAAAATATGAAAATATTTTCTTACTCTTGAGTACTTCAGCCAACAGCTAATAATTTGCAGATTCTTTTGTAATTTCTGCTTTTAACAAATACATAATGCATTTGTAATAAATATCAGTTTCTACGGAACATGCTGAGGCACTGAAGTCAGTTCTAGTACCAGCTCTTATAATATAATTTGTGTGATTCTGGGAAATCCCTTAATTTCTAAACTCACTTTTACTCTTATATAAGTAGTGAATTCACATCAGATGTATTAAAATCAGTGCTGATTTTTGCATTCTGTGGTTCTGTTGGATAGACTACAGAGATACTCTGGTTTTCATGATTTGTTTATCATAAAATGTCATCTTGAGTCAATTGTTTTTTTTTTTTTTTTGGCCACGCCACGTGGCTTGGGGGCGGCTTGCAGGATCTTAGTTCCTGGACCAGGGATTGAACCGGAGCCACAGCAGTAAAAGCACCCTAACCACTGGACCACCAGGGAGGTCCCCAAGTTATAACATCTGAGTTGAGATTTCACTGATACTAAGTGAACACTCCGTTTGATGTTTGTTTTTCTTCTTGGAGACCTGGATACCTGTTCTTAGAGTCTGTCAAATTCTGAATTCTTCTAGCTCTTAAAAAATAATTGCAGTTCAGATTCTTTACCCAGTGAAGCCTCAAATGACAGAGTAATAAAATGGCAAGAAATAGTCTAGTGTCCAGTTTCTGTGACTGATCAAATCGAGAAAGTGCATGTAGTCGGTGATGGTAGTCAGTGATGCTCCAGGCGGGTGTGAGTAAGATACATATGCTAAGCACCCTTGCTGTCCCCACTGTCAGTCTTTTGTTTGTTTCTGTTTTGCTTGTTTGTTTAATTTTATTTTATATTGGAGTATAGTTGATTACAGTTTTGTGTTGCCCACCGTCACTCTTAATGAGCTACTGTTCCTAATGAAAGTGCACACAGTGTGATATAATCACTTCTAACCATATCAGTAGTGGCGTATTAGTAGTTTTTTCCTTGAGACATCAGTTGATAAGATTTGAAGTTCAAGGACTATAACCTTAGGAATGCCTGCGTAATCAACCTAAGTATGTTTTACACACGTATTTTCGAAATTGCTGACCATTGCTTTCAGGAGCTTCTGAATTTGAAGGAAGGGGTTGATGTTTAGGGCAGAAATTACCTTGCATTAGTCTTCTACGAAACTGTTTTATTTACGTTGCTGAACCATTCCATTAGAATATTTAGATTCAAATACATTTTCCAGACTACTTCCAGGAGCCTATTAAACATGACTTAAATGTCCTCAGGAAGATCATAGCCTTTAAATGGATATGTTATTAAATAGATAATTAATTGTGGGTGAGCATCTGAGCAACAGATTAATAAACCTAAGGGAGAAGGGAAGAGGTACTTTAATAAAAGGTATGGATCGTTAGTGAAAGGAAAAGTAATGCAACTAGTAAATCAGAAAGATAGCTCCTTAAAAAATATTGATGAAGAGTATCTGCTAGTTTACATAATCTTGAAGAAAATTGAAAAAGCCTAAGTATGCACAATAAGGAATATGAGCAAAACACTAACAGACATTGAGTATTTTATACATTCTTGAACTCTAATATTTTCAAAATATTGATGAAATGGTTGATATACTAGGAAAATATATCTTAGTTAAGCAATCCCAGTAGAACCTGAATATCTAAACTTCACAGATACCATGGGAAAACTTCTGAAATTTGTCAGCGTTGTCCCTCAAAAGCATTTACTTTTAGTTAATAATACAATATTGTATACTTGAAAGTTGATGAGACTAGATCTTAAGCATCTCACCACACAAAAAAAGTTAACTCTGTGAGATCCCGGATGTTTTAATTACTTATTTTTATCTTGGTAATCACTCCATAATGTATATATATATATCAAATCATCACGTTGTACACCTTACATGTATGCGGTTATATTTGTCAATTATTCCTCAAAGTTTTTCTTACATGTGAATTAATTTTAATTCACAAGCAACTTTTTTTAAGGTTTATTTATTTATTCATTTTTGGCTGTGTTGGGTTTTCATTGCTGCGTGCAGGCTTTCTCTAGTTGTGGCGAGCGGGGGCTACTTTTTGTTGCAGTATGTGGGCTTCTCATTGCGGCGGCTTCTCATTGCGGTGGCTTCTCGTTGCAGAGCACGGGCACGTGGATTTCAGTAGCTGTAGCACATGGGCTCAGTAGTTGTGGCTCATGGGCTCTAGAGCGCAGGCTCAGTAGTTGTGGTGCACAGGCTTCATTGCTCCATGGCATGTGGGATCTTCCCAGCCCAGGGGTCAAACCTGTGTCCCGGGCTTTGGTGGATGGATTCTTAACCACTGTGCCAGGGAACTCCCAGCACTTACTTTCAGAAACAAATGTTTGGCTTGTCTAGGTGTGTTTCTCTCCCCCTCTCTTTTCCCCTTCCTCTCTTTGTTCATTTCTCCCTTTCTTTTTGTAAGAAAAGGAAGGCTGTAAGACATAGTATATATGTGCTTCACATTTTGATGTCAAAAATGATGCTAATGACTTAAAACTAGTGTGGTCATGTAACATACAAACTGGAATACTTTCAAGTGTGAAAAAGAGGCATTACTCATAATTACACTAGGGCTACAAGTGAAAATGGGAACAAATGGTTAACCTACCTAAACAATCCCATAAGGGCTAAACCAACCCGAAGAAATATTTTTGCTTCTGCACAATAGAGAAAAAACAAATGTAGTACTCGCTTCTCTGTTTATTCCGCTTAAGCAGTAATAAATATGACATTGCTGTTTTAGTGATCTTATATTCAGAATGTTATTTCAAGTTGAAGCATGTAAATAATGGCTGTTTGTAAATTTCTTTTGTTCGGTGTTTTTTTTTTTTTTTTTTGATATGCGTTGTTTGGACTTTTAGTAAAATATACTTTCCATTTAAAACTACTTTTGAATAAGTTCATTTTATTTAATGTGTTCTGAACTTGAACAGTCTTTTTGTTTGCTTGCACCAATAGGAAGAGTGGTGTGTTTAAAAAACTATTGGTAAAATTTATGCTTGAAGTCTGTCTTATAAAAGCAAAACTATAGTGTCCTGTGTATACTTTTAATGTAATCTAAATAAAATTCTGCTAAATAATGTTCCCAACTGTTATGTTTATCTTACAGGTGAAGGGGAGCCACAGGTTTAAACAAAATGAGCTGAAACCATGCAAACTGTTCTTATGTTGGATATTTGACTGTCAAAATTCTCTCAATAAAGTTTTACGACTTTCTTCAAAGAATCTTGCAAATATTTTGTTAATTTTGTTCCTATTTGATGCTATTGAAAATTATATAATTTTTTTTAAATTTTATACTTTGAGGTGGTATATACAGATGTATTTGTACATTGATATTCTCTCTAGCAATCTTGCTAAATATGCTTATCAATTCCAAAAATTTATATCTAGGTCCTTTCTAATTTCAACATATCCAGTCATATCTACTTTGAATACTAACAGTTTCAAACATCGTAGTGTTTTAAACATTATACTTTTTCTTCCTTTTCTCTTTTAACAACGTTGGACAGACCCGCCCAGTACATACATGTTGAATAGAACTGGTAATAATTGACATCCTTGTCTTATTCCTCTTAGGAAATGGAGGAGTTTTAACATTTCACCATGTTTACTGTGAAGTTAAAGGAAGTTCCATTCTAATCCTAGTTTGCTAAGAATATTTATCTTGAATGTATGTTGACATCCATCAAACACTTGTATGCATTTATTGAAATGATGATAGGATTTTTCCTCCATTAATCTGTTAAAGTGGTGAATTACATAGGTAAATCCCTATGTTTTTTTTAATAAATTTTATTTATTTATTTATTGGCTGCATTGGGTCTTCGTTGCTGTGCGTGGGCGTTCTCTAGTTGTGGTGAGCGGGGGTTACTCTTCGTTGCAGTGCACAGGCTTCTTGTGGTGGCTTCTCTTATTGCAGAGCACGGGCTCTAGGCTTGCGGGCTTCAGTAGCTGCAGCATGCAGGCTCAGTAGTTGTGGCTCATGGGCTCTAGAGCGCAGGATCAGTAGTTGTGGTGCACGGGCTTGGTTGCTCCGTGGCATGTGGGATCTTCCTGGACCAGGGATTGAACCCATGTCCCTTGCATTGGCAGGCGGATTCTTGACCGCCACCAGGGAAGTCCCTAAATCCCTATGTTTAAACCAACTTTCCGTTACTGGGGATGGGGGTGGGGACGGGTCACAATATATTACAGTGAATAATCTATGTCTTAATAATTTGTTTAGGAGTTTTGTGTGTGCTCTTGTGACTGATACTAGCCTATACTTTTATTTCATGTACTCTCTCAGACTTTGGTATCAACGTTACAGTAGCTTCATAAAATTGATATTTAAAACCCCTTTTCCATTCTCTGAAACTGAAGTCTCTGCAAGGCTCTGAGTAATGTAGGGCTAGGCTTTCCCATGTTCAGCGGTTTCTGGATTGTATCTCTTTTCTTTTTAGTACTGGACCCTACTTAAAGGATAGTGTCCAAAAGGGAAGTTCCAGGTTCCGATTACTTCAAAATTTGTGAGGCGCCCATCTTCCCTGTAAGATACCTCTAATGATGCTGTCACTCTGAAAGCTACCTGCTCCTGTTTCTATACTGATACTAATCTTCTGTACACAGGAAGTTAAACGTCACCACTCTGTTAAGTTGCCTAGATGATTTTGATCTGTGCTATATGGCCATGAATGGCTGCCCTGTGAACAGTTATGACAGTAACTCTATTTGTTGAGTTCTTTTATAACAGGAATAATAACAACTCACATTTATAGGGTGTGTACTATCTATTAGCCACTTTTCTGTGCTAGATTCCATATATATATGACCTCATTTAATCCTCACAAAAAAGGTAGGCCAGAGTATGCAAAGCTTTTATCTGACTCCAGTAAGAAGCAGATTTGGGGATGTGAGTTGTAAGTTAGAAGCCCTTGCTCTTTTGCAAGGTAAATACTTCTGAAAATGTTGAATACAGAAGAACTGATGTTGTACGTGATGACTATAGTGGTAATCTGATGTTTTCATGAAAATTTAAAGTAATATTTTTTTCGTTGTTTGACATGAAGGCTTGTTCTTCTCTTGAAGGAAAGGTTTCCCAAAATGTGGCATACAGACCTCACATGGTGAAATCATTGAGAGAGAAACAAACACTTAAAAAATTTTAATAGTATACTTCTTTTACTGTGCTGTTAAAAATATAACTAGAACACTAAAGATATTTGGAACAGCCTGTAGGGAAAAAGATGAAAGAACTGATGTCACAAGCCCCATGGCAAAATGCCACAACATCTCCTACAAAAATTTTGCTTTTGTTCAAAAGTTCTTTAAAGACAGGGAGGGAAAGGCCACATAAAACTCCATCAGCCTAACAATCACGTCTCAGGAGCACTTGCAGACGCGTGGTTCTAGCCTTAGACAATAGACAATATGAGAATTATATCTCTGAACCACCGTTTGCATCCTCATGCACCAAAAAATACTTCTGCAACAAAGGGCCCTGCTCAGAATTCACTCTGCTTAGGGAATAACAGGATTGTAAGCAGCAGTTGTTTCCCCCTTATAGAGGTTTAAATATCTTTCCAGATCCAAAGGGACTAAAAATCTAGGGTTCAACAAATGTAAAACAGATAGCTAGTGGGAAGTTGCTGCTTAAAATAGGGAGATAAAGTCGATGATGGGTGATGACTTAGAGGGCCAGGAGAGGGAGGGCGGGAGGGAGTCGCAGGAGGGAGGGGATATGGGGATATATGTATAAATACAGCTTATTCACTTTGGTGTACCTTAAAAACTGGCACAAGAGTGTAAAGCAATTATATTCCAATAAGGAGCTTTAGAAAAATAAAATAAAAATCTAGGGTTCAAATCTAGGGTGAGACTTAAGGTAGGATATCCCATTTTACCACAAAGTATGTGAGAAGCCCCTGAAAAGATTAGGTCCTAGCTAGAAGAAAAGGGAAAGGAACCAGGGGAACTTGCTGAGGCAAAATGACTTGACTTGAGTCTTATCTGCTCTGTCTCCTTATTGGCTATGGCATGAAATAACCATGGGTTTCAATTCCAGGTTTGACACACACTGTGTGATGGTGAGAAAGGTATTTACATCTCTTCGATCTGTTTCCCCATTTCTAAAATGGAAATTACAATATTTACACTAAATGATTGCTATGAAGAATAAAAGAGATAGCATACGAAGTAGGCATTACATTGTGAATGGATTTGGCTTGCATTCCATGTTTTAGTTGAACTTTCAAAAATTTTTAATTTCATTTACCTTTACAATTACATCTCTAGAAAGTGATACTGATTTTGAATTTCCAGTAGGGATACAAGGCTAACTTTTTTTCTTTTTTAAATAATATGTTTTTTTTAATTAAGTAAGTATTTATTTTATTGGCCGTGTTGGGTCTTCGTTGCTGCACACGGGCTTTCTCTAGTTGCAGCGAGCGGGGGCTACTCTTGGTTGTGGTGCATGGGCTTCTCATTGCAGTGGCCTCTCTTGTAGAGCACGGGCTCTAGGCACGTGGGCTTCGGCAGTTGTGGCACATGGGCTCAGTAGTTTTGGCTCACGAGCTCTCGAGCACAGGCTCAGTAGTTGTGGCGCAGGGGCTTAGGTGCTCCATGGCATGTGGTATCTTCCTGGGGCAGGGATCGAACCCATGTCCCCTGCATTGGCAGGCAGATTCTTACCCACTGCGCCATCTAGGAAGTCCAAGGCTAACTTTTAAAATGAACTTGCGTTCAGAAACGTATTTTGTTTAAATAAATATATTGATTAAATAACAGTGTAGCTGGTGTCAGAGATGGCATCCATTCTAAAGTTGGTTTGTAAATAACTGAGGGATGCCAAGACTACCCTAAGTCATAATATGTGCTGAAAAGTGCTCCTTGTTGTGTGTGATACCAAAGAAAATAAGCCAATATCCTGGTCATGCAACATCACACAACTCAACACCAGAGTCTGTCTGTCAGCTGGCCAGGCAGTCAGTCCCTGAGGAGCACTGCAGGGGCTACAGGGCCACACAGTGCACTACTGCAGTTGTTAGTTTGGCTTGCCATCTTCCATGGACTTGGCCAGTAAGGAGACAATGAACCCAAATGGATTCAAACAGTTTATTACTTACAGACAGAGCAAAGACAAGATGACCTTGGTGTCAGCTCCCTATGTCCCTAGGCCTACAGTTTGACACTGAATCGGACATGCTCAGTGACAGACACCACAGGTGGTGGGTCTCTGCTGGTGAGGAGCTCACAGCTGTACCCTAAGGCAGTGAGCAGTTCCATAGTCCACAGCTGTACTCTCAGATGGGGCGGGGGAGACCATCCTATGCTCAAGTGAAACCAGAGATGGATAAGTAATGACCTTGTGTCAGCCTTCGGCTAGATAGGCAGGTGAGAAACTGCCTAGTAGCAGCTCCTCACCATGTTAGCAAACTCAGGTTCAGCTGTTCACTGCTCAAAAGCCAATACTGGAGAGACAAGTGTTGGTAGGAAAGGAAAGGTTGGTTTATTCAGGAGGCCAGCAACCTGGGGAGAAGGCAGACTCGTGTCCTAAAGCCAACTTCCCACAGCTGCTCAGGGAGCAAGAGCTTAACGGGGAGATTCAGGGGTGTATAGACAGAGTGAGGGGGCTACATGCAGAACTGCAGAGTCAGCTCCGACAGTCATCCTGAAATTAGTCATGTGGTGTTCTGATCAGCATCATCTTGATTGTTCTCAGTGCAGTTAATCTTCAATTCCAGGGTCGGTTTGTTCCCATTTCCTTGAGGCCAGTTCTCAGAATTGTGTAATATGGAGCAGCTTATGGCATGGTTACTGTCTGGTCATCGTGTAGTTAACTTCTTCAACCTGGTAGGGGTTTCAGTATCTACAAAACAGCTCAAAGGATATGGCTCAGAATATTATCTATAGCCCTTGAGGAGGAACTAAAGGTCCTTGACTTTAATGAGTAAACTATCTTTATTTGGTCTTGACTGCCTTTCTTTGCCTTCTGCATTTCCTCACTTCTCTGCTTAAATTTGTCCTTTGGCTAAAGTTTTTATACAAACAAAAGGCAGGTAGAGGACATGGTGGGGGGGGGATAGTCCTTCCTGGGAAGGTCCCATAGTGTCCTGCTGCATTACAGCCAGGCCGCTTATCTCCCGCTTATCTCCCCTTACTCCAAGAACAATCAGAAGGTGTTCTGCCAAGATTCAGGTCAGCCTGTAGTCTAGCCTTGCCTACATGGCCTACATGGGGACATGCAAGGTCACCAGGGCACCAAGGCAGAGCCACTCCCCTACAGTGTCTGGCACAAAACACAACGCCATATGTATGGTGCTACAAATATGACATATATAATACTGACTCTTGAAGGGAGGAGATGCTTTTCCTGCCAGTCATTACAAAATATTAATTCATTTAATATACATGCATTGATTCCTAGCATGTTTCAGGACATATCTGTGATGCTTGAAATGAAAACACCAATGATGTGAGGTGCTTGTTGGGAATGTCACACTAGTGGACCAGACAGACACATAAACAGAAAAGAAAGTGCAAAGCAGAAACACAGGGACGGGACCCAGAAAAAAGAAGTGAGTGAGGTGGCCAAGAAGCAGGAGGAAAGCTAGGAGCAGAGACTCATTGTGAAAATGAAAGAGGTTAACTGAATTTCCCACACCCAATGATCACTGCATTCACCTATTGATTCTGTGATATAAAGCTGTTGACATCTACACCTCTGTTATGGACCGAACTGTGTACCCCCCAAAATTTGTACGTTGAAGCCCTAACCTCCCACGTGATGGTATTAAGATGAAGCCTTTGGGAGATAATTAGATTTAGATGAGGTCATGAGAGTGGGGCTCTCATGATGGGATTAATGTCCTTATAAGAAGAAACACCAGTGTGCTTCCTCTCTGTCTCTGTCTCTCTGCCACGTGAGGACACAGCAAGAAGGCAGCCATATATGACCCAAGAAGGGAGCTCTCATCAGAATCCAACCATGCTGGCACTCTGATTCAGATTTCCAGCCTCCAGAACTATGAGAAAATTAATTTCTGTTCCTTAAGTCACCCATTCTATGGTATTTAATTATGGCAGCCTGAGCTGACAAATACAGCTTCACAGTTAAAAACTAAAATAAACACATTGTCGGTATTATATTTATTCAAAGTAATTATCAAGGGTCTAGTCTATTCTTCAGCCCCTTTTATATGGGAAGACTTCAGTGAATTAGTCAATGCAGCCCCTAACTGCGAGCTGATCTGAGAAAGTAGCAGAGTATCCAAGATTATGAAACTTAAAAATAGGGAATGCTACACTAGTACTAGATGCTTCTGGGCAAAGTAATGTGTACAAATCCCCCTCTACAAGAACAGAAATTTGCCAGGAAAGATGTCCTATGATCAATAATTTATAATGTACTACTTCCAATAAACAAATGGCTGGTTTGATAATGGCTATACTTGATTAAGTGAGAAGCATGTATCATCATCTCTCAGAGGGAAAAAGCCATTGTCTGAGCACCTGCTGCGAAGCAGGCTCCAGATTCTGGGCTAAGAAGGTGCTGAGGACATAGGAATGATTCATGCAGGATAAGAGTTATTAAGGGCTCAGAGTCTAATGAGCAGAAAACCATACAGAAGATAATGCCAAAATAAATGTGATAAGAGCCATGACAGGGGAGAGCTAGGGGATGCTTTGAACACAGAAGAGAGCCCTGTAAACCAGGTCGTCGAGAATGGCTTCTCCCAGTGGGTGATGTGTGTGCTTTAGGTATTGTTTCACTATCAGTACATTCTAATCTCTCTGTTCCTTACCCCCTTCTTCATTAATAATATAAATCTCAGTGAGCCAGGTAGATAGGATCAAGATGGCAGAGTAGGAGGACGTGCGCTCACTCCCTCTTGCAAGAGCACCGGAATGACAGCTAACTGCTGAACAATCATCAACAGGAAGACACTGGAACTCACCGAAAAAGACACCCCACATCCAGAGACAAAGGAGAAGCCGCAATAAGACGGTAAGAGGGTCGCAATCGCGTTAAAATCAAATCCCATAAATGCTGGGTGTATGACTCACAAACTGGAGAACAGTTATACTGCAGAAGTCCACCCGCTAAAGTGAGGGTTCTGAGCCCCACATGAGGCTTCCCAACCTGGGAGTCCAGCAATGGGAGGAGGAATCCCCAGAGAATCAGACTTTGAAAGCCAGCGGGATTTGATTGCAGGACCTCCACAGGACTGGGGGAAACAGAGACTCCACCCTTGGAGGGCACACAGAAAAGTGTGCTCACCAGGACCCAGGGGGAAGGAGCAGTGACCCCATAGGAGACTGAACCAGATCTACCTACTGGTGTTGGGGGGTTTCCTGCAGAGGTGGGGGGCAGCTGTCGCTCACCGAGGAGACAGGGGCACTGGCGGCAGGGGTTCTGAGAAGTGCTCATTGGCCTGAGCCCTCCCAGAGTCTGCCATTAGCCCCACCAAAGAGCCTGTGGGCTCCAGTGCTAGGTGGCCTCAGGCCAAACGACCACCAGAGTGGGAACGCAGCCCCACCCACTGGCAAACAAGCAGATTAAAGTGTCACTGAGCTCCGCCCACCAAATCGGATTAAAGTCTTACTGAGGTCCGCCCACCCAGCCCTACCCACCATCAGTCCCTCCCATCAGGAAGCACCCACAAGCCTCCTAGACAGCTTCCTCCACAAGAGGGCAGACAGCAGAATCAAGTGGTATCAGCAGTATTTCATCTTGTGGAACTGAAAACCACAGCCACAGAAAGACAGAGAAAGTGAAAAAGCAGAGGACTTAGTACCAGATGAAGGGACAGGATAAAACCCCAGAAAAACAACTAAATGAAGAGGAGATAGGCACCCTTCCAGAAAAAGAATTCAGAATAATGATGGTGAAGATGATCCAGGACTTTGAGAAAAGACTGGATGCAAAGATTGAAAAGTTGCAAGAAAAGTTTACCAAAGACCTAGAAGAATTAAAGAACAAACAACAGAGATATGCAACACAATAACTGAAATGAAAAATACACTAGAAGGAACCAATAGCAGATGAACTGAGGCAGAAGGGCGAATAAGTGACCTGGAAGACAGAATGGTGATAATCACTGATGCGGAAAAGAATAAAGGAAAAGAATGAAAAGAACTGAAGACAGCCTAAGAGACCTCTGGGACAATGATTAAACGCACCAACATTCGCATTATAGGGGTCCCAGAAGGAGACGAGAGAGAGAAAGGACCTGAGAAAATACTGGAAGAGATAATAGTTGAAAACTTCCCTAACATGGGAAAGGAAATAGCTACCCAAGTCCAGGAATTGCAGAAAGTCCCAGGCAGGATAAACCCAAGGAGAAACATGCCAAGACACATAGTACTCAAACTGACAAAAACTAAAGACAGAGAAAAGTTATTGAAAGCAACAAGGGAAAAATGACAAATAACATACAAGGGAACTCCCATCAGGTTAACAGCTGATGTCTCAGCAGAAACTCTGCAAGCCAGAAGGGAGTGGCATGATATATTTCAAGTGATGACAGGGAAGAACCTACAACCAAGAATACTCTAGCCAGCAAGGATCTCATTCAGATTTGACGGAGAAATCAAAAGCTTTACAGACAAGCAACAGCTAAGAGAATTCAGCACCACCAAACCAGCCTTACGACAAATGCTAAAGGAACTTCTCTAAGCAGGAAACATAAGAGAAGAAAAGGACCTACAGAAACCAAAACAAAACACTGAAGAAAATGGTACTAGGAACATACATATCGATAATTACCTTGAATGTAAATGGACTAAATGCACCAACCAAGAGACACAGACTGGCTGAATGGATCCAAAAACAAGACCCATATATATGCTGTCTCCAAGAGACCCACTTCAGACCTAGGGACACATACAGACTGAAAGTGAGGGGATGGAGAAAGATATTCCATGCAAATGGAAATCAAAAGAAAGCTGGAGTAGTGATGCTCATATCAGGTAAAATAGACTTTAAAATAAAAAATGTTGCAAGAGACAAGAAAAGACACTACATAAAGATCGAGGGATCCATCCAAGAAGAGGAGATAACAATTATAAATATATATGCACCCAATGTAGGAGCACCTCAATACATAAGGCAAATGCTAACAACCATGAAAGTGGAAATCGACAGTAACACAATCACAGTGGGGGACTTTAACACCCCACTTACACCAATGGACAGATCATCCACACAGAAAATTAATAAGGAGACACAAGCTTTAAATGACACAATTAATCGCTTGATTTAATAGATATCTATAGGACATTACAGCCAAAAACAGCAGATTACACGTTCTTCTCAAGTGCACATGGAACATTCTCCAGGATAGATCACATTTTGGGTCATAAATCAAGTCTTGGTAAATTCAAGAAAATTGAAATCGTATCAAGCATCTTTTCTGACCACAACGCTATGAGATTAGAAATCAATTACAGGAAAAATACTGTAAAAACACAAACACATGGAGGCTAAACAATACGCTACTAAGTAACCAACAGATCACTGAAGAAATCAAAGAGGAAATCAAAAAATACCTAGAGACAGATGACAATGAAAACACAACAATCCAAAACCTATGGGATGCAGCAAAGGCAGTTCTAAGAGGGAAGTTTATAGCGATACAATCCTACCTCAAGAAACAAGAAAAATCCCAAATAAACAATCTAACCTTACACCTAAAGAAACTAGAGAAAGAACAAACAAAAGCCAAAGTTAGTAGATGGAGAGAAATCATAAAGATCAGAGCAGAAGTAAATGAAATAGAGACAAAGAAAACAATAGCAAAAATCAATAAAACTAAAAGCTGGTTCTTTGAGAAGATAAATAAAATTGAGAAACCTCGAGCAAGACTCATCAAGAAAAAGAGGGAGAGGACTCAAATCAATAAAATTAGAAATGAAACAGGAGAAGTTACAACGGACACCACAGAAATAAAAAGCACCATAAGAGATTACTACAAGCAACTATATGCCAATAAAATGGACAACCTGGATGAAATGGACAGATTCTTAGAAAGGTATAACCCTCCAAGACTGAATCAGGAAGACATAGAAAATATGAGCAGACCACTCACAAGTAACGAAATTGAAACTGTGATTAAAAATCTCCCAACAAACAAAAGTCCAGGACCAGATGGATTCACAGGTGAATTCTATCAAACATTTAGAGAAGAGCTAACACCCATTCTTCTCAAACTCTTCCAAAAAATTGCAGAGGAAGGAACACTCCCAAACTCATTTTATGAGGCCACCATCACCCTGATACCAAAACCAGACAAAGATACTACCAAAAAAAGAAAACTACAGACCAATATCACTGATGAATTTAGATGCAAAAATCCTCAACAAAATGCTAGCCAACATAATCCAACAACACATTAAAAGGATCATCCACCATGATCAAGTGGGGTTTATCCCTGGAATGCAAGGATTCTTCAATATATGCAAATCAATCAATGTGATACACCATATAAATAAATTGAAGGATAAAAACCACATGATCATCTCAATAGATGCAGAAAAATCTTTTGACAAAATTCAACACCCATTAATGATACAAACTCTCCAGAAGGTGGGCATACAGGGAACCTACCTCAACATAATGAAGGCCATGTATGACAAACCCACAGCAAACATCATTCTCAATGGTGAAAAACTGGAAGCATTTCCCTCTAAGATCAGGAACAAGACAAGGATGTCCACTCTCACCACTACTATTCAACATAGTTTTGGAAGTCCTTGCCACAGCAATCGGAGAAGAAAAAGAAGTAAAAGGAATCCAAATTGGAAAAGAAGACGTAAAACTGTCACTGTTTGCAGATGACATGATACTATACATAGAAAATCCTAAAGATGCCACCAGAAAACTACTTGAGCTAATCAACGAATTTGGTAAAGTTGCAGGATACAAAATTAACACACAGAAATCTCTTGCATTTCTATACACCAACAATGAAAGATCAGAAAGAGAAATCAAGGAAACAATCCCATTCACCATTGCAACAAAAAGAATCAAATACCTAGGAATAAACCTAACCCAGGAGGTAACAGACCTGTACTCAGAAAACTATAAGACACTAATGAAAGAAATCAAAGAAGACACAAACAGATGGAGGGACATACCATGTTCTTGGATTGGAAGAATCAACATTGTGAAAATGACTATACTACCGAAAGCAATTTACAGATTCAATGCAATCTCGATCAAATTGCCAATGGCATTTTTCACAGAACTAGAACAAGAAATTTTACGATTTGTATGGAAATGCAAAAGACCCCGAATAGCCAAAGCAATCTTGAGAAGGAAAGAAGGAGTTGGTGGAATCAGGCTTCCCGACTTCAGGCTATCCTCCAAGGCTACAGTGATCAAGACATTATGGTACTGGCACAAAACCAGAAATATAGATCAATGGAACAGGATAGAAAGCCCAGAGATAAACTACGGTCAACTAATCTATGACAAAGGAGGCAAGGATATACAGTGGAGGAAAGGCAGCCTCTTCAATAAGTGGTGCTGGGAAAACGGGACAGCTACATGTAAAAGAATGAAATTAGGACACTTCCTAACACCATACACAAAAATAAACTCAAAATGGATAAAAGACCTAAATGTAAGGCCAGACACCTTAAAACTCCTAGAGGAAAACCTAGGAAGAACACTCTTCGACGTAAATAACAGCAAGATCTTTTTTGATCCACCCCCTAGAATAATGGGAATAAAAACAAAAATAAATAAGTGGGACCTAATGAAACTTCAAAGCTTCTGCACAGCAAAGGAAACTATAAGCAAGACGAATAGACAACCCTCAGAACGGGAAAAAGTATTTGCAAACGAGTCAACAGACAAAGGATTAATCTCCAAAATATATAAACAGTTTATCCAGCTCAATATAAAAAAACAAAAAACAAAAAACAAAAAAAACAACCCAATCAAAAAATGGGCAGAAGACCTAAATAGGCATTTCTCCAAAGAAGACATACGGATGGCCAAGAGGCACATGAAAAGCTGCTCAACATGACTAATTATTAGAGAAATGCAAATCAAAACTACAATGAGGTATCACCTCACACCGGTGAGAATGGGCATCATCAGAAAATCTACAAACAGTGAATGCTGGAGAGGGTGTGGGGAAAAGGGAACACTCTTGCACTGCTGGTCAAAATGTAAATTGATACAGCCACTATGGAGAACAGTATGGAGGTTCCTTGTAAAACTAGAAATAGAGTTACCATATGACCCAGCAATCCGACTACTGGGCATATACCCAGAGAACACCATAATTCAAAAAGACACATGCACTCCAATGTTCATTGCAGCACTAACACCATATTTCAAAAAGACAGATGCACCCCAATGTTCATTGCAGCACTATTTACAATAGCCAGGACATGGAAGCAACCTAAATGTCCATCAACAGATGAATGGATAGGGAAGATGTGGTACATATACACAGTGGAATATTACTCAGCTGTAAAAAGTAATCAAACTGGGACATTTTTAGAGACATGGATGGACCTAGAGACTTTCATACAAAGTGAGGTGAGTCAGAAAGAGAAAAACAAATATTGTATATTAACGCATATATGTGGACTATAGAAAAATGGTACAAATCAACCAGTTTGCAAGGCAGAAATAGAGACACAGATGTAGAGAACAGACATATGGACACCAAGTGGGGAAAGCAGGGAGGGTTGGGGGTGGAAATGAATTGGGAGATTGGGATACCAAATTGTACATTCTAAATATATGTAGTTTATTGTAAACAGTAAACAATAAAAAAAATTTTTTTTAAAGAAATAAATGAAAAAGATATGAAGGAAACAATAGCAAAGATTGACAAAACTAAAAGCTGGCTGTTTGAGAAGATAAATGAAACTGATAAACCTTTAGCCAGACTCATCAGGTAAAGGTGGGAGAAGAGACAAATCAACAGAAATAAAAATGAAAAAGGAGAAATAACAACCGACATCACAGAAATACAAAAGATCATGAGAGAATAATACACGCAAGTATATGCCAATAAATTGGATAACCTGGAAAAATGCCTAAATTCTTAGAAAATTACAATCTTCCAATACTGAATCAGGAAGAAATACAACATATGAAAAGAACAATCACAAGCACTGAAATTGAGACTGATTAAAATTCTCCCAGCAAACAAAAGCTCAGGGCCAGATGGCTTCACAAGTGATTTCTAACAAACATTTAGAGAAGAGCTAACACCTAACCTGCTGAAACTCTTCCAAAACAGAGCAGAAGGGGGAACACTTCCAAACTCATTCTATGAGGCCACCGTCACCCTGATACCAAAACCAGGCAAAGATGACACAAAAAAAGGAAAGTTACAGGCCATTATCCCTGATGACTACAGATGCAAAAATCCTCAACAAAATACTAGCAAACAGAATCCAATAGCACATTAAAAACATCATACACCATGATCACGTGTGGTTTATCCCTGGAATGCAAGGATTGTTCAATATATGCAAATCACTCAGTGCAATACATCACATTAACAAATTGAAGGATAAAAACTATATGATGATCTCAATAGATGCAGGAAAAGCTTTGGACAAAGTTCAACATCCATTTATGATAAAACTTCTCTGGAAAGTGGGCATAGAAGGAAGTTACGTCAACATGATAAAAGCCATATATGACAAACCAAGAGCCCACATCATGCTAAATGGTGAAAAACTGAAAGCATTCCCTCCAAAGAACAGGAAGAAGACAAGGGTGCCCACTCTCAGTGCTATTATTCAACATAGTTTTGGAAGTGTTAGCCACGGCAATCAGAGAAGAAAATGAAATAAAAGGAATCCAGACTGGAAAAGAAGAAGTAAAACTGTCACTCTTTGCAGATGACATGATATTATACATAGAAAACCCTAAAAATTGTACCAGAAAACTGCTAGCACTGACTGATGAATTTAGAAAACTAGGAGGATACAAAATGAATGCACAGAAATCTCTTGCATCCCTATACACTAACAATGAAAGAGCACAAAGGGAAATTAATGAAACACTCTGATTTACCATAGCATTGAAAAGAATAATATACCTAGGGGAAAAAGCTGCCTCAGGAGGCAAAAGACCTGTATGCAGAAAACTGAGACACTGATGAAAGCAATCAAAGATGATACAATTGGATGGAGGGACATACCATGTTCTTGGATTGGAAGAATCAACATTGTGAAAATGACTATCCTACCCAAAGCTATTTACAGATTCACTGCAATTCCTATCAAATTGCAAACGGCATTTTTCACAGAACTAGAACAAGAAATCTTACCAATCGCATGGAAATGCAAAAGACCCCGAATAACCAAAGCAATCTTGAGAAGGAAAGACGGAGCTGGAGGAATCAAGCTCCCTGATTTGTAACTATACTACAAGGCTAGAGTGATCAAGACAGTATGGTACTGGCACAAAAATAGAAAGGAAGATCAATGGAAGAGAATAGAGAGCTCAGAGGTAAACCCTAGCACATATGGGCACCTTATCTTGGACAAAGGAGGCAAGAATATACAAGGGAACAAAGACAGCCTCTTCAATACATAGTGCTGGGAAAATTGGACAGCTACATGTAAAAGACTGAAATTAGAACACTTCCTAACACCATACACAAAAATAAACTCAAAATGGATTAAAGACCTAAATGTAAGGCCAGACACTATAAAACTCCTAGAGGAAAACATAGGCAGGATGCTCTATGACATACATCAAAGCAAGATCCTTGTTCACCCATGTCCTAGAATAATGGAAACATAATCAAGAATAAACAAATGGGACTTAATGAAACTTAAAAGCTTCTGCACAGTGAAGGAAACCATAAACAAGACAGCCCTCCGAATGGGAGAAAATACTTGCCAAAGAAGCACCTGACAAAGGATTAATCTCCACAATATATAAGCAGCTCATGCATCTTAATAGCAACACAGCAAATAACCCAATCCACAAATGGGTGGAAGACCTAAATTGACATTTCTCCAAAGAAGACATGCAGATAGCTAACAAACCCATGAAAAGATGCTCAACATCACTAATCATTAGAGAAATGCAAGCCAAAGCCACTATGAGTTATCACCTCACACCGGTCAGAATGGCCATCATCAAAAAATCTAGAAACAATAAATGTTGGAGAGGGTGTGGAGAAAATGAAACTCTCCTGCACTGTTGGTGGCAATGTAAGTTGGTATAGCAGCCACTATGGAAAACAGTTTGGAGGTTCCTTAAAAATCTAAAAATGGAACTCCCGTGTGACCCAGCAATCCCACTCCTGGGTATATACCCAGAGAAAACCATAATCCAAAAAGAAACATGTATCACGATGTTCATTGCAGCCCTATTTACAACAGCCAGGACATGGAAGCAACCTAAATGCCCATCAACAGATGAATGGATCAAGAAGTTGTGGCACATACATGCAATGGAATATTACTCAGCCTTAAATAGGGACAAAATAGAGTTAATTGTAGTGAGGTGGATGGATACAGAGCAAAGTAAGCCAGAAAGAGAATAACAAATACCATATGCTAACACATATATGGAGTCTAAAAAAATGGTACTGCTGAACCCAGTGACAGGGCAAGAATGAAGATGCAGATGTAAAGAAAGGATTGAGGATGTGGGGTGGGTGAGGTGAAGGGGAATCTGGGACAAGCTGAGAGAGTAGCATTGACATAAATATACTACCAAATGTAAAAAGATAGCTAGTGGGAAGCTGCTGCATAACATAGGGAGATCAACTGGAAGATGGGTGATGACATAGAGGGTTGGGATAGGGAGGGTAGAAGGGTGTCAGGAGAGGGCGAGGATAGGGGGATATATGTATAAATACAGCTGATTCACTTTTTTGTACAGCAAAAACTGGCACAATAGTGTAAAGCAATTATATTCCAATAAAGAGCTTAAAAAATAATATAAATCTCTCTACTAAATTTTCTCCTTTTTATAGATGAGGTAACTGAAAATCATTCCATTGTGTGGATACCCATAATTAGTTTAACAATTCACAGACTAGTGGATATTTTCGTTGCTTCCAGTTTAATTATTAATTTTTATTATTAATTATTTATTAATAAATAAAGGATTCATGTAAATGTCTTTGTGTAGATATATACTTTCCTATCTCTTGCATAAATACTAAGCATTGGAATGACTGAAACCTACAGCATGTATACATTTAACTTTTTAAGAAAGTGTTTGGTATACATTTTACACTCCCAGCCATGTATGAGTTCCAGTTGTATATGAGTTCCACTCTTGAGAACATTTGGTATACTCATTCTTTTAAATTTTAACCATTCTAATAGGTATGTAGTGGTGTCTCATTGTAATGTCAATTTGCATTTCAACCTGTTGAGCAAATTTTCATGTGCTGACTTGCCAGCCATATATATTCTCCTCTGTTCCAACCTCTTGCACATATTTTTGGGTTGTTTTCCTTTTATATACTTTTAAGACTTACTATTTATTTTTATTTATTCATCTCCTGAAACTTTGCAGTAATGTCCCTTTGTCTAAATATTTATTTATTTAGCTTGCACCAGGTCTTAGTTGTTGCATGCAGGATCTTCATTGTGGCATGCAGGATCTTTAGTTGTGGCACATGGGCTTGCTATTTATTTATTTGTTTGTTTGTTTGTTTGTTTGCTGCATTGGGTCTTTGTTGCTGCACGCAGGCTTTCCCTAGTTGCTGTGAGCAGGGGCTACTCTTCATTGTGGTGCGTGGGCTCCTCATTGCTGTGGCTTCTCTTGTTGTGGAGCACGGGCTCTAGCCACGTGGGCTTCAGTAGTTGTGGCACACGGCCTCAATAGTTGAGGCTCACGGGCTCAAAGTTCAGGCTCAATAGTTGTGGCACACGGGCTTAGTTGCTCTGCAGCATGTGGGATCTTCCTGGAACAGGGATCAAACCCATGTCCCCTGCATTAACAGGCGGATTCTTAACCACTGTGCCACCTAGGAAGCCCCATATGGGCTCTTAGTTGCAGCATGTGGGCTTCTCAGTTGTGGCATGCAGACTCAGTTGCAGCATGCATGCAAGTCCTAGTTCCTGACCAGGGATCGAACCCAGGCCCCTGCATTGGGAGTGCAGAGTCTTACTCACTGGACCACCAGGGAAGTCGCTGTCCCTTTGTCTAAAGCTTCATTTGTGCTGCATCCTCATGGCCTGCATTTTTTAGGACCATGCTTTCATCATCTCTTTGATAATTTTTTCTCCCTTTTTCTCTGTTCATGGTAACTGGAAAATTTCTTAACTTAATTCAGAACTACATTTATTAGGATTTTTTGTTTGTTTATTTTTCTCTCCTTCTTCCACTTTATTCAACTTTCTGGAAGATTTGCTCAACATTTTTTTTTCAAGAATTCTAGGAATTTCTGTGTTGGGGAATACATGGAGATTTGGGCAGAGTTATGGGCCTAAAAGGGCATGGATGCTCCATGCCCTTTCACCATACCTTGCCCTAGCACCTCTTTTCATCTGTATCCTTCATCATAACCTGTAACAAATTGTTAAATGTGAATATTTTTGAGTAAGAAACAGAAGACTGCAATACTATTAAAAACAGAGATATTTTCTTTATGCTATAATGCCATCTCTTGACCAGCAATGATGCAAATATTCTACCTATGGGAAGACTGGTTTGCATTTGAGCAAGAGGGTACTGAGATAGTCCCTTTACTTGGAAGCATTCCATACCTGCAAAGAGTTACTCCTAGAAATTGTGAATGCATTTTCTTAAGTCTCCTAAAGCTCCAATTACTTGCCCTCTGACCTTGGACTTTGAGAGACTCTGAATTGAGAAGAATTATGTACCCTCACTGTCCCACCAGGTAAAGATTCAGAGGAGAGGTGAAGACAAGATGGCAGAGTAGAAGGACTTAAGCTCATCTCCTCTCACGAAAGCACCCAAATCACAACTAACTGAACAACAATCAACAAAAAGACTGGAATCTACCAAAAAAGATATTCTGCATAAAAGACAAGAAGGCACAATGAGATGTTAGGAGGGGTGCATTCGTGATACAATCAAATCCCATACCAGCTGGCTGGGTGAACTACACACTGGAAAATAACTATATAACAGAGGGTCTCCCAAATGAGTGAGAGTTCTGAGCCCAATGTAAGGCTCCCAAGTCTTGGGGTCTGGTCTTGGGAGGAGAAGCCCCTAGAGCATTTGGCTTTGGAGGCCAGCTGGACTTTATCACAAGAACACCACAGGACTGGAAGAAACAGAAACTCCACTCTTGGAGGGTGCACACAAGGTCTCATGTGCACCAAGACTCAGAAAAAGTAGCGACTTCATAGGATCCTGGGCCAGACCTACCTGCTGGTGTTGGAGGGTCTCCTGGGGAGGCGAGGGGTAGCTCTGGTTAACTGTGGGGACAAGGACACTGGTAGCAGAGGCACCAGAGAGTACTCATGGATGTGAGCTCTACTAGAGGCCACCATTTTGATGCCAAGATCTGACCCCACCCAACAGTCTGTAGGCACCAGTGCTGGGATTCTTCAGGCTAAACAACCAGCTGGTGGGACCACAGCCCCACCCATCAGCAGACAGGCTGCCTAAAGTCTTCCTGAGCCCACAGCCACCTCTAAACACATCACCTGACATAACCCTGCCCACCAGAGGGACAAGATACAGCTCCACCCACCAGTGGGCAGGCATCAGTCCCTCCCACCAGGGAGCCTGCACAAGCCTCTCAGACCAGCCTCACCCACAAGGAGAAAGACACAAGAAGCAAAAGGAAATACAATCCTGCAGACTGCAGAACAGAGACAGCAAACACAGAAAGTTAGACAAAATGAGATGGCAGAGGAATATGTTCCAGACAAAGGAACAAGATAAAACCCCAGAAGAACAAGTAAGTGAAGTGGAGACAGGCAATATACCCCAAAAGAATTCAGGGTAATGATAGTAAAGATGATACAAAGTCTCAGAAAAAGAATGAAGGCACAGACCAAGAAGACACAAGAAATGCTTAAGAAAGAACTAGAAGATCTAAAGAGCAAACAGAGGAGAACTGGGGCTGGCTGCATGAGAACACCCTCAGGGGCAGGTGCACCAGCAAGCTAGGAGGGAGTTTGGGGAAAATCCTGGGCCAGATGGAGAGGCAGGGGACCATTGTTTTGGAGTGCTTGGGAGGAGCTTCCCTCTCTGTGAACACACAGGCTGTGAAGTGGTGCAACCCACAGCTGCTGGATCAAAAAGTCTGCCTGCCACCCCATGCCCCTGCCCTGCTTCATGCCGCCGGGCCCTGCTGCCTGCCCTGCCACACACCACCAGGCCCCACCACCCGCCTGCCATGAGCACCACTGGGCCCCACCCACCACCCACCCCGCATGCCAAAGAGCCTCGGTGCCCACCCAACCACTGCACCAAGGGTCCTATGTGTAAGGCAAGTCATTGGCCACACCCTTCTGGCAGTAGGTGAAACCCACCAACATCAAGGGTCCCACATGCAGGACCAACTTCGCTGGGCGAATGCATGGCACACCTCAGGCTCACACAGAACTCTGCTGCTACAAACAATCCTGCAGATTTCAATTAGACTGCCATGTTCCTCCCTACACCCCCGACCTGAAGAGATAAGTGAGCCCCAATCACCCTCTTTCACCCCCTCTTGCCTGGGCTGGGAACTTACTCCTGAGAGCAACCCACATGCAAAGTAGGGACCAAAACCAAAACTGATCCCTGAGGACTGCAGGACCAAAGAACAGAAAGAGAAACAGCTGCAGAAGGAGCAGATTTAATGCCCACAATAGGCTTGAAAGACCCTGCATCTGTGGATCACCTGAATAGACAAGTGTTTCTACAACAGAGACTGTAGACATAGGGGACAACTGGGGACTGTGGGGACAAATACACACAGGACTAATACCAGGTCACAGTCTGAGCTCTCCACAGTCCTCTCCACATCAGGTGCAGTATTGGAGGACTTCTTGGTATGTTTGTCTCGTTTCTGGTTTTAGGTACTTGTTAGTAAAATTTTTACTGTATTTATTTGTATGTGGATTTGCTTGTGATTGGTATGAGTACTCTCTTCTTTCTTTTCTTTGCTCTCTCTTCTTCTCTTCTCTTTGGTTTCTTTCCATTTTCTCTTTTTGCAAGTGCAAGTGTGCACATCTCCTTGTGTGATTTTGACTGATTAGAGTTGCTTTTACCACCAGTCTTGGGAATCTGTCTGTCATTTCCACTTTTTCCCTTTTCTCTTCCTATTTTTCCTTGATCTCCTTCTACTACTTTTTTCTCCATGCCATGCAGCTTCCAGGGAATTGGTGCCCTGTGTGGGGGTCAAACCTGGAACTCTGAAACAGCAGAGAAGAGTCCAGGATATTGGAGCACCAGAGAACTCCTGACCCCACGGAATATTAATCAGCAACTGCTCCCCCAGAGTACAACTTCTCAACACCAAGCTCCAAATCCAACCAAAGGCCAGCAAGGTCCAGTGCTTGACACCTCAAGCCAAACAAAACAGAGATAAGAGGAAAGTCCACTAGACAGAATAGGGAAAGGACACTGCAAATACTATAAATTAGACACAATGAGAAAACAACTTGCAGGCAAAGGAGCAAGATAAAAACCCACAAAACCAAATACATGAAGAAGAAATTGGCAAATCGCCTGAAAGAGAATTCAGAGTACTGATAGTAAAGATGATTTAAAATCTAGAAAACAAAATAGAGAAAATACAAGAAACATTTTAATAAGAACCTAGAAGAACTAAAGAGCAAACAAACGCTAATGCACAACACTCTAACTGAAACTAAAAATACTCCAGATGGTATAAAATGCAAAATAACTGAAGCAGAAGAACAAGTAAGTGAGATGGAAGATAGAATGGGGGAAATAACTGCCACAGAGCAGGAAAGAGAAAAAAGAATAAAAAGAATGGAAGACAGTCTCACAGACCTCGGGATTAACATTAAGCATACCAACATTCGAATCATAGGCATCCCAGAAGAAGAAGAAAAAAAAGAAAGTGTCTGAGAAAATATTTGAGGAGAATACGGTGGAAAACTCCCCACACATGGGAAAGGAAATAGTAAACAAAGTCCAAGAATTGCAGAGAATCACACACAGAATAAACCCAAGGAGAAACACACCGTGGCACATATTAATCGAACTAACAAAAATTAAACACAAAGAAAAAATATTAAAAGCAGCAAGAGAAAATCAACAAATAACACATAAGGGAAAACCAATAAGGATAACAGCTGATCTTTCTGCAGAAACTCTGCAGGCCAGAAGGGAGTGGCAAGAGATAATTAAAGTCTTGAAAGAGAAAAACCTATAGCCAAAAATACTCTGCAAAGAAAAATCTCATTCACATTTGACAGAAAAATTAAAAGCTTTATACACAATCAAAAGTTAAGAGAATTCAGCACCACCACAGCAGCCTTACAAAAATGGCTAAAGGAACTCCTCTATGAAGTAAACACAAGACAATTAAAAGACCTCTGAAAAAAAACAGACAAAACAATTCACAAAATGGTAATAGCAATACACATGTCAATAATTACCTTAGGAGAGAAAAGATGGCAGTGAAGTAGAGAGACGTGGAGTGCATCCTTCTCCACAGATGCATTGGGAATGCACGGAAGGACGCAGTGATTCCCACAGAGAACCAGCTGAACACCAGCAGACGGCCTCGGACACCAGAAAGGACTGCGGGGAGCCCGACATAGCCGGTAGGGAGGCATCTACGACGGCTCAAAGAGGGTGAAGTGGCAGAGCTGTGGCAGACGGGAGGGAGTGAGAAACATATGGAGGGTCGGCAGCGCAGCTCAGGGTTCTCGGACCGAGACATCAATCCGTGGCTGAACGGAGGGTCCAGGAGCGGGAGCGTAGGAACCAGAGAGCTGGTTCAGGGTGAGAAACATTGTTGCCGGTAGGGTGATGGACCGAGAGGACAGGAGGGAGGTGGTCAGTGGAGAGGAGTGCCCGTCCATGACAGCTGCCCGGCCATGATGGCGGCTGGAGGCTGCAGGCTCACGGGCGGGGGGGAGGAGCCGCACGCGTAGCCTCTCTCTCTCTCTTTCGGCGCCTCTGCAACAGGCAGTGGAGAGACGCCCGTGGGCCACCTAAGGCGCTCAGGGATAACAAGCACCCTCAGGCGCTCAGGCGGGGCTAGATTAAAACCCCTTGCAACGCCAGCAGCAGGGAGGCTGCCGAGAGGAAAAAAAAAAAAAAACAACAGCAACAACAAAAAAAAACCCGAGAGAGGCCCAACTCTAAGACTTTCTGTTTACGCCCGAGCCATTGGCGTCCCTCTGCAACAGACACCTCCAAGCCTGACTGAAACAGTAGTGCGCCACTGCTCACTCACTCCCAGGAGAAGGAGCCACTATTGGACCCTCTCCCTCCCCACACACCGACGCTTACAGACGAACAATAAAGGAACCTCTGCTGGTCACAGAATAATGCAAAAAAACCCAAGGCAAGCAGAAGGACACTTACAGCTGAGACGCTAAGGAAACAGAAATAGTAGTATCAATTCCTATTGAACTGGTCCATTCTGGGATCAGTTCTGGATTTTTTTTTTCTTTTTCTCTCTCTCGCTTTTTTTTTTCTTTATTAAATACAATCTTAGCCCTAAGGGATCTACAAGTTTTATAACATAATTTTTAATGATACTTTTTGTACTTTTTTTTTTTTTTGCCTTTTTATATACTTCCATCTCTAGCAAAGTTTTTGGTAGTACGGACAATATATCTCTCATACTTTCCTTTCATCCCTATCTTTTATACATTTCTATTCCTTTCTTTTTATTTGCATATTTCCAACCACATTACGCTCTTCTGTTCCCCTTTCTTCCAGCCATTTTAAGTTTATTTTATCTTAACATACTTATAAGCAACACTATCGGTCTGCTCAGACTCCTTGCTCTATTCTCCAGAGGATGCACTGCCTTGGTATTTAATATTAGGCTTTTGTCTTTATCCTAGTTCTTAGTACAGTTGTCTAATTACATTCTGAGAATCTCCATTCTCTCTGGTGGTACTCTGGCTCTTTTCTATACTTGATCCTAGCTTACAAAATCTCCCTGGATTAATGTTTGTATGTGTAAGGTGTTATTTGTTTGTTTGTTTGCTTTTGCTTTTGTCTCTGATTTGCTCTGTTACAGTTGTCAATTTCTGTTGGGTTTCTCTTTGAATATCTGATAGCACACTGGGGTTCTGTCAGGTCTTTCCACAGCCTTCTGTCCTATCGGATTCAGTAATTGTGTGTCTTATACATGTATGTGTTTCCTAGACTGAATATTTGTTTAATCCAATACTTGGACATTAGTCTGAGGCTTGGACAGTCTTCTATAAACACCTCTATCGCCAGGACAAGCAACCCCAAAAGTTTGGACAACCATGAGGAAACAAAGAAACACCATGCAGGCAAAGGAGCAGGAAAAAAACCCAAAAGACCAAATAAATGAGGAGGAAATAGGAAAAATGCCTGAAAAAGAATTCAGAGTAATGATAGTAAAAATGATACAAAATCTCGATACCAAAATAGAGAAAGTACAAGAAACAGTTCATAAGAACTCAGAAAAACAAACAGCAATGGATAACAAAATAACTGAAATTAAAAATACTCTAGATGCTATAACCAGCAGAATGACTGAGGCAGAAGAACGAATAAGTGAGTTGGAAGATAGAATGGGGGAAATAAACGCCACAGAGCAGGAAAAAGAAAAAAGAATAAAAAGAATAGAAGACAGTCTCAGAGACCTCAGTGATAACATTAAGCGTACCAACATTCGAATTATAGGCATCCCAGAAGTAGAAGAAAACAAGAAAGGGTCTGAGAAAATATTTGAAGAGGTTATAGTGGAAAACGTCCCCAACATGGGAAAGGAAATAATTAACCAAGTCCAAGAAGCACAGAGAGTCCCATACAGAATACACCCAAGGAGAAATACACCAAGACACATAGTAATCAAACTAACGACAATTAAACACAAAGAAAAAATATTAAAGGCAGCAAGAGAAAAGCAACAAACAACATATAAGGGAAAACCCATCAGGATAACAGCTGACCTTTCTACAGAAACTCTGCAGGCCAGAAGGGAATGGCAGGATATACTGAAAGTCCTGAAAGAGAGAAACCTACAGCCAAGAGTACTCTACCCAGCAAGAATCTCATTCAGATTTGAGGGAGAAATCAAAAGCTTTCCAGACAAGCAAAAGTGAAGAGAATTCAGCACCACCAAACCAGCCTTACAACAAGTGCTAAAGGAACTTCTCTAAGTAGGAAACACAAGAAAAGGAAAACACCTACAAATACAAACCCAAAACAATTAAGAAAATGGTAATGGGAACACACATGTCAATAATCACTTTAAATGTAAATGGATTAAATGCTCCAACCAAAAGACACAGACTGGCTGAATGGATACAAAAACAGGACCCTTGTATATGCTGCCTACAAGAAACCCACTTCAGACCAAGGGGTACATATAGACTGAAAGTCAAGGGATGGGAAAAGATATTCCATGCAAATGGAAGTCAAAAGAAAGCTGGAGGAGCAATACTCATATCAGACAAATTAGACTTGAAAGTAAAGACTATTAAAAGAGACAAGGAAGGACACTACATAATGATCAAGGGATCCATTCAAAAAGAACATATCACAATGGTCAATATCTATGCCCCCAATATAGGAGCACCTCAATACATAAGGCAAATGCTAACAGCTATAAAAGGGGACATCGACAGTAACACAATAATAGTGGGAGACTTGAACACCCCACTTACATCAATGGACAGATCATCCAAACAGAAAATAAAGACACACAAGCTTTAAATGACACATTAGAGCATCTCGACTTAATTGATATTTATAGGACATTCCATCCAAAAACGACAGACTACACGTTCTTCTCAAGTGCACACGGAACATTTTCCAGGATAGATCACATCTTGGGTCACAAATCAAACCTCGGCAAATTCAAGAAAATTGAAATCATATCAAGCATCTTCTCAGACCACAATGCCATGAGACTAGATATCAATTACAGGAAAAAAACTGCAAAAAATACAAACACATGAAGGCTAAACAATTCACTCTTAAACAACCAAGGAATCACTAAAGAAATCAAAGAGGAAATCAGAAAATATCTAGAAACAAATGACAACGAAAACACAACAACCCAAAACCTATGGGATGCAGAAAAAGCAGGTCTAAGAGGGAAGTTTATAGCAATACAGTCCTACCTTAAGAAACAAGAAAATGATCGAATAAACAACCTAACCTTACACCTCAAACAACTAGAGAAAGAAGAACAAAGAAACCCCAAAATGAGCAGAAGGAAAGAAATCATAAAGATCAGAGCAGAAATAAATGAAAAAGAAAGGAAGGAAACCATAGCAAAAATAAATAAAACTAAAAGCTGGTTCTTTGAGAAGATTAACAAAATTGATAAACCATTAGCCAGACTCATCAGGAAAAAAAGGGAGAAGATGCAAATCAACAGAATCAGAAATGAAAAAGGAGAAGTAACAACGGACACCTCAGAAATACAAAACATCATGAGAGACTACTACAAGCAACTATATGCCAATCAATTGGATAACCTGGAAGAAATGGATACATTCTTAGAAAAATACAATCTTCTAAGACTGAACCAGGAAGAAATAGAAACCATGAACAGACCCATCACAAGTACGGAAATTGAGGCAGTGATTAAAAATCTCCCAACACACAAAAGCCCAGGACCAGATGGGTTCACGGGCGAAGTCTATCAAACATTTTGAGAAGAGCTAACACCTATCCTTCTCAAACTCTTCCAAAATAGAGCAGAAGGAGGAACACTCCCAAACTCATTCTTAGAGGCCACCATCACCCTGATACCAAAACCAGGCAAACATGTCACAAAAAAAGAAAATTACAGGCAAATATCACTGATGAATACTGATGCAAAAATCCTCAACAAAATACTAGCTAACAGACTCCAACAGCACATTAAAAAAATCATCCACCATGATCAAGTGGGGTTTATCTCTGGGATGCAAGGATTCTTCACTATACGCAAATCAATTAACGTGATACGTCATATCAACAAATTGAAGGATAAAAACCATATGATCATCTCAATAGATGCAGAAAAAGTTTTTGACAAAGTTCATCCATTTATGATAAAAGCTCTCCAGAAAATGGGCTTAGAGGGAAATTACCTCAACAGAATAAAAGACATATATGAAAAACCAAAAGCCAACATCGTTCTCAATGGGGAAAAACTGATAGAATTCCCTGTAAGAACAGGAACAAGACAAGGGTGTCCACTCTCACCACTATTATTCAACATAGTTTTGGAAGTTTTAGCCACAGCAATCAGAGAAGAAAAAAAATAAAAGGAATCCAAATGGGAAAAGAAGAAGTAAAATTGTCACTCTTTGCAGATGCCATGATATTATATATAGAAAACCCTAAAGACTCTACCAGAAAACTGCTAGCACTAATTGATGAGTTTAGTACAGTAGCAGGATACAAAATGAATGCACAGAAATCTCTTGCATTCCTATACACTAACAACGGAAGAGCAGAAAGAGAAATTAAGGAAACTCTCCCATTCACTATTGCAACCAGAAGAATAAAATACCTAGGAATAAACCTGCCTAAGGAGGCAAAAGATCTGTATGCAGAAAACTTTAAGACATTGATGAAAGAAATAAAAAAGACGAAACAAACAGATGGAGGGACATACCATGTTCCTGGATTGGAAGAATCAACATAGTGAAAATGTCTGTACTACCCAAAGCAATGTACAGATTCAATGCAATCCCGATCAAATTACCAATGGCATTTTTCACAGAACTAGAGCAAGAAATCTTACGATTTGTATGGAAACGCAAAAGACCCCGAATAGCCAAAGCAATCTTGAGAAGGAAAAATGGAGTTGGTGGAATCAGGCTTCCTGACTTCAAACTATACTACAAGGCCATAGTGATCAAGACAGTATGGTACTGGCACAAAAATAGAAAGGAAGATCAATGGACTAGAATAGAGACCTCAGAAGTAAGCCCAAACACATATGGGCACCTTATCTTTGACAAAGGAGGCACGAGTATACAATGGAAAGAAGACAGCCTCTTCAATAAGTGGTGCTGGGAAAATTGGACAGCAACATGTAAAAGAATGAAACTAGGACACTTCCTAACACCATACACAAAAATAAACTCCAAATGGATTAAAGACCTACATGTAATGCCAGACACTATAAAACTCCTAGAGGAAAACATAGGCAGAACACACTATGACATCCATCAAAGCAAGATCCTTTTGGACCCACCTCCTAGAATCATGGAAATAAAATCAAGAATAAATGAATGGGACCTCATGAAACTTAAAAGCTTTTGCACAGCAAAAGAAACCATAAACAAGACTAGAAGGCAACCCTCAGAATGGGAAAATATGATTGCCTATGAAACAACGGACAAAGGATTAACCTCCAAAATATACAAGCAGCTCACGAAGCTTAATACCAAAAAAGCAAATAACCCAATCCACAAATGGGCAGAAGACCTAAACAGACATTTCTCCAAAGAGGACATACAGATGGCCAACACACACATGAAAAGATGCTCAACATCACTAATCATCAGAGAAATGCAAGTCAAAGTCACAATGAGGTATCACCTCACACCAGTCAGAATGGCCATCATCACAAAATCTGGAAACCACAAATGTTGGAGAGGGTGTGGAGAAAAGGGAACTCTCCTGCACTGTTGGTGGGACTGTAAGTTGGTACAGCCACTATGGAAAACAATTTGGAGGTTCCTTAAAAATCTACAAATAGAACTACCATATGATCCAGTCATCCCACTCCTGGGCATATACCCAGAGAAAACCATAATCCCAAAAGAAACTTGTACCAGAATGTTTATTGCAGCACTATTTACAGCAGCCAGGACATGGAAGCAACCTAAATGCCCATCAACAAATGAATGGATACAGAAGATGTGGCATATATATACAATGGAATATTACTCAGCTATAAAAAGGGATGAGATGGAGCTGTATGTCATGAGGTGGAAAGAACTACAATCTGTCATACAGAGTGAAGTAAGTCAGAAAGAGAAGGACAAATATTGTATGCTAACTCACATATACGGAATATAAAAATGGTACTGATGAACTCAGTGACAAGAACAAGGATGCCGATACAGAGAATGGAATGGAGAACTCGAGGTATGGGAGGGGGTGGGGGGTGAAGGGGAAACTGAGAAGAAGCGAGAGAGTAGCACAGACATATATATATTACCAACTGTAAAATAGTCAGTGGGAAGTTGATGTATAACAAAGGGAGTTCAACTCGAGGATGGAAGATGCCTTAGAGGACTGGGGCAGGGAGGTTGGGGACTCGAGGGGGGGGAGTCAAGGAAGGGAGGGAATACGGGGATATGTGTATAAAAACAGATGACTGAACCTGGTGTACCTCCAAAAAAATAAAAAAAAAATAGTTACCTTAAATGTAAATGGAATAAATGCTCCAACCTAAGGACATAAACTGGCTGAATGGATACAAAAACAGGAAACTTACATATGCTGCATAGAAGGAACTAACTTCAGACCTAGGGACACATACAGACTGAAAGCAAGGGGATCATAAAAACTATTCCATGCAAAGAGAAGTCAAAAGAAAGCTGCAGTAGCAATAGTCATATCAGACAAATTAGACTTTAAAGAGTATTAGAAGAAACAATGAAGGACACTATATAATGATCAAGGGATCAATTCAAGAAGAAGATATAACACTTGTATATATCTAAGCACTCAACATAGGAGCCACTCAGTATATAAGGCAAATGCTAACAGCCATAAAAGGGAAAATCAACAGTAACACATTAATAGTAGGAGACTAACACTCCATTTACATCAATGGAAGGATCATCCAAACAGAAAATAAATAAGGACACACAAGACTTAAATGAGACTTTAGACCATCTCGACTTAATTGACATTTATAGGAAATTCCATTCAAAAAATACAGAATACACTTTGTTCTCAAGTGCACATAGAACATCCTCCAGGATAGAACACACCTTGGGGCAAAATCAAGCCGCAGTAAATTCAAGAAATTTGAAATAATATCAGGCATCCTCTCTGACCACAATGCCATGAGACTAGAGATCAATTACAGGAAAAAATGTGTAAAAAATACAAACACATGGAGGCTAAACAATATGCTATTAAACAACCAAGAAGTCACTGCAGAAATCAAAGAGAAAATCAAAAATTACCTAGAAACAAAGGACAATGAAAACACAATGACCCAAAACCTATGGGACACAGCAAAAACAGTTCTAAGAGGGAAGTTTATAGCAATACAATCCTACCTCAAGAAACAAGAAAAATATGGAATAAACAACCTAACCTTACACCTAAAACAATTAGAGAAAGAACAACAACAACAACAAAAAACCACAAAGGGAGCAGAAGGAAAGAAATCATAAGGATCAGATCAGAAACCAATGAGAAAGAAATGAAAGAAGCAATAGCAAAGATGAATAAAACTAAAAGCTGGTTCTTTGAGAAGATAAATAAAATTGATAAACCATTAGCCAGATTCAGGAAAAAAGGGGAGAAGAAGCAAATCAACAGAATTACACATGAAAAAGGAAAAGTAACAACAAACACCACAGAAATACAAAAGATCATGAGAGACTATCTCAAGCAACTATATGCCAATAAATTGGATAACCTGGAAGAAATGCATAAATTCTTAGAAAAGTACACTCTTCCAAGACTGAACCAGGAAGAAATAGAATGTATGAACAGACCAATTACAAGCACGAAAATAGGACTGTGATTATAAATCTCCCAAGAACCAAAAGCCCAGGGCCAGATGCCTTCCCAGGTGAATTCTAACAAACATTTAGAGAAGAGCTAGCACCTATCCTGCTCAAACACTTCCAAAATACAGCAGAAGGAGGAACACTCCCAAACTCATTCTACAAGGCCACCCTCACCCTGATACCAAAACCAGAATAAGATACTGCAAAAAAAAAAAAAAGTTACACGCCAATATCACTGATGACTATAGATGCAAAAATCCTCAACAAAATACTAGCAAACAGAATCCAACAGCACATTAAAAAGATCATCCACCATGATCAAGTGGAGTTTATCCCTGGAATGCAAGGATTCTTCGATATATGCAATCAATCAATGTGATACATCATATTCACAAATTGAAGGATAAAAACCACATGACCATCTCAATAGAGGCAGAAAAAGCTTCTGACAAAATTCAACATCCATTTATGATAAACACTCTCCAGAGAGTGGGCATAGAAAGAAGTTACATCAACATGATAAAAGCCATATGTGACAAACCAACAGCCAACATCATTCTAAAGCGTGAAAAAATGAAAGCATTCCCTCTAAGATCAGGAAGAAGACAAGGGTGCCCACTCTCACCATTATTATTCAACATAGATTTGGAAGTGTTAGCCACAGCAATCAGAGAAGAAAATGAAATAAAAGGAAGCCAAATGGCAAAAGAAGAAATAACATTCTCACTCTTTGCAGACGACATGATATTATACATAGAAAACACTAAAGATTCTACCAGAAAACTGCTAGCACTAACCGATGAATTTAGTAAAGTATCAGGATACAAAATTAATACACAGAAATCACTTGCATTCCTATACACTAACAACAAAAGAGCAGAAAGAGAATTTAAGGAAACTCTCCCATTTACCACTGCAACAAAAGGAATAAAATACCTAGGAATAAACCTGCCTAAGGAGGCAAAAGACCCTCTATGCAGAAAAGTATAAGACACAGATGAAAGAAATCAAACACGATACAAACAGATGGAGGGACATATCATGTTCTTGGATTGGAAGAACCAACATTGTGAAAATGACTATCCTACCCAAAGCAACTTACAGATGCAATACAATCCCTATCAAATTACCAACGGCACTTTTCACAGAACTAAAACAAGAAATCTTATGATTTGTATGGAAACGCAAAAGACCCTGAATAGCCAAAGCAATCTTGAGAAGAAAAGACAGAGTTGGTGGGATTAGGCTTCCTGACTTCAAATTATACTCCAAGGCCACAGTGATCAAGACAGTATGGCACTGGCACAAAAATAGAAAGGAAGATCAATGCAACAGAATGGAGAACCCAGAGGTAAACCAAAGCACAGATGGGCACCTTATCTTTGACAAAGGAGGCAAGAATATACAAGGGAACAAAGACAGCCTCTTCATTAAGTGGTGCTGGGAAAATTGGACAGCTACATGTAAAAGAATGAAATTAGGACACTTCCGAACACCATACACAAAAATAAACTCAAAATGGGTTAAAGACCTAAATGTAAGGCCAGACACTATAAAACTCCTAGAGGAAAACATAGGCAGAACACTCTATGACATACATCAAAGCAAGGTCCTTGTTCACCCACATCCTAGAATAATGGAAACATAATCAAGCATAAACAAATGGGACCTAATGAAACTTAAAAGCTTTTGCACAGTGAAGGAAACCATAAACAAGACAAGAAGACAGCCCTCAGAATGGGAGAAAATACTTGCCAAAGAAGCACCTGACAAAGGATTAATCTCCACAATATATAAGCAGCTCATGCAGCTTAATAGCAACACAGGAAATAAGCCAATCCACAAATGGGCGGAAGACCTAAATTGACGTTTCTCCAAAGAAGACATGCACATGGCTTACAAACACATGAAAAGATGCTCAACATCACTAATCATTAGAGAAATGCAAGCCAAAGCCACGAGGTACCACCTCACACCGGTCAGAATGGCCATCATCAAAAAATCTAGAAACAATAAATGTTGGAGAGGGTGTGGAGAAAAGGGAACTCTCCTGCACTGTTGGTGGGAATGTAAGTTGGTACAGCCACTATGGAGAAAAGTTTGGGGGTTCCTTAAAAAACTAAAAATGGAACTACCTTATGACCCAGTAATCCCACTACTGGGCATATTCCCAGAGAAAATCATAATCCAAAACAGAAACATGTACCATAATGTTCATTGCAGCCCTATTTACAATAGCCAGGACATGGAAGCAACCTAAATGCCCATCAACAGATGAATGGATGCAGAAGATGTGGCACATATATACAATGGAATATTACTCGACCATAAAAAGGAATGAAATGGAGCTGTATGTAATGAGGTGGATAGACCTAGAGTCTGTCGTACAGAGTGAAGTAAGCCAAAAAGAGAAAAACAAATACTGTATGCTAACTCATAGATACAGAACCTAAAAAAAATGATAGTGGTGAACCCAGTGACAGGGCAAGAATAAAGATGCAGATGCAGATGCAGAGAATGGACTTGAGGGCATGGGGTTGGGGAGGGGGCGGTGCGAAGGGGAAGCTGGGATGAAGTGGGAGAGTAGCATAGACATATATACACTACCCACTGTAAACTAGATAGCTAGTGGGAAGTTGCTGTATAACAAAGGGAGGTCAACTTGATGATGGGTGATGCCTTAGAGGGCCAGGACAGGGAGCGGGGAGGGATTTGCGGGAGGGAGGGGATATGGGGATATATGTGTAAATACAGCTGACTCACTTTGGTGTACCTCAACTGGTACAAGAGTGTAAAGCAATTATATTCCAATAAAGAGCTTCAAAAAAAAAAACTAAAAATGGAACTCTCATATGATCCAGTAATCCCACTACTGGGCATATACCCATAGAAAATCATAATCCAAAACAGAAACATGTACCATAATGTTCATTGCAGCCCTATTTACAATAGCCAGGACATGGAAGCAACCTAAATGCCCATCAACATATGAATGGATACAGAAGATGTGGCACATATATACAATGGAATATTACTCGACCATAAAAAGGAATGAAATGGAGCTATATGTAATGAGGTGGATAGACCTGGAGATTGTCATACATGGTGAAGTAAGCCAAAAAGAGAAAAACTAATACTGTATGCTAACTCATATATATGGAATCTAAAACAATGGTACTGATGAACCCAGTGACAGGGCAAGCATAAAGATGCAGATGCAGAGAATGGACTGGAGGACAAGGGGTTGGGGAGGAGGGGTTGGTGAAGGGGAAGCCAGGACAAAGTGAGAGAGTAGCATAGACCTATATACACTACCAACTGTAAACTAGATAGCTAATTGGATGTTGCTGTATAACAAAGGGAGGTCAACTCGATGATGGGTGATGCCTTAGAGGGCCAGGACAGGGAGGGTGGGAGGGAGGTGCGGGAGGGAGAGATATGGGAATATATGTATAAATACAGCTGATTCACTTTTTTGTACCTCAAAAACTGGTACAAGAGTGTAAAGCATTTATATTCCAATAAAGAGTTTTAAAAAAAAAACTGAGGCTCAGAGATATTAAGTGATTTTTCCTCAATCACATAGTGTAATCTCACTAAATCCAAAGAGTGTCTTGCCTGCTCTGCACATGGTCCTGACTCAAGTCAAGCTTTTCCCAAAATCTTCCTTCAGCTTTTCAGAAGGTTGTATGACAGAAGATAATTCTGAAAAGTTACGATTTAGTGGTCTTGTCTGTCACCCAGCTGTGAGTCTTAGTGGCACAGACAACTAGAGGTAACACCCTGGTTTCTGACATTTTCAATCTGTGTGACTTTTAACAGGACAATCACTCTGAGCCTATTTCCTCATCTGTTGTGTGGGGGGAACATCTGCCTTGCAGATTGGCTCTGAAGATTTCATGGGGTAATACACATAAATTACCTGACGTTGGAAGAAGGGCACCAATAAGCAACATAGTTCCCTTCCCTCTTCCCCTTGCTGTATATTCTATCCCTTGGCTTCAGCTACAAGCCCAACCCAGACCCATTATTCCATGGACCAAATCTCTGCCTAAATCACTCCTGCCATGAGCTTCCTTCACTTGATTACTCAGCTTCTGAGAACAGGGAGGAAATTTTTGTGAACCCAGAGGTACAGTTTCTGGTCACAGCTTCATTCTGGAAGGCAATTTCCTCATTTCATGGATCCCCACAATTTACCACATCTCCTTCTAGCTAGATCCTAAGGACATTTACTAGATGCCCACCATGAACTGGGCCCTTAACCCTCTCTTGTCTTCTATATTTCCTACAGAACAACAGGTCACCTTCCCTCTCTCCTTTCTGCCCTCCACAGAAGCCTCTAGATCCTCCAGACTCTATCCACTGCTCAGCACTTTGCAAAAAAAGGACAATTTCCATCTCACTCTCTGAGGCCCCTATCTTAATTTTTACTCCCAGAAAACAGCTCTGCAACTAAAAGCCCTCCTTAGAATGCTCACTTCTTAATAGTCCTCAGGTAGGTATAAATAACAATTGTTTTATGCTGTCAAAAGACTTTTAAAATATCCATTTTCTTCTGTTCTAGCAGGTGTCACTGTTAAAGGTATAAGCAGTGAGCCAGAAAATCTGGGGAGTGGACTGTGGGTTGAGGAGCTGCTGAATGTGTGAAGAGGAGATGGCCTGAAAACTAGGGAAGTCTGGATCAGTGAGAAAAAAGTAAAAGGAATCAAAGAGAATCATTTAGGAACAATACATTTGGGGACTGCCTACAGTACACTCCATGTGAGCTTTAGCATCAGATAGACTTGGGTTAGAGTAATCTCATCTATGGCAATGGAAACTATGTATTCTTTGAAGAATTTTGAGGATCAAAGAAGAAGAGATACAAGAAATGCACAGAATTATACATTTTTTTCTGAAATTGTTTAATAATTTATTTAAATTTTTTAATTATGACAAAATACATATAACATAAAATTTACTATCTTAACCTTTTTGGATATTGTATGCCATTATAAGTTATTACAAGATATTGGATATAATTCCCTGTGTTATATAGCAAATCTTTGTTGCTTACCCATTTTATGTATAGTAGTTTGTATCTGTTAATCCCATACTCCTAATTTGTCCCTCCTCCCCTCCGTTTCCCCTTTGGTAACCATAAATTTGTTTCCTAAGTCTGTGAGTCTCTATTTGTTTTGTGTATAGATTCATTTCTATATTTTTTAGATTCCACATATGTGATATCATATACTATTTGTCTTTGTCTGATTTATTTCACTAAGCATAACAGTCTCTAAATCCATCTATGTTGCTGTAAATGGCAATATGTCATTATCTGTTATGGCTGAGCTATATATATATACACACACACACATCTTCTTAAGCCAATCATTTGTTGATGGTCACTTGGGTTGCTTCCTTGTCTTGGCTACTACAAATAGTGCTGCTTTGAACATTGGGGTGCATGTATCTTTTTGACTTAGAGTTTTCATTTTTTCCGGATATATACCTAGGAGTGAGATTGCTGAATCATATGGTAACTCTATTTTTAGTTTTTTAAGAAATTTCCATACTGTTTTCCATGGTGGCTGCGCCAACTTACATTCCCACCAACAGTGTAGGAGGGTTCTCTTTTGTGCACACTCTCTCTAGCAGTTATTATTTATAGACTTTTTAATGATAGCCATTCCGACAGGTGTGAGGTGATACCTCATTGTGGTTGTGATTTGCATTTCTCTAATAATTAGCGATGTTGAGCAAATTTTCATCTGTTGACCATCTGTATGCCTTCTTTGAAAAATGTCTATTTAGGTCTTCTGCCTGTTTTTTGATTGGGTTCTTTGGGGTTTTTTTGCTACTGAGTTGTATGAGCTTTTTGGATATTTTGGCTATTAACCCCTTGTTTGTTGCATCATTTGCAAATATTTTCTCCCATTCCATAGGTTGTCTTTTCATTTTGCTGATGGTTTCCTTTTCTATACAAAAGCTTTTAAGTTTAATTAGGTCCCATTTGCTTATTTTCATTATTTCTTTTGCCTTGGGAAACTGATCTAAGAAAATATTGCTACCATTTACGTCAAAAAACATTTTGCCTGTGTTCCCTTCTAGGAGTTTTATGGTGTCATGTCTTATATTTATGTCTTTAAATCATTTTGAGTTTATTTTTATGTATGGAGTGAGGGAGTATTCTAATTTTATCGATTTATGTGTAGCTGTCCAGCTTTCCCAACACCACTTGTTGAAGACACTGTCTTTGTTCCATTGCATATTCTTGCCAATTTTGTCATAGATTAATTGACCATAGGTGCATGAATTTATTTCTGGGCTTTCTATTCTCTTCCATTAATCTATATGTCTGTTTTTGTGCCAGTACCACACTGTTTTGATTGCAGGAAGTTATTTTGTTACAGATTCTATTGCACTTCTAGTAGTCGGTCTGTTCAAATTATCTGTTTCTTCTTGACTGAGTTTTGGCAGGCTGAATGTTAATAGAAATGTGTCCATTTCTTCTAGGCTGCTCAATTTGTTGGCATATAACTGTTCATAGTATTCTCTTGTGATATTTTTTGTATTTCTGTGCTATCACTTATTTCTTCTTTTTCTTTTCTTATTTTGTTTATGTGGGTCTTCTCTCTTGTCTTCTTGGTGACCCGGGCTAGAAGCTTGTCAATTTTGTTTATCTTTTTTGAAAATAACAGCTCTTGGTTTTATTTATCTCTTCTATTGTTTTTTAGATCTCTGTTTTATTTATTTCCTCTCTGACTTTATTTCCTTCCTTCTGCTGAATTTGTGTTTTGTTTGTTCTTTTTCTAATTCATTTAGGTGTTAGATTAGGTTGTTTATATGGGATTCTTTTGTTTCTTCAGGAAGGCCTCTATTGTTATGAACTTCCCACTTAGAACTGCTTTTGCTGAATCCCACAGATTTTGTAAACTTGTGTTTTCTCTTTCATTTGTCTAGAAGTATTTTTGGATTTCTTCTTTGAGCTCATCATTGACCCATTGGTTTCTTTTAGTAGCATGTGGCTTGGTACCATTAGGTCATTCTTTTCCTGTTTTTCTTTCTGTGGTTGATTTCTAGTTTCATACCATTATGGTCACAAAAGGTGCTTAAAATAATTTCTATCCTCTTAAATTTGCTGAGGCTTCTTTTTTGACCTAGTATGTGGTCTATCCTACAGAACATCCCACACATGCTTGAAAAGAATGTGTATTCTCTTTTGTTGGATGTAGTGTTTTATAGATATCAGTTCTGTCCAACAGGTCTATTGCATCATTTAGGACCTCTGTTGTCTTATAGATTTTCTGTCTGGATGATCTGTCCATTGATGTCAGTGGGGTGATAAAGGCTCCTTACTATTTTTGTATTATTGTCAATTTCCCCTTTATGTCTTTTAGTATTTGTTTTATATATTTAGGTGTTCATATATTGAGTACATATATGTTAATTATTGTAACATGCTCTTATTGTATTGATCACTCTATCATTACATATTGCCCTTCCTTGTCTTTCTTTATGGCCTTTGTTTTAAAGTCTATTTTGTCTAGTATGAATATTGTTACCAGGCTGACTTGTCATTTCCATTTGCATCAAGTATCATTTTCTATCCCCTCAGTTTCAGTCTGTATGTGTCTTTCACCCTGAAGTGAGTCTCCTGTAAGCAGCATATTGCAGGTTCTTGTATTTTTATTCAATCTGACACTCTATGCCTTCTGATCAGAGCATTTAGTCCATTGGCATTTAAAGTAATAATTGATAGATGTGTACTTACTGCCGCTTTAATCCTGATTTTCAGTTGTTTTTGTAGTTTCTTTACTCATCTCTTCTTCATTTTGTTTTTTCTTTTGTGGTTTGATGATTTTATTTTGTAGTATGCTTGAGTTGCTTTCTTTTTGGTGTTTGTGAATCTACTTCATGTTTTTGATTTGTGATTACCATGAAGTTCAATTATGTTGACTCTACCTACTTGCTTTTAACTGATATTCATTCAAATTCAAACACATTCTAAAAGATCTGGGGGCGGAGTCAAGATGGAGGTGTGGGAAGACTCAGATATCGCATCTCCACACACATAGAACAGTTGACAGAGGCCGGCAGGGGACCTGAGGCCCAAGCAGACCACAGGAACACCAGAGCAACCAGGTAGGACATGGGGGAAGTCAGGGGTCAGGGAAGGGGAAGCCAGAGGGGACTGGTGCCCCTGGGGGGTGGCTGGGTGACAGGGGATGTTCCCCCCTGGAAGGACCATTGGGGGCTGAGGAGATCAGGGAAACCACAACTGGGTTTCTCCCACCCAGGAGGCCAGGAGGCCTGCTGAGCTCTCTGGCTTGGGGGCCTGCTGGGCTCCCCAGCAGGGTCCTCCACCCTCCAGGGCCCCCTCCAGGGCCCGCTCCAGGCTACCTGGGTCCTGGGGTGGGGGAAGGAGGGAGGAGGGGTGAGGTGGTGGAGAGGGAGACAGGAGGGGGTGGGGGCTTTGAGATTTGGGGACAGGGAGGTGAAAGGGCATTTCACCTGCCCTCTTGACCAGGGAGGCCAACTGGGCTCCCGGGCCTGGTCCTTTACTCTCCGGGCCCCCCTCTGGCCCAAGGGTCCTGGGACCGTGAGGTGGGGGTGAGGGAGAGAGGCAGACAGTGGGAGTGGGAAGGGATCTCTCCAGGTCAGAAGAACAGGGGAGGTGCCACCGGGTATTTCTTCTGCGTGGGCCCTCCACCTTCCAAGGCTCCTCCTGGCCATTGGTCCTAGAAGTACAGGAGGGAAGCATGGGGGGGGGAGGGAAAGAAAAGAGGCTGAAGCAGGGAGGGACCCTCTGGGATCAGAGGATTGGGGGAGGAGCAGAAGGCATTTCCTCTGACCACTGGCCCGGGAAGCCTGCTGGGCTCCCGGGCCTGGTCTCCAACTCTCCAGGGTCCCATCCCAGACGCATCAGTCCTGGGGATGTTGGAGCATGGCAGGGGAAGAGGAAGAGAGGCAGACTGGTGGTGGGACATTCCAGGAGCAGAGGACCAGGGGAGGTGCAGAGGACCTTTCCCCTGCCCACTTGGGCCTGGTGGGCCTGCTGGGCTCCTGAGTCTTGTCCCTCGGTCTCTCTGGCTGAGTGGGTCATATAGGCATGGGAGGGAGGGAGGAGAGGAGAAGAGGAAGAGAGGCAGACAGCAGTGGGGGTGACCTTGCAGGACCAGAGGATCAGGGGGGACACTGTGGGAAATCTCCCTACCCCACTTGGCACTGGGAGGCCAGTTGTGCCCCCAGGCCTGGACTTCGGTCCTCCAGGGCCCCCTCTAGGTCTCACTGGTCCTGGGGGTGTAGAAGGAAAGCAGGGGTGAGGAGGAGAGTCAGATAGGGGAGGGGACCTTCAGGGATTGGAGGATCCAGGGAGGCAGAGAGGGTATTTCCCCTGTCCACTAGCTCTGGGAAGCCTGCTAGGCTCACGGACCTGGTCTTTCACACTCCAGGGCCCCCTCCAGCTGCTTGGGACCTAGGAGAGTGGGGAGTGGGGGAGAGGAAGAGAGGCAGACAGGGACCCTATGATACTGGGAGATCTGGGGAAGTGCCACAGGCATTACCCTAACCAAGTTGGCCCTGGGAAGCCGGTTGGGCTTCAGAGTCTGATCTCCAGCCTTCCAGTGCCCCCTGCAGCTGTGAGGGTCCTAAGGGAATAGGAGAGAGGAGGTGAGGAAGAAGAGAACCCAAGGGGGAGGGACCCTCCAAGATTGGAGGACTAGGAGAGGTGCTGAGCATTTCTCCCACCAACTCAGTCCTAGGTAGCCCACTGGGTACCTTGACCTGGTCCTTTGCTCCCAGGACCAGAGGCATTCCTGGGTCCCTCTGCCTCATTGGGCCTAAGTCCCATTCCCCACCACCCCCAGGCCCTTTTCTAAGTGTAGGCCCTTCCCATTGCCTAACTTCACCCCCACACACACACCTGCCTGAGTCTAAACCCCATCCCAACAGCCAAGGCCTTTTCTGGCTTTTTTTTCTTTTCTTTTCCTTTTTTATTATCTTCCCACCTCCTCACTTAGGCTATTGCAGTTGTGTTACCTTTCAGTTGTTTCTCCATCTTTTTTTTTCTAACACATCTATTAGTTTCTTATTACCATATTTTTTATCTTGCTATTGTTCTGCTGTTCTCCTACTTTTAAAATTTTTTTTTCATTTTCCCTGCTCCACACAGCTTGTGGGATCTTGATTCACAAGTCCAGGGTCAGGCCTGAGATCCTGAGGTGGGAGCTCTAAGTCTAAAATATTGGACTAACAGGGAAACCCAGTCCCCAGGGAATATTCTTCAGAGTGAGGTCTCCCAGAGCTTCCCACCTCAACACCAAGACCCAGCTATACTCAACAGCCTACAAAACCAGTGCTTGAAACCTTAGGTCAAATACCCAGTGGGACAGGAACACAATCCTGCCCATCCAAAGTCAGGGGAAAATGAGATGACAGAAAACTATGTCACAGAAGAAGGAACAAGGTAAAAATACACAAGACGAAATAAGTGAAGAGGAAAGAGGAAAATTGCCTGAAAAAGAATTCAGAGTAATTATATTAAGATGATATAAAATTTCGATAACAAAATAGAGGAAATACAAGAAACAGTTAATAAGGACTCAGAAGAACTAAAGAGCAAACGGGCAGTAATAGATAATAAAATAAACAAAATTAAAAATACTCTAGATGCTTTAAACAGCAGAATAACTGAGGCAGAGGAACGAATAACTGAGTTGGAAGATAGAATGGGGGAAATAACTGCCACTGAGCAGGAAAAAGAAAAAAGAATAAAAAGAATGGAAGACAGTCTCAGAGACCTTGGGGATAACATTAAGGACACCAACATTTGAATCATAGGCATCCCAGAAGAAGAAGAAAAAAAGAAAGAGTCAGAGAAAATATTTGAAGAGGTTATAGGGGAAAATTCCCCAACATGGAAAAGGATATAATTAATCAAGTCCAAGAAGTGCAGAGAGTCCCATACAGAATAAACCCAAGGAGAAATAAAGTGAGGCACATATTAATCAAACTAACGACAATTAAACACAAAGAAAAAATATTAAAAGCAGCAAGAGAAAAGCAAGAAATAACATATATGGGAAAACCCATAAGGATAACAACTGAAGTTTCTACAGAAGCTCTGCAGGCCAGAAGGGAATGGCAGGATATACTGAAAGTCCTGAAAGAGAGAAACCTACAGCCAAGGGTATTCTACCCAGCAAGAATCTCATTAAGGTGTGATGGAGAAATCAAAAGCTTTACAGACAAATAAAAGTTAAGAGAATTCAGCACCACCAAAACAGCCTTACAACAATTGCTCAAGGAACTTTTCTAAGCAGGAAACACAAGAGAAAGAAAAGCCCTACAAAAACAAACCCAAAACAATTAAGAAAATGGTAATAGGAACACACATGTCAATAATCACCTTAAATGTAAATGGATTCAATGCTCCAACCAGAAGACACAGACTGGTTGAATGGATACAAAAACAAGACCCTTCTATATGCTGTCTACAAGAAACCCACTTCAGACCAAGGGATACATATAGACTGAAAGTAAAGGGAAGGAAAAAGATATTGCATGCAAATGGAAGTCAAAAGAAAGCTGGAGTAGAAATACTCATATCAGAAAAATTAGACTTTAAAGTGAAGACTATTACAAAATACAAGGAAGGTCACTACATTATGACCAAGGGATCCATCCAAGAGGAACACATAACAATTGTAAATATCTATGCATCCATCATAGGAGCACCTCGATACATAAGGCAAATGCTAACAGCCACCAAAGGGGACATCGACAGTAACACAATCATAGTGGGAGACTTTAACACCACATTTACATCAATAGACACATCATCCAAACAGAAAATAAATGACACACAAGCTTTAAATGACACATTAGACCATCTCGACTTAATTGATATTTATAAGACATTCCATCCAAAAACGACAGAACATACGTTCTTCCCAACTGCACATGGAACATTTTGCAGGATAGATCACATCTTGGGACATAAAACAAGCTTTGGTAAATTCAAGAAAATTGAAATCATATCAAGCATCTTCTCTGGCCACAACACCATGAGACTACAAATCAATTACAGGAAAAAAACTGTAAAAATACAAACACATGGAGGCTAAACAATACACTACTAAACAACCAAGAAATCACTAAAGCAATCAAAGGGGAAAACAAAAAATATCTAGAAACAAGTGACAATGAAAACACAACAACCCAAAACCTATGGGATGCAGCAAAAGCAGTTCTAAGAGGGAAGTTAATAGCAATAGAGTCCTACCTCAAGAAACAAGAAAAATATCAAATAAACAACCTAACCTTACAGCTAAAACAGTTAGAGAAAGAAGAACAAAAAAATCCCAAAGTGAGCAGGAGGAAAGAAATCATAAAGATCACATCAGAAATAAATGGAAAAAAAAAAAGGGAAGGAAACAATAGCAAAGATTATTAAACTAAAAGCAGGTTCTTTGAGAAGATAAACAAAATTGATAAGCCATTAACTGGACTCAACAGGAAAAGAGGGGAGAAGACACAAATCAACAGAATTAGAAATGAAAAAGGGGAAGTAACAACAGACACCACAGAAATACAAAACATCACAAGAGACTACTACAAGCAACTATATGCCAACAAATTTGATAACCTCGAAGAAATGGATAAATTCTTAGAAAAATACAATCTTCTAAGACTGAACCAGGAAGAAATAGAAACCATGAACAGACCCATCACAAGTACGGAAATTAAAACTGTGGTTAAAAATCTCCCAACAAACAAAAGCCCAGGGCCAAATGGATTCACAGGCGAATTCTATCAAACATTTAGAGAAGAGCTAACACCTATCCTTCTCAAACTCTTCCAAAATAGAGCAGAAGGAGGAACACTCCCAAACTCATTCTTAGAGGCCACCATCACCCTGATACCAAAACCAGGCAAACATGTCACAAAAAAAGAAAATTACAGGCAAATATCACTGATGAATATACATGCAAAAATCCTCAACAAAATACTAGCTAACAGAATCCAACAGGACATTAAAAAGATCACACACCATAATCAAGTGGGGTTTATCCCTGGGATGCAAGGATTCTTCAATATATGCAAATCAATCAATGTGATACATCATATCAACAAATTGAAGGATAAGAACCATATGATAATCTCAATACATGCAAAAAAAAAGATTTTCACAAAAGTCAACATCCATTTATGATAAAAACTCTCCAAAAAATGAGCGTAGAAGAAAGATACCTCAAGATAATAAAAGCCACATATGAGAACCCAAAAGCCAACATCATTGTAAATGGTGAAAAACTGAAAGAATTCCCTCTAAGAACAGGAACAAGACAAGGGTGTCCACTCTCACCATTATTATTCAACATAGTTTTGGAAGTGCTAGCCACAGCAATCAGAGAAGAAAGTGAAATAAAAGGAATCGAAATGGGAAAAGAAGAAGTAACATTGTCACTTTTTGCAGATGACATGATATTATACATAGAAAACCCTGAAGACTCTACCAGAAAACTGCTGGCACTAATTAATGAATTTAGTTAAGTAGCAGGATACAAAATTAATGTGCAGAAATCTTTTGCATTCCTATACACTAACAATGAAAGAGCAGAACAAGAAATTAAGGAAACTCTCCCATTCACCATTGCAACAAAAGGAATAAAATACCTAGGAATAAACCTGCCTAAGGAGGCAAAAGATCTGTATGCAGAAAACTATAAGAAACTGATGAAAGAAATCAAAGACACGTGGAGGGATATACTATTTTCTGGATTGGAAGAATCAACATTGTGAAAATGTGTGTACTACCCAAAGCAATTTACAGATTCAAAAGCAATCCCTGTCAAATTACCAATGGCATTTTTCACAGAACTAGAGCAAGAAATCTTATGATTTGTATGGAAACACAAAAGACCCCGAATAGCCAAAGCAATCTTGAGAAGGAAAGATGGAGTTGGTGGAATTAGGCTTCCTGACTTCAAAGTATATTACAAGGCCACAGTGATCAAGACAGTGTGGTACTGGCACAATAATAGAAAGGTAGATCAATGGAACAGAATAGAGAACTTGGAGGTAAACCCAAGCACATATGCGCAGCTTATCTTTGACAAAGGAAGCAAGAATATACAATGGGAAAAAGACAGCCTCTTCAATAAGTGGTGCTGGGAAAATTGGATAGCTACATGTAAAAAAAATGAAATTAGGACACTTCCGAACACCATACACAAAAATAAACTCAAAATGGGTTAAAGACCTAAATGTAAGGCCAGACACTGTAAAACTCTGAGAGGAAAACATAGGCAGAACACTCTATGACATCCATCAAAGCAAGATCCTTTTTGACCCACCTCCGAGAATAATGAAAATAAAATCAAGAATAAACAAATGGGACCTAATGAAACTTAAAAGCTTTTGCACAGTGAAAGAAACCATAAACAAGACAAGAAGACAACCCTCAGAATGGGAGAAAATACTTGCCAATGAAGCAACAGACAAAGGATTAATCTCCAAAATAAATAAGCAGCTCATGCAGCTTAATAGCAACACAGCAAATAACCCAATCCACAAATGGGCAGAAGACCTAAATAGACATTTCTCCAAAGAAGACATTCAGATGGCTAACACATGAAAAGATGCTCAACAACACTAATCATTAGAGAAATGCAAGTCAAAGCCACAATGCAGTATCACCTCACACCTGTCAAAATGGCCATCATCAAAACATCTAGAAGCAATAAATGTTGGAGAGGGTGTGGAGAAAAGGGAACTCTCCTGCACTGTTGGTGGGAAGGTAAGCTGGTACAGCCACTTTGGAAAACAGTTTGGAGATTCCTGAAAAAACCTAAAAATGGAACTACCATATGACCCAGTAATCCCACTACTGGGCATATACCCAAAGAAAACCATAATCCCCAAAGAAACATGTACTATAATGTTCATTGCAGCACTATTTACAATAGCCAAGACAGGGAAACAACCTAAATGCCCATCAACAGATGAATGGATGCAGAAGATGTGGCACATATATACAATGGAATATTACTCAGCCATAAAAAGGAATGAAATTGAACTATATGTAATGAGGTGGATAGACCTGGAGACTGTCATACATAGTGAAGTAAGCCAGAAAGAGAAAAACAAATACCATATGCTAACTCATATATATGGAATCTGAAGAAATGGTACTGATGAACCCAGTGACAGGGAAAGAGTGGAGATGAAGATGTAGAGAATGGACTTGAGAACACGGGGCTGGGGTGGGGGGCGAAGGGGAAGCTAAGACTCAGTAAGAGAGTAGCATAGACACATTTACACTACCAACTGTAAAACAGATAGCTAGTGGGAAGTTGCTGTATAACCAAGGGAGGTCAACTTGATGATGGGTGGTGCCTTAGAGGGCCAAGATAGGGAGGGGGGGAAGGGAGTCACGGGAGGGACGGGATATGGGGATATATGTGTAAATACACCTGATTCACTTTGGTGTGCCTCAAAAGCTGGTACAAGAGTATAAAGCAAATATGTTCCCATAAAGAGCTTAAAAAAGTAAATTAATAAATAAAAGGTCGACATTTTTATATTCTACTCCCCAACATTTTGTGATTTTGACATTTTATTTTACATCTTTATGTTTATCCTTTTACTGTTAGCTGTAGGTATAATTACTTTTACAATTTTTCATTGTTTTTAAATATATGTACTGGCTTATTTAAGTGGTCTTTCATCCTTTTATATATTTCCCTTTCCTATTGTGATTTTCCCTTTCCTATAGATAATTGCTTCTTTTGTCTTTAGAGAAGACCTTTCAATATTTCTTTTACAGTAGGCTTAGTATTGCTGAATTCTTTTAGTTTTTGCTTCTCTAAGAAATTCTTCCTCTCTCCTTGTATTCTAAATGACAATCTTGCTAGGCAGAGTATCCCATTCAGGTCTTTGCACATATCATGCCACTACTTATGGCCTGCAAAGTGTCTACAGAAAAATCAGCTTATGGCCTAATGGGGTTTCCCTTGTAACTCACTCTTTGTTTTTCTCTTGCTGCCTTTAGAATCTGGTCTTTACCTCTAAACTTTGCCATTTGAATTATGTTGTCTTGCTGTGGGTCTGTTTGGGTTCCTCTTGTTTGGGACCTTGTGTGGTCCCTGTACCTGGATATCTGTTTCCTTCTTTGGGTTTGGGAAATTTTCAGCCCTAATTTCTTCAAATACACTTTCGAGCCCCTTTTCTCTGTCTTCTCTTTCTAGAACCCCTATCATGTGTAGATTGGCACATTTTATATTATCTCAGATTTTGTATGTTGCTTTCATTTTTTTAATTTCTCTTTCTGTCTGCTGTTCTGATTTGGTGATTCCCATTATACAATCTTCCACATCACTTATTTGTTCTCCTGTCATTTAATTTGCTATCCATTGCTTCTACATTGCTTTTTTTTTTACATTTTAGTATCTTTATTGATGTTTTGAAACATATTTTAACTATGAAAATCTGCTTATTCTTCCAAAATGAATTTTAGAAATATTGTCCAAAAAGTAAATAGAAATTTTTGTTGAATTTACATCAAGCATAAATTATTTTTTAATTTCCCTTACTTGTAAACCTAAAAATCAATTAAATTGGAGAAACTTGCATATTTTATTTTTAAGGTCTTTATTGCAGTAAAATTGCTTTACACTGTTATGCCAGTTTATGCTGTACAACAAAGTGAATCAGCTGTATTTGTACATATATCCCCATATCCCCTCACTCCTGCCACCCTTCCCACCCTCCCTATCCCACCCCTCAAAGTCATCACCAATCATCAAGTTAATCTACTTGTGTTATGCAGCAGCTTCCAATTAGCTATCCATTTTACATTTGGTAGTGTATATATGTCAATGCTACTCTCTCACTTCATCCCAGCTTCCCCTTTGCAAACCACACCATATCCCCGAGTCTGTTCTCTACATCTTCATTTTTATTCTTGCCCTGTCACTGGATTCATCAGTACCATTTTTTTCAGATTCTGTATACATGAGTTATAATATGGTATTTGTTTTTCTCTTTCTGGCTAACTTCACTCTGTATGACAGACTCTAGCTCCATCCACCTCATTACAAATAACTCAATTTCATCCCTTTTAAGGCTGAGTAATATTCCATTGTATATATGTGCCACATCTTCTTTATCCATTCATCTGTTGACGGCCATTTGATTGCTTCCTTATCCTAGCTATTGTAAATAGTGCTGCAATAAACATTGTGGTACATGTTTCTTTTTGGATTATGGTTCTCTCAGGGTATATGCCCAGGAGTGGGAGTGCTGGGTCATATGGTAGCTCTATTTTTAGTTTTGTAAGGAACCTACATACTGCTTTCCAAAGTGGCTGTACCAATTTACATTCCCTCCAACAGTGCAAGAGGGTTCCCTTTCCTCCGCGTCCTCTCCAATATTTATCGTTTCTAGATTTTTTTTTGGGGGGGGGGGACACCAGGTTCAATCATCTGTTTTTATACACATATTCCCATATTCCCTCCCTTCCTTGACTCCCCCCACCTCGAGTCCCCCCCCACCCTCCGCACCCCAGTCCTCTAAGGCAGCTTCCATCCTCGAGTTGGACTCCCTTTGTTATACATCAACTTCCCACTGACTATTTTACAGTTGGTAGTATATATATGTCTGTGCTACTCTCTTCCTTCATCTCAGTTTCCCCTTCACCCCCCGCCCCCTCCCATACCTCGAGTTCTCCAGTCCATTCTCTGTATCGGCATCCTTGTTCTTGTCACTGAGTTCATCAGTACCATTTTTAGATTCCGTATATGTGAGTTAGCATACAATATTTGTCCTTCTCTTTCTGACTTACTTCACTCTGTATGACCGATTGTAGTTCTATCCACCTCCTGACATACAGCTCCATCTCATCCCTTTTTATAGCTGAGTAATATTCCATTGTATATATATGCCACATCTTCTGTATCCATTCATTTGTTGATGGGCATTTAGGTTGCTTCCATGTCCTGGCTGCTGTAAATAGTGCTGCAATAAACATTATGGTACAAGTTTCTTTTGGGATTATGGTTTTCTCTGGGTATATGCCCAGGAGTGGGATGACTGGATCATATGGTAGTTCTATTTGTAGGTTTTTAAGGAACCTCCAAATTGTTTTCCATAGTGGCTGTACCAACTTACATTCCCACCAACAGTGCAGGAGAGTTCCCTTTTCTCCACACCCTCTCCAACGTTTGTGGTTTCCAGATTTTGTGATGATGGCCATTCTGGCTGGTGTGAGGTGATACCTCATTGTGGCTTTGACTTGCATTTCTCTGATGATTAGTGATGTTGAGCATCTTTTCATGTGTGTGTTGGCCATCTGTATGTCCTCTTTGGAGAAATGTCTGTTTAGGTCTTCTGCCCATTTGTGGATTGGGTTATTTGCTTTTTTGGTATTAAGCTTCGTGAGCTGCTTGTATATTTTGGAGGTTAATCCTTTGTCCGTTGTTCCATAGGCAATTATTTTTTCCCATTCTGAGGGTTGCCTTCTAGTCTTGTTTATAGTTTCTTTCGCTGTGCAAAAGCTTTTAGGCTTCATGAGGACCCATTTGTTTATTCTTGATTTTATTTCCATGATTCTAGGAGGTGGGTCCAAAAGGATCTTGCTTTGATGGATGTCATAGAGTGTTCCGCCTATGTTTTCCTCTAGGAGTTTGATAGTGTCTGGCATTACATGTAGGTCTTTAATCCATTTGGAGTTTATTTTTGTGTATGGTGTTAGGAAGTGTCCTAGTTTCATTCTTTTACATGTTGCTGTCCAATTTTCCCAGCACCACTTATTGAAGAGGCTGTCTTTTTTCCATTGTATACTCGTGCCTCCTTTGTCAAAGATAAGGTGCCCATATGTGTTTGGGCTTACTTCTGAGGTCTCTATTCTAGTCCATTGATCTTCCTTTCTATTTTTGTGCCAGTACCATACTGTCTTGATCACTATGGCCTTGTAGTATACTTTGAAGTCAGGAAGCCTGATTCCACCAACTCCATTTTTCCTTCTCAAGATTGCTTTGGCTATTCGGGGTCTTTTGCGTTTCCATGCAAATCATAAGATTTCTTGCTCTAGTTCTGTGAAAAATGCCATTGGTAATTTGATCGGGATTGCATTGAATTTGTAAATGGCTTTGGGTAGTACAGACATTTTCACAATGTTGATTCTTCCAATCCAGGAACATGGTATGTCCCTCCATCTGTTTGTTTCGTCTTTTTTATTTCTTTCATCAATGTCTTAAAGTTTTCTGCATACAGATCTTTTGCCTCCTTAGGCAGGTTTATTCCTAGGTATTTTATTCTTTTGGTTGCAATGGTGAATGGGAGAGTTTCCTTAATTTCTCTTTCTGCTCTTCCATTGTTAGTGTATAGGAATGCAAGAGATTTCTGTGCATTAATTTTGTATCCTGCTACTTTACTAAACTCATCAATTAGTGCTAGCAGTTTTCTGGTAGAGTCTTGAGGGTTTTCTATATATAATATCATGTCATCTGCAAAGAGTGACAATTTTACTTCTTCTTTTCCCATTTGGATTCCTTTTATTTTTTTTCTTCTCTGATTGCTGTGGCTAAAACTTCCAAAACTATGTTGAATAATAGTGGTGAGAGTGGACACCCTTGTCTTGTTCCTGTTCTTACAGGGAATTCTATTAGTTTTTCCCCATTGAGAACGATGTTGGCTTTTGGTTTTTCATATATGTCTTTTATTCTGTTGAGATAATTTCCTTCTATGCCCATTTTCTGGAGAGCTTTTATCATAAATGGATGTTGAACTTTGTCAAAAACTTTTTCTGCATCTATTGAGATGATCATATGGTTTTTATCCTTCAATTTGTTGATATGACGTATCACGTTAATTGATTTGCATATAGTGAAGAATCCTTGCATCCCAGAGATAAACCCCACTTGATCATGGTGTGTGATCTTTTTAATGTCCTGTTGGATTCTGTTAGCTAGTATTTTGTTGAGGATTCTTGCATGTATATTCATCAGTGATATTTGCCTGTAATTTTCTTTTTTTGTGACATGTCTGCCTGGTTTTGGTATCAGGGTGATGGTGGCCTCTAAGAATGAGTTTGGGAGTGTTCCTCCTTCTGCTCTATTTTGGAAGAGTTTGAGAAGGATAGGTGTTAGCTCTTCTCGAAATGTTTGATAGAATTCGCCCGTGAACCCATCTGGTCCTGGGCTTTTGTGTGTTGGGAGATTTTTAATCACTGCCTCAATTTCTGTACTTGTGATGGGTCTGTTCATGGTTTCTATTTCTTCCTGGTTCAGTCTTAGAAGATTGTATTTTTCTAAGAATGTATCCATTTCTTCCAGGTTATCCAATTGATTGGCATATAGTTGCTCGTAGTAGTCTCTCATGATCTTTTGTATTTCTGAGGTGTCCGTTGTGACTTCTCCTTTTTCATTTCTAATTCTGTTGATTTTCATCTTCTCCCTATTTTCGTGATGAGTCTGGCTAATGGTTTATCAATTTTGTTAATCTTCTCAAAGAACCAGCTTTTAGTTTTATTTATTTTTGCTATGGTTTCTTTCCTTTCTTTTTCATTTATTTCTGCTCTGATCTTTATGATTTCTTTCCTTCTGCTCACTTTGGGGTTTCTTTGTTCTTCTTTCTCTAGTTGTTTGAGGTGTAAGGTTAGGTTGTTTATTCGATTATTTTCTTGTTTCTTAAGGTAGAACTGTATTGCTATAAACTTCCCTCTTAGAACTGCTTTTGCTGCATCCCATAGGTTTTGGGTTGTTGTGTTTTCGTTGTCATCTGTTTCTAGATATTTTTTGATTTCCTGTTTGATTTCTTTTGTGATTCCTTGGTTGTTTAAGAGTGAATTGTTTAGCCTTCATGTGTTTGTATTTTTTGCAGTTTTTTTCCTGTAATTGATATCTAGTCTCATGGCGTTGTGGTCTGAGAAAATGCTTGATATGATTTCAATTTTCTTGAATTTGCCGAGGTTTGATTTGTGACCCAAGATGTGATCTACCCTGGAAAATGTTCCGTGTGCACTTGAGAAGAACGTGTAGTCTGTCGTTTTTGGATGGAATGTCCTATAAATATCAATTAAGTCGAGATGCTCTAATGTGTCATTTAAAGCTTGTGTGTCTTTATTTATTTTCTGTTTGGATGATCTGTCCATTGATGTAATTGGGGTGTTCAAGTCTTGCACTATCATTGTGTTACTGTCGATGTCCCCTTTTATAGCTGTTAGCATTTGCCTTATGTATTGAGGTGCTCCTATATTGGGGGCATAGATATTGACCATTGTGATATGTTCTTTTTGAATGGATCCCTTGATCATTATGTAGTGTCCTTCCTTGTCTCTTTTAATAGTCTTTACTTTCAAGTCTAATTTGTCTGATATGAGTATTGCTCCTCCAGCTTTCTTTTGACTTCCATTTGCATGGAATATCTTTTCCCATCCCTTGACTTTCAGTCTATATGTACCCCTTGGTCTGAAGTGGGTTTCTTGTAGGCAGCATATACAAGGGTCCTGTTTTTGTATCCATTCAGCCAGTCTGTGTCTTTTGGTTGGAGCATTTAATCCATTTACATTTAAAGTGATTATTGACATGTGTGTTCCCATTACCATTTTCTTAATTGTTTTGGGTTTGTATTTGTAGGTGTTTTCCTTTTCTTGTGTTTCCTACTTAGAGAAGTTCCTTTAGCACTTGTTGTAAGGCTGGTTTGGTGGTGCTGAATTCACTTAACTTTTGCTTGTCTGGAAAGCTTTTGATTTCTCCCTCAAATCTGAATGAGATTCTTGCTGGGTAGAGTACTCTTGGCTGTAGGTTTCTCTCTTTCAGGACTTTCAGTATATCCTGCCATTCCCTTCTGGCCTGCAGAGTTTCTGTAGAAAGGTCAGCTGTTATCCTGATGGGTTTTCCCTTATATGTTGTTTGTTGCTTTTCTCTTGCTGCCTTTAATATTTTTTCTTTGTGTTTAATTGTCGTTAGTTTGATTACTATGTGTCTTGTTGTATTTCTCCTTGGGTTTATTCTGTATGGGACTCTCTGTGCTTCTTGGACTTGGTTAATTATTTCCTTTCCCATGTTGGGGACGTTTTCCACTATAACCTCTTCAAATATTTTCTCAGACCCTTTCTTGTTTTCTTCTTCTTCTGGGATGCCTATAATTCGAATGTTGGTATGCTTAATGTTATCACTGAGGTCTCTGAGACTGTCTTCTATTCTTTTTATTCTTTTTTCTTTTTCCTGCTCTGTGGCGTTTATTTCCCCCATTCTATCTTCCAACTCACTTATTCGTTCTTCTGCCTCAGTCATTCTGCTGGTTATAGCATCTAGAGTATTTTTAATTTCAGTTATTTTGTTATCCATTGCTGTTTGTTTTTCTGAGTTCTTATGAACTGTTTCTTGTACTTTCTCTATTTTGGTATCGAGATTTTGTATCATTTTTACTGTCATTACTCTAAATTCTTTTTCAGGCATTTTTCCTATTTCCTCCTCATTTATTTGGTCTTGTGGGTTTTTTTCCTGCTCCTTTGCCTGCATGGTGTTTCTTTGTTTCCTCATGGTTGTCCAAACTTTTGGGGTTGCTTGTCCTGGCGATAGAGGTGTTTATAGAAGACTGTCCAAGCCTCAGACTAATGTCCAAGTATTGGATTAAATGAATATTCAATCTAGGAAACACATACATGTATAAGACACACAATTACTGAATCCTATAGGACATAAGGCTCTAGAAAGACCTGACAGAACCCCAGTGTGTTATCAGATATTCAAAGAGAAACCCAACAGAAATTGACAACTGAAACAGAACAAATCAGAGACAAAAGCAAAAGCAAACAAACAAACAAATAACACCTTACACATACAAACATTAATCCAGGGAGATTTTGTAAGCTAGGATCAAATATAGCAAAGAGCCAGAGTACCACCAGAGAGAATGGAGATTCTCAGAATGTAATTAGACAAGGTGTACTAAGAACTAAGATAAAGACAAAAGCCTAATATTAAATACTAAGGCAGTTTGTCATCTGGAGAATAGAGCAAGGAGTCTGAGTAGACCGTTAGTGTTGCTTGTAAGTATGTTAAGATAAAATAAACTTAAAATGGCTGGAAGAAAGGGGAACAGAAGAGCGTAATGTGGTTGGAAATATGCAAATAAAAAGAAAGGAATAGAAATGTATAAAAGATAGGGATGAAAGGAAAGTATGAGAGATATATTGTCCGTACTACCAAAAACTTAGCTAGATATAGAAGTATATAAAAAGGCAAAAAAAAAAAAAGAATAAAAAATATCATTAAAAATTATGTTATAAAACTTGTAGATACCTTAGGGCTAAGATCGTATTTAATAAAGAAAAAAAAAAAAAAAAGAGGGAGAGAGAAAAAGAAAAAAAAAAATCCAGAACTGATCCCAGAATGGACCAGTTCAATAGGAATTGATACTACTATTTTTGTTTCCTTAGCGTCTCAGCTGTAAGTGTCCTTCTCCTTGCCTTGGGTTTTTTTGCATTATTCTGTGACCAGCAGAGGTTCCTTTATTGTTCGTCTGTAAGCGTCGGTGTGTGGGGAGGGAGAGGGTCCAATAGTGGCTCCTTCTCCTGGGAGTGAGTGAGCAGTGGCGCACTGTTGTTTCAGTGGGGCTTGGAGGTGCCTGTTGCAGAGGAACGACAGTGGCTCGGGCGTAAACAGAAAGTCTTAGAGTTGGGCTTCTCTCCCGTTTTTCTTTTTTTGTTGCTGTGTTTTTTTTTTTTTTTTTTCCTCTCGGCAGCCTCCCTGCTGCTGGCATTGCAAGGGGTTTTAATCTAGCCCTGCCCAAGCTCCTGAGGGTGCTTGTTATTCCTGAGCACCTTAGGTGGCCCAGGGGCGTCTCTCCACTGCCTGTTGCAGAGGCACCGAAAGAGAGAGAGAGGCTACGCGCGTGGCTCCTCCCCCCCGCCCGTGAGCCTGCAGCCTCCAGCCGCCATCATGGCCGGGCAGCTGTCATGGACGGGCACTCCTCTCCGCGGACCTCCTCCCTCCTGTCCTCTCAGTCCGTCACCCTACCGGCAACAATGTTTCTCACCCTGAACCAGCTATCCGGTTCCCATGCTCCCGCTCCTGGACCCTCCGTTCAGCCGCGGATCGATGTCTTGGTCCGGGAATGCTGAGCTGCGCTGCGGACCCTGGACCCTCCGTATGTTTCTCACTCCCTCCCGTCTGCCACATCTCCGCTGCTTCACCCTCTTTGAGCCGTCGTGGATGCCTCCCTACTGGCTATGTCGGGCTCCCCGCAGTCCTTTCTGGTGTCCGAGGCCGTCTGCTGGTGTTCAGCTGGTTCTCTGTGGGAATGACTGCGTCCTTCCGTGCATTCCCAATGCATCTGTGGAGAGGGATGCACTCCACGTCTCTCTACTTCGCCACCATCTTTTCTTTTTGTTTCTAGATTTTTGATGATGGCCGTTCTGACCAGCGTGAGGTGATACCACATTGTAGTTTGACTTGCATTTCTCTAATGATTAGTGATGTTGAGCATCTTTTCATGTGTTTGTTAGCCATCTGCATGTCTTCTTTGAAGAAATGTCTATTTAGGTATTCAACCCACTTTTGGATTGGGTTATTTGCTTTTTAGATATTAAGCTGCATGAACTGCTTGTATATTAATCTTTTGTCAGTTGCTTCATTGGCAAATATTTTCTCCCATTCTGAGGGTTGCCTTCTTGTCTTATTTATGGTTTCTCTTGCTGTGCAAAAGCTTTTAAGTTTCATTAGGTTCCATTTGTTTATTTTTTATTTTATCTCTGTTATTCTCAGAGGTGGGTCAAAAAGGATCTTGCTTTGATGGATGTCATAGAGTGTTCTGCATATGTTTTCCTCTAAGAGTTCTATAGTGTTTGGCCTTACATTGAGCTCTTTAATGCATTTAGATTTTCTTTTTGTGTATGGTGTTAGGAAGTATTCTAATTTCATTCTTTTACATGCAGATGTCCAATTTTCCCATCACCATTTATTGAAGAGGCGGTCTTTTTTCCACTGTATATTCTTGTCTCCTTTGTCAAAGATAAGCTGACCATATGTGCGTGGATTTATCTCTGGGCTCTCTATTCTGTTCCATTGATCTATATTTCCGTTTCTGTGCCAGTGCCATACTCTTTTCATCACTGTGCCTTGTATAGTTTGAAGTCAGAGAGCCTGACTCCTCCAGCTCCGTCTTTCCTTCTCAACATTGCTTTGGCTATTCGGGGTCTTTTGTGTTTCCATACAAATCATAAAAATATTGTGCTTGTTCTGTGAAAAATGCCATTGGTAATTTGATAGGGATTGTGTTGAATCTGTAAATTGCTTTGCGTAGGTTGGTCATTTTCACAATGTTGATTCATCCAATCCAAGATCCTGGTATGTCCCTCTATCTGTTTGTATCATCTTTGATTTCTTTCATCACTGTCTTATAGTTTTTGGCATACACGTCTTTTGCCTCCTTAGGCAGCTTTATGCCTAGGTATTTCATTCTTTTTTGTTGCAATGGTAATTGGGAGTGTTTCCTTTATTTCTCTTTCTGAGGTTTTGTTCTTAGTGTATAGAATGCAAGAGATGTCTGTGCATTAATTTTGTATCCTGCTACTTTACCAAATTCTTTGATTATGTCCAGTAGTTTTCTGAAGCATCTTTAGGATTTTCTATGTATAATATCATGTCATCTGCAAAGAGTGGCAATTTTACATCTTCTTTTCCAACTTCGCCTCGTTTTCTTTCTTTTCCTCCTCTGATTGCTGTGGCTAAAACTTCCAAAACTATGTTGAATATTAGTGATGAGAGTTTGCACCCTTGTCTTGTTCCTGTTCTTAGAGGGAATGCTTTCAGTTTTTCACCATTTAGAATGATGTTGGCTATTGGTTTGTCATATATGGCTTTTATTATGTTGAGGTAATTTCCTTTCATGCCCACATTCTGCAGAGTTTTTATCATAAATGGATGTTGAGATTTGTTAAAAGCTTTTTCTGCATCTATTGAGATTGTCGTATGATTTTTATTCTTCAATTTGTTAATATGGGGTATCACATTGATTGATTTGCATATATTAAAGAATCCTTACATTCTAGGGATAAACCCCACTTAATCATTGTGTATGATCTTTTTAATGTGCTGTTGGATTCTGTTTGCTAGTATTTTGTTGAGGATTTTTGCATGTATATTCATCAGTGATATTGGCCTGTAATTTTCTTTTTTTGTGACATCTTTGCCTGGTTTTGGTATCAGGGTGATGGTGGCTTCATAGAATGTTTGGGAGTGTTCCTCCTTCTGCTCTATTTTGGAAGAGTTTGAGAAGGATAGGTGTTAGCTCTTCTCTAAATGTTTTGTACAATTCACCTGTGAAGCCATCTGGCCCTGGGTTTTTGGTTCTTAGGAGATTTTTAATCACAGTCTCAATTTCAGTGTTTGTGATTGCTCTGTTCATCTTTTCATATTTCTTCCTGGTTCGTCATGTAGGATTGTACTTTTCTAAGAATTTATGCATTTCTTCCAGGTTATCCAATTTATTGGCATATAGTTGCTTGTGATAGTCTCTCATGATCTTTCTTCTTCTGCAGTGTCAGTTGTTACTTCTCCTTTTTTATTTCTAATTCTGTTGATTTTCATCTTCTCCCTTTTTTCCCTGATGAGTCTGATCTGGTCTTTATGATTTCTTTCCTTCTGCTCACTTTGGTTTTTTTTTGTTGTTGTTGTTGTTCTTTCTCTAATTGTTTTAGGTGTAAGATTAGGTTGTTTATTTGAAATTTTTCTTGTTTCTTGAGGTAGGATTGTATTGCTGTAATCTTCCCTCTTAGAACTACTTTTGCTGCATCCTGTAGGTTTTGGATTGCTTTGTTTTTTTGTCATTTGTTTCTAGGTGTTTTTTGATTTCCTCTTTGATTCCTTTAGTGATTTCTTCATTGTTTAATAGTGTATTGTTTATCCTCCATTTGTTTGTATTTTTTACAATTTTTTTCCTGTAATTGATATCTAGTCTCATGGCGTTGTGGTCGGAGAAGATGCTTGAGACGATTTCAATTCTCTTCAATTTACCAATGCTTGATTTGTGCCCGAAGATGTGATCTATCCTGGAGAATGTTCCATGTGCACTTGAGAAGAAAATGTATTCTGTACTTTTTGGATGGAAGGTCCTCTAAATTTCAATTAAGTCGAGATAGTCTAATGTGTCATTAAAAGCTTGTGTTAACTTATTTATTTTCTGTTTGCATGATCTGTCCATTGGTGTAAGTGGGGTGTTAAAATTGCCTACTATTATTGTGTTACTGTCAATTTCCCCTTTTATGGCTGTTAGCATTTGAGTTATGTATTGAGGTGCTTCTATGTGGGGTTCATAGATATTTACAATTGCTATATCTTCTTCTTGATCCCTTGATCCTTATGTAGTGTCCTTCCTTGTCTCTTGTAATAGTCTTTACAGTGTAATGTGTTTGATAACAGTATTGATACTCTGGCTTTCTTTTGACTTCCATTTGCATGGAAAATCTTTTTCCATCCCCTTACTTTCAGTCTGTATGTGTCTCTAGGTCTGAGGTGGGTTTCTTATGTACAGCATATATAGGGTCTTGTTTCTGTATGCATTCAGCTAGTCTGTGTCTTTAGTTGGAGCATTTAATCCATTTCCATTGAAGGTAATTATTGACACGTATGTTCCTATTACCATTTTCTTAATTGTTTTCGGGTTTGTTTTTGTAGGTCTTTTCCTTGTCTTGTGTTTCCTGCCTAGAGAAGTTCCTTTAGCAATTGTTGTAAGGCTGGTTTGGTGGTGCTGCATTCTCTTTATCTTTGCTTGTCTGTAAAGCTTTTGATTTCTCTGTCGAATCTGAATGAGAGTCTTGCTGGGTAGCATAATTTTGGCTGTAGGTTTTTCTCTTTCAAGACTTTAATTATCTCCTGCCACTCCCTCTGGCCTGCAGAGTCTCTGTAGAGAGGTCAGCTTTTATCCTCATGGGTTTTCCCTTTTATGTTATTTGTTGCTTTTCCCTTGCTGCTTATAATATTTTTTCTTTGTGTTTAATTGTCATTAGTTTGATTAATATGTGCCTCCGTGTGTTTCTCCTTGGGTTTATTCTGTACGGGACTCTCTGCACTTCTTGGACTTGGTTTACTCTTTCCTTTTGCATTTTGGGGAAGTTTTTGACTATTACCTCTTCAAATATTTTCTCAGACCTTTTCTTTTTTCTTCTTCTTCCGGGACGCCTATGATTCGAATGTTGGTGTGCTTAATGTTGTCCCTGAGGTCTCTAAGACTATCTTCCATTCTTTTTATTCAGAAAAAGGATTTTTCCTGCTCTGTGGCAGTTATTTCCCCCATTCTATCTTCCAACTCACTTACTCATTCTTCTGCCTCAGTTATTCTGCTGTTTATACCACCTAGAGTATTTTTAATTTCAGTTACTGTGTTCTTCATTACTGTTTGATTGCCCCTTAGTTTTCCTAGGTCCTTATTAAATGTTTCTTGTATTTTCTCTATTTCGTATTTGAGATTTTGGATCATCTTTACTATCATTACTCTGAATTCTTTTTTCAGGCAATTTGCCCATTTCCTCTTCATTTATTTGACCTTGTGGATTTTTATCTTGGATAATATAGCAAAAAAGAAATGAACTCACAGATATAGAGAACTAGTGGTTACCAGTGGGGAGAAGAAAGGGGGAAGGAGAAATACAAGGGTAGGAGATTAAGAGGTACAAACTATTATGTATAAAATAAACTGCAAGGATATAGTGTACAACACAGGGAATATAGCCAATATTTTATAATAACTATAGATGGAGTATAACTTATAAAAATTGTGAATCACTATATTGTATGCCTGTAACATATAATATTGTACATCAACAATACTTAATTTAAAAAAAAGAAAACAAAACCTTTAGCTGCTACAAAAAAATGCCACAGTGAAAAATAATTAAATAAATGAATAAAGGACAGACAAACATTATGGAGGCTTCCTCTCTCACGTAGTGAATAGTATAAATGGCTGCATTTGTCATTGCTAAAAGTTCCTCTTGGAAATTCTTTAAATATTTCATGATGAAGTACCCATTCCCCTTTCTGGGATACTGGGATGCTATCTGATCCTCGCTGTTAGCAAAATTACTCATCCTGGTATTTTTAATTTGTTAGGTAAAAATAAATCTACTAAATAGGGTACTTACACTCAGGAGCTATGAAAAAGTTAATCCCTTGGCACAAAGAAATGTTCTCAACTATGATCATTAAACGCCAAGGTGAGTATTAAAATATAAGTTGCAAATTTTGTTAATGTTTCTCAAGTAATGTGTTGTTATAATTCACTGTGATCCAGTATTATTAACAGTCTGTTACTGAGTCTTTTATCCAAGATATTTAGTATTCAGGTGAACTGAAATAAAAAAGTGTCTCCCATCTTGAAACCACTTTACCAAATCAATCTTAGCTTTGCCATGATGACTTTCATTCCCCTTTCCTAAGCTTGTATTAGGGTTTACTTCATGTATAACCATTTTTTTTCACTAGGGTTCATTTTGAGTGATAGCATCATGTGATATGGGTATGATCTCAGTAGTGAATTTATTTTGGGATGGCAGAGGAATGTGAGCATTACCAGAGCCTATGGGAACAGAGAATTGATTTTCCAGTGTTAGAGAAACTGTTTTGGAACATGCAATTTAGATGGATTATAGAGACTGTAGAAGAGACTCCACCTGCTCATGTGGAGACATATTTGGAAACTGATTCCCCAGCAGAATGTATCTCATTCCATTTTTGACTCTATTCATAGTTGCCATGGGACTGGGAGTGTGAGATTTGTGTGCAATGAAAATATATATATATTAGTAAGTGGTAGTGACATCTGGGAAACCTCTAAGAAAGAAGAAAATTTTAAATATACAACTTGATAACCAAAAGGCATTTATTAGAAGAGCAGTAGTGACATGTGTTGTCTATCTTAAGGTAATTGTAAAATGTGAGGAAAATAACAATTGTGTTCAAATAGAGACAGTAATTAGTTAGATATGTCAGATTAGTTATTAAAGATGACCAGAAGCAGCCAATTCTAACTGAGAAATAGCAGAAGCCAGTGAGATAGTCTAAACATCAAGGCCAAAATGCTGAGAGATAACATGAGGTCTAAACAAGAACAACATGTCACAGTGGGACCAGTTTAAGAATGAGAACACTGGCTTCATGGTACCTGACACTGGTGCATGAACCCATGATGGAAAGCAGGTGTGAGGGAACCACTGGAATTCAGGAGGCTTTAACCTATCAATAGACATTTACCTTATCATTTCTTGAGTTGAGTCCACCACCATGTCTACAAATAACAAATGCTGGGCTCTAGCTGAGAGCATGGCAACACCTGAGGGCATGTCTATTTGAATGGGTACCTGTGACATTTCAATGTGGGTTATGACATTTGGGTGAGTGTGTTCACCATCTGCAGTAGAGTGAGAGACGTGAAGGTGTAGAGTTACTGGTGGAACTCTGACAGTATGGGGTAAGTATTTGTTCAGAGGACACAACAATGCCCTCCTCCTACCTGACACAGCTGCTCTGCCCTCTCCAGGGCTTTCCCTAAAGGAGACAGACACACAGGAATCTGGAATATCCTTCACAGTTCCCAGTGCCTCTCAGTGTAGCTCCTTCTGGTGAAGTTGGGGTGAAGCACAGGCTTGGAATCAAGAATGAAGCAAGATATCTTTGACTCTAATTCTACCTCTTACCACCAGCTGATCATTAATGTGCAAGGTTGACAGAGCCTAAAATCTCCAATGAGAAGAAAGGACAGAGAGTGATGTGGCAGCACCCAGCCTTTACAGGTAGGCCCTGGCTCAGCTTACCTACCTAGTATTGTAAGAAAGAGAAGGGCATGGCCATGTCCTTCATGCATGAGTGTCCCATCCCAGTGCATGATGGTACTGCTCAGAGTGTTCCAAAATCTGGCCCATTATATCAGTCTTCCCTCTAAAGGACGAATGAGGAAACGGCTTGGGAGAAGAGGGCTTTCTCTTGAGTAGGTAGTGAGAAGAGAAGCCTGGCCCCACCTCCAGTGACCTAGAATCACGGTTAGAAACTGATTTGATCATAGAAAACAAAAAATAGAGCTACCATATTATTCAGCAGTTCCATTCCTAGGTGTATATCTGGGAAAAAAAAAACTAATTTGCAAAAGTGCATGCACACCAATGTTCATTGCAGCACTATTTACAATAGCCAACACATGGAAGAAACCCAAGTGCCCACCAACAGGCTATTAGCCTAAGAAGATGTGGTATGTATATGCAAAGGAATATTACTCAGCCACATTATGCTTAGTGATATGTCAAACAGAGAAAGACAAATACTATATGACATGTGGAATATAAAAAACAATAGAAATGAACCTATATATAAAACAGAAATTGCCCCCAGACATGGAAAACAAACTTATGGTTACCAAAGGGGAAAGGGACAGGGAAAGGGACAAATTACAAATATAGGATTAACAGATACAAACTACTATACATAAAATTGATAAGCAAAAGAGATTTACTGTATAGCACAGGGAATTTACCCAATGTCCTGTAATAGCCTATAAATGAGTATAATGTGCAACCACCCCCAAATTATATGCTGTACATCTGATTTACAACACAATATTGTAAATCCACTATACTTCAATTAAAAAAAAGTTGGCACTTAGGATGTGCCATAGGCATGTCATTATAGGTTTAATTCCCTCATGCCTAATGATATCAAGCACCTTATTATATAATTTTTAGTAATTTGGAATCTTGTTTTGTGAAGTGCCTATTCCATACTTTTGCCATTTTTCTATTGATTTATCTGTTTTTTTAATTTTTAGTGTTCTTTACATATAATAAGTAAGATAACATTTTTGCAGACATGTATTGCAACCATGCATATCATTCTGTGACTTGCATTTTCATTCTCTGAATAGTATCTTTTGGTGAACAGAAGTTTATGTTAATGGTAAAAAATAAAATTATTTTCATTTTTTATCATTTATAGCCTGTATACACACACACACACACACACACACACACACACACACACACACATACTTTAAAAATCCTTTTGGCTGTCTGGACTTGACTTAATGTCTTCGTCATTAGCTTACAAATAAAACTTTATCTCATTCCTTAAAGTAGAAGTATTACAGATTATATTACCTGATTACAATTTAATAAGATTACAAATTATAAGCAAAATATGAAAGCACACAGGGCCTTCCACCTGAAATTTTTTTTGAAGTCTATTTTACAAGTTCTGTGGTAACATGGGAAATACAAACAAAAATTATAGGTTTTCTAAACTAATGACAGTGAAAACACTGCATACAGGAATGTATGTCACACATTTAAAACAGGGATCAGAGAAAATTTTTCATAGTCTTAGACATTTCATTAATTAAAATGAAGGAAGGAAAGTAAATTGATTAAATATCCACCTCAAAAAACTAGAAAAAGAGTGGCAAAGTAACCAAAAGAAAGCCAGAGAAGGAAATAGCAAAGATGAAAAGAGAAAATAATGAGTTAAAGGAGGGATAAATGCTAGATCTAGTTAATAAAATGATTGATTTTGGGGAAAAAATCACAAGATAGACAACATGCTATCTAACTTAATAAATAAAAACATAGAAATTACAAATATACAATCTAAAGTAGTATAAAGGATAATAACCATTGAAACAGGAGTACTTTCAAAAATAATAAAATATTGCTCTATGCATATGAAGTTGAAATCTAGATGAAATGTGTAATTCCATAGGAAAACAATGTTTACCAAAGTTGAACCTATTAGGGATTGAAAGCTTAAACAGACCAATTTCTATAGAAAGAAATAAAGAAAAATTATAACTAACCCACTAAAAGCACCAGGCCTAGATGTTTTCACAGGGGAAATCTCCTAATATTCAAAGACCAGAGAGTTCCAGTGCTCCAGAAATTGTTCCAGAGCATTGAAAATGAAGGGAAACTTCATAATTGTTTTGTGAGGCAACTAAAACATTGATACTTAAACTTGATAAGACAGTACCAAAAAGAATAGTACAGACTGATAACATTTATGAATATAGTATATTACACACACATGCACAATGTTCATACTAGTTCCATCAACTTTCTTAATGGTAAGACACCTTGCATTTTAAATTAATTCAAGATATAGAAGCAACCTAAGTGTTCATTGATGGACAAATGGATAAAGAAACTGTGGTATCTATATACAATGGAATATTATTCAGCCATAAAAAGAAGGAAATCTTGCCATTTGTGACAACATGGATGGATATCAAGAGCATTATGCTAAGTGAAATGAGTCAGACAAAATACCATATGATCTCTCATATGTGGAATCTAAAAATTAATAAATAAAAATGAAACTCATAAAAAAGACTTTAAGAGATCAGGACAAAGGCAAGGATACAAACTATATCCACCCATATTCATCACTGTCCTGGAGGTGCTGACCAACGCAACTAGATAAATCAGAGATCGATCTGAGGTATAAGAACTAAGAAAGAATTAAAACTACCTCTATTTGCAGATGTTATGTTCGTATAACTGAAAAACCCAACAGAATCAATGATAATGTTTACTCAAACAAAAAGGCAGTTCAATACAATAAACAGGTTAGTAAATTACCATAAGATCTTAATAGCTTTTACATAAACAAACACTAATTAATATCTGTTGAGAAAAAGTTCTTAATGTCTGTAAAAGACAAAGTAAACTCAAACAAATAGAAAGATTTCCTTTGCTCTTGGATAGGATTATCCAACATCAGAAAATTATAGTTTTTCCTTAATTTATAAACTTTACTCAGTATCAATAAAAAATGTGAATCAGCATTTTGATGGAGCCAGATATTTTTTCAATTACTGGAAAATCTTTTTACTGTAATGATGATACAGTCATCACAGGTTAAATAAATTCTATGTCTGTAATTTTGAACATGGGCATGAAGGCAAGATAGAGGTAGAATTAATTTTAACATTATTGGAGCCAGACATTTTGATACTAAATTTCACATTGGAAAATGAACATACAAGAATACTCAAGAAAATACTAAAAAGGAAAAAGCTACAAAGGGAGACTAACCCTTTGAGAACTTTAAGATATTAAAACACACTTATAAAGCCTCTATTAGTAAAACTGATGCACGAATACACAGACCAATGGAATAGAAGAGAATGCCCAGAAAGAAATAAAAATGCATATAGATCTTCCAATTTCATCAGTATGTGATGAAGTTGGCATTTCGAATGACTTGATAAAAGATCAACTGTTTAATAAATTGTACTTGGTGACTAGCTTTGCCATTTGGAAAAAGAGAAAATTAGATCCATACCTGAAGGTAGACACAAGAATAAATTCCAAATGGAACAGGGATGTACATATAAAACAATGAGATCACACAAATACCAGAGAATGTGAATAAATTCCTCTTTAACCTATTTGTGAAAGCCTTTCCAACTGAGACTGAAAATCCAGACTGTAAGAGGTAGATTCATTTGAATTTATAAAATACAAGCTCTATTCATTAGATGATGTTACATCAATATTTGTTGTCTAATTTTCATAATTGAATTGTGATTACAAAAGAGAATTTCCAAGCTTTTAAGGAAATACACAATCAAGTATTTAGAGGGAAAGATACCTATGTCCGCAACTCACTCTCAAAGGCTTCAGAAAAAATTATGTGGATAGATATATAGAGAATTAGAGAGATAGGAGATATAGATGTGGTGTAATATTAATATCTGAGGAAACTGCAAGGCATGCACATAAGAATTCTTTGTGTTGCTCTTCTAACTTCTGTAGTTAAATCAGTGTCAAACTTTAAAAAATAAGTAAATGAACTAGAAAAAAATTTAAATTTGATACTCCAAGTTATGGAGATTTTCTTCAATGTTTTCCTCTAAAATCTTTATTATTTTACTTTTCACACTTAGACATGAACTACTTCTGAAATTGATTATTTTGTACATTATGAAGAAAAAGAAAAGATTTGCTTTTTTTCCATAACAATATTGAATGGACAAAGTGCAATTAGAAAGTATCTTTTCCTCACTGGAATGAAATGGTAACTTGTCATAAATGAAGTGACTATATATGTGTTTCTGAATTCTCTAGACTGTTCATTTGGTCTAGTTTTAAATTCTTTTTTTAAAAGATTTTGTTTTATATTGGAATATAGTTGATTAACAGTATTGTGATAGTTTCAGTTGTACAGCAAAGTGATTCAATTATACATATATATCTATTCTTTTTCAAATTCTTCTCCCATTTAGGTTGTTACATGATATATTTTTTTATTGGAATATAATTGCTTTACACTCTTGTACCAGCTTATGAGGTACACCAAAGTCAATCAGCTGTATTTATACACATATCCCCATATCCCCTCCCTCCCACGACTCCCCCTGCACCCTCCCCGTCCTGGCCCTCTAAGGCATCACCCATCATCCAGTTGATCTCCCTTTGTTATACAGCAACTTCCCACTGGCTATCTATTCTACGGCTGGTAGTATGTATATGTTTATGCTACTCTCTCACTTCGTCCCAGCTTCCCCTTCACCCCCCGCCCCCCCAACCCCGTGTCCTCCAGTCCATTCTCTGCATCTGCATCCTTATTCTTGTCCTGTCACTGTGTTCATCAGTATGTTACATGATATTGACCAGAGTTCCCTGTGCTATACAGTAGGTCCTTGTTGGTTATCCATTTTAAATATAGCAGTGCGTACATGTCAATCCCACACTGCCTAACTATCCACCCCTCCAACCTTCCCCCCTGGTAACCACAAGTTCTTTTTCTAAGTCTGTGAATCTGCTTCAGTTTTGTAAATAAGTTCATTTCTATCAATTTTTTAGATTCAGATATAAGCAATAGCATACAATATTTGTCTTTCTCTGTCTGACTTAACTTCATTCAGTATGACAATCTCTAGGTCCATCCATGTTGCTGCAAATGGCATGATTTCATTCTTTCTAATGGCTGTGGAATATTCCATTGTATATATGTACAACACCTTTTTTAATCTATTACTCTGCTAATGGACATTTAGGTTGCTTCCATGGCTTGGAGATTGTAAAGAGTGCTGCAATGAACATTGGGGTGCATATATCCTTTTGGGCCATGTTTTTCTCTGGATATATGCCCAGGAGTGGGATTGCAGGATCATATGGTAGCTCTATTTTTAGTTTTTTAAGGAACCTCCATAGTGTTCTTCATAGCGGCTGTATCAATTTACTTTTCCCACCAGCAGTGCAAGAGCGTTCCCTTTTCTCCACACCCTCTCCAGCATTTACTGTTTGTAGATTTTCTGATGATGCCCATTCTAACCAGTGTGAGGTGATACCTCATTGTAGTTTTGATTTGCATTTCTCTAATAACTAGTGATGTTGAACATCTTTTCATGTGCCTCTTGGCCATCAGTATGTCTTCTTTGGAGAAATGTCTGTTTAGGTTGTGTGCCCATTTTTTGATTGGGTTGTTTATTTTTATGATATTAAGCTCCATGAGATGTTTGTAAGTTTTGGAGACTAAGCCTTTGTTGGTCAGATTGTTTGCAAATATTTTCTCTCATTCTGTGGGTTGTCCTTTTGTTTTGTTTGTAGTTTCCTTTGATGTGCAAAAGCTTTTGAGTTTAATTAGGTCCTATTTGTTTACTTTTGTTTTTATTTCTGGTAGATGGATCTAAAAAACATTACTGTGATTTATGTCAGAGAGTGTTCTGCCTATGTTTTCCTCTAAGATTTTTATAGTGTTTGGTCTTACATTTAGGTCTTTAATCCATTTTGAGTTTATATTTGTGTATGGTATTAAAAAGTGTTCTAATTTCATTCTCTTACATGTAACTGTCCAGTATTCCCAGCACCATTTATTGAAGAGACTGTTTCCTTCATTGTACATTGTTGCCTCCTTTATTGTAGATTAATTGACCATAGGTGTCTGGGTTTATTTCTGGGTTTTCTATCCTGTTCCATTGATCTATATTTCTATCTTTGTGCCAGTACTATCCTGTTTTGATGACTAGAGCTTTGCAGTTTAGTCTGAAGACAGGAAGCCTGATTCCTCCAGCTCCCCCCCCTTTTTTTTTTCTTTCGCCCTCAAGATTGCTTTGGCTATTTGGGGTCTTTTGTGTCTCCATACAAATTTTAAGATATTTTGTTCTAGTTCTATGAAAAATGCCATTGGTATCTTGATAGGGATTACATTGAATCTGTAGATTGCCTTGGGTAGTATAGTCATTTTGACAATATTGATTCTTCTAATCCATGAACATGTTATATCTTTCCATCTGTTTGTATCCTCTTCAATTTCTTTCATCACTGTCTTTTAGTTTTCAGGGTATAGGTCTTTTGTCTCCTTAGGTAGGTTTACTCCTAGGTATTTTATTCTTTTTGATGTGATGGTAAATGGGATTGTTTCTTTAATTTGTCTTTCTGATCTTTCTTTGTTAGTGTATAGATATGCCACCAATTTCTGTGTATTAATTTTGCACCTGCAACTTTTCCGAATTCATTGATGAACTCTAGCAGATTTCTGGTAGCATCTTTAGTATTTTCTGTGTGTAGTATCATGTCATCTGCAAACAGTGACAGTTTTACTTCTTCTTCTCTGATTTGGATTCCTTTTATTTCTTTTTCTTCTATGGTTGCTGTAGCTAAAACTTCCAAAACTATGTTGAATAATAGTGGTGAGAATGGGCACCCTTGTCTTGTTCCTGTTCTTACAGGGAATGGTTTCAGTTTTTCACCATTTAGAATGATGTTGATTGTTGGTTTGTGTTACATATGGCTTTTATTATGTTGAGGTAATTTCCTTCTATGCCCACTTTATGGAAAGTTTTTTTTTTTATCATAAATGGATGTTGAATATTGTCAAAAGATTTTTCTGCATCTATTGAGATGATCATATGGTTTTTATTCTTCAGTTTGTTGATGTGGTGTATTACACTGATTGATTTGTGGATATTGAAAAATCCTTGCATCTCTGGGATAAATCCCACTTGATCATGGTGTATGATCTTTTTAATATATTGTTGGATTTGGATTGCTAGTGTTTTTTTGAGGATTTTTGCATCTATGTTCATCAGTGATATTGGCCTGTAATTTTCTTTTTTTGTGGTATCTTTGTCTGGTTTGGTATCAGGGTGATGGTGGCCTCATAAAATGAATCTGGGAGTATTCCTTCCTCTGCAAATTTTTGGAGCAGTTTCAGAAGAATAGGTGTTAATACTTCTTTAAATGTTTGATAAAATTCACCCATGAAGCCATCTAATCCTGGACTTTTGTTTTTTGGGAGTTTTAAAATCAGTTTCAATTTCAGTACTTGTGATTGGTCTGTTCATATTTTCTATTTCTTCCTGATTCAGTCTTGGGAGATTGTATCTTTCTAAGAATTTATCCATTTCTTCCAATTTGTCCATTTTATTGGCATATAGTTGCTTGTAGTAGTCTCTTATAATCTTTTATATTTCTGTGGTGTTGGTTATAACTTCTTTTTCTTTTTTCTTTTTTAAAAATTGGTCTTTATTGCAGTGAGCAGGGGCTACCCTTTGTTGTGGTGCACAGGCTTCTCACTGCAGTGGCTTCTCTTGTTGTGGATCACAGGCTCTAGGGCATGCAGGCTTCAGTAGTTGTGGCATATGGGCTCAATAGTTGTGGCTTGCAGGCTCTAGAGTGCAGGCTCAGTATCTGTGGCACATGGACTTAGTTGGTCCATGGCATGTGGTATCTTCCTGGCCCTGGGCTTGAACCCATGTCCCCTGCATTGGCAGGTGGATTCTTAGCCACTGCACCACCAGGGAAGTCCCACTTCTTCTTTTTCTTTTCTAATTTTATTGATTTGAGTCCTTTCTCTTTTTTTCTTGATGAATTTGGCTAAAGCTTTATCAATATTGTTTATCTTTTCAAAGAACCAGCTTTTAGTTTCATCCATCTTTGCTACTGTTTTCTTTATCTCTATTCCATTTATTTCTGCTGTGATCTTTATGATTTCTTTCCTTCTACTAACTTTAGGTTTTGTTTGTTCTTCTTCCTCTACTTGCTTTAGGTGTAAGGTTAGGTTGTTTATTCTAATTTTTCTTGTTTCCTGAGGTAAGATTGTATTGCTTTAAACTTCCCTCCTAAAACTGCTTTTGCTCCATCCCATAGGTTTTGGATGATTGTGCTTTCGTTTTCAGTTGTCTCTAGGTATTTTTTGATTTCCTCTTTGATTTCTCCACTGATCCATTGGCTGTTTAGTAGCATATTGTTTAACCTCCATGTGTTTGTGTCTTTTACAGTTTTTTTCCCCTTGTAGTTGATTTCTAATCTCATAGCACTGTGGTTGGAAAAGATACGTGACATGATTTTAATTTTCTCAAATTTACCAAGGCTAGCTTTGTGGTCCAGCATGTGGTCAATCCTGGAGAATGTCCCAAGTGCACATGAAAAGAATATGTATTCTGTTGCTTTTGGATGGAATACTCTATAAATGTCAGTTAACTCCATCTGATCTAATGTGTTATTTAAGGCCTGTGTCTCCTTATTGATTTTCTGTCTGGATGATCTGTCTATTGATGAAAGTGCGGTGTTAAATTTCCCCACTATTAGCGTGTTATTGTCAATTTCTCTTTTTATGGCTGTTAGTATTTGCCTTATATATTGAGGTGCTCCTACTTTGGGTGCATATATATTTACAATTGTTGTATTTTCTTGGATTGATCCCTTGATCATTACACAGTGTCCTCCTTTGTGTCTTGTAACAGTCTTTATTTTAAAGTCTATTTTGTCTGATATGAGTATTGCTACCCCAGCTTTCTTTTGATTTTTGTTTGCGTGGATTAACTTTTTCCATCCCCTCACTTTCAGTCTGTATGTGTCCCTAGATCTGAAGTGGGTCTATGGTAGACATCTTATATGTGGGTCTTGTTTTCGTATGCATTCAGCCAGTCTATATCTTTTGGTTGGAGCATTTAACCCATTTACATTTAAGGTAATTATCGGTATGTATATTCTTATTGCCATTTTGTTAGTTGTTTTGTCTTTGGTTTTGTAGGTCTTTTTTCTTCTCTTGTATTTCCTGCCTAGAGAAGTTCCTTTAGCATTTGTTGTAAAGCTGGTTTGGTGGTGCTGAATTCTCTTAGTGTTTGCTTGTCTGCTATAATTTTTGTTGGAATTGTATAGAATTTGTAGAGAAAATTTGGGTAGAATTTACATGTTTACAATATTGATTCTTCCAATCTAAGAGCATGGTGCTTATCTGGAAATTCTTAAATTTCTCTGAATAATACTTTGTGGTTTATTGTGGTTTACTTCTTTTATTATATTAATTCCTTTGTATTTGTGTTTTTAATGCTACCATATATGGTGTGGTTTTAATTTTTTCCCAAAACAGTTGTTAGTTGCTGAAATGATCGGTATTTATATATTGACCCTGTATCATGTGATTTTGTTAAACTCACGTATATTGTAAGAGCTTGTAGGTTCTTTTGAATTATATATACACATACTTACATCATGAATGAAGATATTTTAATCCCTTCTTTTCTAATTCAATTTATTTTTCTTGCTTTACTTCGGTAGCTAAGATTGCCAGTAATTTGCTGGACAAAAGTGGGGATAATGGCCATCCTTGTCCTACTCCTAACATCCAAATTTCAGGAAGAACACTTTCAGTAATTCACCATTAATTATGATTTTGCTGTAGATTTTTGGATGTAGTGTTTATCAGAATAATTAATTTTCTTCTATTCCTTAGTTCTAAAAGCATTTTAAAAAAGAAACCATGAATGGCTATTGGATTTGTCAAATTGTTTTTCTGTACTTATTGAGGTTATCATATTATTTTCCTTTTTTTGTGAAAATAGTAATCACACTGATAGGTTTTCCAAAGCTGAACCATGCTTGCCTTCTGGGATTGTCCCTTTTAGTCATGATGTATTATCTTTTTTGTATATTGCTGGATTCTATTTTCTAACATGAGTTTTTGCATCCATTTTTAATGATAGAGACTAATCTGTAATTTTCCTTTCTTGTAATGTTCTCATGAATTATATCTTGTTTGGAGAAAATTAATTATATAGAAGCTTTTTGAAGTTGGTCATAAAAAGAAGAATCTCCAGTTGGATTTGGCAATATGTAAAGGGAAGTTAATGTGGCAGCATAATTTCTGGAAATTAATCCTAAGTAAAAATTCAGAGATTAATCAGAATTTTGTGTACAGCACATCCATTACAACAGTAATTGGAATAATAAAATATTACATATTGTGTGTCCAAGATTTTTAAAAAATATCCTCATTCAACGAACTCTGGGCAAATGATCATCTTTGGCAGAAGAAGAGGCAAGAAGGGCAGTGAAGACAGCAGACTGCCATAAGGACTAACAACTTCTATCAAATCAAGCATGCCACCAAAGGGAGGCATGCCCACCCGCCTAAGGCTATGTTTTCTTCTAGAAATAACAGAAGTATACAATTTGGTTTTATTTACTTTATTTATTTATTTTATCTTTACTGGAGTATAATTGCTTTACAGAATTGTGCTTGTTTCTGCGGTACAACAAAGTGAATCAGCTATATGTATGCATATATCCCCATATCCCCTCCCTCTTGAGCCTCCCTCCTATGCTTCCTATCCCAGCCCTTTAGGTCTTCACAAAGAGCTGATGTCCCTGTGCTTTGTGGCAGCTTCCCATTAGCTATCTGTTTTGCATTTGGTAGTGTTTATGTCAATGCTACTCTCTTGCTATGTCCAAGCTTCCCCTCCCCCCCGTGACAGTGTCCTCAAGTCCATTCTCTACCTCTGCATCTCTATTCTTGCCCTCCCACTAGGTTCATCAGTACCATTTTTCTAGATTTCATATATAGGTGTTAGCATATGGTATTTGTTTTTCTCTTTCTGATTTACTTCACTCTGTATGACAGCCTCTAGGTCCATCCACCTCACTACACATAGCTCAAAATTGTTCCTTTAAATGGTTGAGTAATATTCCATTTTTTATATGTGCCACATCTTCATCTGTTGATGCACATTTAGGTTGCTTCCATGTCCTGGCTATTGTTAATACTGTTGCAGTGAATATTGTGGTACATGTACCTTTTTGGATTATGGATTTCTCTGGGTATATGCCCAGTAGTGGGATTACTGGATCATATGGTAGTTCCATTTTTAGTTTTTTAAGGAACCTCCATGCTGTTTTCCATAATGGCTGTATCAATTTACATTCCCAACAACAGTGCAGGAGAGTTCCCTTTTCTCCACACCCTCTCCAGCATTTATTGTTTCTAGATTTTTTTTTTAATTTATAAGTGACAAGTTTATTATCAAGAAACTTTAGTACGTTTTTTAAAAGACTGTTTTGGTTTTACAAGACTGAAAGGTGACAATCCATGACTGGACAAATATAAACAAAGATAATTAAAATATTAAATACCATCTAAAGTAAAAGACCATAATTCAAGCTGTTTATTATAATCTTTGTGTCTTGTTAGAAGCAGCTGTAAAATTACTCTTCATGAAATTCACCTCACTAACTCATGAAGACTACAAAGCCTCCCTCTAAACTCAATTGTATAATTTACAGTAATCAATGAGTTTTTTGCACTTAAGCATGCACTATCACAGGAAGCACAAAATCTTATTTACAGGGATTTTTTGTTTCTTTAAAATGTATCTCAAGCATCTTTTAAAGTGCGAGCTACAAATACGCTGTATTCTTAAAGAAAATGGCTTCTAAAGGAAGTATGAGACAGCTATACAATATACTGTCAAGAGTGGTTATATAACTAACCGAAGGAAACCCAGCAGTACCCTGCTTTAGTGTGGCAGCCTTCTCCTTTGTAGTTGAGTTCTTAGCTCTTACTATACTACCAGCCGAACATGTATTCCATTGCTTTGGATACAAGACTTTCATCTTTTTTTGGCGTCTGTCTGTCAGAAATAACCTGATAGTCACTAGTAGAAGCTTTGTATACTGTAGCAAGAGGTCTCATGGTAGAAATCTTAGGAGTACTTCCAGGTTGGGTTGGTGTACCTAAGGTTTTGATTGGCGGTGTAAAGGCAAGAGATGGAGATGATAATGCACACCTGTCACTGTTTTCCATAACACTTTTATCTATACATGCTTTTACACCAATCATGATGGACTCTCCAAAAATTCTCCCATCTTTGCTTAAGGCTTTCTGGGCCTGCAGTTTAGATTGATAATGAATATGCATCCGATTTCCTGTGTTAGACATCACATGTTTTAAGATATTCCCATATTGTGCAAATTGTAATAATATATAGGAAGCAGATGCTTGAGGAAACCCAAACACAGTCACCCAAGTGTCATCGAAGTGATCTTCAGATGTCAGAGAATCTCATTGAGTATAAAAAGGATCCAACTGGGCAGGAGATAATATTGGCTTTCGTGGTTGACCAATGTTTGCTGGACTAAACATACTTTGCCCTGTTCCAGGAGTAGTTGTCATAACTCCAACAAGAGGACTCTGCATTACTGAAATATTTGCCTGTCTTCTTGAAGTCAAAGGTGTTGATCCAAGTCCTGGGCTGGAAATATCATCATATATACTTCTAACTGGTGGAGCTCCACTTTTATCTTTATGAGCTGGTACAACTGGCTGTGGTGGTGACCCACCTGCAAGTAAAGGTGATCTCACTTCCATTACTCCTACTGAAGGGCCACTAATTGATTGAGGTTGTGGAGTCACTGGAGCTGGTAAATCCCCCATTAAAAATCCAGGTAAGAACTGGGCATTAACCCCTGGCTTTGGAGATGTGGGTGAACCCAGCATCATTGGTTCAGATCCCAGCGTGGGCACCTGGGGTTCCACCGCAAAGGCTGCCATCACAGCACCAACGACACTTAGCCCCGGACCTTCCTGATTTTCAAAAATGGCGGAAACTCTCTGTTTCTAGATTTTTTGATGATGGCCATTCTGACTGGTGTGAGGTGATACCTTGTTGTGGTTTTGATTTGCATTTCTCTAATGATTGTGATGTTGAGCATCTTTTCATATGTTTGTTGGTAATCTGTATGTCTTCCTTGGAGAAATGTTTATTTAGGTCTTCTGCCCATTTTTGGATTGCATTCCTTATTTTTTTGACATTAAGCTGCATGAGCTGCTTGTGTATTTTGGAGATTAATCCTTTGTCCGTTTCTTCATTTACAAATATTTTCTCCCATTCTGAGGTTGTCTTTTTGTCTTGTTTATGGTTTCCTTTGCTGTGCAGAAGCTTTTAACTTTCCTTAGGTCCCATTTGTTTACTTTTATTTTTATTTCCATTATTCTGGAAGGTGGGTCAAAAAATATCTTGCTATGGTTTATGTCATAGAGTGTTCTGCCTATGTTTTCCTCTAAAAGTCTTATAGTGTTCGGTCTTACATTTAGGTCTTTAATCCATTTTAAATTTATTTTTGTATGGTGTTAGGAAGTGTTCTAATTTCATTCTTTTACACATAGCTGTCCAATTTTCCCAGCACCACTTATTGAAGAGGCTTTCTTTTCTCCATTGTATGCTCTTGCCTCCTTTGTCATAAATTAGGTGACCATATTGTGGGTTTATCTCTGGGCTTTCTATCCTGTTCCATTGATCTACATTTCTGTTTTGGGGCCAGTACCATATTGTCTTGATTACTGTAGATTTGTAGTATAGTCTGAAATTGGGAAGCCTCATTCCTCTGGCTCCATTTTACTTTCTCAAGATTGCTTTGGCTACTTGGGGTCTTTTTTGTTTCCATACAAATTGTAAAACTTTTTGTTCTAGTTCTGTGAAGAATGTCATTGGTAATTTGATAGGAATTGCCTAGAATCTGTAGATTGCTTAGGGTAGTATAGTCATTTTCACAATGTTGATTCTTCCAATCCAAGAACATGGTATATTTCTCCATTTGTTCATGTCATCTTTGATTTCTTTCATCAGTGTTTTATAATTTTCTGAATACAAGTCTTTTGTATCTTTAGGTAGGTTTATGCCTAGGTGTTTTATTCTTTTTGTTGTGATGGTGAATGGGGTTGTTTCCTTAATTTCTCTTTCTGATTTTTCATTGTTAGTGTATAGGAATGCAAGAGATTTCTGTGCATTAATTTTGTATCCTGCAACTTGTCCAAATTCATTGATGAGCACTAGTAGTTTTCTGGTAGCATCTTTAGGATTTTCTGTATATAGTATCATGTCATCTGCAAACAGTGACAGTTTTACTTCTTTTCCAATTCATATTCCTTTCATTTCTTTTTCTTCTCTGATTGCTGTGGCTAGGACTTCAAAAACTATGGCGAATAAGAGTGCCGAGAGTGGACATCCTTGTCTTGTTCCTGACCTTAATGGAGATGCTTTCAGTTTTTCACCACTGAGAATAATGTCTATTGTGGGTTTGTCATAAAAGGCCTTTATTGTGTTGAGGTAGGTTCCCTCTATGGCCATTTTCTGGAGAGTTTTTATTATAAATGGGTGTTGAATTTTGTCAAAAGCTTTTTCTGCATCTATTGAGTTGATCATGTGATTTTTATCCTTCAATTTGTTAATATGGTGTGTCACCATCATTGATTGGCATATATTGAAGAATCCTTGTATTCCTGGGATAAATCCCACTTGATCATGGTGTATGATCCTTTTAATGTATTGTTGGATTCTGTTTGCTAGTATTTTGTTGAGGGTTTTTGCATCTATATTCATCAGTGATATTGGTCTTTAATTTTCTTTCTTTTCTATGATATCTTTGTCTGGTTTTGGTATCAGGGTGATGGTGGTCTCACAGAATGAATTTGGGAGTATCCCCCCCTGCAATTTTTTGGAAGAGTTTGAGAAGAATAGGTGTTAGCTCTTCTCTAAATGCTTGATAGAATTCACTAGTGAAGCCATCTGGTCCTGGACTTTCATTTGTTGGAAGACATTTTATTACAGTTTCAATTTCATTTCCTGTGATAAGTCTGTTTATATTTTCTAATTCTTCCTGATTCAGTCTTGGAAAGTTGTACCTTTCCAAGAATCTCTCCATTTCTTCGAGGTTATGCATTTTAATGGCATATAGTTGTTAATAGTAGTCTCTTATGATCCTTTTTATTTCTGCTGTGTCAGGTGTGATTTCTCATTTTTCATTTCTAATTTTATTGATTTGTGTCCTCTCCCTGTTTTTCTTGGTGAGTCTGGCTAAAGGTGTTTATCAGTTTTGTTTGTTTTCTCAAAGAACCAACTTTTGTTTTATTGATTTTTGCTATTGTTTTCTTTCTTTTCCATTTCATTCATTTCTACTCTGTTCTTTATGTTTTCTTTCATTATACTGACTTTGGGTTTTCTTTGTTCTTCCTTCTCCAGTTGTTTTAGATGTATGTCTAGATTGTTTACTTGAGATTTTTCTTGTTTCTTGAGGTGAGCTTGAATTGTTATAAACTTCCCTCTTAGAATTGTTTTTGCTGCATCCCATAGGTTTTGGGTCATCGTGTTTTCATCGTCATTTATTTCTACATGTTTTTTATTTTCTTCTTTGATTTCTTCAGTGATCACTAGGTTATTTAGTAGTGCACTGTTTAGCCTCCATATATTTGTGTTTTTTACATTTTTTTCCTGTAATTGATTTCTAATCTCATAGTGTTGTGGTCAGAGAAGATGCTTGATATGATTTCAATTTTCTTAAATTTTCTGAGGCTTGATTTGTGACCCAAGATGTGATCTGTCCTGGAGAATGTTCCATGTTCACTTGAGAAGAAAGTGTATTCTGCCACTTTCCAGTGGAATGCCATATAAATATCAATTAAATCTATCTGGTCTATTGTGTCACTTAAATCTTGTGTTTCCTCGTTTATTTTCTGTCTGGATGATCTGCCCATTGGTATAAGTGAGGTGTTAAAGTCCCCTACTATTGTTGTGTTACTGTCAATTTCTGCTTTTATGGCTATTAGAATTTGCCTTATGTATTGAGGTGCTCCTATGTTGGTGCATAAATATTTATAATTGTTGTATCTTCTTCTTGGATTGTTCCTTTGATTATTATGTAGTCATCTTCTTTATCTCTTGCGACAGTCTTTATTTTAAAGGCTATTTCATCTGATATGAGTATTGCTACTCCAGCTTTCTTTTGATTTCCATTTGCATGGAATATCTTTCTCCATCTCTTCAATTTCAGTCTCTTTGTGTCCCTAGATCTGAAGTGGGTCTCTTTTAGACAACTTAGATGTGGGTCTTGTTTTTGTATCCATTCATCCAGTCTGTGTCTTTTGGCTGGAGCATTTAATCCATTTACATTCAATGTTATTATCAATATGCATGTTCCTATTACCATTTTCTTAAATGTTTTCGGTTTGTTTTTCTGGGACTTTTTCTTGTGTTTCCCTCCTAGAGAATTTCCTTTAGCATTTGTTGTAAAGCTGGTTTGGTGGTTCTAAATTCTTTAGTTTTTTTCTTGTCTGTAAAGCTTTTTATTTCTCCATCAAATCTGAAAGAGATTCTTGTTGGGTAGTGGATTCTTGGTTTTAGTTTTCTCTCTTCATCACTTTAAGTATATTCTGACACTCCCTTCTGGCAAGTAGAGTTTCTGCAGAAAAGTCAGCTGATAACCTTATGGGGCTTCCTTTTAATGCTATTTTTTGCTTTTCCCTTGCTGCTTTTAATATTTTTTCTTTGGATTTAATTTTTGTTAATTTGATTAATATGTGTCTTAGTGTATTTCTCCTAGGGTTAATCCTGTATGAGACTCTTTGTGCTTCCTGAACTTGGGAGACTATTTCCTTTCCCATGTTAGGGAAGTTTTCCACCATACTCTCTGAATATTTTCTCAGACCCTTTCTTTTTCTTTTCTTCTGGGACCCCTATCATTCGAATGTTAGTGAGTTTAGTGTTGTCCCTGAGGTCTCTGAGACTGTCCCCAATTCTTTTCATTCTTTTTTCTTTATTCTCTTCCTTGGCAGTTTTTTCCACCATTCTATCCTCTGTCTCACTTATTTGTTCTTCTGACTCCATTATTCTCTTATTGATACCTTCCAGTGTATTTTTTCATTTCAGTTATTGTGTTGTTCATCTCTGTTTGTTTGTTCTTTAGGTCTTCTAGATCTTTGTTAATCATTTCTTGTATTTTCTTGATTCTATTTCTGAGATTCTGGATCATCTTTATTATCATTACTCTGAATTATTTTTCAGCTAGATTGCCTATTTCCTCTTCATTTATTTGGTCTTGTATGTTTTTACCTTGTTCATTCATCTGTGACATATTTTTTTGTCATCTCATATTTTTTCTTGATGGGTGGTATTGTGTTCCTGCCTTACTGATTGTTTGGCCTGAGGCTTTAAGCACTGGAGTTTGTAGGCTGTTGAGTAGAGCTGGGTCTTGGTGCTGAGGTGAGAACCTCTGGGAGACCTCACTCTGATGAATATTCCTTCGGGTCTGGGCTTCCCTGTTAGTCCAATGTTTGGACTCAGAGCTCCTACTGCAGGAGCTCAGGCCTTCCCCCAAGCCGGTTGCTCAGGGTTTCCTCCAGTCTCCTTGGGTCTCAATGTCCTGCACTAGCATTGGGCAACTGGCCTGGTTGTGGGGAGAGGTGAACTCTGAATACTCTGGTGCCACCATCTTGATTCCACCTGCAATTTGGTTTTATAAAGGCTCAGTTATTTTACAATGATCCTGCTTAGTTATTTTACCTTGATCCACTCCAGTTTTACATGAAATTTCTCCATTTCCTGCTCAGATTCTATCTATTCTCAGCTCAATTAAATTCTGTGGCCCTGGGACTTGGAAATAGTTGTAGTCTTTTCTTACTATCTCATTTGTATCTCCTTATATTTTAGTGACCAAGAATTTTTCCAGCAAATACACTAATTTAGTCCTTTCACAATTTTCTACCATAAAATGTTATCTTCAAGCATAATTAAAAACGTCTTTATCTTTAAAAACTATCTAACCAACTATATCTCCTCTGCTTGCTTAAACACGTAGGTTTTCCTGCTTATCACCAGGAGAAAATGTAAATGATCATCAATAGAGGTTTGTTGAAATGAATTATGGTACATTCATACTGTATTATAGCATTCAGGCATTAATAAATATATGGTTAAAATTATTTAAAATATTCAAACATATCCATGTACCTGGGATATGAAGTTTACAAAAGGCTTTGTGGAATATTATTTCAATTTTATTTCAGAAAAATAAACATGAGTATTCTAGTTAGGAATAGCTTGTGGCAGGCAGTCCTCAATTCACCTCTGAACATCCCATTTAAATAACGACCATAGGTGTGCCACTTCTGCTTAAGAGGTAGAATATCATGACAGGCCATTGTGATAATTATACTAACTAAGACAAGGGTTTAAAAAAAACACAAAAGATTTTGCACACCAAAGAAAACCATAAACTCAATGAAAAGACAACTCACAGAATGGAAGAATATATTTGCAAATGATGTGATTGACAAAGGATTAGTCTTCACAATTTATAAACAACTTATGCAGCTGTTCATAAATCATCAAAACAAACAACCCAATCAAAAAATGGGCAGAAGGCCTAAATAGACATTTCTCCAAAGAAGACAGACAGATGGCCAAGAAGCACATGAAAAAACATTCAACATTGCTAATTATAAGAGAAATGCAAACCAAAACTACAATGAGATGTCACCTCACACCAGTCAAAAAAGCTATTATCAAAAAATCCACAAACAACAAATGCTGGAGAGGTTGTGGAGAGAAGGGAACCCTCCTATGCTGTTGGTGGGAATATGAATTGGTACAGCCACTATGGAGAACAGTATGGAGATTCCTTTAAAAACTAAAAATAGAGCTACCATATGATCCTGCAATCCCATTCCTGGGCATATATCCAGAGAAAATCATGGCCTGAAAGGATATATGCACCCCAATGTTTATTGCAGCACTGTTCACAATAGCCAAGCCATGGAAGCAACCTAAATGTCCATCAACAGAGAAATGGATAAAGAAGATGTGGTACATATATACAATGGAATATTTCCCAGACATTAAAAAGAATGAAATTATGCCATTTGCAGCAACGTGGATGGACCTAAAGCTTGTCATACCGAGTGAAGTCAGACAGAGGATAGAAGTATCATATGATATCGCTTATATGCATAATCTAAAAAGAAATGATACAAATGAACTTATCTACAAGATAGAAACAGACTCACAGACTTAGAGAACTAACTTATGGTTACCAGGGGGGAGGGTGAGGGAAAGAGATAGAGAGTGTGGGATTGACATGTACACACTGCTATACTTAAAATGGGTAACCAAAAAGGACCCAGTGTATAACACAGCAAAATCTGCTGAATATTATGTAAGAACCTAAATGGGAAAAGAATTTGAAAAAGAATAGATACATGTATATGTAGAGTTGAATCACTTTGCTGTACACCTGAAAATATCACAACATTGTTAATCAACTATACTCCAATATAAAATAAAAAGTTAAAAAAAAAATAAAGAGGAAAAAAGTGAACATTTAAAAAAATTTTAGAACTTTTTTTTAACTTTTTTTTTTCGATCTTTTTTGGAGTATAATAGCTTTACACTGTTGTGCCAGTTTCCACTGTAAAACAAAGCGAATCAGCTGTATTTATACATATATCCCCATATCCCCTCCCTCTGGAGCCTCCTTCCCAAGCATCCCTCCCACCCTCCCTATCCCACCCCTCTAGGTCATCAGCAATCATTGAGTTGATTTCCCTGTGTTGGCAGTTGCTTCCTACAAGCTATTTTACATTTGGTAGTATATAAATGTCAATACTACTCTTTCACTTTGTTTCAGCTTCTCCATCCCCAATTCCCCATGTCCTCAAAACTGTTCTCTAACTCTGTGTCTTTATTCTTCCTCTGCCACTGAGTGCATCGATACCATTTTTTTAGGTTCCATATATATGTGTTAGCATACGGTATTTGTTCTTCTCTTTCTGACTTACTTCACTTTGTATGACAGACACTAGGTCTATCCACCTCACTACAAATAACTCAATTTCAATTCTTTGTATGGTTGAATAATACTCCATTGTATATGTGTGCCACATCTTCTTTATCCATTTATCTGTTGATGGGCATTTAGGTTACTTCCATGTCTTGGCTATTGTAAATAATGCTGCAATGAACATTGTGGTACATGTACCTTTTTGAATTATGGTTTTCTCCAGATATATGCCCAGTAGTGGGATTACTGGGTCCTAAGGTAGTTCTACTTTTAGTTTTTTAAGGACTCTTCATGCTGTTTTCCATAGTGGCTGTATCAATTTACATTCCCACCAACAGTACATGAGGGTTCCCTTTTCTGCAGAGCCTCTCAAGCATTTATTGTTCCTAGATCTTTTGATGATGGCCAATCTGACTGGTGTGAGGTGATACCTCAAAGTTGTTTTGATTTGCATTTCTCTAATGATGAGTGAGGTTGACCATCTTTTCATGTGTTTGTTGGCAATCTGTATATTGTCTTTGGAGAAATGTCTGTTTAGGACTTCCACTTATTTTTGGATTGGGTTGTTTTTTCTTTGATATTGAGCTGCATGAGCTGCTTATATATTTTGTAGATTAATCTTTTATCAGGCTTCAGTGGCAAATATTTTCTCCCACTCTGAGGGCTGTCTTTTCATCATACTTATGGTTTCCTATGCTGTGCAAAAACTTCTAAATTTCATTAGGTCTCATTTGTTTATTTTTGTTTTTATTTCCTTCATTCTAAGAGGTGGGTCAGGAAAGATCTTGCTGTCACTTATGTCATAGAGTGTTCTGCCTATGTTTTCCTCTAAGAGTTTTATAGTGTCTGGCCTTACATTTAGGTCTTTGATCCATTTTGAGTTTATTTTTGTGTGTGGTGTTAGGGAATGTTTTAAATTCATTCTTTTACAAGTAGCTGTCCAGTTTTCCCAGCACCACTTATTGAAGAGGCTGTCTTTTCTCCATTATATATTCTTACCTCCTTTGTGGATGATAAGTTGACGATATGTATGTGGGTTTCTCTGGGCTTTGTATCCTGTTCCATTGATCCATATTTCTGTTTTTGTGTGTACCATACTGTCTTGATTACTGTAGCTTTGTACTATAATCTGAAGTCAGGGAGCTTGATTCCTCCAGTTCCGTTTTTTCTTCTCTAGATTGCTTTGGCCATTTGGGGTGTTTTTTGTTTCCATATAAATTGTATAATTTTTTGTTCTAGTTCTGTGAAAAATGCCATTGGTAATTTGATAGGGATTGCATTGAATCTGTAGATTTGTTTTGGGTAGTATAGTCATTTTCACAATATTAATTCTTCCAATCCAAGAACATGGTATATCTCTCCATCTGTTTGTGTCATCTTTGATTTCTTTCACAGTGTCTTATAATTTTCTGCATACAGATCTTTTGCCTCCTTAGGTAGGTTTATTGCTAGGTATTTTATTCTTTTTGTTGTAGTGGTAAATGGGAGTGTTTCCTTAATTTCCCTTTCTGATTTTTCATTGTTGTTGTGTAGGAATGCAAGAGATTTCTGTCATTCATTTTGTATCCTGCAACTTTACCAAATTGTGTTATTTACTGTAATAGTTTTCTGGTAGCATATTTGGGGTTTTCTGTATATAGTATTATGTCATCTGAAAACAGTGACATTTTTATTTCCTTTCCAATTTGGATTACTTTATTTCTTTATCTTCTCTGATTGCTGTGGTCAAAACTTCCAAAACTATGTTGTATAATAGTGGTGAGAATGGGCACACTTGTCTTGTTCCTGATCTTAGAGAAAATGCTTTCAGTTTTTCAACATTGAGGAGGATGTTGGTTGTGGGTTTGTGGCCTTTATTATGTTGATATATGTTCCCTCTCTGCCCACTTTCTGAAGAGTTTTTATCATAAATGGGGGTTGAGTTTTGTCGAAGGAAAAGTGCACATTTCAAAAAACACATAAGAGCTGTATATACAAGTGTGAGTCAAAAATTATTCGCATTCTTGTTATATTAAAACTTCTATAAATTCTCAGGCAGAGAATTATCTCAGGATAATTTTTGACTCAACCTCGTATAAACAAGTTTTTTTTTTTTAAATTTGGTTAATTTAATAGTGGAAGATAGTTGCTCATAAATGTAGGTAATTGTGAATAAACTAGAGTCTTTGCAAAATGGTTTGTGATACTTATAAAAATTAATCAAGATACATACAGAATTCTGGTATTCCAACTTCATCATACCTGGTTTTCAGTGCCATATGCAGTTCAGTGATTTCTAGTTGCATTTCTTTTTTTTTTTTTCAACATGTCATTTTTTAAGCCCTTTATTGGAATATAATTGCGTTACACTGCTGTGCCAGATTTTGCTGTACAACAAAGTGAATCAGCTGCATTTACACACATATCCCCATATCCCCTCCCTACTGAGACTCCTTCCCACCTTCCCTATCCCAGCCCTCTAAGTCATCACCCATCATTGAGTTGATCTCCCTGTGTTATGCAGCAACTTCCCAGAGGTTATCTATTTTACATTTGGTAGTGTGTATATGTCAAGGCTACTCTCTCACTTTGTCCCAGCTTCTCCTTTGCTCCCCGCCACCCAGTGCCCTCAAGTCTGTTCTCTACATCTGCATCTTTATTCTAGCCCAGTCACTGGGTTCATCAGTACCATTTTTTAGGATTCCATATATATGAGTTAGCATATGGTATTTGTTTTTCTCTTTCTGGCTAACTTCGCTCTGTATGACAGACTCTAGGTCCATCCACCTCATTACAAATAACTCAGTTTCATCCCTTTTAAGGCTGAGTAATATTCCATTGTATATATGTGCCACATCTTCTTTATCCATTCATCTGTTGATGGCCATTTGGTTGCTTCCTTATCCTGGCTATTGTAAATAGTGCTGCAATAAACATTGTGGTACATGTTTCTTTTTGGATTATGGTTTTCTCAGAGTATATGCCCAGAAGTGGAACTGATGGGTCATATGGTAGTTCTATTTTTAGTCTTGTAAGGAACCTCCATACTGTTTTCCATAGTGGCTGTACCAATGTACATTCCCACCAACAGTGCAGAAGGGTTCCATTTTCTCCCCACCCTCTCCAGCATTTATTGTTTCTAGATTTTTTCATGATGGCCATTCTGACCGGGGTGAGGTGATACCTCATTGTGGCTTTGACTTGCATTTCTCGAATGATTACTGATGTTGAGCATCTTTTCATGTTTTTGTTAGCCATCTGCATGTCTTCTTTGGAGAAATGTCTATGAAGGTGTTCCACACATTTGGATTGAGTTATTTGCTTTCTTTGGTATTAAGCTGCTTGAGCTGCTTGTATATTATGGAGATTAATCCTTTGTACGTTGCTTTGTTGGCAAATATTCTCTCCCATTCTGAGGGCTATCTTCTTGTCTTGTTTATGGTTTCCTTTGCTGTGCAAAAACTTTTAAGTTTCATTAGCTCCCGTTTGGTTTTTTTTAAATTTTATTTCCGTTATTCTCAGAGGTGGGTCAAAAAGGATCTTGCTTTGATGTATGTCATAGTGTATTCTGCCTATGTTTTCCTCTAAGAGTTTTATAGTGTCTGGCCTTACATTTAGGTCTTTAATCCATTTTGAGTTTATTTTTGTGTATGGTGTTAGGAAGTGTCCTAATTTCATTCTTTTACATGTAGCTGTCTAATTTTCCCAGCACTGCTTATTGAAGAGGCTTTTTTCCATTGTATATTCTTGCCTCCTTTGTCAAAGGTAAGGTGCTCATATGTGTGTGGGTTTACCTCTGGGCTCTCTATGCTGTTCCATTGATCTATATTTCTGTTTCTGTGCCAGTATCATACTGTCTTGATCACTGTAGCCTTGTGGTATAGTTGAAGTCAGGAAACCTGATTCCTCCAGCTCCGTCTTTCCTTCTCAAGATTGCTTTGGCTATTCAGGGTCTTTTGCATTTCCATACAAATCATAAGATTTCTTGTTCTAGTTCTGTGAAAAATGCCATTGGTAATTTGATCGGGATTGCATTGAATCTGTAAATTGCTTAGGGTAGGATAGTCATTTTCACACTGTTGATTCTTCCAATCCAATAACATGGTATGTCCCTCCATCTGTTTGTATCGTGTTTGATTTCTTTCACCAGTGTCTTATACTTTTCTGCATACAGGTCTTTTACCTCCTTAGGCACGTTGATACCTTGGTATTTTATTCTTTTGGTTTCAATGATAAGTGGGATTGTTTCCTTAATTTCTTTTTCTGATCTTCCATTGTTAGTGTATAAGAATGCAAGCGATTTCTGTGCATTCATTTTGTCTCCTGCTACTTTACCAAATTCATTGATTAGTGTTTGTGGTTTTCTGGGAGCTTCTTTAGTGTTTTCTATGTATAGTATCATGCCATCTGCAAGAGTGACAATTTTACTTCTTTTTCAATTTGGATTCCTTTTATTTGTTTTTCTTCTCTGATTGCTGTGGTTAACACTTCTAAAACTATGTTGCATAACAGTGGTGAGAGTGGCCACCCTTGTCTTGTTCCTATCCTTAGAGCAAGTGCTTTCAGTTTTTCACCATTTAGAATGATGTTAGCTCTTGGTTTGTCATATATGGCTTTTATTATGTTGAGGTGACTTCCTTCTATGCTCGCTTTCTGGAGAGGTTTTTTTTTTTTATCATAAATGGATGTTGAATTGTGTCAAAAGCTTTTTCTGCATCTATTGAGATGATCATATGGATTTATCCTTCAGTTTTTTAAAATGGTGTATCACATTGATTGATTTGGATATATTGCAGAATCCTTGCATTCCAGACCTGAACCCCACTTGATCACGGTATATGATCTTTTTTTTTTAAGCTCTTTTTTGGAATATAATTGCCTTACACTCTTGTACCAGCTTTTGAGGTACACCAAAGTGAATCAGCTGTATTTATACATATATCCCCTCCTTCCTGCGACTCCCTCCCACACTCCCTGTCCTGGACCTCTAAGGCATCAGCCATCATCGAGTTGATCTCCCTTTTTTATACAGCAACTTCCCAGTAGCTATCTATTTTACATTTGGTAGTGTATATATGTCTATGCTACTGTCTCACTTCGTCCCAGCTTCCCCTTCACCCCGCTCCCAAACCCACGTCCTCTAGTCCATTCTCTGTATCTGCATCTTTATTCTTGCCCTGTCACTGGGTTCATCAGTACCATTTTTTTTTAAGATTCCGTATATATGAGTTAGCATACAGTATTTGTTTTTCTCTTTCTTGCTTACTTCGCTCTGTATGACAGACTCTCGGTCTGTCCACCTCATTACATATAGGTCAATTTCATTCCTTTTTATGGCTGAGTAATATTGCATTGTATATATGTGCCACATCTTCTTTATCCATTCATTGACTATACATTTTCTATAGGAACATTTACATATTCTATTTTCCCCATGTCAGTTTCATAAGTTTTATTTTTCAAGGTATTTTGCCCATTTCATCTACTGTTCCAAACTGTTGCTATCCAGCTCTTATGGAGTATTTTAGTTTCTTTTAAATTATTCTATGCTCTATTGTGATTTTTATTTTTACATTTCTCACAATTTTGAGTCTTTTTTCCCCTTAATCTATCTGGCTAGGGTTATATAGAATTTGTCAATATAGATTTTACCAATAAAAGGATTGACATTTTGAATTTGTTGACATTCTATATTTTTTCATTTTTTCTGTTGATGATTTCCACTGTTTCTTTTATCACTTCTTTCTTCTATTTACTTTGAGTTTAACTTTCTGTTCTTTTTTCTAATTTCTTATGGAAGAAGATCACTGATTTGAGATGTGCCCCGTAAATTTAACTTTGATTCAGTTCAAATTATTTCATAAATTCCTTTGTAATTTTTTCTTCATTCCATTGGTTACTTAGAAGTATGTTGTTTATTTCCAAACAGAGAGGTATTTCTTGGTATCTTATTTGTATAGATAGCTCACTTATTAATGATCTGGCTCAATAATTTACACTGCATAATATCAGTCCTCTGATAATTATTGAGATGTCTTATAGCTTAGAAATCAGTCTTTCTTGGTGGATCATCCATACGCACTCACAATGAATGTGTATTCTGAATTTGGTAGGTGTTAGGTTTCATGAATATCAATTAGGTCAAATTGTTTGTTTGTCTTCAACTTAATATTCTTTGTGATTTGTTTCTTTACTTAAGTAAATTTCTGGCCAAAAGATGTTAAAACTCCACAATTATGATTGTGAATATGTCTGTTTATTTCTTTACTATTGTCAGTAATTCCTTCATGTATTTTGAAGCTCATATTAGCTGAATTCAGATTTGAATTATTATGTATTTTAGTTTATTTTTATTAATTTTTATTGGAGTATAGTTGCTTTACAATGTTGTGTTATTTTCTGTTGTACAGCAAAGAAATCAGTTATACATATACATATATCAATTCTTTTTTAGATTCCTGTCCCATTTATGTTACCACAGAGCATTAAGTAGAGCCCCTTGTGCTACACAGTAGGTTCTCATTGGTTATCCATTTTATATAAGGTAGTGCATTATGTATTTTAGATGATGTAATATTGGGTTTCACTTTGAAATATAAAAATACTCTTAACATAGATTTTGTTGATAGTTGCACAACTTTGTGTACTTAATTTAAAAGCCACTTCATTGTACACTGTAAAGGGAGAGTTTTATGGTATTTGAATTATATCTTAATGAAGCTGATTTTTAAAAATAAGAAAAAACTCTGAAGGCACCTAGAGTGTTCATAATATATTGCTAGATTTACATACATATATGCATGCATATATATCAGTATTAAAAAGTACAGATATTCTTTAAGTTATTTATTTATTCATTTTTGAATTATTTATTTATTTTATTTTTATATATTGGATGTGTTGGGTCTTCGTTATGGCATGTGGTCTTTCTCTATGTGTGGTGAGCAGGGGCTTCGTTGTGATGCACAGGCTTCTCTTATTGCAGAACATGGGCTCTAGGTGCATGGGCTTCAGTAGTTGTGGCATGTGTGCTCATCAGTTGTGGCTCATGGGCTCTAGAGCACAGGCTTAGTAGTTGTGGCGCATGGGCTTAGTTGCTCCGTGGCATGTGGGATCTTCCTGGCCCAGGGATCGAACCTATGTCCCCTGAATTGGCAGGCAGATTCTTAACAACTGTGCTACCAGAAAAGCCCTTTAAGTTATTTAAAAAATAAACAAATATAAAGGTTTCTAACAGGAAATGATATGGGACAGAGAGCCCCCAGTGTAACCTCTCTGCCACAGTAGCAATGCTGTAAGCAAAAATGTCAAAACTAGGCTGTTCCTCAGGCATGACCTTCATGATTGGTTCTGCCTCTCAGACTCACCTAGATCCTGCTTGCTTTCCAATCCTGGCTCTCCAGCTCTCTATGGACAACATGTGCAACCCGATATCCTTGAGTAAGATCTATTTTCGGTTAAGCGATCCTGAGCCTTGTTCTCTTGATCATAAGCACACACCCAGATTCACACAGGGATTGGCAGATGTAGATATTATTTATAGTCATAAAGGGGAAAGAAACATTTTACTTGTTAGACCGCTTTATTGCGGTATGATTGACATACAAATAGCTGTACATATTTAATGTATACGAATTGATTTAAAAAGTTTCTAAGAGAGGAAATGTACAAAAGGAGGAAAAGAGAGCCCAAAGCCACAAGCTAGAGCGTGTCAACCTGTAGATGAGTTTAGAGGAGGAGAAGCCAAAAACTTGAGTCAAAGAATAGGATCCATGCAGTAAGGAAGAAACTCAGGAGAGGGTGAATTACTGAAATCAGAAGATTTCAAGGAAGAGGAAGTAGGCAGCAAGTTCAAGGCTACTGAGAAGTCAAACAGGGGCGGAGGAATGATACTTTAATTTGACATCATGCTAGTTATTGGAGAACAAGAAAAAAGCAGTTTAGAGGACAGACGGGCATGCAAGACTTGTTGGAGGGGGAGGTGTGAAGTGGAGACAACTTATCATGAAAGTTTTGCTGTGAGGGCAGCAGATATAAGGAACAATAATTGGTAGTGAAGTGTCATCAAAGGAATGTATTGTTTAAAATGGCGGACAGTGGAGCTTGATTGCATGCTGGTGGGAATAACCCCTAGAGCAGGAGAAGATGCAGATGCAAGAGAAACAGTGGTTATCTGCAGGGCTTAAATCTTTTAAAAGGTGAGGGTAAGGATTAGGTCAACTGGAGACACTGACTTTGTTACCATTATGACCCAGGTGCCCCATGCTTCATACTCTAACTTAAAGAAGTGCTGAAAGCTACATCCCCATGGAAGGCCAAACTGAGAATGAGAGATCAGTGTACCAGCAATGGCCAGAGGATGCAGTTTGAAGTTCAAGAGATCCAGACTGAGTTCTGGAGGTTAATCTAGACTGACAAATTTCCATTTTCAGCAATGTATGGGTTAGGGATTATTGCGTGCCACTGATAGTTCTATGGCATGTGTGTGAGTGTGTGCGTGTGTGTCTGCATATTCAGAGGAGGGTGAAAATTGTGGATCGATCCCACTGCTAAGAGAATAAGAAATCCTTACAACGAAGGATATCAATGGAGGGGACGTTCTCCTTTTCAAGGGAAGAGAAAAAGGCAGTCGTCAAGAAAAGCTGGGAACAGAGATCAACCCAGAATGGAATCTTCCCAGAAGGCCTTAACTTTTGGGGTGGAGGGGCAGGAGATGGGTGATTTCCCCTGGACTTTAGGAACTTTGATATTTAGCCATCATTTCCTAGTAGTTTTGTTCCATATTTTCCTTCCCTCAGTTACCTTTCACCTGTTATTTAGAATCTGCTTCTCCCATACAGTCTAGAGTGGTGTTTGGGAGGATTTAAGGAGCAGGACATTCCAGGAAAACATTACCTTCCTTGCATTACTGTTCCTCTTTGGTCCTACTCCAAGGGACTCTCCTCCCAGACATCCAGGCGGCGACCAGCATCCAAGAGGATCTGGGATCCTCTGAAAGAGGTGTGACACAGAGAAGTGGCTGGCAAGTGGATACTGAGAGTGGATATGAGGCAAACCCCCTTTCCCAAAACAGACGGACATCTGAAAAAGACCCTGAGGTCAGGAGGGTGGGCAAGCCTTTGGGTTCTGTCCAGTGTGAGTCATCCAATTGGAGTGGAAAGGATATTCCTTAGACTTTTTGGATTGAGGGGTTGCAGTACGCAGGAAGTGGTGGGCAGCTGGGATCCAAGAAATGGTAGCAGGGCTGGACAAATGGACTTCTAGAGACATCCTACAACACTGAGAGAGAAGGGAGGGGTGGATGGGGACATACTCCCAGGTTTTGTGCTGTCTTCCCTCACAAATTGGTGCCCTGAGATATCTCACGTGCTGCCTGGGACCGTGGTTGTCCAGCCTCTGAAATGAGGAGAAAATGCAAAGGAGGTAATTGGCTACTTGGGATAAGGGGTTAGGGAAGAGGTGCTTGCTTAGTTCTGTTGCTTTCCAAATTCAGGAGGCTGGCAGAGACCTCTGTCCCCTGAGTCTCCCCAAGGCCCTGGTAAAACAGAGGTGGGGCAGGAAGGGGGAGCCCTATCAACTGGTCTCATGGTCTGGGTAGTGGTCTCCCAGAACAAAGAGGGGAGGAGGGAGTCATGTGTCCTGAGCGACTTCCCTACTGATGGTCATGGAACATTCCTGGGAGCAGTACTTCTGAAATCTGGCTGGAGCTGAGGTTTGTGCTATAAAATTGGGGCTACTGGAAACCCACACAATGAGATAGAGGCTACAAGGTGAGAACACGGGAAGTGGGTTGGGTAGCAGGAGTCCTGGACTCCATGGGCATGGTTTGGAGGTAACAAAAAGTTGCTGGTGAAGGTGGATAAAGGTCAAGGAAGCCTACGTTTCCCAACCATGCAAGTGCACTGTGGAGAGGTAGAAATTCTAGATTCATATTGGGCTGCTCTACAATTTCGATCCTCCTCCAACAGGCAGTGGGCGCAGGGCAAGGTAGAATTAAATGGGATGTGCTTTTTAAATCCCTAAATAGTAGCTTGTGTACCTCAGAGGAAGACAAGCGCACACATTTCTGCCTTTCTCTTTGTCTCATCCTTAGTCCCTAGACATGATAGGAAACAATACCTTGGTTACCATGGAAACCGAAGCTGAGTGATGCATTGGACTGTGGGCGGAAAGCAAAGGCGGTCTTGACATAAAGGCCCTTGGGAGAAGAGATTTGAGCAAATTCTTTCAACATGAGCAAAGTGCTCATGTTGAAAGAATTCACAGTTTCCACAGGCGCATTGATCCCTGCGATTGTTATTATGCAGAAAACACAAAGGTGCATGCACGCGCGCACGCACATGCACACGCACACGCACACGCACATGGGAACAGACGTCATTCTCTGCATCATGCTGGCTGGCCCATAGGATTCTTGTGGGCGAAGCTGTGCTACGACCCCTTCAACATCCGTCATCACCCTGTCATCTCTCCTCTGCCGCCGAGCTCTGTCCTACCTGCGTTCTCTTTCAGTTTGTCTCCCCCCTCGGCCCCCTGCCCCCCGTCTTCCCCTATCCCTTGCCTCTTCTCTCCCTCCTTAGTTTTTCATTCTGGTCCTCCATTGTGCCTTGCTCTTTGTCCTTCCTCCTTCTCTCTATACTTTGTTCTTCCTCCCACCCCCTCCCCTGCCCCTACGTTCCAAGTGACTAAGAATTCATTCACTCAATTATGATAGGCCTGTTATGGACCATGTATTTTGAGCTCCCAGCCTCATCGGACAGTGCATCATAAAATTAATCGCAGACATTGTTCCACTGCAAATTATGCTGAGTGACATGGAATTAAATAACAAGGAGCTATGAGTGTGAACAATAGGGGACCTAATTTCTGTGGTGGGTTCAGTGAAGGAAATGTCATGGGCATTTGGCATCCTGCCACCCAGCATCGTCTTATTGCCTCTTTAGGTAACTGCCTTCTCTTTCACGTTGGCAGCAGCTACCCTCTTCTATCGTTTGCAGCATGATGGGACTCTCACATAAGGTGCCAGCCCACTCTTGAAGGTGTAAACATGAAATCTAACGGGATGCCCACTTCCTGGAATCTGACTAGCAAACAGACCAAAACAGGGTAAGGAGCTGTTTCGTCTTGTCAGCGCATCCTTGTTCCTGCTTCCAGGTTCCCCAGCGGCACCTTTGTTCATGTCCTTCATCCATTCTCTTGCTCATTCTTTCTTCTTCCATCTCTTCTTCCTCCCTCTCGCCTGGCTAGATCCCTTTTCTTAGAGGCCTACCCCCACAAGGACAAAAAGGGTGGGTGAGGAGACGATAATAATTATCAAGTATTAGAAGGTGGAAAGCAGACAGATGAGCGCTATCTGACTTAGCTGATTTAAGAGCCCAGAGGTGAGGAAAGCACCAAAACAACAGTTTTTAACCCCCGTTGCCAGACCTTCAAACTGTCTGTGAGATTGGCAGTGGCAGGTACCCCTCCACGTTAGGGGTAGTAGTGGGGGTTGTAAATTGCATGACTGCTCTTGGGTAGAGTTAAGAGACATTTAGACACCCAGAGCCCCTCTCAACAACCTGTAGCCTGGGCAAATTGCTTTCTCCAAACCCTAGGGAGTTTGAGGGGAGACTTACTCTCCGGAGCGAGTGAATCAGCAACGTATGGACTTGGAACCTCAGGATGAGGTGAAAGCAGGCATCCAAACCCAACACAGAGGTTTAAGTGAAAAATATACTGTACATAAAACGACAGTCATCAGCCTCATGCTCAATTTGCTATACAAAGTGCTGGCATCTTGCCTTTTCCCATAGATGCAGGAGGTTCTTTCCTGGGTAATCTACCCATCCCAGGAGTAGAGATTTCATAATTATAGCAGGCAGTGGTCTCCAAGTTTTCAATATTAGTTCAAAATATTTTCTAATTTCGATGATTTCTTCTTAGAGTCATGGGTCATTTAGGAGGCATGTCTTTGTTTACAAACATATGGGGGATTTTCTAATGATCTTTGTTATCGATTTATAGTTTTAATGGCATTTTACAGTTTATGGTGGTCAGAAAATATACACATCACCAAAGAGTCTATTCTTTATGTATGCTCGTGGGAGTCTCTTTATCTGAATATCTTTATTAACTTTTCAGTGGAATACAACACAAAAATGGAATTGCACGAAATGTAAATGTTCTGCTCTGTAAATTTTTACATCACCAACAACTAACTGCACCCAGGTCAAGAGATGTGGCATTGCCGACAACCCAAAGGCACCATCGTGCCTCTGCTTGCTCACTATCATCTGCCACCTCAGCAAATCTAACCAGTATTTTACTTTTAGTGCTTTAATGTTGCCTGTTTGTGAAGCGTATTACACATAACAAATATGTATCCTTTTTAAAAAAATTTTATTGAAGTATAGTTGTTTTATAGTGTTGTGTTAGTTTCTGGTGTACAGCAAGGTGATTCAGTTGTCCATATATATATATATATTTTTTTTATGTTCTTTTCCATTATGGTTTATTACAGAACATTGAATATAGTTAGTTCCCTGTGCTATTACATTAGGAGCTTGTTGTTTATCTATTTTATATGTAGTAGTTTTTATCGGCTAATCCCAAACTCCCAATTTATCCCTCCCCCACTCCCTAAATCTGTATTCTTATAATCTAGCTTTCTTTTGGAAACATTATGCTTTGATTTCCATTAATATCAATATATCATTGATTTCCATTAACGAATAGTAATTAAATTGGTATGAACATAGCACAACTTAGTTATAGCTTCTATTTCTAATGGACATTTCAGTAGTTTCCAGTCCTGCAGTATTAAAAATGTTACTGTGGTGAACATTCATACTCATGTCCTCTGCTCCTTTAAGGCTGTAGTTGCAGGATCACCCTTATTACTTTCTCCCCCTGTGGCAATGTCTGTGGTGATAATGGATAGCCTGGTGCTTTTCATGATCTCAGAGGGGACACTTTCAACATTTCATCACTAAGTGACATGGTGAATTTTGTAGGCTTTTAAAAGATATTCTGATTGGATTAAGACAGTTCCCTTTTATTCCTAGTTTGCTAAGAGGTGTTTTTTTTTTTATCATAAATGGACGTTTATTTGTATATTACATTTTTAATTATTTACCAGTTTATTGATACATAGTTGACATATAACATTGTGTAGGCTTAAGGGATACAACATGATGATTTCATACATTATGTACTGTGAAATGATTACCACAATAAGGTTAGTTAACACCTCCGTTTATCACATAATTACAATGTGCACGCACGTGTGTGTGTGTGTGTGTGTGTGTGTGTGTGTTGAGAACATTTAAGATTTACTCCCTTAGAACTTTAAGTATGTGAGACAGTGCTGTTAAGTATAATCACAAGGCTGTGCATTAGACCTCCAACACTTTTTTGTCTGTAGCCTTTGACATACATCATCCATTTCCTCCACTCTCTCACCTCTGGCAACCAACAATCTATTCTGTTTCTATGAGTTTGGCTTTTTTAGATTCCACATATAAGTGAGAACATACAGTATTTGTTTTCCACTTTCTGACATATCTCTTAGCATACTGCCGTCAGGGTCCGTTCATATTGTCAAAATGCCAGGATTTCATTCTTTTTTTTATGATGGAATAATATACCATTGTATATATCTCACATTTTGTTTATTCATTTACCTGTCGATGGACCCTTAGGTTGTTTCCAAGTCTTGGCTAACGTGCATAGTGCTGAAGTGAGCATGAGGGTTCAGATATCTCTTCAAGATAGTGATTCCTTTATTTAGGATGTGTACTCAGAAGTGAGATTGTTGGATCATATGGTAGTTTTATTTTTAATTTTTTGAGGAAACTCCACATTGTTTTCCATGGTGGCTATACCAGTTTTATTCCCACCAACCGTGCACAAGGGTTCTCTTTCCTCCACATCCTTGGATGTTTATTTTTTGAAAATCAAATTCACACAATACTTTTCCTGCATCTATAGGAAATATAATATTTTTTTATCCTTAATATGCTAATTCTATGAAATACATTAATTTCATGTTGAACCACTTCATTTCTAGACTAATCTTGACTTGATTGTGAGATATTATCCTTTTGTAACATATAACTGGATTGGTTTTACCAGTGTGTTATTCATGATTTTTCCTTCTATGTTTATGTGAAATACTGGCCTGTATATTTCATTTCTTACAATAGGCCTCATAGAACAAGCTGGGAAGTGATCCCTGTTTTTTATACTTTCTGCCGTGTATGTAAGACTGATGTTCTTTCAAGTTTTATAGAATTGATTGGTGGGGTCATCAGAATATGGAAATTGCTTTTGCTGTTGTTTTCTTCAGGTTCCATTCATTTAGTATTTATAGGACAATTCATATTTTTAGTTTGTTTTGGTGTCATTTTCTGTGGTTTGTTGAAACTTGTACATTATACCTAACTCTTCACATTTATTTGCATAAAGTTGCTCGTGAGTCTTTCAGTATCTTTATTATAACTATAATCATGTCTCCTCATTCATTCCAGACGTTGATTTTTAGATAACTTCTCTCTTTTTTGTTCGAGCTTACACGAGGTGATTGTCAATTGTGTTGTCTTTACCAAGAATCAACCTTGGCTGTTTTGTCTTTAACCAATTAATGCTCTTATTCTTATTTCTTCTGCTTTCGTTGTGTTGAATCTGCTGTTCTAGCACCTTGTTGAGATAGATGCACATGTCATTGATTTTTTGCTTTTCTTTTTTTGTAGTATACATTTGAAGCTGGATCCCACAAATCTTCATTATTATTCAGTTCAAAATATTTTATAATTTCATTGATTTCTTTTTTGAGCTCTGGGTAATTTAGGAGGATGTTAATTTTAAAACATATGGGGGATTTTCTCCTTATCATTGTTTGTTAACTTATATAGCTTAATAGCATTTTGATCAGGGAATATACTCTATTATTTCATTGTCTTGAAATTTTCTGGGACTTGCTTTATGGTCAACATGTGGTCTTTTTTTGGTAAACATCGTTAGTACTAGAAAAAGACTGTGTATCTTGCAGTTGTGGAGGTGAACGCTGAGTTGAATGTTGATAGGAATGTATAAATATATACTGCCAAGTTTGTTCACTGTATTTTTCAAATCTTTCGTGTCTTTGCAAACTTTATGCGTGTGATGTATTGTTTACTGGGAGAAGTGTTTTGAAATATCCCACTATGATTGTGGAGTAATGTATATGTCCTTGCAGCTGTGCCAAGGTTTATATCATATACTGAGACCACATTATTGGTGCAAACAGATTCATAAGTGTTTTATTTTCCTGGTGAATTTGAACCCCTTATGTTTGTTGAGCTAATAAACAGTATATTTACCTGTGGTAATGCTTTTTTTTCCCCTTTTTTTGCCTCAGAGGCCAAAGTTTCTGATATAAATAGAGGCACACCAGCTTGCTCTGATTAATATTTTTCAGGTACATATTTTACTAATTTGTAACATTAACTTTTCTGTATACTTAAATTTGATGCAGCGTGTACTGTAAGCATATATTGCCTTCTTTTTCTTCTTCTGCCTCCTTCTTCACCTGTTCCTCCTCCTCCTTCTTCAATCAGCCTGCTAATCTCTGGATTGTTTTTTTTTGTTTTTTTGATTGGAGTATTTACCTTCAATGTGATTATTGATATACTTACCTTTATATCTACCATCTTACTATTTACTATTATTCCTGTTTCTCTGTGCTCATTTGTCTCTTAGTTTTTGTCTTCCTTTTGATTAATTAAAATTTTTTTCTATTTCCCACTTCTATCACCTTGATAGTTATTCACTCTGTTACTATTTTTTGGGTGGTTATTTGGAGACTATAACTTGCATTCTTAACTTCTCAACGCCTAAAATAAATTGGTCCTTTTATCTCATCACAGAAAATGTAAGGATGTTAGAACACCTGGTCTATGTTTACCCGCTCCTTACTTTAATATTGTTGCTGTAATGAATTTTAATGCCTCATAGATATAAACACCCAAACACATATGGTTTTTTTAAGCTCTTTATTAGAATATAATTGCTTTACACTGTTGTGCCTGTTTTTGAGGTACCCCAAAGTGAATCAGCTGTATTTATATATGGTATCCCCATATGCCCTCCCTCCCGCAACTCCCTCCCAGCCTCCCTATCCCAGCCCTCTAAGTCATCACCCATCATCGAGTTGATCTCCCTGTGTTATGCAGCAGCTTCCCACTAGCTATCTATTTTACATTTGGTAGTGTATATATGTCAATGCTACCCTCTCACTTCGTCCCAGCTTCCCCTTCGCCCACCCCCACCTCGTGTCCTCAACTCCGTTCTCTACATCTGCATCTTTGTTCTTGCACTGTCACTGGGTGCATCAGTACCATTTTTTTAGATTCCATATATATGAGTTAGCATACGGTATTTGTTTTCCCTTTCTGGCTTACTTCGCTCTGTATGACAGGCTCTAAGTCCATCCACCTCACTACATACAGCTCCATTTCATTCCTTTTTATGGCTGAGTAATATTCCATTGTGTATATGTGCCACATCTTCTTTATCCATTCGTTTGTTGATGAGCATTTAGGTTGCTTCCATGTCCTGGCTATTGCAAATAGTGCTGCAATGAACAGTGTGGTACATGTTTCTTTTTGGATTATGGTTTTCTCTGGGGATATGCCCAGCATTCGGATTGCTGGGTCATATGGTAGTCCCATTTTTAGTTTTTTAAGGAACCTCCATACTGTTTTCCATAGTGGCTGCACAACACATATGGTTTTAACCTCAAGAGACATTAGTATTTTTTTGTATCATTTTATAAAGCCAATATCATTTAAATATATCGACATATTTATCTTGTATGTCACTCTTCATTACTTCCATGTCTTTAAGTTTGATGAGAGATCATTCTTTCTGTTCTTAAAGAACACACTTAAGTACTTCCTTTAGTGTGGATGTGCTGGTGAGATGTTTTCTCTTTCTAATTTAAACTAATAGATTTTATTTTTGGAGCAGATTTATGTTTATAGTAAGATTGATTGGAAAGTACAGAGAGTTGCCACGTACTCCTTCTCCCCGCCACCTGCACCCTGTCTTGTTTTCTCCTGTCATTTACATCTGGCATTATTGTGGTCCATGTGCTACAATTGAAAATTATTAACTAAAGCCCATAGCTTGCACTCGAGTCAACTCTTTGTGTTGTACTCTTGACAAATGTAAAATAACATGTATCCACCATTACTGTCACATACAGACTAGTTTCACTGTCCTAAAATTGCCTTTTGCTTCCACCTATTCCTCTTTCCTTCACTCCCTGGAATCCTGGCATTTCCATTCCCCTGGCGACTCCACTCCCCTGGAATCCTTTGTACTGTCTCCATACTTTTACCTTTTCCAGGATATCATCTAGTTGGAATTGTAGAGAAGGTAGCCTTTTCAGATTGGCTTTTTCTCATGTAGCAATGCACTTTTCAGGTTCCTAAATGTCTCTTTGTGGCTTGATCACTCATTTCTCTTTATTGGTAAATATTATTGCATTGTATGGATGTACCGTGGTTTACCCATTCACCTGTTGCAAGGCATCTTACCTTTTCGGCTTTATTAAGATAAAAATCGTATATGTTTAGGTGGTATGGTGAGATGATTTGACATAAATATACATGGTGAAATGGCTACCACAATCACACCAATTAATATACCCATCCCCTCACATGGTTACCCTTGTGAAGGGTTCTTGTGGTTAGAACACTTGATATCTATCCTCTCAGAAAATTTCAGTTATACAGTTCGTTACTATTAACTATGGTCACCATGCTGTATGACTGCTTCCAACTTTTAGCAATTATGACTAAAGCTGCTATTAACATGTGAGTGCAGGTTTTTGCATGGACAAAAGTTTTCAGCAAATCTGGGTAAATCTCAAGGAGTATGATGGCTGGATCATACGGTAAGAATATGAAACATTGACCCTCTTGTTGGCTTGAAAATGTCTTTATTTCTCCTTCATCTTGAAGGATCTTTCCCTGGTCATAGAGCTCTATACTGGCAGTTCTGTTCTTTCAGCACTTGGAATGTATCATTCTACTTACTTCTGGCTTCCTCGACTATGTTGAGAGTCAACTGTCAGTCTCATTGTCCTCTTTTGAAGACCATGGCTTGATTTTCCCTGTTTGCTTTCATGATGTTCTCCTTGTTCGCTTTTCAGCAGTTTGACTATACAAATTTAGGAGATGTTTACTTCAGAATTTATCCTGCTTGGGCTCCTTAGCGTTTCTTGAGTCTCGAAGGGACATGTTACTTGTCAGTTTGGGAAACACCATGGTCCCTCTCTGTTCAGATGTTGCCTAGACACTTTTCTCTCTGTCATCTCTTCATGGAACTTCAATTAAAATAGCACGCGTATGTGAGCCTCTGCATCCACTATATCTCTTACTACCCGTTCTGTATTTTCCATTGTTTTTTCTCTCTGTATTTTATCCTGTGTACTTTTATCTAACACTCTGATTCTCTCTTCACCATGTCTTACTTGTTGAAAATGGATGCATTCATTTCTTGCTTTCAGATATTTTGTTTTTTCTATGTTCCATATATTTCTTGGTTTTGTTGGGACACAATTTACATTCAATAAACTATATTCACTTGTGTGTACACTTTGATGAGTTTTGACAAATTGGAACGTCTGTGTAACCACCACCAATATCAAGATAGAGAACATTTCCAATGCCCCGCAAAGTTCACCGTGTGCCTCTACAGTCATCCTCCTCACCCCACTTCTAGCCCTGGGTAATCACCAACCTTCCTTGTCTTGTGTTAGTTCTGACTCCTCAAGAATTTTGTGTAAAATGAATCAGAAAGTGTGCAGTATTCTGTTTCTGGTCTTCCACTTAATTCTTTTGATTTTCCTAGGCATTGTGTATGTTGATGGTTTGTTCCTTTTGACCCTTTGTAGGAATATGCCACAGTTTGATAATCCAGTCACCAACTGATGGACATTTAGGATGTTTTCAGTTTGGGGACATTATGAATAAAGCTGCTGCCAACATCCATGTACAAGTTTGGTGGGTGGGCATGTGCTTTTATTTCTCTGGGTTCAACACCTAGGAGTGGGATGACTAGATTACATGGTAGCTGTATGCGTACCTTGATAAGAAACTGCCAAATTTTTATGGAAGTACCCAGCCTCTGTGCCCACATGTCTGAAATCTGTAGTGGCTCCACCTCACCAGCCCTTGCCATATTCAGTCATATGAATTGTAGTCATTCTAGTGGTTGTGGTGTGCCTTCTCACTTGGGTTTAAATCTGTATTTCCCTGTTGACTAATGATTTTGAGCAACTTTATATGTGTTTATTTGCCTTTCATGTATCTTATTTAGAGTAATGACTATTCAAATATTTTGCCCATTTTAAAAACAGGTTATGGGTTCCCCTTATTGAGTTGTAAGAGATTGTTTTATTTTCAGTTGTGCAAGTAAGTTCTGTATTACAAATGTGCTCTTTCTCTCTGTGACTGGATTTTAGTTTCTTAACAGGATCTTCCAAGGAGCAAAAGTTCTCACTTCCCCTTTTAATTTTTATTTACACTTTTCTGGGTTTTTTCCTTTTATTGTTCATGCTTTGTGTGTTCTAAGAAGTCTTCACCTAACTAACAAAGATTTTTCATGGGCAACTTTTAGAATTTATAATTTTCCCCTTTACATGTATGCATATTGTCTATTTTGACTTATATTTGTATGTCATTTGAAGTAATGTGAAAGTTACATTTTTCTATATGCATATGCAATGCTTCTTCAATATTTGCTGAAAGCATGTTTTGCCCCATGGATTACATTAGCACCATTGTTGAAAAACAATTGCCCTTACATGTGTACATCTCCTTCTGGACTTTCTATTCATTTTCCATTTGTTTATATGCCTATCCTTTTGCATATAAACAAATGCAAAATCCACACTCTCTTGAAGACTGTATCTTTACAGTAATTTACAAAGTTAGGCAATGTGAGAATTCCAAATACGTGATTCTATTTGCGTGTTGGTAGGGCTATGCCAATCCTTTGTATCTCGGTAATAGTTGTAGAATTATCTTGTTGCTTTCCAGTCATTTGAGGTGTGGTGTATCAATAGATCAACATACTTCTTAATAATTTATTTCTTTTTTTTGATTTTCACTTCTCTTCTTGGTTGTTCTTTGTTTTTCAAGAACTTTTATTGAGATACAGTTGACATACAATAAACTGCACATATTTAAAGTGTAAAATTTGATTTTTTTTCTTATTAGTAATGTATATATGGCAGACCCAATCTCCCAATTCATTCCCCCACAACCCCCCCGCCTCCCCCGCCCCACTTTCCGCACTTGGTGTCCATGTGTTTGTTCTCTACATTTGTGTCTCTATTTCTGCCTTGCAAACCGGTTAATTTGTACCATGTTTTTGGATTCTGCATATATGTGTTAATATATGACATTTGTTTTTCTCTTTCGGACTCACTTCACTCTGTATGACAGTCTCTAGGTCCACCCATGTCTCTACAAATGTCCCAATTTCGTTCCTTTTTACAGCTGAGTAATATTCCATTGCATATATGTACCACATCTTCTTTAGCCATTCATCTGTTGATGGACATTTAGGTTGCTTCCATGTCCTGGCTATTGTAAATAGTGCTGCAATGAATATTGCAGTGCATGTGTCTTTTTCAATTACGGTGTTCTCTGGGTATATGCCCAGTCGTGGGATTGCTGGGTCACATGATAAATCTATTTTTAGTTTTTCAAGGAACCTCCATGCTGTTCTCCATAGTGGCTCTATCAATTTACATTCCCACCAACAGTGCAAGAACGTTCCCTTCTCTCCACACGCTCTCCAGCATTTGCTGTTTGTAGATTTTCTGATGATGCCCATTCTAACCGGTGTGAGGTGATACCTCATTGTAGTTTTGATTTGCATTTCTCTAATAATTAGCAATGTTGCAGCTTTTCATGGGCCTCTTGACCATCCGTATGTCTTCTTTGCAGAAATGCCTGTTTAGGTCTTCTGCCCATTTTTTGATTGGGTTGTTTGTTTTTTGGATATTGAGCTGCATGTACTGTTTATATATTTTGGAGATTAATCCTTTGTCTGTTGATTCATTTGCAAATATTTTCTCCCATTCTGAGGGTTGTCTTTTCGTCTTGCTTATAGTTTCCTTTGCTGTGCAGAAGCTGTGAAGTTTCATTAGGTCCCAGTTATTTATTTTTGTTTTTGTTTCCATTACTCTAGGAGGTGGATCAAAAAAGATCTTGCTGTTATTTATGTCAAAGAGTGTTCTTCCTAGGTTTTCCTCTAGGAGTTTTATAGTGACTGGCCTTGCATTTAGGTCCTTAGTTCATTTTGAGTTTATTTTTGTGTAATGTGTTAGGGAGTGTTCTAATTCAATTCTTTTACACGTAGCTGTCCAGTTTTCCCAGCACCACTTATTGAAGAGGCTGCCTTTTCTCCATTGTATATCCTTGGCTCCTTTGTCATAGATTAGTTGACCATAGTTTATCTCTGGGCTTTCTATCCTGTTCCATTGATCTATATTTCTGGTTTTGTGCCAGGACCATATTGTCTTGATTACTGTAGCTTTGTAGTATAGTCTGAAGGCAGGGAGTCTGATTCCTCCGGCTCCATTTTTTCCCTCAAGATTGCTTTGGCTATTTAGGGTCTTTTGTGTCTCCACACAAATTTTAGGATTTTTTGTTCTAGTTCTGTAAAAAATGCCATTGGTAATTTGATAGGGATTGCACTGAATCTATAGATTGCTTTGGGTAGTATAGTCATTTTCACAATGTTGATTCTTCCAATCCAAGAACATAGTATATCTCTCCATCTGTTTCTGTCATCTTTGATTTCTTTCATGAGTGTCTTATAGTTTTCTGAGTACAGGTCTTTTACCTCCTTAGTTTGGCTTATTCCTAGGTATTTGATTCTTTTTGTTGCAAAGGTGAATGGGATTGTTCCCTTAATTTCTCCTTCCGATCTTTCATTGTTAGTGTATAGAAATGCAAGAGACTTCTGTGTGTTAATTTTGTATCCTGCAACTTTACCAAATTCATTGATTAGCTCAAGTAGTTTTCTGGTGGCATCTTTAGCATTTTCTATGTATACTGTCATGTCATCTTTGAACAGTGACAGTTTTACTTCTTTTCCAATTTGGATTCCTTTTATTTCTTTTTCTTCTCTTATTGCTGTGGCAAGGACTGCCAAAACTATGTTGCATAGTACTGGAGAGAGTGGACATCCTTGTCTTGTTCCTGATCTTAGGGGGAATGCTTTCAGATTTTCACCATTGGGAATGATGTTTGCTGTGTGTTTGTCATATATGGCCTTTATTATGTTGAGGTGGGTTCCCTCTATGTTCACCTTCTGGAGAGTTTTTGTCATAAATGGGTGTTGAATTTTGTCGAAAGCTTTTTCTGCATCTATTGAGATGATCATGTGGTTTTTATGCTTCAATTTGTTAATATGGTGTATCACATTGATTGATTTGCCTATATTGAAGAATTCTTGCATTTCAGGGATAAACCCCACTTGACCATGGCGTATGATCCTTCTAATGTGTTGTTGGATTCTGGTGGCTAGTATTTTGTTGAGGATTTTTGCATCTAAATTCATCAGTGATATTAGTCTGTAGTTTTCTTTTTCTGTAGTATCTTTGTCTGGTTTTGGTATCAGGGTGATGGTGGCCTGCTAGAATGAGTTTGGGAGTGTTCCTTCCTCTGCAATTTTTTGGAAGAGTTTGAGAAGGATGGGTGTTAGCTCTTCTCTAAATGTTTGATAAAATTCACCTGTGAAGTCATCTGGTCCTGGACTTTTGTTCGTTGGAAGATTTTTAATCACAGTTAACAATTCACTTCTTCACATATTTGAGTCTTAAAATCCAAACACATGATCCATCTCTCCATTCATTTACTTGGTGGTGAATTTCTCTCTCGGCAATTCCTATTGTGTATCATTTTACAACTTCACTCACATTTTGTTAAATTCACCTGTAAGTGGCTCATATTTTGCATCAATTATGGATGATGTTTTTGTTTATGATTCTAATTGTTTTTACAATAGATAACTGTAATTGATTTTTGTTTACCGACCTCATATCCCGCAACCTTGCTGAGATCACCAGCAATAGTTCTAGTAATTTTTTAAAAAGATACTTAAAGATTTTCCATGTGGGTGATTATTTCATCTGTGATTAAAGACAATTTCACTCCTTCTTTTCCACTTTGTATAGTTCAAGATATATTTTTTGTCATTTTTTTTGCTCTTTATTGGAGTATAATTGCTTTACACTGTTGTGGCAGTTTCTGCTGTACAACAAAGTGAATTGGCTATATTTGTATATGTATCCCCATATCCCCTCCCTCAGCCATAAAAAGGAATGAAATTGAGTTATTTGTAAAGTATGTTTTAAAAATCTTGCCGTAATGCGCTGGTGAGGACTGCCAATCCGGTGCTGATCAGGAGTGTTGAGAGAACTTAGGGGGAAAGCTTTCAGCTTTTAACTGTGAGATATATTTTAGGTGACTTTTATCAGTTTGAGGAGTCTCTCCTATTCCTGGTCTCCAGAGAATTTTTAATCTGAGTGGGTGTTACATTCTGTTAAATGCTTTGTCCGAATTACATAAGTATCCTCTTGTGGCTATAACAAATTACCACATACTTTAGTGGCTTAATACAACACAAGTTTGTCATCTCACAGTTCTGGAGGTCTGAAGTCTGAAATGGGTTTTACATGGCCAAAGTCAATGTGCCTACAGTGTTATGTTCCTCTGAGGCTACTAGGGAACAATCTGTTCCTTGCCTTTCCTGTGTTAGAGGCCACCTCTCCTCTTTGGATCCTGCCCCTTTCTCCATGTTCCAAGGCAGCAGCATAGAGTCTTCCAACCTCTGTCCTCTCTGACCTCTGCTTTTGACATCACATCCCCTACTCTCTCTCACTCTCATTTTCCTGCCATGCCCTTATAAATAAGGAACTTTGTGATTGTATTGGTCCACCCAGATCATCCAGGATAATCTCCACATTGCAAGATCCTCAACTTAATCACATCGGCAAAGTATTTTCTGTCATGTAAGGTAACATATTCACAGGCCACAGAGATTAATGCGTAGATACATTTGGGCGGCATTGTTCTACCTAGGATGTGCATCATTTGAGATAATGGTATGGCTCTCTTTTGTAGTCTATTAATATGATTAATTTCATACATCGATACCCAAATGTTCAAGAGAACTTACATTTTGATAGTAACCCCCATTTGGTCATAAAAAATGTGTTTTATGTATCATTGCCTTCTATTTGCTAACCTTTTGTTACCAATTTTTATGTCTACATTCTTGAGGGATATTGGTTTGCAGTTATATTTTCTTGTAATGTCTTGGTCTGGTTTTGGTATAGGGATAGTTTGCTATAAGGATAATAGCTTCAGAGAGTGAACTGGGAAGTACTCCTTCCTCTTCATTTTTCTGACAGAATTGTGTAAATTTGGCACTATTCCTTCCTGAAATACTCTGTAGAACACAGTGAGACCAACTGTGCCTGGAGTTTCCTTTGTGGGAAGATTTTTAGCCAAAGATTCTATTTCTTTAGGAGATATAAGGCTACTCGAGTATTCTCTGTTTTCTTGAGCGTGCTTTGATAGACTGTACCTTTCTAATAACTTGTTCATTTTCTTCTATGTTGTCGATTTTTAAAGTGAAGTTTTTCATATTATTATTCCCTTATTGTTGTTTTAGCATTTTTGCACTCTAAAGTCATATCTCCTCTACTACTCCTGATACTGGCCACTTGTGTCTTATGTATCAAAGCTTTCTTTCTCACTTAGTCTACATCAAGTTTATAAATTGTATAAATCTTTGGAATGAACCAGCTATTGACTCGTATTTTCTCTGTTATTTCTTTGTTTTCCATTTTATTGATATCTTTTTTTTCATCTTGTATAACTGTAACTTTATTATTTTTTTTAATTTTTTATTTTTATTTTATTTATTATTTTGGGGGGGTACACCAAGTTCAATCATCTGTTTTTTTTTTTTTTATTTTATTTTATTTTATTTTATTTTTTTTGGGGGTACACCAGGTTCAATCATCTGTTTTTATACACATATCCCAATATTCCCTCCCTCCCTTGACTCTCCCCCCACCCTCCCTCGAGTCCCCCCCACCCTCCCCGTCCCAGTCCTCTAAGGCATCTTCCATCCTCGAGTTGAACTCCCTTTGTTATACAACAACTTCCCACTGGCTATCTATTTTACAGTTGGTAGTATATATATGTCTGTGCTACTCTCTCGCTTCGTCTCAGCTTCCCCTTCACCCCCCGCCCCCTCCCAAACCTCGAGTTCTCCAGTCCATTCTCTGCACCTGCGTCCTTGTTCTTGCCCCTGAGTTCATCAGTACCATTTTCAGATTCCGTTTTCTACTTTCTCTCGGGTTAATTTTTACTTCTTTTGGTAGCATCTTAGTTTTGTAGTTCATTGATGTTATCCCTTTCTTCTTTCCGAAAATAATCATGCAAAGTGAGAATTTCTCTCTAAGCACTGCCTTAGCTTAATCACACAAAAGTTGATATGTTGTGTTTACATTTCCCTTTAGTTCAAAATACTTTCAAATTTCCCTAGTGCCTCCTCTTTGTCTGTGTGTTACTTTGAAATCCTTGTTAAATTTCAAAGTTTGGGGATTCTCTAGAAGTCTCTTGCTATGGACTTCTTGTTTCACTCCACTGTGCCCAGAGGACATCCTCCACATGACATCAATCCTTCTTCATTGATGGAGTATTGTTTTATAACCCAAAAGAGAGGCTCTTTCTTGACACATTCCCCATGTGCCTTGTGTGTATTCTACTGTACTGAGTGGAGTGTACTATAATTAGGTCTAATTAGTTGATAGTGTTGTTAAAGTTCTCTGTATAATTATTGGCCTTCTGTCTATTTTCTATATCAAAATCTCGGAGAAAAATGTTTGAAATTTCCAACTATTAAATATGTTTGTCTGTCTATATCTCTTTTTAAGGCCAGTCAGTGTTCCCTCTGTGTAATTTAAAGTTCAAATATCCAGTGCAAGGAGGACTGCTGTGCTTTCCTGAGTAATGAGCCCTCTTTTTCCATTATTAAATATGCTCATTTATCACTAGGTAACACTCCTGATCCTAATACCTACCTTATCCGTTATTATACCTTCTCTTTTTTCTAACAGTTCACCTTCACATGGCATATCTTTTTCAATCCTTTTTCATTTAATCTATCTCTGTCTCTATATTAGAGTGAGTTCCTAGTTAACAGCATACTATGGAATCTTGCTCCTATTCTATCTAGAAATCTCGGCCTTTAATTTGCAGGGTTTAGAATATTTACATTTAGTTTGAGTAGAAATCCGATTGGCTTTAAATCCATCACTTTATTTCAAGTAGATTTCTTTCCTTCCTTCTTTTCTTTTTCCTTCCTTCTTTCCTCCCTTCTTCCTTCCTTCCTTCTTTCCTTATTGACTTTGTTTCCTCATTTTTTCTTTCACCCAATTCCCTTGCCATCTTACGTACTGCTGATGTGGTTTTCAGTATTCCATTTTAATCTGTATATGTATTATTTATTCCTTTTGTTTTATATCTAAGTGGTTCCTGTAGAGAGTATACTATACATATTTCAATTTAGGCATTTCGTCTTCAAAGAATAAGATTCCTTACACACACATATGTCTTTATTTTTATAATCCCATCAATTTGCTTTTGTTTCCATACAATGCATTTATATGTATATTATATCCCAGATAATGCATTGCTATTGGTCTTGAAAACATTCAGTTAACTTTTAGAGAAAGAAATCTTTTAGAATCCCTTCCCCTCCCCGATTCCACCTCCCACGTATTTACCATTTCTATAGGTACTTTTTCCTTTGGGTTGATTTGCACTTATATTTGGCATGGTTTTCATTCATCCTAAAGAAACGCATTCGATATTTTCTATTGTGCAGGCCGCTGGTGGACAATCCTAATACTTTTTTTTGGTTTGACTGAAAAAGACTATTTCGTCATCATTTCTTTAATTTTGGTTTTAAATTAATGTTCAGTGACATAGACTTCTTCTGGACGTCCAGTTCTAGGAATTTCAGCACTTGTATAGCTGCTTGTAACCACCATCACAATCAGTATTCAGAACATTTCTGCAACCCTCAAGAAGTCCCCAGTGCTACCCTTTCGTAGTCATGCTCTACCTCCACGCCTCACCACGGCACCACCAATTTGCTCTCAGTCATGACAGTTTTGTCTTTTCAAGACCGTCCTACAAATGGAGTCATTTAAAAAGTAATCTGAGACTGGCTTCTATCACTGAGCATAATGTTACTGAGTTTCATCCACGTTGTTGACTGTATTAATAGTTCATTCCTTTCTACCACTGAATAGTATTCAATTGTATGGGAATAATGCACTTTGTCGAAGGACATTTGGGTTGTTGCACAGTTTTGTTGATTATGAACAGAACTCTTGCTACAAACATTTGTGTATGGGGTTTTGTGTGAACTCACCTTTAAACTTCTCTAGGGGAAATACTTTGGGGAGAAGTTGCTGGTCACGTCGTGGCTACGTATAAGTTTAACCTCATATAGGAGCAATACAACTCTTTCCATAGTGGCTGTGCCACTCTGCATTCTCATCGGTAACCTGTGGTAAATCCAGTTGTTGCCTATCCCTAGCATCATTTGGCATTGTCAGGTGTTTTTGTTTGTTTGCTTGCTTGCTTGCTTGCTTCTTTGTTTGTTTCTTGCTTTGTGTTGTTTAGTTTTGTTACATTTGAGCATTTTTAAGATAGAAAGGCTGGTATTTCACCTTAGTTTTAATCTGCATTTGCCTGAGAGCCAGGGAAGTTGCACATCTGTTTGTGTGCTTAGTTGCCTGCTATGTATTCTTTTTATTGAAGTATCTCTTTAAGTATTTTTTCCACTATTTTCTTTCTGCTGCGTTTTGACAGTTCTTTATATATTCTGGGTACAAGACCTTTGCTGGATATGTAATTTTTAACTACATTCTCCCAGCCTGGGATTTGTTTTTTCCAACCGTTAACAATATCTTTCACAGAGGAAAAGGGTTTTTTGGGTGTCATACCTAAAACATCCTTACCAAACTCCAGGGTGAAGATTTTGTGTTATTTCCTTCTAAAAGTTTTACAGTTTCACGTTCCTGGTTTACATCTAAGATTCATTCTTAGTGGCTTTTAGGGTAAGGTGTGAGGGTCTTTTTCTTTCAGATGGACATCCAGTTGTTCCCACACATATGCTGAAAAGCCAGTCCTTTCTTCGTTCAATCACCTTTGCAGCTTTGTCCAGAACAAATTAGCTGTATTTTGTGAAACTAGTTCTGGAATCTTCCCTCTGATTTATTTTTGTGTGTGTCTGTTGCTTCACCATCGTCACACTGACATTTGTTTACTGCAGTTTTGTAAGTTTTTTTTTTTTTTTGGGGGGGATACATCAGGTTCAATCATCTGTTTTTATACACATATCCCCGTATTCCCTCCCTTCCTTGACTTCCCCCCCTCAAGTTTTTTTTTTTTTTTTTTTTTAGTTTTGTAAGTTTTAAATGAGATAATGTGACTCCTCCAATTTTATTCTTCTTGTCACAATTGTTTTGCCTCTTTTAGTTCCTTTTACTTTCTGCATAGGCTTTAGAATCAGCTTGTTTACACCTACAAAACTGGATGCTGGGAGTTTTTTATTGGAATTGCATTAACTCTACAGATAAATTTAGGGAGAACTGACATCTTCACTATGGTAAATATTCCAATCCATGGTCGTAGTATGTTCTTCCATTTATTTAGGTCTTCTTTTATTTTTTTCTTCAGTGTTTTGCACTTTACAGCATGAAAATACCATGTGTCATTTGTTAGATTCACAACTAAGAATCGCCCTTATTTATGAGTGGTACGTGGTATCACTCTCTCTCTCCCTTTTCAATTAATTAATTAATTAATTAACTTAATGGCTGCGTTGGGTCTTTGTTGCTGTGCTGTGCATGGGCTTTCTCTAGTTGCGGTGAGTGGGGGCTACTCTTTGTTGTGGTGTAGCGGTGGCTTCTTTTGTTGTGGAGCACGAGCTCCAGGCGCACGGGCTTCGGGAATTGTGGCACGTGGGCTCAATAGTTGTGGCTTGTGGGCTCTAGAGCACAGGCTCAGTAGTTGTGGCGCAGGGGCTTAGGTGCTTCGCAGCATGTGGGATCTTCCCGTCCCAGGGCTCGAACCTGTGTCTTCTGCATTGGCAGGTGGATTCCCAACCACTGCACCACCAGGGAAGCCCAGGTATCACTCTCTCAAGTTTCATTTTCCAACGCTTCTTTGCTACTATATAGAAATATGATTGATTTTGTGCTGTAATCTTGTATCTTGCAATCTAGGTAAATTCACTTAGTAGTTCTAGGAGATTTGGGTATATCTGCGTGATTTCAACAGAGACAATCGGCTTGTGAATTGGAACAATTTTACTTTAGTCTACTGATTTGTGCCACAGCATGGATGAATTTCCAAAGCATTGAAGCAGAGGGGAAAAAAAGGCAGACACAAGAGATTACATATTGCATATTTATGTGTATATCAGGCTCTAGTAAAGAGCATATCTAACCTATAAGCAATATAGAGAGGAGATCAGTGGTTGCCTAAGGCTGGATGTGGATGGTAGGGATTCACTGGGATGGGGTATAAGGGAACTTTATCAGGTGATGGAAATGTTCTCTTTCTTGACTGAGGTGGTAGTTACATGGACGGTAGCATTTGTCAAAGTGCATGGAACTGTACACTTAAATGGACACATTTTTATTGGCCTGAGTACAACTGATAAAGAGAAGCCTTGACTGTTAATTTAATTGGGAGGAACTCAGTTTGCAAATGAGCAACACCCAAAACGATGACCTCTGATAATGAAAATCTTCAGGGCTTTATCAGTCATTGCAATGTTCTCCTTGTGGGCAGCAAGCAGGGGACTCTTGCCAGCCTCTGCAGTCCTCCAAAACCCGCCCACACGCAGAAGAGCAAAGTGTGCTTGGGACAAGAATGTGAAACTACAGCTGAGGTTGGACACCATTTCCTGGGAACACCCTTCTGCATTGATTCTTGCCCTTGCCCTTGTCCCTCCTGCGTTGGAACCTTGTGCCTGGGGCCCTTCCCAGCCCTCCCATGCCTCCCCCCCCACCGCCCCCCGCTGGGGAAGGAAGCAAGAGGAGGAGATGTGTGAGGTGGCCTGATCCTAAGGCTCCTCCTCTGTGTCCCAATTCCGATTCCGGGTGCCGGGACCCCTCAGTGTCCTCGAGAGCTCCAGAGACAAGCTAAAGATAATTTGTAGCTGCTGCCTTCCCGAAAGGCACATGATTATCTGGCTCTCAGCTCTCTCAGATTCCTGGCTAAAAGCAGTGCGCTGCTCATAGTGAAGCTACATCTTCCCACCTCTTCCCTCCCTGCTTTCAGAAGGCTCACTTTCGCCTAGACTTGACCTCTGTTGCCTCCTCCATCCAGGCTGCCTGAAGTAGCCACATGCTCTAATCCCTCCTGGTTTCCAGAGGCCTCCTACAAATGAAGACGTCTATGGACACTGTAGGGGAGTTCGCTTGCTCCACAACCCCATCAACTCTTAGTATCCACAGTCTTTTTAATTTTCTTCTTTCATGTGGTCTTTGGGTGTGTACACCACATTTCACTTATTGAACTTTGTAACCCGCGGAAGGGTCAACCGTTTCAAAATAAATTGCATGTATTTGCTGAACCCCATACTAGGGCAGCTGGCCTGGAAAGGGACTGTTGTGTCACCCTCAGGTGTGAGTCCATTTCTGACGAGGATGCCGAAGCGTTGGCCTCTCCAGGACACAGGAGTGAGGATGTGTCGGGAGGCTGGGTAGGCAGTGGCAGGCCTCAAAAGCCCAGGATGAACCTCAGAGGCAGGGAGGCCATGAAGGGTGGGGTTCTGGCTCAGGGAAGAGAGATGGGGAGCTGTATGGGTTGCCTGGGTGGTCAGGAGGGTGGGTGTCTGCAGAGAGGAATGAGAGGCGGGGGTGTCACCCCACGACACTGTGAGTCCCTCGAGGGCAGTGGCAGCGGGCTGCAGTGGGCAGAGCACACATGTAGCCTCAAAGTGCCCTGGGCTCCAGTCCCAGCACTGCCACTTCCTGGCTGTGGGGCTTAGGGCAAGTGTCTTCCCTCTCAGAGCCTCAGTGTCCTCACCCATGGAGTGGGCCTGATCATCCCATCCTATCAGGGCTGCCTGGTGAATGACATCAAGGCCGTGTGAGCAATTGCATGTGAATATTCAGAACAACTGTATACGTAATCGTCAGTAACTGGAAACAAGTGAATCGGTGAATGCTTGGCCGTCAACAAGTGTCCCAGGAGTCAGAGGGCACAGGCCTGTGTTGGGGAGAAAGCTGCGGGAGCTGCCAAGGTGCATGCACACCTCAGCCAAGGCCCCGGCACACAGCAGGGCCTCAGAAAACACTTGCTGAGACCTACTGTGGGCCTTTGTGGTGGGGGAGCCCATGGAAGGGCTGTGGCTGGGGCGGGAGGGAGGCCTGCCTTGGTCTCATGGTTGCCCTGTGGGTGAGGAGGTCGGCCGCCTCTGAGGTGACCATCCTCGGCTTCTGGGGGACCCAGGGCCTGTCTGCCATCCCCAGGGCCCTCTTTCCTCCCTGTTCCTGAGGCCGCCTCTCTGCTCTCTTCCTCCCTCCCCACCCTGCTCTCAGCACTGCCCCCTGCAGAGTGTGGGGGAGCAGGGCCCAGGTGAAGACCACCATGGGGAAGGGGTGGAAAGGGAGAGTGCTGCAAGCCTGGAGGCCCAGGGAGGTGGTGCCTTCCCCAGCACCCTGTCTCTGAGGGCTGCCCTCTCCTTCTTTCCAGATGAGCTGCCTTATCTCAGGTGCCCTCTGCCCACAGTGCTCCAGCTCATACCTGTGGCTTGTGGTGAGCGCCCCACTCTTGTCCGTGAGAAGGCAGGTGCCTACTGCATGCATAGCAGGGTCCTGGAGGTCCCAGGGCGAGGGAGCCAGAAACATTCCAGTGTCATTCATCATGCCAGGGCTGGGTTCCCAAGTCCCGGACCATCAACCTGGAAACCTGCACCCTGAAGGGGACTGAATCTTTGTCAGAATCACAAAGTGTCCACGGGGCCAAGCATCAACCCAGCAGCCAGGGAGGCAGAAATCAAGCCACCAACAAATAAGGCAGAAACCTGCGTGAAGCCTGTCTTTAGGGGAGGGGTCCATACAGAGCCTGCTTCCTGGGGGTGCGGCCCAGGCCGTCCCTCAGCAGGGCTGCACTAGTGGTTGAGTGCTCTGCTGCTGCTCTCTTGGACTTGTTCATCATTTTTGAGCAAGGTGACCAGCGTTTTTGTTTTCCACTGGGCCTGGCAAATGATGTAGCTGGGTCCGGGTCAGGATCCAGGTCTGGCTGAGAGGGTGGAACCCCTTCTTGGGGCAAAGAGGCAAGCGGCGGGGTGGGGGCGGTGGGGTGGGCAGGCCAGGGTCCTTAAGCTACTCTCTCCTCCCTCTCAGCCCGGAGCCTCGTCGTCCAAGCTGCGGACATCACTGGGGGAGCCAGAAAAGCCCCAGATTGCCCCTTCGTGCTACAGTCCTTCCCAGGGATCCAAAGTGTCTCTGCCCTCACTGTCGTCCACCCGAGGAATTAAAGTTCTAGCCTCAGCTCCCGCAGGGATCACACAGCCCTTGAAAACACAGGGACCTAGGCTGGCCTTGGCCTCACTGGGAGAGCCCTGCTTCCATGGAGAAGAGCCCTGGAGCCTCCCAAAGGGCCTCGGGTCATGGTCACAGGCAATGGGCTGCCCAGGTCTGCCTGCAGCTTTCTTTCATTAAATCGGCTCTCGCGGCAATAATGGCTCCTCCTTCTACCTGCTGGAGGGGTGAGAACGTCACTGTGAGGCCTACCTCATTGTCCTTAAAACTCGGTCTGAGAGCTGAGGTCTTGAAATTGGGTGGATGATGAGGGAAGGATTCCAGGACAGCGACTCCAGAGATGGGGCAGAGGTGGGTCCTGGGGGATGTCTGTGGACCCTGTCCCTTGGTGGGAGGGACAGTGGCACCAGCTCACAGTCCTCCACCCCACCCCTTCTCCTGTGGACCCCCACTGGCATTTAAGCGGGACCACACAGCGCAGGAAATCATGAAACTGTGTGGACCGAAGCCCCTGGAAACTCTTGGTCTCCACACTCAGCTGGCATCTCTGCCCCTCCCAGCGCCCAGCCCACCCACACCCGCCTGCCTTTTAGGCAGAGGCGGCCCCCGCCTGTCCCAGAGGGCCTGACCAGTCAGAGCCACACCTGCCCAGGAAAAGGAGGAAACGTCCGACTGATTTTGCAACTTTAATGTAACACTGATACCCAAAACACGACAGCACGACAAAAGCACACAACGAAAGCAGGAAGGGCAGAGAGCGCGTCATCTTGCATGCCATCTTCCGGGGATGGGGAGAAGCTGCCTAGAGTGCTCTGTCGGGGAGGGGGCAGAGGAGGCACTCTGGCTTGGCGGGGGACTGCTGCAGCTCCTCAGCGCTGCCTGGAACCGGGAGACACAAAAGCCAGAACACAAGTGTCAATACACGTGACCCACGAGGGATAGGAAGGACAAACCAAGTGTCTTGTCAGGCTTTCCTCGTTCCCCCACGACTCCCCAGGCCTCCCCCTGACTCCTCCCAGCCCCTCCACACCCCATCCTTCGGAGTCTCACGTAATGACCTCCAATCTTACTGAATCCAGGAGAAGAAGCTGGCACTGGTTCTGGCGGCGTTTCTGGTCCGGATGGTGGAGCTGGTGCTGGGGCCATCGAGCATGCTGGTGCTGGCCGCACCACTGGTGCCGCTGCTGACGCCAGCCCTCCAGGTGCCTCTCCTGTTGGCACGGTTGCTATTCAGAATGTACTGATGGTATCTGGCCCAGAAAGCGAAGGGGATCCTGGACCAGGCGTCGCCAAAGTCTCCGTCCTCATCCCAGGTCAGGAGTTCGACCTGTATGTCGTCCCAGCTCCACCGTCCAATCAGAGCTTCCTCCCCGATGTTCATCTGGGCCCTCATCTGGGCCCTGGCATGTTCCTCAGCCATATCCACATCCATCGTCTTGAAAGCATCATCCACAGCCTCCAAGAAATGAGCCCTCCATTCCCGGGGGTCTCGGTTCTGATACTGCGATGGGAGAACAGCAGCCGTCGGAACAGCTACCCCACCTCGCTCAGCACCTGCTTCCTGCCATACACCCTCCTGAGCACGTTGTGAAATCAGGATAAGAACACACACAACTGGAATCGGGCTCCCGTTATTCTGTGCCAGGCCTGAGATTTCGCCCCATCCACTCACTACGTCTGTGAACTTGTGTCAGTGACTTAGGAACCTTTCTGGGCCTCAGCGAACAAACAAGGTATGGGAAGCTCCAGCCAGAACAGAGGCTCTGCCTTACCTGGGCGATGAATCTCAGCACCCTCATCTTGCTGGTCTCGTGGCGGGCGCGGAGGCCCCAGAGGAACTCATACTCGGGTGGGCTGCTGTTGGGGATCTTCTTGTATTCCAGGTACCTGCGTGAGAGAGGAAAATAAACTTCTGCTTCCAGCCAGGCAGACCTGTTGCTGCACCAGTGGCTCCCAGGTGGCCCCTTCCCAGCCCCGAGGCTGCAGCTCAGCTGCTGCAGGAGGCCTGCCCTGGCCCTGCAGTCCTTGCCTCGCTCCCATGCTTGCTCCCAGGGTTTGTGCCTCTGAAACTGAGGTGCTCACACCCTTACGCCATTGGTCCTGCCCAGCAGCTGTGTGGAGGTGCAGGGGGCATGTGTAGAGTATTTGTTCATAGGAAGGCCACGAGTTTGGTGCCCCTTGTCACAATAACCCAGATTCCTGTTGGGTGTGTTGCAAACAGAGGAGTCATTTCTTCAGGCCCCCTGGTCTGAGCACACCCCACCACGGGGCTCATCCATGGCCTGGCTGAACCCTGGGGCAGTCGACCCCAGAAAATGACTGTAAGGGAAGAAACAGTCAACCGAGAGCAGTGGACTCCATGCATACTCTTGACCATGTGTATGTGTGTATGTGGCGGGGCTGGGGGGGTGGTGAACATGCACACGGGCCTGTGTGAGGGCACACGAGATCTCCAAGCACTGAGGATGGGGTGGGCCTGGGCTAGAAAGTCAGCAGGGCTGGGCTCCAGGCCCAAACAGGCCTTATCCCAGCCAGGGCCATGCTCAGGCTTCCACTCTCTGAGCCCCAGCCTCCTGAGATGTAAAGCCGGGGACACGGCCTAGAGGGCGGGTGCTGAACGAGATGGGGGCTGTACCACCCCACCCAGTGTTCACAGTCAGCACGTGCTCCCTTTCCCCAAGCCTCCTTGGAACTGTCCTCCCCACAACACTCACATACCCCCACCCCACGCTCACGCCAGACACCCATCCCTCTGGTGTTAAGACATGGGCTGGGGAATGGCTTCCTCAGCTAGAGCAGCACACGAGGAAGGCCTGAGTGGGAGGCAAAGTGAACTGTCGATACTCACTTCTGCTTCACAAAGTCCTCTGTAATGAGTTTCCTCAGATCGCCCAGGAATGGGTGCCTCACCCTGAGTGCAAGGAAAGGAACGCACGACTAGAGACGGTGGCAGTGCCCGGGGTGGGCAGGAGCGCTCCCAGCAGGACTGAGAGCTTCCCAGCCCTGGGGGGGGGGGGCGGTCCCCATGGACGCCCAGGCCGGCAGCAGAGGCCAGATGGCCACTTGTCAGCGATGCCCCAGGGAGGGGTTTGACGGAGCCCCCAGGTCTGATGGTTTCTCTTAGCTCTCATCTGGGAATAGAGAGGGCACACGGAGCGGAGGGGGCGCGGCTCAGAGTTCAGGACCGTTTCCCCACGCACCCTGGTGGGACCCTCTGCGCTCTACCTAGTCCAGGACGCCACACCCCACAGAGCCCACTAGGCTGCTGCAATCCTGGGGCCTCTTGTGCCCAAGGACACACTGAGGAGCGGGAGCCGAGAGACCCCAATCATACCCGGGGCGCAGTCCCATCTTGCGTAGTGCCTCCCAGAGGACAGCTGCAAGGGGAGATGAGGTAACGAGAGTTAAGCACACGGAGGTGAGACGGTGGGCAACCCCCCAGCTGCAGGTCCAGCCACTCACCCTCGCTGGCACGGTTGCCGTTCATGAAGATGACGCCCAGAATCACCAAGAGGAGGCTCAGCCTGGGAGTGTCCTTGGTCCTGGAGGTGTAGAAAGAGGGATCCTGTCCAGCAGCCACTTGCCCGGGGCACCACAGCCAGCTCGCCCAACTAGCCTCTCCCAGATTGCTGGGCTACAGGGCAGTTCCTCCCCCTCTGTGAGGCTTGCTATACCTGGTCAGGACAATTCATTCCTCGGCCTGAGACTGAGTCCCTTCATCCATCAAATGTGGATGCTCACACCTCCTCCCAGGGTTCTGCCGAGGATGGGGTGAGGCAGGGAGCAAACGCTTGGCAGCCCTGGGTCCAGAGGCACATCCAGACCTTCCCTGCCCTTTGTGCACTGCGTCGGGAGCACAACTCCACTGGAGCACCACCGCTCTCACCCCTCCCGAGGCCCAGAGTGCCAAGCCCTGGCCAGGACCTTAGCAGGGAGAGGCAAGCAACACACCTGCTTTCCTACGAAGATGGGCATGGCGACGGGTGGGCAGGGGTGAAACCCGGAGAGCAGCAAAGCCTCACCCCACGATACTGCCCCTACCAGCCCTTAACTGCCCAGCACTGTTAACTCTGGGTGGGAGTCGTGCTAGCTGCCCCCCAACCCCACTTTCCCGTTTCTCTGAGAGGAGGCAGGAGGCACCACCGAGGAAGGCCACCACTCTCCTGCGCTTTCTCACTTTCCCAGGAGGCGGGCTGACGAATCCCGTGTGCAGACAAGAATGTAGAGGTGTTCTTCCTTGTCGATTTCCTTCAGGTGGATGCCGAACTTCTACACGGGGCAGAAAACAGAATGTCAGATCAAACATCCATGCTGGGTGTCCTGCAGGCAGTCACTCAATTCCCTGTTGGAACTTTTCCTTGGCGGGGAGCCCCAAGCCCTGGGGGAGGAGGAAGGGAGGCCGCGGAGGAAGAGCCCTGCGGGAGCACTGACACTAGCTGAGACAATGGGGTCCACCTCAGGAGACCACAGACACTCAGAGAGCACGAGGGGCAGGAAGGAGGGAAGGAGGCACACAGAAGAAGCTCTCAGGTGGAGAGGCCAGGGAGGCCTTCCTTCCAGGGCACAGCGTCCCTGCCCTTGGGCCTGGAGGGGATGCAGGGAGCAAGGGTTCCCTGCTGCTCCTGCCCCACAGAGCTGCCCCCCCACCCGCCACTGCCCCACACCCACCTTTTCCAGAGTGTACGTTGCTCGTTCAATGATCTCAGGGAAATGTTCGTCGTATTCTCGGATGACATCCTTTAGCATGTCTGCAGGAGGGGAGGGGTGGGCAAAGCACCAGGGCTGAGCAGGGGCCACAGAGCTGCAGCCTTTCCGTCAGCCCTGCTGAGGGGAGCACACTCAGAACCCCACACCGTGCAGATGGAGCCATCAGCCAGGCCTGATATGTGTGTGGGGGCATCTGACGGGAGGCCCACAGGGTAGGGTTGTGGGAGGGGGAAAGAGCAGAGCTCAGGGAGGGGCCACATGTTGCCCACCTGAGCGCCTGATGGGGATCTTCTTGTAGTCTTTAATCATCAGATATTTCACCAACTTATTTGCCTGGAGAAGGAAGAGCACACCAGGAGATCAAGGCGTGGGTGACCTCAAAGAACTGGCCCTCAAGGGAGGAGAGGAGGGAGATGGGGGAAGGGCAGGCTTCTTACCCTCTCCTGCAGAAGGGTCACATTGCGGGGTGGCAAGCACAGTACGTGCCTTGAGGGTACCTGGGACCTCAGGGCCATGGGGGGCCGAGGGGCCATCTGAGGCCGAACAGTCGTCAGTGGGGGCTGCGATGCCCTCCAGGTCGGTGGGACCGTAGGAGGCTCTCTCTCCTCCTCGCTGCTCTCATATTCGTCATCCAGGTGCTTGGACTGTACCATTAGACAGAGGAGAGACTCAGGGCTACCAGGCTACCCGTGCAAAAGCACCTGGCACACATCTTAACCAGAGCAGGTACTTGGAAACAAGGGTAGTAGGAACAGCGGATGACACGTGCCGAGTGCTTACTAAGTGCCAGGCACTGAGCCAACCGCTTCTCCCTCCAGGCCTGAGGGTAGGGACTATGTGGAGTAAAAACATGCGCGTAAACTTGCCATGGAGAAACATGCACAAGCTGAGAGAAGAGGGGAGGGAAGAAGAGGGGAGGGAAAAGGATGCGGGGAAGGGAGGGGAGGAGGCGGAGAAGAGGAGGCAGAGAGAGGAGAGGGCAGAGAAAGCAGGGGAGCAAGGGGGACTGGAGACATCAGGGAGGTCTCACCTTCTTTGTCCTCTTGCCTCCCATCCTGGCCCAGGGCTCCGCACTCTGCTGAGAGGTGGCAGCTGCACCCTCAGGCTCCGGGATGCTCGTGGCCATCTTGGCCTTGGCGGCAGCTGCTGCCACAACATTCTGAGGCTCCACCCACCGAGTCTTGGCGAGAGCCTTCCCAGACTTGGTCGTCTTGGGCCGGGTAGCTGCCCCCTCCCCAGCAGAGGCTGTCTGGAGCCCCCCAGAGGCAGCACTGGGGCCCTCTGTGGCAGCCTCTTGGGCCGGGGCAGGTCTCTTGGGGCGTGGGAAGGCCATGCCACTCACACCTGCCGGCTGGGTGAAATCAAAGACATCGTTCTGACCCAGGAAGGCTGTCTTGGGCCGGGTGGCATCCATCTCACTGGCACGCGGGGCCTGGGAGAAAGCACAGGTCGTACTAGGGCCCTCGGCAGCAGCCTCCTGGGCCTGCGAGGATGTCTGGGGCTGTGTGGACCTTGCCGGAGCCCCAGGGGTGGCCATCTCGCTGTTGACTAGCATCTGGGAGCTGTGCGGAGAAGCCAGGCTTGTCTCGGGGGTGGCTGCCTGAGCCTCAGCAGCGGATGTCATGGGCTGGGTATCGCCTCCTGAGGCCTGGTCTGCGGCCACTGAGTGGTTAGCGACCACCTGATTGTAGGTGGCACGGGCAGCAGTGGCAGTGGCCCGAGCAGCTTGGTTAGAGGAGGCGGCCCGGGCTACGTTGGCAGCACGGGCAGCCGTCTCATTGGCAAGTGTTTCTGGATCCATGCGAAATGCCTCCAGCAGAGTCCTGGCCAGCATAGGGTTTTCCAGTTCCCAGGGCTCATTCTGCAAGACCAGGGAGGGGAGGGGAAGGCAGACAGCTCTACACACTCGGCCTGTGCTGGCCAGCCCCTGACCAGCCCCCAGGCCCTCCCAAACCCCCCTGCTCCCAGCAGCACAGGGGAGGTTTGGGGAAGCTGGGCAGTCCTTCCCCATTCAACTCCAGCCTTCATCTACCCCCTCCTCCCATCCTCCCTGACGTCACAGGAGAGAAGGCCCAGGGCTAGCAGGTGGCCGACAAGGGGCCTCACCGCTAAGATGCGAAAGCCTGGACCCAAGCTCCCAAAGGCTCTGAGGATACGGATGTCAAAGCTGGTGAGGGCTCCGTAGCCTCCAAAAGCACCAAATTCTTCATAGTCGTTGCCTTCAACCATGTCTTCCTCCCCGACTTCATCACTACCCTCGTCCATGTCTTCAACGTTGTACCCTTCTGATTCTTTGTGGTAGCTTCCCTCAGCCATGCTGGGGGGTCCCAAGGAGAAGACAGCTCAGCCTGAGTGGGACGGGGAGGCCTCTTCAGGGGGAGGGGGCGGGATCCAGCAGGAGGTGGGATCTCTCGGGAGGTGGGGGGCTGCAATCATCAGGTTACCAGGCAGTATGGAGGGGGGGAGTGAGGGCTGCTGGGGTAGATTCTCTCAGAGACAGAGCCCTAGGAGAAGGATAGAGGAGGTCGGAGGAGACCCTGCACTGAAAGGGAAATTTAGGACAGGCAGGCTCCCCAGCCCAGCGGCTGGATTTGAACAGGGGATGGACTGGCGGGCTCGGGTCCAAAGAGTCCCATAGGAGATGCGTTGAGAGAGGGGGAAATAAAGAGCCTGAATTTAACGGCTGGAGCAGGGGGCCAGGATGGTGGGCAGGAGATGACATGAGAGGGCTCAGACAACGGGGACCGCCAGAAGCTCTGGGAAAATGAATCCCAGGGACCCTCTGACTAAGTCCCAGTGGGGGACTCAGCTGATTCAGGTCTAGGTTGGGCTCATATAGGAGCGCTCAAGGTGGATGGGGTGGGGGTCCTCGGACTAGGTGAGGCTCGAGCTGGAGCGCTGGAGGTCTCAAAGGCCACGACTGCAACTCCGGGAAGGGGGCAAAGCGGTCAGTTCGACTGGATTGATCTCAGAGTGGTTGGGGTGGGGGTGGGGCCGCCGCTCTAAGGAAGCTCAGCACGGAGCACACGGATCTGTTAAAGGGGTTCGGATGGTGGGCTCCGGTGTAAGTAGGGCTCGAATCGGGGAGCCTGCGTCTGGTGGCGGTGGTGGGGGGCGGCTCCTATCTAGACCGCGGGTCTAATGGGGTTCAGGTTCTGCGTGCTTGGGCTTTGTTCAGACCCAGCGGCGGGGGGTTGGGATGGGGAGGGCACAGCGTACCGGGTTCCACTCGCCCTCTCCCGGTCCTGCCTGGGGCTGGATCCTTACCTTCCCTGGGGCTCCAATGGCGTCCGTCCTCAGCACCAGGAACCCCGCAGCCGCGCCCTCGCCTACTGCTGCCAGCACAGCAGCTCCGACCACCCCGCCCCTTTTCTCCGCGCACCCCCCGCGACTGGGCAGCCTGCGCATGCGCGGACCCCTCCAGCCGGCCCGCTTTCCCAACAAAAGCCTTTTCCACCAGGTCCCTGTGCGCATGCGATTCCGCCCGTGGGTGGGCGGGGGGGGGGGGCGTTTTCTCCTTCCCGCCAGATTCCCCTCACCGTTCCCCCGCTCCGCCCCCACGTCCCCGATCGCAGGCGCGGGCACGCACACCCTGTATTGCGGTTCCAATCCATCCATCGTATACCCTCAGTCCCCCCACTTCTGCACAATGCTTCTCAGCCCTGCCCTCCCCCTTGCCTCTAAGCTCCTCCAGCGTGGTCTGGAATACACTGAGCCCTGCTTCCCCAGCATGACCCCTAGGTCACCAGAACAGAGGTCTCTTGCCCAGTCTGTAACTACATGCAACAAGAGAAATGGGAATGGCGAGAGAGGACACCAGTTCCCTTTGTGTTCCCCTCCACTATCCACCTCTAGGGCCCCCAGGCACACTGGGAACATCTGCTTCCCCAGCCACTCTTCATGCAGCCTGTGTGTCACAGCCCAATCTGTGCTGGGCATTATCTTCCTCTCACAACAGCCCTGGGAGGTGGATGTCAGGATCCCCATTTTACAGATCAGGAAGCTGAGGCACAGACAGACGCATTGCACGAACTAGACAAGGCCACAGAGCCAGTAAGCTGAAGATGCAGAATTTGGGCTCCGGTCTTCCTGACTCCAAAATCCTTTGTTCCACTAGCACTGGCCCCGGGGACTGAGGCACCCTCGGCTCTTCAGTTCCAGCAGCAGATCCACCCCACCTCCCCTGCCCTGTCAACATCTGTCCCAACAAGCCAGGTTTCTGTTCTCTGAGACCTAAGCTCATGCTTGGGTCATCCCAGGGGGAACAGGTAGGGGCCCCAGGCCCACCCCTTGCCTGCTGGATGTAGGTCCATCCAGGTGTGCGAACCTGGGGGTCTACTCCCTGCTCCAACTGTCAGGCCCCTTCGCTGTGAGTGGCACAAACGCGCTGCCCCTGAGGCCTTCCTGGTGCCCGCTGGAGCGGCCAGGACAATCAGGCACTTGTGTGTCTGAGCCATGGCAAGGCCTGATTCAGAGTAAATGTTTGGCCTGGTTCCTTCCGTGGCTGGGGCCTGAGGCAGCTGTGGTCTTGTGGATAGAAGCTGGGCTGGACTTCCGAATTCCAGGGACACTGGAGTGCCAGGCCAGTCTGTTGCTAGCTGTGTGAGCCCGCTCGGGTCATTGGACATCTCTGAGCCCGGTTTCTCAATATGCAAAATGGGAAGCAAAAGGAGAACTTAACTGGGGTCCTACCCAAGGACACGCATGCTGCTGCACTTCCAGAACGACTGGAGAAAATGCTATGTTCCCATCTCAAGTTGCACCTCTGTTTTTCTAAATTTATTTATTTATTTATTTATTTTTACAAAAAACATAGTGGACTTTTATATTCGTTTTCACATCAGCCTCTCCAGGACCCCTGTGTCTGAATGGAAGCTATTGCTAGGACCAGAGCTTTTACTCTCCAGTGACCAACATCAATTCTGACTGGCTGGATGGCTTTCCTCAGCTGTTGCATAGCAACCTTCCCTGTCAGCTGCTTGTGTCTCTCAGCCCTTCCTGTGTAACACGTTTCTGTGGGACGTGACCAGACCTTAGAAGCAAAAGCCTTGAGAAACCGCTATACGCCAACAGCAAGTGCTATGTTCCCCTCTCATTTTGAAACTGTGCTTTTTCATAAAATCCGTAGCGGAATTTTATATTCGCTTTATTTTGCATTTTAGTCTTATTTTTTCTTTTTCTATTTTTTTTAAATTGAGATATAATTGGCATATAACATTATATTAGTTTCAGGTGTAAAACATCATGATTCAATATTTGTATATACTGTGAAATGACCACCACAATAAGTCCAGTTAACATCCATCATCACACATAGTTACAATTTTTTATGATGAGAACTTTTAATGCATTCATTTTTATACCAGCCCCTCTATACGCTATATGCTTTATAACTATATATGCTAATATGCTAACAACTGCGAAATCTACAACCCCAGTTTGACTTCACCTTTGGGATCCAAATCCATAAATTCATTCGTCTACTTGACATCTCCACTTGGATGTCTCAAGGGCTCCTCACAGTGAGTCTGTCTCACTGTGGTATTGTTATATCCACCCCTCCCACACACTCACATCCCCCATCTCTCTTGTTTTTGAAACTCCCATCTTCACAATCTCAGTAAATGGCACCATGATCCACAAAACTACTCACTCCAGAAAACGAAAGTCAACTACCACCACTGCCCTTTTCTCATACACTGCACCCAGATGGGAAACCTCCGCAGCTCTCCAGAGCTACCTCTCTGTGCAGCTCTCTCCCCTCCATCACTCCCAGAATATTCTAGTCACATTGGCCTCTTGGAATTCTCAACTCTGTCTCTTTCACTCATTGGGCTCTGTCTGTGTTCAGTCTCCCTGTGCTGCAGCCTGTAAACTCTATCCAGGAAAGAAGTTGGGGGTGGGGGGTAGGGGTGGAATTGGGCAATCCAGGGGATCACCTGGTTAATTTCCTTTATCTTGGGGATCTCTGTCCTATGTGGCTGGTGGTGCCATGACGTAAAGCTCTATAATTTGGGGGGTTTATAGGTATTTATGTGGCAGAGCAAATCAGATTCGTGTTAACTTATCATGGCTGCAAGTATAAGTTTCCACCCCGGTTTTTCATTTATTTTTTTCAGTGACCCTTATGCTTTAATATGTATCCAAGTTGCTATGCACAGTTAATGCATGATGTGTATTCATGGTATTTTTGCAATCGGCTTCCCCAGGGTTTTACCTTTATTCCTAGACAAGTATAAAACCAGAAAAATATAGAATCATTAAGAGGACCAAAGATAAGAATTTGAGGACGCTTCTCATAAGGAATAATGCAAGTCATAAGAAAGTGGCATACCATTTTTAAAATAGTGAAACAATAAATGTCCACTCAGAATTTTACGCTCAATGAATATCTTTTTAAAAATGAAGTTGAAATAAAAGTTTTTCATACGTACTGAAGCTGAAATAATTAATCATCAGTAGATTCGCCCTACAAGAAATGTTACAGGATGTCCTTCAGGCACAAGAAAAATGACTATAAATGGAGATATGGTCTACACAAATGAAAATCAGCACTGTAAATGGTAGATGTGAAAGTAGATATAAGCTATTAATTTTCACATTTAAGAATATTTTGTTATTGATACGTAAAGCAAAAATTCATAACAATGCATTGTGGAGTTATACGTTATATAAGTTATGTGGAACTCACTTCTTGGAAAATAATAGCACAAGAACTGGGGGGTGGAATATAAGAGTATGTAACATGCTAAATCTACATGTGAAGTGGTACAATATTACTTGAAGGTAGATTGCGATACGTTAAGGAAGCATGAAATATAAACACTAACGTATCTATCCAAAGAATTATGGCTAATAAGCCTACATGGGAGATAAACGGAATCGTGAAGTGCTCATTTAATTTAAAATGTTTCAAAAAGAGAAATAATAAAACAATAGATGAGCAGCTAGAAAAAAGATAACATGACAGCTTTATTTTTTCTTTCAGCAAAACTTTGATCTTTATTTTTTATTTTTTTTTCAGATCTTTATTGGAGTATAATTGCTTTACAATGCTGTGCCAGTTTCCGCTGTACAGCAAAGTGAATCAGCTGTATTTACACATATATATCCATATCCTCTCCCTCTTGAGCCTCCCTCCCACCCTCCCTATCCCACCCCTCCAGGTCATCACAAAGCATCGAGTTGATCTCCCTGTGCTATGCAGCAGCTTCCCACTAGCCATCTATTTTACATTTGGTAGTGTATCTATAACATGACAGCTTTAAATCCAACCATATCAATAACCATATTAAGTACAAATTGTCTAAATGCACCAATTAAAAGTTAGGGATTGACAAATTGGATTCCTTTCTCTTTTAAATAGACTTCATTTTTTAGAGCAGTTTTAGGTTCATAGCAAAATTTAGCAGAAATTACGGAGCCATCCCATATCCCTCCTGCCCCCACAGAGACAGAGCCTCCTCCATTATCATCATCCTGCACCAGAGGGGTGTACTTCTTACAATCAATGAACCTACATTGACATATCATTATCACCCAAAGTCCGTAGTTTACATTAGGGCTCACTGTCGCTGTTGTACATTCCATGGGTTTGGACAGCAACATGTAGCCACCATTACAGTATCATACAGAATAATTTCACTGCCTCCCAAATCCTCTGTGCTCCACATATTTGTCCGTCCCTCTCTCCTAACTGCTAGCAACCACTGATTTTTTCACTGTCTCCATAAGGTTGCCTTTTCCAGGATGTCATTTAGTTGGAATCATACAGTATGTACCCTTTTCAGATTGGCCTCTTTCACTGGGTAATTATGGCAATTATGAGTAAAAGTGCTATAAACATTCATATGCAGGTTTTTGTGTGGACATACATTTTCAGCTCATTTGGGCCAATACCAAGGAGCACGATTGCTGGATTACATGGTCAGAGTAGGTTTAATTTTGTAAGAAACTGTCAAACTGTCTTCCAAAATGGTTGTATGAGTTTGAATTCCCACCAGCAATGAAGGAGAGTTCCTGTTGATACACATCTCTGCAGGCATTTGGTATTGCCAGTGTTCTGGACTGTGGCCATTCTAATAGGTGTGTAGTGGTATATCAGTTTTTAAATTTGCATTTCCCTAATAACATACAATGTGGAGCATGACAAATTGGATTTTAAAAAGATCCAGCTATACGCTGTGTATATGAATCCCATTTTAAATATAAAGGTACATATAGGTTAAAAGTAAAAGTATGGGAAAAGATATATTATGATACTAATAATCAAATCAAGGCTGTAATGGATATATTAATATCAGGTAAAGGAGATTTCAGAATAAAACATATTGCCAGGGATAAAGAGGATCATTTATAAGAGGATAGTTTATGATTGCCTAAAGAGGCCAATTCTTCAAGAGGGCATACAAATTCTAAATGTTTATACACCTAAAAACAGAATTTAGACATATATGAAAGAAAGGAAAATCCACGATTAGGGTCAGAGATTTTGTCTTTTCCCTCCACAGCTGAACAAGTTGACAAAAAAGAAAAAAATCAGTAAGTGTATAGAATGCTTGAAAATGCCGTCACTCAAATTAATCTAATTAACATTAAAAATTTTTATTGGGGTATAAATGATTTACAATGTTGTGTTAGTTTCAAGTGTACAACAAAGTGAACCTGTTATACAAATACATATATCCACTCTTTTTTTAGATTATTTTCCCATATAGACCACTACAGAGTATTGAGTAGAGTTCCCGGTACTATACAATAGGTTTTTATTAGTTATCTGTTTTATATATAGTAGTGTATATGGGCCAATCCCAATCTTCCAATTTACCCCTCCCCTCCTTACCCCCCAGTTAACCGTAAGTTTATTTTCTACGTATGTAAGTCTATTTCGGTTGTGTAGATAAGTTCATTTGTAGCCTTTCTTTTCAGATTCCACATATAAACGACCTCATAAGATACTTGTCTTTCTCTGTCTGACTTACTTCACTCAGTATGACAATCTCTAGGTCCATCCATGTTGCTGCAAATGGCATTATTTTGTTCTTTTTGTGGCTGAGTAGTATTCCATTTTATCACATCTGCTTTATCCATTCCTCTGTTGATGGACATTTAGGTTGCTTCCATGTCCTGGCTATTGTGAATAGTGTTGCAATAAACATCAGGGTGCATGTATCTTTTCCAGTTATGGTTTTCTCCGTATGTATGCCTAGGAGTGGGATTGCTGGATCATATGGTAGCTCTGTTTTCAGATTTTTAAGGAACCTCCCCACTGTTCTCCATTTTAAGGACACTATCCCCAACAAAAAGAGAACACACGTTGTTATCACATGTACATGAAAATTTACCATGATAGACAATATTCTGGGCCATAAATACATCTTACAATTGAAAGAATTAACATCACCTAAAGGATTTTCATGAAGGACAATGAAATTAATTTCACTGTAAATAACGGGAATGTGTCTGTAAAATTCCCCAAATTGCAAACAATAGAACATACTCTTCAATAACATATGGCTGAAAATAACAAAAAAGAAATTTAGAAAGTAATTTGAATTGAATGAAAAGTAAACAATAAAATTTCAGGGATGCATCTAAAGCAGTCCTTAGAAACCAATTTATAGCACTAAATGCCTATATTTAAAAATCAGAATTAAATCAATCATATAAAGTGCAATATTTAGAAACAAGAATGCCAGTATAATTAAAACTGAAATAGAAGAAAGGAAATAAGGAAAAGTGTAGATGTCACTGAAGTAGCCAAAAAAAAACTAATAATGGCAATTAAAGAGATCAAATCTAGTCTGTAAGAATATCAGTACAACCAACAAGACTCTATCCAGAATAATTAGGGAAATAAAAGAGAGAGCATTAATTACCAATATCAAGAATGAAAAAATTACTGTTAATTATATTACTAATAAGAAATTTATGTCAATATTCAATAACTTTATTTTAATGAATAGAAATTTATGCAACAGAAATAATCACGAAAATGAAATTTTAAATGCCATTTCTGATAGCAAAAATACCCCTTGCAAGTGCATAAAAAGACAAATTACATAAGGGTAAATGTGACAAAGTTAAGCAACCCATTACTTGAAAACATTAACACATTGCTGAGAATAATTAAAGAAGACCTAAATAAATGGAATATATAATTCTAAAGTCATATGGAAATACAGAAAAATTCGAATAGCCAAACGATGTTAAGAAAGAAGAATAGAATTGTGGGTATCACTCTCTGATTTCAAGCTATACTACAAAGCTGCATTCATCAAAACAGTATGGTCCTGGCACAAAAGCTGACATATAGATAAATGAACAAAACTGAGAGCCCAGAAATAAAGCCACAGTTATATGGGCAATTAATCTATGACAAAGGAGGTAAGAATATACAATGGGGGAAAGACAGCCTTTTCAATAAATGGTGTTGGGAAAACTGGCCAGCTACATGCAGAAGAATCAAACTGGTTAATTTTCTCACACCATATACAAAAATAAATTCAAAACGGGTTAAAGTAAGACCTGAAACCATAAAACTTCTGGAAGAAAACATAAGCAGTATGGTCTTTAATATCACTCAGTAATAATTTTTTGGATATGTCACCTCAGGCAAGGGAAACAAAAGCAAAAATAAACAAATGGGACCACATGAAACTAAAAAGGTTTTGCAAAGTGAAGGAAACTATTAACAAAATGAAAAAGCAGCCTGCTCAATGGGAGGAGATATTTGCAAACAATATTGGATAAAGGGTTAATATACAAAATATATAAAGGACTCATACAACTCAACATCAAAAATAAAATAAAAAAAGATTAAAAAATAGGACCTGAGTAGACATTTTTCCAAAGAAGACATACAGATGGCCAACAAACATGTGAAAGGATACTCAATATCACTAACCATCAGGGAAATGCAAATCAAAACCATGATGAGATATCATCTCACACCTTCAGAATGGCTATTATCAAAAGACAACAAATAACAAGTGTTGGCAAGGATGTGGAGAAAAGAAAGGGTCCCCTGTGGACTTTGGTGGAAATGTAAATTCGTGAAGCTAATGCAGTATGAAGTTTCCTCAAAAAATTAAAAATAAAACTATCATACAATCCAGTCATTCTACTTCTGAGTATTTTTCCAAAGGAAACAGAAACACTATTTTGAAAAGATATATACAATCCTATGTTCGTTGCAGCATTATTTACAATAGCAAAGATATGGAAACAACCTAAGTGCTCATCAATAGGTGAATGGATAAAGTGGATATGGTGTATACACAATGGAATATTCAGCTATTAAAAAGAATTAAATCTTGCCATTTGCAACAATATGGATGGATCTAGAGGGTGTTACGCTAAGTGCATTATGTCAGAAAGAAAAATACTGTATGATATCACTTATATGTGGAATCTAAAAAACAAAACAAATGAACAAACCTAACTGAAGAGAAACTGAGTCATAGATACAGAAAACAGACAGGTGGTTGCCAAAGGGGAGGAGGTTAAGAGGAAAAGAGAAATAAGTGAGGGAGGTTAAGAGGTACAAACTTTCAGTTACAAAATAAATGAGTCACAGGGATGAAATGTACAGTGTGGGAAATATAGTCAATAATTATGTAATATCTTTGTATGGTAACAGATGATAACTAGACTTATTATGGTGATCATTTTGAAACATACAGAAATATACAATCACTATTTTGTGTACCAGGAACTAATATGGTGTTGTAGGTCAATTATACTTCAAAAAGAAACCAACCAAACAAACAAACAAACTCATGGAAAAAAGAGATCGGATTTGTGGGCACCACAGGCAGGGCGTGGAGAGAGGGGGACTTGGATGAAGGCAGTCAAAAGGTACAAACTTTCAGTGAAAAGGTAAACAGATATTGGTGATGTAATGTACAACATGATAAATATAATTAACATTGCTATACCGTATGTATGAAAGTTGCAAGAGTAAATCCTCAGAGTTATTATCACAAGGAAAAATATTTTCTATTTCTTTACTTTTGTATCCATATGAGATGATGGATGTTCACTAAACTTATTGTGGTAATTGTTTCATGATGTATCTAAGTCAAATTATTATACTGTATACCTTAAACTTATACAGTGCTTTATGTCAATAATATCTGAAAAAAACTGGAAGAAGAAAGAAAGATGATACATATTAAAAAAACTAGAATTTCTTGTTTCCCTGAGAAGCATATAGTGGGAGTGTATAATGGGAACAAAAATGACTGAACACATGAATGACAAGTGAGGGGCCTGGCCAGAAAGAATGATGGCAATAGTGATATGAGCTGGAATATGATTTTCTCAACCCTCTGACCCTAAAGTATTCTCACCCTTCCTTTGCTTGAACTAATCTGACCTTCTCTTAGGCCCTGCGGAAGAGCCACACTTTTTACTGCCTTAGAGACTTTATAGTTCTGCTCCTGGGAATCCTGAAGTGGTAACCCTTTGTCTTCTCCTGTTTATCTGCCTACCTCATGCTTATTTCTGAGGTCTCAGCTTAAAGATCACTTCTTCCTGAAGGCCTTTCTTGGCCACAAACCACTTCATCCTAAATTTAAATCACTCATTTTCTTGGAAGAATCAATATTGTTAAAATGACCATACTACCCAAGGCAATCTACAGATTCAATGCAATCCTTATCAAATTAAAAATGGCATTTTTCACATAACTGGAACAAAAAAAATTTAAATTTGTATGGAAACACAAAAGACCTCGAATAGCCAAGACAATCTTGAGATAGAAGAATGGAACTGGAGGAATCATGCTCCCTGACTTCAGACTATACTATAGAGCTACAGTCATCAAAACAATACAGTACTGGCACAAAAAACAGACACATAGATCAATGAAACAGGATAGAAAGCCCAGAAATAAACCCATGCACTTCTGGTCAATTAATCTATGACAAAGGAGGCAAGAATATACAATGGAGAAAAGACAGTCTCTTCCATAAGTGGTGCTGGGAAAACTGAACAACTACATGTAAAAGAATGATATTAGAACATTCTCTAACACCATATACAAAGCTAAACCCAAAATGGTTTAAAGACCTAAATGTAAGACCTGACACAATAATACTCCTAGAAGAGAACATAGACAAAACATTCTTTGAGATAACTCATAGCAATATTTTCTTAGATCAATCTCCCAAAGCAATAGAAATAGAAGCAAAAATGACCAAAGGGGAACTAATAAAACTTAAAAGCTTTTGCACAGCAAAGAAAACCATCAACAAAATGAAAAGACAACCTATGGACTAGGAGAAAATATTTGCAAAGGATGCAACTGACAAGGGACTAATTTCCAAAATATACAACAGCTCATACAGATCAATATCAGAAAAACAGACAACCCAATCAAAAAAGGGCAGAAGACCTAAATAGACATTTATCCAAAGAAGATATAAAGATAGCCAAAAGGCACATGAAGATATGCTCAACATTGTTAATCATTAGAGAAATGAAAATCAAAACTAAAATGAGATATCACCTCACACCAGTCAAAATGGCCATCATCAAAAAGTCTACAAATAATAAATTCTGGAAGGGGTGTGGAGAAAAGGGAACCCTTCTACATTGTTGGTGGGAATGTAAATTGGTTCAGCCATTGAGGAGAATGGTATGGAGGTTCCTTAAAATAAAAATAGAGTTACCATATGATCAAGCAATCCCACTCCTGAGCATATATTTGGAGAAAACCATAACTAAAAAAGATACATGCACCCCAATATTCATAGCAGTACTATTTACAACAGCCAACACATGGAAGCAACCTAAATGTCCATCAACAAATGAATAGATAAAGAAGATGTGGTATAAATTCACTATGGATTACTACTCAGCTATAGAAAAGAATGAAATAATGCCATTTGCAGCAACATAAATGGACTTAGAGATAATTACACTAAGTAAATCAGAGAAAGACAAATATCATAGGATATCTTTCATTTATGGAATCCAAAAAGATGATACAAATGAACTTATTTACAAAAGAGTAATAGACTCACAGACATAGAAAACAAACTTATGGTTACCAAAGGGGAAAGGGAGGGGAGGGATAAATTGGGAATTGGGGATTACCAGATACATACTACTTTATATAAAATAGAAAAACAACAAAGTCCTACCGTATGGCACAAGGAACTATATTCAATATCTTGTAATAATCTATAACGCAAAAGAATCTGAAACAGAATATATATGTATAACTGAATCACTTTGCTGTAACCTGAAACATTGTAAGTCAACTATACGTCAATAAAAAAAACAATTAAAAATAAACAAAATTAATAAATTACTCATCCTCTTCTCCTTTCTCTTAGCACCCTGAAAACTTCATAACACTTATCAGTATTTGTCATAACTAATGTATTTGTATATATTTGTTAGAGGGATCCTTTTGAAACACCTGTTGCCCTGTTCCAGTGCAAGCCCCATGGTGAAAGTTTCCATTGTCTGTTTTGTTCTCCACTATATATCCTGAGGGTCTAGTCCACTGCCTGTTCCCTTATAGACTCACAAATATGTTTGTGGGAGGAATAAATGAATGAACAGAGGAATCAATGAATTGGAAAAGGGAATGGAGAGGATGGAAGAACTGGTAGAGGGATTGGTGGATGAATGTAGTTCCACATGGGCCTGGCAATGGGAAAACAGACAGGGATATGCCAGGGAGAGGCAGGGGATGGAAGATACACAGATGCGGAATGAGGGATAAAGGATGGAAAGAGAAAGGGGTACTGAGTAGAAAAAGCAGTTGGAGGACTGGAAAGACATAGGAAAGAGGGAGACAGAGAGAGAGAGATAGCAGCAAAGAGAGAGGGAGAATGCAGGGGAGCTGAGGGAGAGATGGAGGAGAGAGACAGCAAGTGGGACTGCAACATGACAAACAGAAAGCCAGAGGCAGACAGAAAGTAAAGGAGCATCTCTCTGCAACAACACACCTTACTGAGTGGTGATCTAAACAGTGAATTCCAGACATTCCTCCTTTACTTTCTAGCACCACCAGCTCTTAACATTGGCCATGAAAAATTAGAGCTGTTTGTAAAAATCAAGTCAACAAAGGTCCAATTCCACCCATTACTTCTGGTGAAAACCTCGTAGCTGAGGTCATACCAGTGATAAGGCTACAGGGAAAGGGGCAGGGACAAATAGACACTCCTCATTCTGAAGCAAGCTCCATTCAGAGGGCTGTATGGAAAGCACATCCAGGGAAAGTAATAGGCTATGTATGCATTGGTTTTGTAGAAAGGAAAAAGGAAATATCAAGTCCTTTGTACACATACCTTGGAAAATTCCCCATCACGGGGCACTGGAAAGAAATTGCATCCTCTCAGGGGCGAAACAAGCATTCCAGGTAGAAGTTGCCCTGCTGCTGGTATTGGGAATTTATTATATCAAACCTCTAAAATGAAATATAGAATTTAATATCACAAGCTACTAAAAGGTTGTAACCATTATCACTTGATCCCAAGGACGTTCTTGCATGTGGTGTTAGACTAATGAGACTCAGTGGAAACAAACAGCCGTATTTTGACATTTAAATGCTAATATTTCCCAAGCTCTACATTTTATTGTAATTCACTATGGGCCTGAATTGTTTCCTTAAGCTGTTAGAGGTTTATAGGCAATGTCTTGAGGACTTGCGTGGACTAAAATGGAGAAGGGCTAACCATACTGATTCCACTATGACACACCGATCTTAGTTCTGCCATCAGATCTTCCCTTCCCTCTCCTGAGATAATGACTAAAAGTTTACAATGAGCCCAGTTTGGGCACTTTTGTGTAATGGTGTATGCAGCATGGGTATGCCCTCTCAATGGGGTATTTAGGGAAGACAGACAGAAGCAAGCAGGAAAGAGCTTATGAGAGTGCAACATCAGTTTCCCAATGGTTAACAGCAGCCCTAGGACAGTTAACCCAGGCCTAAGCAAGAGGCTGATCAACCAGCGCACTTGTGAGGCTTATTCACAGAGTGGTCATCAAGGAAAAGTTATTGTTGGGAAAATCCTTTTTATCCTCAGATCCTTTTTTATTTGGGGAAGGTGATGAAGATTGTGGTTATTGGCTAGGGCAATACACAATTTAATGGTAGTTGAAAACTGTGTCTCAAAAGGGAAGTAGGGATATGTGTTTAGTTGTAGACAATTGTAAAAGGTGAGGTACATAAAATAAATTGTGTGCAAAGTAAGTGGATGATTATTTTATATGTGGTATATGGATAGAAGTGACAATTCTATCTGAAAAATATCAGAAGGCAGTGATTTGGCTATGGAATGTGTTTACAATTTGGATAGTCTAAATGTCAAGGCCAAAGTGCTGAGAGATAACATGAGGTCTAAACAAGAACAACATGTTACAGTGGGACCAGTTTAAGAACGAGAACACTGGCTTCATGGGACCTGACACTGGTGCATGAACCCCTGACGGAAAGCAGGTGTGGTGGAACCACTGGAATTCAGGAGGCTTCAACCTATCAATAGACATTTACCTTATTTCTTGAGTTGAGTCCACCACTATGTCTGCAAACAAAAAATGCTGGGCTCTAGCTGTGAGCATGGCAACACCTGAGGACATGTCTATTTGAATGGGTACCTGTGACATTTCAATGTGGGTTATGACATTTGGGTGAATGTGTTCACCATCTGCAGTAGAGTGAGAGACGTGAAGGTGTGGAGTTACTAGTGAGAATCTGACAGTATGGGGTAAGTATTTGTTCAGAGGATACAACAATGCCCACCTCCTACCTGACACAGCCACTCTGCCCTCTCCAGGGCTTTCCCTAAAGAAGACAGACACACAGGAATCTGAAATATCCTTCACTGGGCCAGTTCCCAGTGCCCCTCAGTGTAGTGCCTTCTGGTGAGGTTGGGGTGAAGCACAGGCTTGGGCTCAAGAATGAAGCAAGATATCTTTGACTCTAATTCTACCACTTACCACCAGCTGATCCCCAATGTGCAAGGATGACAGAGCCCAAAATCTCCAGTGAGAAGAAAGGACAGAGAGTGATGTGGCAACATCCAGCCTTCACGTGTAGGCACTGGCTCAGCCTACCTACATCTTAGTATTGTAAGAAAGAGAAGGGCATGGCCAAGTCCTGCATGCATGGGTGTCCCATCCCAGTGCACAGTGGTACTGCTCAGAGTGCTCCAGAATCTGGCCCATCACAGCAGTCTTCCCTCTAAAGGAGGAATGAGGAAAGGGCTTTGGAGAAGGCGGCTTTCTCTGGAGTGGGTAGTGGAAAGAGAAGCCTGACCCCACCTCCAGTAACCTAGAACCACGGATAGAAACTGATTTGATCATAAAAAGTAGGTTATGTGTGTAAAAAAATAAATATATTCTAGCATATAATTGCTGATGATTTTAAAACTTTTTATCATGGTATAAATCAATTACATGGTTTGGTTGATAACATACAGCTCTATTTACAAAATACAACAGGGAGAGGTTCATGTGAATTAAAAAAAGGATAGCCATTTCATAGATTTATTGTAACATTTTGATTGTTAAAGAAATCAGCACAAGGAAATATGAAGGCAGATACAATAAATTATATCAAATTGCAACATTCAGTATTAGCTAGTTCTAACACTCAAAATCATTACATACAAACATCTTTCTTTTTACTTATGAAATATATTGATAGGTTATAAGGTGGATAGCCAGAAAGGGAGCTAACCTACGGAAATGATTTTACAATGTTGACCTGATACATGCTATTCAAATAAAAAAGTATTAGATTTCATTTTATTAGACTATGATAAGATAAAGGAAAGGAAGCAAGAAAGAGATGAATCTTCAGTTAATGATTTCTTTAACTAAAGTGATATTATTTCCTGGAAGATTCCTCTCAGGTTAAGAAAAAATAATTCTGGAAATTGTTTATATGTGGATCCAGTGACAAAAACAAATGTAAATTCACAGAATGAATTATTATTGTAAAATAAAAAATAACAAAATCTAGCATATAAACGCTGAGGATTTTGAAGCTTTTAATCATGACGTAAATCAATCACATGCTTTGACAGCATATAGTTACGTTTACAAGATATAAGAGAGTGAGGTACAGGTAATTTAAAAAATATAGGAGTGTGACTTCATAACTTTGTTATAATATGCTGATTGTTAAAAAGTCAAGCACTGAGAAAACATAAATGCAAAACAATAAATTATGACAAATTTCAACATCCAAATTTATCTAGTTCTAATGCTGGATCAAAATCACTTCAAACATCTTATTATTCATCTACGAAATAAAAGTGTAGTCAAGCAGGTGGAAAGCAATAAAGAGAGATAACATGAAAGAAATGAATATTGCAGCAATTGGCTTATACCATACCTTGCTATTCAAAATAAAAATAAACTTAGTTTTATCAAGTATGCAAAAATAAATGGAAAGGTAACAAGAAAGAGATGCGTCTGGGTTAAAGATTTCCTTAGCTGATGGGATATGTGTTCCTGGAAGATTCCTCCAAAGTTAAGAACATAGATTCTCAGTAACATTTAGATTTGGAAACTTTTTTATTTTCATGGCTCATTTAAATTTTGGTAGGTTCAGGGAAATCCCTGCCTTGAAAGATGAAATATGAGGATGATAGTTTCCTTGTACTTCCTGACCCAATCTCCCCCATCTCCCAGGGTTTTTTTCAAATACACTTATTTATTAAAGTATAACTTCACATACAAAAATTATACAAATTATAATTGTATTGCTCCATGAAATTTCACAAAGTAAGCATACCACACCTATGTAATCCACATTCAGTTTGAAATGTAGAATATCACAAAACTCCCTACAAAGCCTTCTTGTGCCCCTTCCCAGTTACCTCCATCCCTCCTTACCAAAGTAACAACAATCCTCACCTCCAGCACCATAATCTAGTTTTGTCTGATTTTAAATTTATGTAAATGGAATCGTATGGTGTGAAGTTTTTTGTGTTTAGCTTCTTTTTACACAACATCATTTTTCCTGTGTTTTATCCATGCTCTTTGGGTCTGGTAGTTATTCAACCATTTGATTGCTGTATTGTATTCTATCATATGAATGTGCATAATTTATTCATCAATTTTACTTGTCATGGATATTTGAGTAGTTTTAAAATCTGGGATATTACATGTTTTGTTATATCAAATATTTTACATGTTTTAGTGATAATTGTACTTACCTATGTGAATTTGTGTAACAATTTACCTGGGAGATGAACTGCTAGGTCATACCATTAAAAAATTGTGTGGTGTAATGTATACAACGTAATGGTTAATATTTTATCCATTCATAAGTGCAGAGTTCAGTGGCATTAAATGCATTCACAATGTTGTGTAACCCTCATCACTATCTACACCAAAAGTTGTCATCTTTTCCAACATATACTCTATACCTATTAAAAAATAAATCCCCATTTCTTCCTCCCATTAGCCCCTAGTAACCTTTATTCTACTTTTTGCCTGTATGAATTTGCCTATTCTACTTAACTCATATAAATGAAATACATTATACAATGTAAATACAATATTTGTCCCTCTGTACCTGGCTTATTTCTGTTAGAATTATGTTTTCAAGGTCCATCCATGTTGCAGCACATATCAAAATTTCATCCCTTTTTATGCCTGAGCAATATTCCATTGTGTGTATATACCACATTTTGTTTATCCAGTCATCTGTTGATAGACACACGATTGTTTACACCTTTTGGTTATTGTGAATAATGCTGCTATGAACATGGGTGTACAAATTTCTGTTTGAGTTCCTGCCTGCAGCTTTTTTGTGTATATACTGAGGAGTGGACTTGCTGGATCCTATGGTAGTTCTACATTTAACTTTTTGAGGAGCTGCCTGCACCTCAGCTGTGAAAAACTGTGATCAGCAATCAGAATAGAGAACCCTGATATTTAGAGAACAAGGTCTTTATTGCCCACCCTGGCTCCAGCAAGCCATACCAGCTGCCCACCTGTATTTTCTTATAAAATTTTATTAGTTTACATTTCTTATTTAAATCTGAAATACATCTCAAATAGATTATTTCATATTTTGTGAAGACAGGGAAATATTTTTCCCCCATAGAAATATACCATTGATGCCATACAAGTTACTGAAAAGACCATAATTTCCCCACTGCACTGCAAAAGCATTTACATTGTCAGTGATCATATGTGTATGTGTGTTTCTGGACTCTTTATTCCATTGGTCTGTTCATCTTTGCACCAGTATCAGTGTCTTAATTATAACTTACTATTAAATCTTCTTATAGTTAGAATCTTTCATCTATAGTTTTCTTCTTCAAGATTACCTTGATTCTTTCTCTCCATTTACATTTCCATATACATTGTAGAATGAATTTGTCATTTGTCAAAAACCTGCTGTATTTAAAATTGTTCCTTACATTGTTATTTTGTTGTTTTGTTTTTTTTAAGTTTTCAGGTAAGTTGGGGAGTATTTACACCTTACATTACTGAGATTTCCAATCCAGCAGCATGACATTTATTTAGATTTCCCTTAATTTCTCTAAATAATGTTTTGTGTCTTGCATTTCTTTGATTAGATTGATTCCTGATTTTATTATTTATGTTAGTAAATGGCATCACCTTTACTATTTCATTTCCTTTTGTTTGTTCATTTATGTTTATAGAAATATGATTAATTGTTATGTGTTAACCTTGCATCGTGTGACCTTGTTAAATTCACTTATTAATTCTAATAGTTTGTAAATTCTTTTGGGTTTTCTATGTGCTTAATAACACCATGTGTTATTCTATTCTTTCCAATTCAATTTCTTTTTCTTTTTTATATGCTCCATTCTCAGTTTAAGGCAGAATGCTTTAAATAATTCACCACCATTAATGTTTGCTACATGTTTTATGAAAGTAGTATTTAACAGATTAAAGACTTTTTTCCATTCACTAATTTTCTAAAGCAAATTTTTAAATAATTTTGTCAAATTACTTTTTCTGTATCTATTGAGATTCTCATATGACTTTGCTACCTTTTATTAATGTGAGGAAGTACACCGATAGATTTTCCAGTATCAAAGCACCCTTGCCTTTCTCAATCATGCCTTAATTGTCATGGACTACCCTTTATATATATTGCTGGGTTCTATTTATTGATACTTTGTAATTTTCCTTTTTGTAATGTCTGTGTCTAGTCTTGGGTCAAGATTTTGCTAGAGAGTTAAAATAGTTGCAAACTGTACTTTTTCTACTCCTTGGAAGACTTTATTTAAAATTAGTGACATTTCTTTAAGTGTTTGGAATAATTCATTGGTCAAGCTATCTAAGCCTGAAATTTTCTCTGTGGGGAGGTGTTTAATAACATACACTTTAAAAAAATAACTTTAAGATCAGTCATATTTTCTATTTATTCTAACATATTTGGTAAATTTTTTTTCTCAAAGAATTTTTCATTTTATGTAAATCCTCAAATTTATCATGGACAATTTTACACCCATTACATTTTTGATATCTATAATGTCTTGTATGTATTGTAATTTATGCTTTCTCTATTTTTCTTGGTCAGTCTTAGTACTGGTTTATCAGTTGTATTAATCTTTTCAAATGATATGTTTAGATTTATCTTCTCTATTCTGTTGTTCTGTTTCATTTTTTCTATTTATTGTTTTTAGTCCATTAAAGTTTAATGTAATTACAGATATATTTTTGTTTAAATCTATCATCTCATTATTTGTTCTGTCTCCTGCAGGTTCTGTGTTATTTTTTTATATAAATTTATTTGTTTATTTATTTATTGGCTGCATTGGTTCTTCGTTGCTGTACATGGGCTTTCTCTAGTTGCTGCAAGCGGGGGCTACTCTTCATTGTGGTGTGCAGACTCCTCATTGTAGTGGCTTCTCTTGTTGTGGAGCATGGGCCCTAGGCACTTGGGCTTCAACAGTTGTGGCGCATGGGCTCAATAGTTGTGGCTCACAGGCTCTAGAGCACAGGCTCAACAGTTGTGGCACATGGGCTTAGTTGCTCCGTGGCATGTGGAATCTTCCCAGAGCAGGACTTGAACCCGTATCCCTTGCACTGGCAGGTGGATTCTTAAGCACTGCGCCACCTAGAAAGTCCTGTGTTATTTTTTCACTTTGTTTTTGTCATCTTTTGGATTAATCAAGTATTTATCATCATTTTATGTTTACTTTTTAGAGCCTTGTTAGATATATAACTCTTTTTTCTTTTATTGACTATTCTCAAGGTTACACCATGAATTTTGCTTATTAGAGTCTAATTTTTATGGATACTTTTACTACTTCCCAGAAATTTACAAGGATCTTAAACCACTTTATTTTGCCTCACATCCCTCATCTTTTGAGTTATTTTAAACATGTATTTTAATTTTACATGTATTTTAAGGTCCACAGGATACTATTACTATTTTTCATAACAAATATTAATTTACAATAATTCATATATTTTCCCCTTTAATTTCCATTTATTCTTTTTTGTATCGCCACGTTTCCATTTGTGATCACTTCATTCTGCCTAAAGGAAGCCCATTCTGCCCCATTCTCTCTCTTGCTTTCTTCTCTCTCTGACTTAAATTTGATACATCTTATACTTATTCTCCATTTCTCACATATCTTACATTGACTTCTTTGTCTTCAATTCTTTTTGCTTTATGTTTTTAATTCTGGATATTTTTATCTGATATAATTTCCAGTTCATTATTCTTCTCTTCTTGTCTTATGTGGTTCTAAACCAATCTATTGTGTTTTTAATTTATTTTATTTTCATTTCTAAAATTTCCATTGTGTTATTCTTATATGTTTCAGTTATCTTGAGAAATCCTCCTTCTTGTCATTCATTGTTTTTAATTGTAAAATCTGGATCATTTATGGGTCTATTCCTTTTCTTTATTTTTCTTTACTTTTATAAACTGTGCCCCATTTATTTAACTCTATCTTGTTCAAGCCTGCTGTTTTAAAAAATTGTCTACTATATTTTGTATATAGAACAAGTGGAAACCATTTAAGGTTTTGGCCTCCAGAAAGCAATTACTTTTGCTCTGTAGCATAATTAGAATAGGAGAAGGTCATCTTTAAAAAAAATTTTTTTGGAATATAGTCTATTTACAACATTGTATTACTTTTTGCTGTACAACAAAATGAATCAGTTATACATACACATATGTCTACTCTTTTTAAAATTATTTTCCCATAGGTCATTACAGAGTATTGAGTAGAGTTCCCTGTGGTATACAGCAGGTTATTGTTACTCACCTATTTTATATATAGTAGTGTGTACATGTCAATTGCAATCTCTCAATTTATGCCTCCCCCCATTTCCCCACTGGTAACCATAAGATTGTTTCTTATATCTGTAACTCTATTTCTGTTTTGTAAATAAGTTCATCTGTACCACATTTTTGAGTCCACATATAAGTGATATCATATGATATTTGTCCTTCTCTGTCTGACTTACGTCACTCAGTATGACAATCTCTAGGTCCATCCATGTTACTGCAAAAGGCATTATTTCATTCTTTTTTATGGCTGAGTAGTATTCCATAGTAAATTTATACCACATCTTCTTTATCTATTCACTTGTTGATGGACATTTAGGTTGCTTCCATGACCTAGCTATTGTAAATAGTGCTGCAATGAACATTGTGGTACATATATTTTTTGAATTATGGTTTTCTCTGGGTATATGCCCAGTAGTGGTATTGTTGGGTCATATGGTACTTCTATTTTAGTTTTTTAAGGAACCTCCAGACTCTTCTCCACAGTGGCTGTGTCGATTTACATTCCAAAAAGTGTAGGGGGGTTGTCTTTTCTCCACACCCTCTCCAGAATTTATTACTTGTAGATTTTTTGGTAATGGCCATTCTGACTAGTGTGAGGTGACACCTCATTGTAGTTTTGATTTGCATTTCTCTAATAATTAGTGATTTTGAGTATCTTTTCATGTGTTTTTTGGCCATCTGCATGTCTTCTTTGGAGAAATGTCTATTTAGATTGAGAAGGTCATCTTAATTCCTGTCTAGGAGTTGACCTAGAGGAGTGGGATAGGGAGGGGGGGAGGGAGGCTCAAGAGGGAGGGAATATGGGGATATATGAGGGTGAGTCAAAAATTATCCACACTCTGGTTATATTAAAACTTCTGTTGGCTACACTGTCTTATCAGCACTTTCTGTTCAAGGCTATTGTCTCCACAGTCACTACTGTGCAGGTGTGAACATGTTACATCAGTTCATTTGTAACTGCAGTGCGAGCAAAAATGGATGCCCCACTTGTGATATGCATGAAAGAAGAGCAGCATGGAGTGATTCGTTTTTTGTGGTCTGAGGGTGTCCACATCCACACACTTCTGCCCACATTGTTGACACTTTGCAAAAACTTCGTTTTGAGGTGTTAAAGCATCCTCCCTATAGTCCTGATCTTGCTCCATCGGACCTTCACCTATTTGGTCCTCTGAAAGCAATCCTACGAGGATGAAAATTCACTTCTGATGAAGAAGTGAAGACAGAGGTGCATTCGTGGCTCGCAACTCAGCCTAAAACGTTTTTTTAATGAGGAAATGCAAAAGCTTGTTCACAGATGGACAAAGTGTATTGAAAAGCCAGGAGATTATATCAAAAAATGATGAATTTGTCTTTTCTAAAAGTTAATTAAAATAAATTCTACAGCCAGAGTACGGATAATTTTTGACTCACCCTCATATGTATAAATGCAGCAGATTCATTTTATTGTACAGTGGAAACAACACAACAGTGTAAAGCAATTGTACTCCAATAAAGATCTGGGCAAAAAAACTTCCTATACACTTCCCAATTCTTATTTTTGATAATTGTATTATTTTTCACTTTGTCCATTTTAATAACTTTTATATTTTGTTTTGAGCCTTTAAGTCCCTAATTGTTTAGTCTTCATTCCAGTTATAAATCAGTTTGTTGTTCACTGTCATTCATTATACTAAAACTTTTCTGTTTCTGCTTTATTATTATTCATCTCTTACATTATCTTTCAGCACTGTAATTATTCTAATGAAGGCCCTTGTGTTCCCTTCCATACATTCTTTCATGTGTGAAAAGGTATACAAATCACCTTTTTTATTTTTAAAGCTCTTTATTGGAATTTAATTGCTTTACACTGTTGTGCAAATTTCTGAGGTACACCAAAGTGAATCAGCTGTATTTATGCATATATCCCTCCCGTGACTCCCTCCCATCCTCCCTATCCTGGGCCTCGAAGTCATCACCCATCATTGAGTTTATCTCCTTATGTTATGCAGGAACTTCCCACTAGCTATCTATTTTACGTTTGGTAGAGTATATATGTCAATGCTACTCTCTCACTTCATCCCAGCTTCCTCTTTGCCGCCCCCACACCCTGTGTCCTCAAGTCCGTTCTCTATATCTGCATCTTTATTCTTGCCCTGTCACTGAGTGCATCAGTATCATTTTTTTTTTTTTAGGTTCCAAATATATGGGTTAGCATACGGTATTTGTTTTTCTCTTTCTGGCTTACTTCGCTCTGTATGACAGACTCTACATCCATCCACCTCATTACAAATAACTCAATTTCATTCTTTACTATGGCTGAGTAATATTCCATTGTATATATGTGCCACATCTTCTTTATCCATTCATCTGTTGATGGGCATTTAGGCTGCTTCCATGTCCTGGCTATTGTAAATAGTGCTGCAATGAACATTATGGTACATGTTTCTTTTTTGGATTATGGTTTTCTGGGGGTATATGCCCAATAGTGGGAATGCTGGGTCATATGGTAGTTCTATTTTTAGTTTTTTAAGGCACTCCCAAACTGTTTTCCATAGTGGCTGTAGCAACTTACATTCCCACCCACAGTGCAGGAGAGTTCTCTTTTGTCCACAACCTCTCCAGCATTTATTGTTTCTAGATAATTTATGTCCATTCTGACTGGTGTGAGGTGATACCTCATTGTGGCTTTGACTTGCATTTTTCTAATGATTAGTGATGTTGAGCATTTTTTCATGTGTTTATAAGCCATCTGCATGTTTTCTGTGGAGAAATATCTATTTCGGTCTTCCACCAATTTGTGGATTGAGTTATTTGCTTTTTTGGTCTTAAGCTGCATGAGCTGCTTGCATATTTTGGAGATTAATCCTTTGTCCATTGCTTCATTGGCAAATATTTTCTCCCATTCTGAGGGTTGTCTTCTTGTCTTGTTTATGGTTTCTTTTGTTGTGCAAAAGCTTTGAAGTTTCAGTGGGTACCATTTGTTTATTTTTGATTTTATTTCCATTATTCTAGGTGGAGGGTCAAAAAGGATTTTGCTTTGGTTTATGTCATAGAGTGTTCTGTCTATGTTTTCCTCTGAGAGCGTTATACTGTCTGGCCTTACATTTAGGTCTTTAATCCATTCTGAGTTTATTTTTGTGTATGATGTTAGGAGGTGTTCTAATTTCATTTTTTTTACATGTTGCTATTCAATTTTCCCAGGACCATTTATTGAAGAGGTTGTCTTTTTTCAATTGTATATTCTTGCCTCTTTTGTCAAAGATAAGGTGCCCATGTGTGCGTGTGTTGATCTCTGGGCTCTCTATTCTGTTCCATTGATCTATATTTCTATTTTTCTGCCAGTACCATACTGTCTTGATCACTGTGGGCTTGGAGTATAGTTTGAAGTCAGGGAGCCTGATTCCTCCAGCTCCGTCTTTCCTTCTCAACATTGCTTTGGGTATTCGGGGTCTTTTGCTTTTACATAAAATCATAAAATTTCTTGTTCTAGTTCTGTGAAAAATGCCACTGTGAATTTAATAGGGATTGCATTGATTCCATAAATTGCTTTGGGTGGGATAGTCATCATCACAATGTTGATTCTTCCAATCCAAGAATATGGTATGTCCCTCCATCTGTTTGTATCATCTTTGATTTCTTTCATCAGTGTCTTGTAGTTTTCTGCATACAGGTCTTTTGCCTCCTTAGGCAGGTTTATTCCTAGGTATTTTATTCTTTTTGTTGCCATGGTAAATGGGAGAGTTTCCTTAATTTCTCTTTCTGCTCTTCCATTGTTAGTGTATAGGAATGCAAGAGATTTCTGTGCATTAATTTTGTATCCTGCTACTTTACTAAATTCATCAATTAGTGCTAGCTGTTTTCCAGTAGAATCTTCAGGGTTTTCTATGTATAATAACATGTCATCTGCAAAGAGTGACAATTTTACTTCTTTCCAATTTGGAATCCTTTATTTCATTTTCTTCTCTGATTGCTGTGGCTACAACTTTCAAAACTATGTTGAATAATAGTCGTGACAGTGGGCACCCTTGTCTTTTTCCTATCCTTAGAGGGAATTCTTTCAGTTTTTCACCATTGAGAATGATGTTGGTTGTTGGTTTCTCATATATGGCTTTTATTATGTTGAGGTAACTTCCTTCTATGCACATTTGCTGGAGAATTTTTATCATAAATGGATTTTTAACTTTGTCAAAAGCTTTTTCTGCATCTATTGAGATGATCATATGGTTTTTGTCCTTCAATTTGTTTATATGATGTATCACATTGATTGATTTGAGTATATTGAAGAATCCTTGCCTTCCAGGGATAAACCCCACTTGATCATGGTGTATGATTTTTTTAATGTGCTGTTGGATTCTGTTTGCTAGTATTTTGTTGAGGATTTTTGCATCTATAGTCATCAGTGATATTGCTGTGTAATTTTCTTTTTTTGTAGTATCTTTTTCTGGTTTTGGTATCAGGGTGATGGTAGCCTCGCAGAATGAGTTTGGGAGTGTTCCTCCTTCTGCTCTATTTTGGAAGAGTTTGAGCAGGGTAGGTGCTAGCTCCTCTCTAAATGTTTGTTAGAATTCACCTGTGAAGGCATCTGGCCCTGGGCTGTTGGGAGATTTTTAATTACAGTCTCTATTTTCGTGCTTGTAATTGGTCTTTTCATATGTTCTATTTCTTCCTGGTTCAGTCTTGAAAGAGTGTACTTTTCTAAGAATTTATCCATTTCTTCCAGGTTGACCAATTTATTGGCATATAGTAGCTTGTCGTAGTCTCTCATAATGTATTTCTGTGGTGTTGGTTGCTACTTCTACTCTATCATTTTTAATTCTGTTGATTTATGTCTTCTCCCTTTATTTCCTGATGAGTCTGGCTAACGGTTTATGAATTTTGTTTATCTTCTCAAAGAACCAGCTTTTAGCTCTGTTGATCTTTGCTGTTGTATCCTTCATTTCTTTTTCATTTATTTCTGATCTGATCATTATGATTTCTTTCCTTTTGCTCACTTCGGGCTTTTTTTTTTTGTTCTTCTTTCTCTAATTGTTTTAGGTGTAAGATTAGGTTGTTTAATTGAGATTTGTCTTGTTTGTTAAGGTAGGATTGTTTTGCTCTAAACTTCTGTCTTAGAGGTGCTTTTGCTACATCCTGTAGGTTTTGGATCACTGTATTTTCATTGCCATTTGTTTCTAGATATTTTTTTATTTCCTCTTTGATTTCTTCAGTGATTTCTTAGTTGTTTAATAACGTATTGTTTATCCTCCACGTGTCTGTATTTTTTACAGTTTTTTTTCCTGTAATTGATATCTAGTCAATTGATAATTACATCATGGTCAGAGAAGATGCTTGATATGATTTCAATTTTCTTCAATTTACCAAGGATTGATTTGTGACCCAAGATGTGATCTGTGTGCACTTGATAAGAAAGTGTATTCTGTATATTCTGTAGTTTTTGGATGAACTGTCCTATAAATAACAATTAAGTTGAGATGGTCTAATGTGTCATTTAAAGCTGTGTTTCCTTATTTATTTTTTGCTTGGATGATCCATCCATTGGTGTAAGTGGGGTGTTAAAGTCTCCTACTCTTATTCTGTTACTGTTGATTTCCCATTTTATGGATGTTAGCATTTGCCTTATGTATTGAGGAGCTCCTATGTTGGGTGCATAGATATTTACAGTTGTTATATGTTCTTCTTGGATTGATCCCTTGATCATTATGTAGGGTCCTTCCTAGTCTCTTGTAATAGTCTTTACTTAAGTCTACTTTGTCTGATATGAGTATTGCTACTCTGGCTTTCTTTTAACTTCCATTGGCATGGAATATCTTTTTCCATGCCCTTACTTTCAGTCTTTGTGTTTCCCTAGGTCTGAAGTGGGTTTCTTGTAGGCAGCATACATAATGGTCTTGCTTTTGTATCCATTCAGCCAGTCTGTGTCTTTTGGTTGGAGCATTTCATGCATTAACAATTAAGGTAATTATTGACATGAATGTTCCTATTACTGTTTTCCTAATTGTTTTGGCTGTGTTTTTGTAGGTCTTTTCCTTCTCTTCTCTTCTCTGTAAGTGTTTCCTCCCTAGAGAAGTTCCTTTAGCAATTGTTGTAAGGCTGGTTTTGTGTTGCTGGATTCTTTTCACTTTTGCTTGTCTGTAAAGCTTTTGATTTCTCTGTCAAATCTGAATGAGATTTTTGCTGGGTAGAGCATTCTTGGCTTTAGGTTTTTCTCTTTCAGGACTGTGTATCCTGCCACTCTCTCCTGGCCAGCAGAGTTTCTACAGAAAGATCAGCTGTTATTCTTATGGGTTTTCCCTTATATGTTATTTGTTGCTTTTCTCTTGCTGCTTTTAATATTTTTTCTTTGTGTTTAATTTTCATTAATTTGATTAATATGTGCTTCAGTGTGTTTCTCCTTGGGTTTATTCTGTATGGGACTCTGTGCTTCTTGGACTTGGTTAATTATTTCTTTTCCCATGTTGGGGAAATTTTCCACTATAACCTCTTCAAATGTTTTCTCAGACCCCCCCCCCTTTTTTTTTCTTCTTCTGGGATGCCTATGATTTGAATGTTAGTGTGCTTAATGTTGTCACTGAGGTTTCTGAGGCTGTCTTCATCTCTTTCTATTCTTTTTTCTTTTTCCTGCTCTGTGGCTGTTATTTCCCCATTCTATCTTCCAACTCACTCATTCTTCTGCCTCAGTTATTCTGCTCTTTATACCATCTACAGTATTTTTAATTTTAGTTATTGTGTTGTTCATTAGTGTTTGTTTGCTCTTTAGTTCTTCTGAGTCCTTATTAACTGTTTCTTGTATTTTCTCTATTTTCTTTTCAAGATTTTGGATCATCTTTACTATCATTACTCTGAATTCTTTTTCAGGCATTTTTCCTATTTCCTCTTCATTTATTTGATCTTGTGGGCGTTTATCTTGCTCCTTTGCCTTCAAGGTGCTTCTTTGTTTTCTCATTTTGTCTAATTTATAGTATTTGCTGTCTCTTTTCCCTATGCTGCCTAGTAGTAACTCCTCATGTTTCTGTTCTCTGCCCCCTGTGGTGGGGTTTGTCCAGTGTCTTGAGTAGGCTTCCTGGTGGGAGTGTCTGGTGCCTGCTTTCTGGTGTGTGGATCTGAGTCTTTTCTCTCTGATGAGCAGGGCCATGTCAGGTGGTTTGTTTTAAGGTATCTGTGAGGTTCATATGGCTTTAGGTATTCTGTGTGCTGATGGGTGGGTTTGTGTTCCTGTCTTGTTTGTAGTTTGGCATGAGGTATCCAACACTGGCAATTGCTGGCAGTTGAGCAAAACCAGATCTTTGACTCTGATAGAGGTCTCTGTGAGAATTCTTTGTGGTTAATATTCCCTGTGGCTGAGGACTGTTTAGTGGTCTAGCATCCTGGACTCAGTGCTCCCTCCCCAGAGCCTCTGACTTGACTTCTGGTTGAGGTATCCAGACTCCAGACGTTGCTCATCCCAGCAATAAATGGGATTAAGAAAGACTATCCAAACCCCAGACTAATGGTAAATGTTTAAGTCAAACAAAGAAATACCAAATCAAGGAAACACGTACATGCACAAGAAACATAAAAACAGAACCCAAAAGAACATAAAACACTAGAAAAACCAGAGAGAAGAACCCCAGGATGCAGTCAAACAATTAAATAGGAAACTAACAAAAATTCAAAACAAAAACAAATGAACAAATCCTGGGAACCTGTGAAAACAAGGACCAAATATAAAAGGGACCAAATAGAAACAGGGAGCAAGTATAACAAAGAGAACAACCAGATAGGCTGAAGATCCTCAAAATGAAATCAAAAAATTTTAATTAGAAGTAAGACAAAGAGATAAGCTAATAACAAAAAGCAAAGCAGTGTGTCATCTGAAGAATAAAGCAAGGAAACAGAGCAGACCAATGGTATCAATTAAAAGTATAATAAGAAAAAATAAAATGAAAAGGAATAGAACACAGAGCAACAGAAGAGCATAGTATTCCTGGAAATATAAAAAGAAAAAGAAAAATAAAATAAAATAAAATAAAATAGAAATGTATTAAAGATAAAAAAAGAAGAGAGGGATGATAAACTCAGCACTACAAAAAAGCTGGCTAGAAACAGAAATATATAAAAGGGCTAAAAATAAAAATAAAAGTAAAAAATAGAATTAAAAATATGTTAGAAAACGTGAAGATTCCTTAGGACTAATATCGTAAAAACCAAAATCAAACCAAAACAAAGCAAAACCAAGAAAAAAAAATGCTGGAACTGACCACATAATGGATCAGATCAATAGAATCAATAATAATTCTGTTTCCTTAGGGTCTCAGCTGTAAGAGTCCTTGGCGTCTCTGCTATAAATGTACACATGTCTTGAGCCTCAGGCCACCTTCACCTCCCCAAGAAGCCCTCTTCTGCCTCTGGGTTGGACTCTGGACCTGCTGTGGGTCCTATCAGGTCCACTTAGGCTATTCCTGTGTGTGCTTTCTCCCACAGTCCACAGCCACCAGAGCTAGACCTTTTTCATTTGTGGGGACATTCATTGTGTACTCAGATATTCCAAAGACATAGGGTCTACCTAGCTGATCACAAGGATTTAGTCTGTAGCATGCATATCTGATGGAAAGATTTTAGAAACTCTTCCTTAGTCCCCCATCCCTGGTGTTCAGCTTGATTTGTCCCTGCTTCTGCGTGTGGTCTAACCACCAGAGTCTGGTCCTGAGGCTGCCTTGGAGCTCTTTGGGCCTGCCTCAGTGAGGGTTTCCTTTATTGTTCATCTGCAGATGCAGGTGTGTGGGGTGAGAGAGGCTTTGATAGTGGCTCCTCTCCCTGTGTGTGACTCAACAGTAGCACCCTGCTTGGATGGCAGGAGCCCCAGGGATGACACAAAATTTGCAAGGATGCTGGTGGCCATGGGTATAGGAAATCTGGCCTTAGTGTGGTTCTTTACTGGTGACCGGCACAAGGTGCCTGATGGGCAGCACTCAGGGGCTTTTTTTTATTACTCTGGGACCAGCAGAGCTTCTTTTATTGATCATTTGTAGGCGCTGGTGTGTGGGGAGAGAGAGGGTACAATAGTGTCTCCTTCCCCTGTGGGTGAGCCAGCAGTAGCCCCCTGCCTGGGTCGCAGGAGCCATAGTGGTGGCGGTGGCAGTGCCTGTTGCAGAGGGAAGCTGGGGGGCTCAGGTGTAATAGGAATGTCTCCACAGTTGTCCTTCTCTGCAGCCTTCTTCTGGCTCTCAGCAGCAGGCACACCAGTCCAGCCCCACCCCCCCCGGAACTGTTTCTATCCCTTGTTGACTGCGACAGCCAGGCCCTGAGGGGGCCTCCCTTTGTTCATCACAGGTTCAAAAGAGAGGCTACAACAATGTCTCCTTCCCCCTGCTTGTGGGTCAGCAGTAGCATGCCACCACCATGGCCACCCAGCTTTCTGCGGTAGGCATTCTCCACTGTGGATTTCTTCCCTCCTGTCCCCTCAGTTCATCTGCCCACAGCCAACAATGTTTCTCACCCTGAACCAGTTCTCCAGTTCCCACATTCCAGCTCCCAGACACCCTGTACAGCTGTGAACCCATGTCTCAGTCCAGGACATGCAGAGCAGTGGTATGGACCCTCTGTGTGTTTCTCACTCTTTCCCATCTGCCACAGATCGGCTGCTTCTCCCTCTTTGGATGGTCCCAAATGCTTCCCTTCCAACCCAATCAAATTCTCCATTGGAGCAGGGGTTTCCTGGTCAGATAAGGGGGTTTCCCTGAATTCGGCAATCTCTCCTCTGTTTCAGCTTCCCCCACCCCAGGGTGTAGAACCTATCCCTTTCCTTTCTCCCCCTCTTCTTTCTCCTTTTTTTCCCCCTCTGCCCTACCCAGTTATGTTGGGATCTTTGCAATCCTTTTTGGTGTCCAAGGTCTTCTGCTAGTGTTCAGCTGGTTTTCTGTGGGAATTAGTGCATCTTTTGATGTATTCCTGATGCATCTGTGGAAAGATGCACTCCATGTCCTTCTACTTCACTGCCATCATTTTCCTCTCTCATATGATTTTTTAATGTTGAGGTTAACTTTGATCACCTGGCTGAAATAACGATTGGCAAGTTTCTTCACTATAAAGTTACTCTTTTTTCCCACAGTTCCATACTTTACTGTTTGGAATGAAGTCACTATAAGCAACCCACACTTAAGGAATGGAGACTATGTTCTATCTCCTTGAGTGTGGAACTTCTACATATATGTTTGGAATTTTTCTGTGTGGAAAATTTATCTATTCATGCCCTCCATATATTTTCTTCAATCACTTATTTATGTTAGTATGAAATCATGGATATGTATTTTATATTTTGGATTTAATATTTTTATATTTGGATTTAATATTTATATTTGGATTTAATATTTTATATTTTGGACTTAATATTTTTCAAATTGTTTCAGCTTTGGCCATTAGGACTCTTTCAGTTGGCTCCTGTGTCTCTTTGACCTACCTCCATCATTGATCTTTTTTAGTACTTCCTCACTTTGTGGCACTACAAGATGATCTTTATTCATCTTGTATATTTCTTGTCTCAGTCATAGAATTGGTCATTTCTCCAAGTAAGCGTGATTCATTTTACTGGAGAATGATATTAGAAATCAGGGTCTGGGCATGAGGTGGCTGAGGTTATTCTTACTTTTTTTCTTTGTATGTTGTTTTCCTTCATCTTTCTAGTATGTTTCCTAGCCCCACAATGGTATTTTTTTTAGTTCTCCATTCATTTCCTAAGCTCTGAAATCTCTCCTTTCCTACATTTTGTTGTTCTAACTTCCTGTCTTTGAGCTCCTGTCTAATTGAATGCATATTATGGATAAATTCTTCTGTATTGTACTTACTTAAGTACTTACAGAGAATAGTTGTCTTTTCTTGGGTAATGCTTCTTTCTTGGCTTTTCTATTCTCTACTCCTTCTTCAAGGTTAGCCAATATATTGATTTCCAAGCATAGATTAGTTTTGCCTGTTTTAGTAATTTGTATAAATGGAATCAAGCAGGATATATTATTTGATGTCTAACTACTTTCACTTAATATTTGTGTGATTCATCTTGATTGATGTGTGTGGTTGTATATTACTAATTTTCATATATATTTCATAATATATAGTATTATATTAATATAACATAATTGATTTGTCCATTTCACTATTTGTGAGCATTTTATTCATTTCAAGAGACTAGAGAGAGAGAGACTAGTAATAGATCCATTTACCCTTGTTACACAAGTTCCCCATCCTATCTAAGAGTCTGTCTAGATGAAAACCTGTCACATGTAGAAGTCCATGAACAAGAAACCTGAGAGCCCAAAGTCATGTGATTATTGGGAATCTAGCAATGATTTAAGGACATGCAAATAAAATACTTGACCCAATTGTGTGAGGATAATGTCTGAATGAACGTGTATGTCATTTGAACAATTGTGAGGTATACAAAGATATACTCTGAATACCTCATTGTGGGTGTTCTACATCTGATTAAATCAGATGAAATATAGAGTGAACATGTATAACATCTTAAAGTGTGAGATGTCTAAATGTGTGAGTTACATCTTAATAAATGTATTTTAATCTGAGAAGTGATTGTGATATCTAATCAAGATTTTAACCTTAGAATAAGTATTTTCCATTTTCCTGAGTGTGAGGAACACTTCAAATACTATGCATACGTATTATCTAAATGTGACTTTTTGAATATGTAAGTGACATCCGAATGCATAGTTTAAATGAAATGAACATGTCATCTGAATGAATGTGTGAGACAACTGAATGAGTATGATGACTGAAAGTATTATAACTTCTCAATGAGTATTTGGCATTTGAGAGGGTGGTATTGCATTTTGCTGCATGTATGTGATATCACAATGAATGTGTGATAGTTGAGAGTAACATTGTGTATATAACATCTGAATATTTTTCTCGTATTGTCACTGAGTCCAAGATTGCTCTGCTTGCCACACAACAAGCCAATAAATTGGGAGATGAGGCATTGAGGTGAAGAATGGTGACTTTACTCAGAAAGCTGGGAGTCCGAGAAGATGGTGGACTAATATCCTAGAGTACCATCTTATTGGGGTCTGGATACTAGTTTTTTTTTTATAGAACAGAGAGAGGGAAGAGGTAAGGAAGTAAAGTAAAAAGGCCATAAGTCTCACAAAACATCATGGTTTGACCAGCCTCAAGAAGGGGATGTGTTAATTACTTTGTTCTTGCAGCCACTCACAGGTGGGCAGGATCAGAATGTTTCCCTGTGAGCTGAACAAAGGCATTTTAGTTTAACATTTAGGCAGAGGGGCAGGGTTCCCTGAGGGAGGCTGTTATGTATGCCGATGGCTATAGACAACATCATTTTGGTGATTATAGTAACAAAAAGCAAAAGAGAGCAAAGGTTAAAGTAAAAGAAACAGATCCAATGTGGAGTCAGATTTTGTTCTTCCCTGTTAGAATATCTCAGTCCATAAATACTGAATGTATGTATATGGCAAATGAATAAGCAAGCTGATCATCTGAACTTGAGTGTTAAACATCTGACTTAGGGTGTGTTTCATCTGAATGTGTGAATAATATCTAAAAGAATGTAAGTAGCAAGTATATACCTATGATAACTAAGGTACTATAAGTGAAGGATTGTGTGCCATATCTAAAAAGTATATGGGAAATATCTGTGTGTCTTTGATATCTGAATTGGTGAACAGGTTCCAAATGAATGTAACAAAAGAATAAATGGTTGTAATAGCTAAATGTATATTGTAACTGAATCTGTGAGAAACATTTATTTAATTCCTTCAAACTATTTGTTGCATACCTATTGCATGCCAAGCACTGTATAAATGCTGGGGGTAGAGCAGTGAGCATGAAAGAAGGACAAATGAGTTCATGTGATATTTGAGTGTAATATCTTAAGGAATAATTGTGATCACAGGGAAAATTTTTAATATCTTGAATAAGTGAGTTTTCAATATAAACATTTAACTTTGGAATGATTTAATATTTAAATAAAAGATGAAAGTATAGAGATTTATCACATACCCTCACCCAGTTTACTCTAATGTTATCATCCTAAACAATTATAACTTCACCACATTTGTCAAAACTAATAAATTAACCTTAGCACATTACTAGTAACTAAATGACAGAATTTATTCAGATTTCGCTGTAGCAGGAATCAGCAGTAGGAGACAGGACATTGAAGCTATAAGCAGGAAACAATGTTTATTGTACCAGTACAGGCTCAGCGGATTCATATCCAAAGGCTGAGCCCCAAACACAGTGGGTCATGGCCTTATATACTTTCGTTAAACTCCTATACATTGGAATTCTTTGTGTCCCAAATAAGGTAACAAGCAAAGGAGCATATAACCTGATTGGGTACTTCCCCTTCTATGGCCTCTGGGCTGTTGCTAAGTTACAGAGTTAGGCAGGAGTTACATAGTAACAGAGTTATGCAGGAACCATACAAGAGGGGCTTCAGAGTTAATGGGCACATAAAGACAATGGCAGGATCCAACTGCCTTCCTTTCTAGTTGAGTCATGGTCTCCGGGTCCTAGTGTTACTTTGTTCTGGGGGAGCTCCCACATCAGCAGGTTTTTCCTACCAATATTCCTTTGCTGTTCAAGTGTCCAATCTTGGTACTATACTGCAGTTAGTCATCATATCATTTTTTGTCCTATAGAATCAACCATTGCAACCAGAAGCTGTGGTTCCTTGTACTGGAGCATATATTCAGAAATCTAGATCTGGGTAGGGGTGTGCACATTGCTGCTTCTATGCCCTCTCAGTGGAAAGATCTCAGTAATATATGCATGTATACTAATCCATGTATGCACACATATCTATAAATAGATATAGACGAAGGTATATAGATATATGTATTCAAACATGAGTTCCTATTGATGTCTCTGACTCTAACATCAAAGGCTTCATTCTAGCCTTCCACCTTTGTTTATTTGTAACTTCTTTTGACATTTGGAGACCTGAGTACACATAATGCAGTTTCAGAATTGCTAATTTACATCTCTGTGATAAATTAACAGAGTACAGTGTTTATATATAATCATGAAGTTCTTTTTTGTTTTGTTTTAGTCTCTCTAATACCTATGCAGTGGTATTTGATAGTTTTAATTTTCATTTCCCTGATGGAAAATGATGCTGAACATCTTTGCAAATGCTTATTTGCCATTCATGTATCTTCTTTGGTGAGAAGTCTATTTAAATCTTTTCCCCATTTTTAAATTGGGTTGTTTAATTTCCTCTTGGTAAATTTTAAATGTTCTTTGTATTTTTTAAATGCAAGTACATTGATAGATATAGGATTTGCAAATATTTTATACAAACCTGTGATTTGTCTTTTCATTCATTTAAGGGTATCTTTAGAAAAGCTCTTAATTTTGATGAAGTCTAATTTATTAATATTTTTCTGATGCTGGTACGGTATCTAAGAAATCATTGCCTAACCCAAGGTCACAAAGATTTTCTTCTGTGCTTTACTATGGAAGTTTAATTGTTTTAAGGTATATGTACATTCTATTCTGCAAACTTGTGTGTGTATCTTTTCATCTTGATTAATTACTGTAGCTTCAGAGTAAGTTTTGAATTGGGTAGTGTGAGTTCTCCAATTTTATTCTCTTTGTAGGTTTTTCCTTATATGAAGCTTTTTGTCTTTTAATATAAATTTTAGAATCAGCTTGTTAAATATCTACCAAAGCAAGCTTTCTAGGATAATAGTTGGGATTACATTGAATCTATAGATCAAATTGGGGAGAAATGATATCTTAACATTATTGGATACTTCAGTCCATAAACACAGAATATCTCTTTCCTTGTTTAAATATACTTTAATTTCTTTCATAAGTTTTGTAGTTTTCAGCATACAAATCTTGCACATTATGTTGTTAAATTTACACCTAAGCACTTCATCTGTTAAAGAATTGTTAAATAAGCAAGTCTTTTATTTTCTTCCAGTTTTATTGATTGACATACAGCATATATAAGTTTAAGGTGTATAGCATAATGATTTGACTTACATACATCATGAAATGATTACCACAATAAATTTAGTGAACATCCATCATCTCATACAGATACAAGCAAAAAGAAAAAGAAAAAAAATTTTCCTTGTGATGAGAGAGCTCTTAGATTTACTCTTTTCAAAATGTCTTTTATTATTAATTTTATTTATTTATTTATTGGCTGCATTGGGTCTTCATTTCTGCATGTGGGCTTTCCCTAGTTGTGGCTAGCAGGGACTACTCTTCATTGCAGTGTGCAGGCTTCTCATTGTGGTGGCTTATCTTGTTGTGGAGTGTGGGGTCTAGATGTGCAGGCTTCAGTAGTTGTGGCACACAGGTTTAGTTGCTCTGCGGCATGTGGGATCTTCCCAGACCAGGGCTCGAACCCATGTCCCCTGCATTGGCAGGCATATTCTTAACCACTGTGCAACCAGGGAAGTCCCTAGATTTACTCTTAACAACTTTACATTAATCATGTTGTACATTAGAACTGCAGTATTCATCTTTTTTAAAATTGTATTTATTTATTCATTTATTTATTTATTGGCTGTGTTGGGTCTTTGTTGCTGCCTGCGGGATTTCTCTAGTTGTGATGAGTGGGGGCTACTCTTCGTTGTGGTCTGCATAATTTTCATTGCAGTGGCTTCTCTTGTTGCAGAGCATGGGCTCTAGGTGCACAAGCTTCAGTAGTTGTGGCACATGGGCTCAACAGTTGTGGCTCATGGGCTCTAGAGCGCAGGCTCAGTAGTTGTGGCACACGGGCTTAGTTGCTCTACGGCACGTGGGATCTTCCCAGACCAGAGCTCGAACCCGTGTCCCCTGCATTGGCAGGCAGATTCTTAACCACTGTGCCACCAGGGAAGTCCCTGTAGTATTTATCTCATAACTGTAAGTTTGTACCTTTTTGCTATTTTCATCACCTTACAAATATATTACATTATTATTGAGTATATTCTTCCCACTGTATAATTCATCACTATAACTCATTTATTTTGTAACTGGAAGTTTGTACTTCTTCATTTCCCTCACATATTTCATTCATTCCCCCACCCCTCTTCCCTCTGGCAACCATGTGTTTGTCTCGGGGTATCTATGACTGTTTCTGTTTTACTATGTTTGTTCATTTGTTTTGATTTTTAGATTCCTCATATAAGTGAAATCACATGGCATTTGTCTTTTCTGTATGGCTTATTTCAGTTAGCAAAATACCCTCTAGATCCCTCCATATTGTCACAAATAGCAAGATTTCATTCTTTTTTATGATTGAGTAATATTCTATTATATATATTATATATGTGATATATATATGTATTATATATATACCACATCTTCTATATCCATTTATCTAATGATGTGAACTTAGGTTGCTTCCTTATCTTGGAAATCGTGAATAATGCTGCAATGAATATAAAGGTACTTACATCTTTTCGAATTAGTGTTTTTGTTTTCTTTGGGAAAATACACAGAAGAGGAAATTGCTGGTCTTAGGATCATTTTATTTTTAATTTTTTGAGGAACTTCCATAATGTTTTCTGTAATGGGTGTGCCAATATATATTCCAACTAACAGTGCATGAGGATTCCCTTTCCTACACATTTTTGCCAGAACTTGTTATTTGTTGTCTTTTTGATAATAGACTTTCTGATTCGTGTGGGGTGCTATTTCATTGTGGTTTTGATTTGTATTTCCCTGATGATTAGTGATGTTAAGCTGAGCATCTTTTCATATGTCTGTTATCCATCTGCATGTCTTCTTTGGAAACATGTCTATTCAGGTCCTTTGCCCATTTTTCAATCAGGTTGTTTGAGGGTTTTTTGTTGTTGAACTATATGAGTCCTTTGTATATTTTGAATATTAACTCCTTTTGGATATATTGTTTGCAAGTATCTTCCCCCATCCAGTGGAAAGCTTTTCATTTTGTTAATATTTTCCTTCACTGTGCAAAAACTTTTTAGTTTGGTGTAGCACCACTTGTTTATTTTTGCTTTTGTTTCCCTTGCCTGAGGAGACATATCCAAAACAATACTAAGACCAATATAAAAAGCATACTGTTTATGTTTTCTTCTAAAAGTTTTATGGTTTCAGGTCTTACATTTAAGTCTTTAATCCATTTTGAGTTTTTATTTTTCTCATATGGTGTGAGAAAGTATTCCTGTCTGATTCTTTTGCATGTAGCTGTCCACTTTTCTCTGCACCATTTATTCAGGAGGCCATCTTTTCCCCATTGGATATTCTTGCCTCCTTTGTCATAGGTTAATTGACATGTAAGTATGAATTTATTTCTGGGCTTTCTATTCTGTTCCATTAACCTATGTGTCTATTTCTGTGCTGGTATATACTCTTTTGATTATTGTGGCTTTGTAGTATAGTTTAAAATTGGCGAGAGTGATACCTCCAATTTTGTTCTTCTTTCTCAAGATTATTTTGGCTATTTGGGGCATTTTGTGTTTCCAAACAAATTTTAGAGTTATTTGTTCTAGTTCCATGATAACATCCATTTTGATAGAGATTACATTGACTCTGTAGATTGCCTAGGTAGTAAGGTCATTTTAGCAATATTAATTATTCCAATCCATGAGCACACTATCTCTTTCCACTTGTTTGTGTCAACTTCAATTTTTTTCATCAGTGTCTTATAGTTTTCTGAGTAGACATCTTTTACCTTCTTGGTTAGATTTATTCTTAGGTGTTTTATTCTTTTTCATGCAATTGTAAATGGGATTTTTGTCTTAATTTCTTTTTCTGGTAGTTTGTTCTTAGTGTATAGAAATGCAACAGATTTTTGTATATTAATTTAGTATCTTGCAACTTTACTGAATTAATTTATTAGTTCTCACAGGGTTTTTTTTGGCATCTTTAGACTTTTCTATGTATAATATCTTGCCTTCTACAAACAGTGACAGTTTTACTTCTTCCTTTCCAATTTGGATTCTTTTTTTCTTTTTCTTGTCTGATTGCTGTGGCTAGGAATAAAATGGCTAATGTGGGCATCCTTGTCTTATTTCTCATATTAGAGGAAATGCTTTCAGCTTTTCACAGTTGAGTATGATGTTAGCTGTGGGTCTGTCATATGTAGCCTTTATTATGTTGAGGTATGGTCCCTCTATGCCCACTTTCTGGAGAGTTTTCTTTTTATCCTAAATGAATGTTAAATTTTGTCAATATCTTTTTCTGCATCTATTGAGATGATCATATGATTTTTATTCTTCAATTTGTTAATGTGGTATGTCACATTGACTGATGTGCAGATATTGAACCATTCTTGCATCATGGGGATAAATTCTGTTTGATCATGGTGTGTGTGTGTTTTTTTAATATAATGTTGAATTCAGTTTGCTTTTTTTTTTTTTTTTTTTGAGGATATTGCATCCTCAAAATATTCATCATTGATAGTGAGCTTTTAGTTTTACATCAGTGATGGAGCAGCTTCAACCTATTTCTACTTTTGGCATCTTTCAAATTGGGTCTTAGATTTGTGCTGGAGGCTGGAGGTCTGAGATTAGGACCAGCACAGTCAGGATCTGGGTTGCTGGGAGAGGCATAGTTGAGGTGGTGGAGTAAGAAGACTTAAGCTCACCTCCTCCCATGGACACACCAAAAGTACAACTATTTACAGACCAACTTTTGATGAGAACATCCTGAAGAGTAGCAGAAAAGATTTTTCACAACTATAGACACAGAGAAGGAACCATAATGAAACGAATAGGAGTGGAGATGCAGTAATTCAAGACCCACATCCCCAGGTAAGTGACCCACAAACAGAAGGATAATCAGAATTGCAGAGGTTGTCCCCAAGGAATGAAGGGTCTGAGCCTTACATCAGGTTCCCCAGTCTGGGGGTCCTACACCAGGAAGATGAGCCCCCAGAAATTCTGGCTTTGAAGGCCACTGGGGTTTGAATACAGGAGAATTGGGGGGCCACAGGAAACTGATTCCACTCTAAAAGGACACATGCAAAATCTCACATGCCCTGAAACCCAGTGCAGAAGCAATAGTTTGAAAGGAGCTTGCGTCAGATCCACTTGCTGATCTTGGAGAAGCCTCCCTGAGAGGTAGGAGGCTGATGGGATTCCCCCTAGGGACACAGACACTGGCAGCAACCATTTTGGGGAGCTTGTTCTACCACAAAGACATTGGGGCTGGGAAGTAAAATTTTGGAATCCTCTCTCTAGACTATTACTGCCTGGACCTAGCCAGGCCCACCAGCTGGTCAGCACCAATCCCAAGACTCCCTGAGTTGAGCAACCAGTCCCTTGGGTACTCACCCATGCCCATCAGTGGATCAGCATCAGTTCCAGTCTCCCCAGCAAGCTGCCCTGGGACCTGGCACCAGACACTACTAGGCTGGGGACAACCTCAGGACTTTTAAGGCCCATCCCTGCCAACTAGCAGGTCAGAACCAGCTCTGGGATGCCTCCCCATGATGCAGGATGTGCAACCAGGTACCCCAAGACACAGGCCCACCTGCCAGAAGGCCAAACCAACCCCAAGAGGTTCAAAGCCAAGACCAGCTCACTAGGGGGCAGGCATCAGCTCTGGGACAACATGAGCCACACATTTGGCTGCTCCAGGACCAGGCCCCACCCTCTAGCAGTCTGGCACAAGCTCAAGGACCCCCCAGGCCCCTCCACCAGCCACAGAAAGACCTAGCCTTCCCTACCAGAAGCCAGTAGGCTCTGCAATAGACAAGGCCTAACAGCCAACAACGTTGGGGACTAGCCTTACCTATCATTGTGCCCACAGTTGTTGACCTTGTCCCAACAGAAGGGCCCACTCCAGCCCACATAGGGGCTAGATCAAGTAGTTCTGGTGACCAGAGGGGAGTATACTTCTGGGTCCCATAGTATATCTCCTATATAAAGCCCCTTCTCCAAGCTCAGTAAACATAACAACCTACCTAAAACATACATATAAACAGAGAATTAGGCAAAATGAGGTGACATTTTGTTGCTTTTTATTTTCCCCTCAGAGAAGTCCAGTTTCAGGGTGCTGAACACTTTTAGCTGTCACTTGTCTGTAAAACTCCTGATAATCCCTTCAAATCTAAATGATAGGCTTGCTGGATATACTTGGTTGTAGGTTTTTCCTTTCATTACTTCAAATAGATCATGCCACTGTCTTCTGGCCTGTAAAACAAATAAAATGTTCCAAGTGGAGGGACAAAATAAAAACCCAGAAGTTGAATTAAGCAAAGTGAAGATAAACAATCTACCCAATAAGGATTTCAAGATAATGATCAGAAAGATGCTCAAAAACTCAGGAGAAGAATGGATGAGCACAGTGAAAAGTTAGAATTTTCTAACCAAGAATTAGAAAATATAGAGAAGAACAAAATGGAGAGGAAAAATGCAATAACTGAAATAAGAAATACACTAGAAGGAATCAACATAAGTTGATACAGAGGAAAGATCAGCAAACTAGAAAATAGAGTAGTGGAAATCACTCAAGCTTAATAGAAAAAAGAATTTAAAATATGAGGACAGATTAAGAGATCTCTGGGACATCAAGTATAGTGACATTTACATTATCTGGGTCCTGGAAGGAAAAGAGAGAGAAAAGGGCAGACAATTTATTTGAAGATATAATAGCTAAAAACTTTCCTAACCTTGAAACAGACATCTAGGTCCAGGAAGCACAGAGAGTCTCAAATTAGATCACACCAAAGAAGACCACACCAACACATATTGTAATTAAAATGGCAAAAATTAAAGATAAAGAGAAGATATTAAAAGCAGCAGGGGAAAATCAATGAGTTATGTACAAGGGAACTCCCATAAGGCCATCAGCTGACTTTTCAGCAGAAATTTTATAGGCCAGAAGGCAGTGGCATGATCTATTTGAAGGATGAAAGGAAAACCTACAACCAAGTATATCCAGCAAGCCTATCATTTAGATTTGAAGGAATTATCAAGAGTTTTATAGACAAGTGACAGCTAAAAGTGTTCAGCACCATGAAACTGGCTTTACAAGAAATGTTAAAGGAACTTCCCTAAGAGGAAAATAAAAGGCAACAGCTAGAAATATAAAAATTACAAAAGGAAAAATCTTATTGCTAAAGGTAAGTATACAGGAAAGTTAGTAGATCAATCTTGTATAAAGCTACTAGGAAGGTTAAAAGAAAAAAATATTTAGATGGTTTATCCACAATAAGTAGTTATGGGTTATGCAAACAAAACATGTAAAATATGATGTCAAAAACAGTAAATGTGAGAGAAGGCGAGTAAAAATGCAGAGTTATTGGCATGCATTCAAACTTAAGAGATCATCAGCTTAATCAACTATATGTGTACATATACTATGTAGATATATATGATATATATGTGTGTGTGTGTGTGTGTGTGTGTGTATATATAACTATATACAAACATCATGGTAACCACAAACCAAAAATATATAACAGATACATAAAAAAGAGAAAGGAATCCAAACATAGCATTAAAAGTAATCAATCACAAGGGAAGAGAGCAAAAAAAGAAGAAAGGAAGAAAAAAGAACTACAAAACAACCAGAAAACAATTAATAAAATTACAATAAATACATACCTATCAATAATTACTTTAAACATTAAAGGACTAAATGCTCCAATCAAAAGACTTTAAAACAAAGATTGTAACAAGAGACAAGGAAGGATATTACCTAATGATAAAGAGATCAGTCCAACAAATCTTATGTAACAATTGTAAATATCAATATATATGCACCCAACATAGAAGCACCTAAATATATAAAGCAAATATTCACAGACATAAAAGTTGACAGTAACACAATAGTAGTAAGGGATTTTAACACCCCACTTACATCAATACACAAATCATCCAGACACAAAATCAATAAGGAAACAATGGCCTTAAAGAATACATCAAGCGGCAGTTTAGGATGGCGGCGAAGTAGAGGGACGTGGAATGCATCCCTCTCCACAGATGCATTGGGAATGCACCGAAGGACACAATAATTCCTACAGAGAACCAGCTGAACACCAGCAGATGGCCTCGGATACCAGAAAGGACAGCAAGGAGCCCGACATAACCGGTAGGGAGGCACCTACGACAGCTCAAAGAGGGTGAAGCGGCAGAGCTGTGGCAGATGGGAGGGAGTGAGAAACATACGGAGGGTCTGCACCGCAGCTCAGCGTTCCCAGACTGAGATGTCAATCCACAGCTGAACAGAGGGTCGGGGAGCAGGAGCGTGGGAACCAGAGAGCTGGTTCAGGGTGAGAAACATTGTTGCCAGTAAGGTGACAGACCGAGAGGACAGGAGGGAAGAGGTCCGTGGCGAGGAGTGCCTGCCCCTGAGAGCTGCCCGGCCACGATGGCAGCTGGAAGCTGCAGGCTCACGGGTGGTGGGGAGGAGCCGCGCATAGCCTCTCTCTCTCTTTCGGGCACCTCTGCAGCAGGCAGTGAAGAGACGCCCTGCTGGCCACCTAAGGCACTCAGGGATAACAAGCACCCTCAGGCACTTAGGAGGGGCTAGATTAAAACCCCTTGGAACGCCAGCAGCAGGGAGGCTGCCAAGAAAAAAAAAAAAAACCCGAGAGAGGCCCAACTCTAAGACTTTCTGTTTACACCTGAGCCACTGGCGTCCCTCTGCAACAGGCACCTCCAAGCCCGACTGAAACAACAGTGCGCCACTGCTCACTCACTCCCAGGGGAAGGAGCCACTATTGTACCCTCTCCCTCCCCACACACCGAAGCTTACAGACAAACAATAAAGGAACCTCTGCTGGTCACAGAATAATGCAAAAAAAACGAAGGTGAGTAGGACACTTACAGCTGAGACGCTAAGGAAACAGAAATATTAGTATTGATTCTATTGAACTGGTCCATTTTGGGATGAGTTCTGGATTGTTTTTTCTCTCTCTTTTTTTTTCTTTATTAATTATGATCTTAGTCCTAAAGGATCTACAAGTTTTATAACATGACTTTTTTAATGATATTTTTTATTCTATTTTCATTTTTTTGCCTTTTTATATACTTCTAAATCTAGCTAAGTTTTTGGTAGTACGGACAATATATCTCTCATACTTTCCTTTCATCCCTACCTTTTATACATTTCTATTCCTTTCTTTTTATTTGCATATTTCCAATCACACCATGCTCTTCTGTTCCCCATTCTTCCAGCCATTTTAAGTTTATTTTATCTTAACATACTTATAAGCAACTCTATCGATCTGCTCAGACTCTTGCTCTATTCTCCAAATGATGCACCACCTTGGTATTTAATATTAGGTTATTGTCATTATCTTAGTTCTTAGTACAACTGTCTAATTTCATTCTGAGAATCTCCATTCTGTCTGGTGGTACTCTAGCTCTTTTCTATATTTGATCCTAGCTTACAAAATCTCCCTGGATTAGTGTTTGTATGTGTAAGATGTTATTTGTTTGTTTGCTTGCTTTTGCTTTTGTCTCTGATTTGTTCTGTTTCAGTTGTCAATTTCTGTTGGGTTTCTCTTTGAATATCTGATAGCACACTGGGGTTCTGTCAGGTCTTTCTAGAGCCTTATGTCCTAATGGATTCAGTAATTGTGTGTCTTATACATGTATGTGTTTCCTAGACTGAATATTTGTTTAATCCAATACTTGGACATTAGTCTGAGGCTTCAACAGTCTTCTATAAACACCTCTATCGCCAGGACAAGCAACCCCAAAAGTTTGGACAACCATGAGGAAACAAAGAAACACCATGCAGGCAAAGGAGCAGGAAAAAAACCCACAAGACCAAATAAATGAGGAGGAAATAGGAAAAATGCCTGAAAAAGAATTCAGAGTAATGACAGTAAAAATGATACAAAATCTCGATACCAAAATAGAGAAAGTACAAGAAACAGTTCATAAGAACTCAGAAAAACAAACAGCAATGGATAACAAAATAACTGTAATTAAAAATGCTCTAGATGCTATAACCAGCAGAATGACTGAGGCAGAAGAACGAATAAGTGAGTTGAAGATAGAAAGGGGGAAATAAACGTCACAGAGCAGGAAAAAGAAAAAAGAATAAAGATAATAGAAGACAGTCTCAGAGATCTCAGTGATAACATTAAGCATACCAACATTCGAATTATAGGCAATCCAGAAGAAGAAGAAGAAAAGAAAGGGTCTGAGAAAATATTTGAAGAGATTATAGCAGAAAACTTCCCCAACATGGGAAAGGAAATAATTAACCAACTCCAAGAAGCACAGAGAGTCCCATACAGAATAAACCCAAGGAGAAATACACCAAGTCACATATTAATCAAACTAACGACAATTAAACACAAAGAAAAAATATTAAAGGCAGCAAGAGAAAAGAAACAAATAACATATAAGGGAAAACCCATAAGGATAACAGCTGACCTTTCTACAGAAACTCTGCAGGCCAGAAGGGAATGGCAGGATATACTGAAAGTCCTGAAAGAGAGAAACCTACAGCCAAAAATACTCTACCCACCAAGAATCTCATTCAGATTTGAGGGAGACATCAAAAGCTTTCCAGACAAGCAAAAGTTAAGAGAATTCAGCACCACCGAACCAGCCTTACAACAAGTGCTAAAGGAACTTCTCTAAGTAGGAAACACAAGAAAAGGAAAACACCTACAAATACAAACCCAAAACAATTAAGAAAATGGTAATGGGAACACACATGTCAATAATCACCTTACATGTAAATGGATTAAATGCTGCAACCAAAAGACACAGACTGGCTGAATGGATACAAAAACAAGACCCTTCTATATGCTGCCTACAAGAAACCCACTTCAGACCAAGGGATACATATAGACTGAAAGTCAAGGGATGGGAAAAGATATTCCATGCAAATGGAAGTCAAAAGAAAGCTGGAGTAGCAATACTCATATCAGACAAATTAGACTTTAAAGTAAAGCCTATTACAAGAGACAAGGAAGGACACTACATAATGATCAAGGGATCCATCCAAAAAGAACATATCACAATGGTAAATATCTATGTCCCCAATATAGGAGCACCTCAATACATAAGGCAAATGCTAACAGCCATAAAAGGGGACATCGACAGTAACACAATGAGAGTGCGAGACTTGAACACCCCACTTACATCAATGGACAGATCATCCAAACAGAAAATAAATAAAGACACACAAGCTTTAAATGACACATTAGACCATCTCGACTTAATTGATATTTATAGGACATTCCATTCAAAAACGACAGACTACACTTTCTTCTCAAGTGCACACAGAACATTTTCCAGGATAGATCACATCTTGGGTCACAAATCAAACCTTGGCAAATTCAAGAAAATTGAAATCATATCAAGCATCTTCTCAGACCACAATGACATGAGACTAGATATCAATTACAGGAAAACAACTGCAAAAAGTACAAACACATGGAGGCTAAACAATTCACTCTTAAACAACCAAGAAATCACTAAAGAAATCAAAGAGGAAATCAAAAAATATCTAGAAACAAATGACAACGGAAACACAACAACCCAAAACCTATGGGACGCAGCAAAAGCAGTTCTAAGAGGGAAGTTTATAGCAATACAGTCCTTCCTTAAGAAACAAGAAAATTATCGAATAAACAAACTAACCGTACACCTCAAACAACTAGAGAAAGAAGAACAAAGAAACCCCAAAGTGAGCAGAAGGAAAGAAATCATAAAGATCAGAGCAGAAATAAATGAAAAAGAAAGGAAGGAAGCCATAGCAAAAATAAATAAAACTAAAAGCTGGTTCTTTGAGAAGATTAACAAAATTGATAGACCATTAGCCAGACTCATCAAGAAAAAAAGGGAGAAGATGCAAATCAACAGAATTAGAAATGAAAAAGGAGAAGTAACAACGGACACCTCAGAAATACAAAAGATCATGAAAGACTACTACAAGCAACTATATGCCAATCAATTGGATAACCTGGAAGAAATGGATACATTCTTAGAAAAATACAATCTTCCAAGACTGAACCAGGAAGATATAGAAACCATGAACAGACCAATCACAAGTATGGCAATTGAGGCAGTGATTAAAAATCTCCCAACACACAAAAGCCCAGGACCAGATGGGTTCACGGGCGAATTCTAACAAACATTCAGAGAAGAGCTAACATCTATCCTTCTCAAACTCTTCCAAAATATTGCAGAAGGCGGAACACTCCCAAACTCATTGTACAAGGCCAGCATCACCCTGATACCAAAACCAGGCAAAGATGTCACAAAAAAAGAAAACTACAGACCAATATCACTGATGAATATAGATGCAAAAATCCTCAACAAAATACAAGCTAACAGACTCCAACAGCACATTGAAAAAATCATCCACCATGATCAAGTGGGGTTTATCCCTGGGATGCAAGGATTCTTCAATATACGTAAATCAATCAATGTGATACACCATATCAACAAAGTGAAGGATAAAAACCATATGATCATCTCAATAGATGCAGAAAAAGCTTTTGACAAAGTTCAACATCCATTTATGATAAAAGCTCTCCAGAAAATGGGCATAGAAGGAAATTACCTCAACATAATAAAAGCCATATATGAAAAACGAAAAGCCAACATCATTCTCAATGGGGAAAAACTGGAAGAATTCCCTCTAAGAACAGGAACAAGACAAGGGTGTCCACTCTCACCATTAGTATTCAACATAGTTTTGGAAGTTTTAGCCACAGCAATCAGAGAACAAAAAGGAATCCAAGTTGGAAAAGAAGAAGTAAAATTGTCACTCTTTGCAGATGACATGATATTATATATAGAAAACCCTCAAGACTCTACCAGAAAACTGCTAGCACTAATTGATGAGTTTAGTAAAGTAGCAGGATACAAAATTAATGCACAGAAATCTCTTGCATTCTTACACACTAACAACGGAAGAGCAGAAAGAGAAATTAAGGAAACTCTCCCATTCACCATTGCAACCAAAAGAATAAAATACCTAGGAATAAACCTGCCTAAGGAGGCAAAAGATCTGTATGCAGAAAACTTTAAGACATTAATGAAAGAAATCAAAGACAACACAAACAGATGGAGGGACATACCATGTTCCTGGATTGGAAGAATCAACATTGTGAAAATGACTGTACTACCCAAAGCAATGTACAGATTCAATGCAATCCCGATCAAATTACCAATGGCATTTTTCACAGAACTAGAGCAAGAAATCTCACGATTTGTATGGAAATGCAAAAGACCCCGAATAGCCAAAGCAATCTTGAGAAGGAAAAATGGAGTTGGTGGAATCAGGCTTCCTGACTTCAAGCTATACTACAAGGCCATAGTGATCAAGACAGTATGGTACTGGCACAAAAATAGAAAGGAAGATCAATGGAATAGAATAGAGAACTCAGAAGTAAGCCCAAACACATATGGGCACCTTATCTTTGACAAAGGAGGCAAGAATATACAATGGAAAAAAGACAGCCTCTTCAATATGTGGTGCTTGGAAAAACGGACAGCAACATGTAAAAGAATGAAATTAGAACACTTCCTGACACCATACTCAACAATAAACTCCAAATGGATTAAAGACCTACATGTAAGGCCAGACACTATAAAACTCCTAGAGGAAATCATAGGCCGAACACTCTATGCCATACATCAAAGCAAGATCCTTTTAGACCCACCTCCTAGAATCATGGAAATAAAATCAAGCATAAACAAATGGGACCTTATGAAACTTAAAAGCTTTTGCACAGCAAAAGAAACCATAAACAGGACAAGAAGGCAACCCTCAGAATGAGACAAAATATTTGCCAATGAAGCAATGGACAAAGGATTAACCTCCAAAATATAGAAGCAGCTCATGCAGCTTAATACCAAAAAAGCAACTAGCCCAATCACAAATTGGCAGAAGACCTGAATAGACATTTCTCCAAAGAAGACACACAGATGACCAACAAACACATGAAAAGATGCTCAATATTGCTAATCATTAGGGAGATACAAGTCAAAGCCACAATGAGGTATCACCTCATACCAGTCAGAATGGCCATCATTCAAATATCTGGAAACAACAAATGTTGGAGAGGGTGTGGAGAAAAGGGAACTCTCCTGCACTGTTGGTGGGAACAAAAGTTGGTACAGCCACTATGGAAAACAGTTTGGAGGTTCCTTAAAAAACTAAAAATAGAACTACCATATGACCCAGTAATCCCACTCCTGGGCATATACCCAGAGAAAACCATAATCCAAAAAGAAACATGTACCCCAATGTTCATTGCAGCCCTATTTACAATAGCCGGGACATGGAAGCAACCTAAATGCCTATCAACAAATGAATGTCTAAAGAATATGTGGCATACATATGCAATGGAATATTACTCAGCTATAAAAAGAAATGTAATGGAGCTATATGTAATGAGGTGGATAGAACTTGAGTCTGTCATACAGAGTGAAGCAAGCCAGAAAGAGAAAAACAAATATTGTATGCTAACTCATATATATATATGCAATCTAAAAAAAGAAGAAAATGGTACTGATGAACCCAGTGACAAGACAAGAATAAGGATGCAGATGCAGAGAATGGACCGGAGGACACAGGGTTGGGGGGGCGGCGAGTGAAGGGGAAGCTGGGACGAAGTGAGAGAGTAGCATAGACATACATATACTACCAACTATAAAATAGATAGCCAGTGGGAAGTTGCTGTATAACAAAGGGAGATCAACTCGTTGTTGGGTGATACCTCAGAGGGCCGGGACGGGGAGGGTGGGGGGGGGAGTTGAGGGAGGGAGGGAATATTGGGATGTGTGTATAAATACAGCTGATTGACTTTGGAGTACCTCATAAGCTGGTGCAAGAGTGTAAAGCAATTATATTCCAATAAAGAGCTTAAAAAATAAAAATAAAACCCTATTTTCTAACTGAATGTCATAAAAAATATTGCAATGTTTTCTTCCAAGAGTTTTTACAACTTTAACTTTTACAGTTATGTTGATGATCCACTTCGAATTAATTTTTGTGTAGTGGTGCAACTTCACTGTTTTCCAGGTGGATATCCAGTTAACTTAGTAAAATTTGTTGGAAAGACTGTACTTTCATTATTGAATTTTCTTGCTACCCATGTAGAAACTCAATTGACAATAAATGTAAGGATTAATTTCATGCTCTCAATTCTATTCCTTTAATCTATGTGTCTCTTCTTGTACTACTGTAGCACTGTCCTGATTACTATAGCTTTGTAGTAAGTTTTAATATTGGGAATTATGAATCCTTCAAATTTTTTCATCTTTTTTTGAGATTAATTTGGCTATTCTGTGTCCCTCGAATTATCATAAAATGTTAGGATCAGCTTGTCAATTTTTGCAAAATTGTCACTCTTTGAATGATATTTAAATTTATCTCTATATTAGTTTGAGACTATTGTAAATGTAAACTTGATTTTTGGATTGTTCATTCTTAGTGGATAGGAGTGTAATTAATATTTGTATTGATTTTCTATCCTGAGACTTTGCAGAATTTATTTCTAATAATTTTAGTAATTACTTTGAATTTTCTATATACAAGATCATATCACTGCAAATATAGATATTTTAATTAAGCTTTCTAATCTAGATGCATTTTCTTTCTTTTAAGTTTTCTTTTGCCAAGTACTGTCTAAAATATCCAGCACAATGTTGAAAATAAGTTAAGTGGACAAACTTCGTTGTTCTTAATGATAGGTGAAAGTATTCAGTTTTTGACATGAATTATGATGTTAACTGTGGGGATTTTTTTTGGTAGATGACCCTTGTATGATTAAGGGTGTCCCTGTCTATTTCTAGCTGTTTGAATGATTTTATCATGAAAAGATGTAAGGTTTTGTAATGTGCTTTTTTTTTTTCTGTTTCTATTGAGATGATTATGTGATTGTCCATTATTCTATCACTGTGGTGTATTACATTACTTAATTTGGGGATGTTAAACCCACTTCCCATTACTGGGATAAATTTCACTTGGCCATGTTGTATAAACCTTTTTAAATGTAGCTGAATACAGTTTGCTGGTATTCTGTTAAGGATTTTTTACCTTTATATTCATTAACGATATTGTCCTAAAATTTTCTGTTTTTGTGATATCTTTGGAGTGGCATTGGTATAAGAGTAATATTGGCCTCATAGAATGAGTTAGTGTTGCATCCTCTTTTATTTTTTGAAAGATTTTGTGAAAAACTGGTCAATATTCTCTATTAAATGGTAGAATTTACTAGTGAAGCCATCTGTGCAAGGGATTTTCTTCGTGGGAAGTTTTTAAATTACCATTTTCAAAGTCGTTGTTTGCTATAGGTGTATTCAGATTCTTTATTTCTTCTTGAGTTGAGTTTTGTAGTTTGTGTCTTCTAGGAATTTGTCCATTTCATCTGTTATCTAACTTGAAGGCATGAAACTGTTCATATATTTCCTTATAATCATTTTACCTTCTGTAAAGTTATTAGTGATGCCTCACTTTCATTTCTGATTTCAGTAATTTGAGTTTTCTTTTTAAAATTTTTCATTCTAGCTAGAGGTTTGTCAATATTGTTGATCATTTCAAAGAGCCAATTTTTGGTTTCATTGATTTCACTTACATTTTTCTAGTGCTTCCTTCATTTCTTTTTTTGTTTGTTTGTTTTTTGATCTTTATTGAAGTATAATAGCTTGACACTGTTGTGCCAGATTCTGCTGTATAACAAAGCGAATCAGCTGTGTGTGTATATATATATATATATCCCCATATCCACTCCCTCTTAAGCCTCCCTCCCACCCTCCCTATCCCACCCCTCTAGGTCATCAGCAATCATTGAGTTGATCTCCCTGTGTTAGGCAGTTGCTTCCCACTAGCTATCTATTTTACAGTTGGTAGTGTATAAATGTCAATACTACTCTTCCACTTTGTCCCAGCTTCTCCTAATATTTATTATTTCCTTCTTTTTGCTTGTTTTAGGTTTAATGTATTCTTCTCTATCTGGTGTCTCAAGTTTCTTTCTAATATAGGCATTTAGAGATATACATTTCCCATTAAGCACTGTTTTAACTTCATTCTGTAAGTTTTATTATATTACATTTTTACTTACTTTGAAGTTTTTCTAATTTCCGTTGGGATCTTGGCTTTGAGTCAAATGTTATTTGTGAGTGTGTTGATTTGTTTCTATGTATTTGTGAATTTTCAGGATTTCTTCCTGTTACTGATTTTTATTTAATTCCATTGTAGTCAGACAATACATTTTGTATGCATTCAGTCCTCTCAAATATATCAAGGTTTGTTTTATTAATTTAATTAATTATTTGTTATGGACCAACCTAGAGAATGTTCCACATGTGTGTGAGAAGAATGTATATTTTCCTGACGTTGAGTAGAGTGCTCTATAGATGCTGTTAGATATAATTGGTTTATAGTGTTTTTCAAGTCTTCTATGTAATTGATAATTTTCTTCCTAGTTTTTCCACTCATTATTGCAAGTGGGGTATTTTAGTCTCCAAATATTATTTATTTGCCCCTTTCTCCTTTCAATTCTGTCAGTTCTTTCTTTATCCAATTTGAGGCTCTGTTGTTTGGTCAATATATATTTGTCATTGTTATTTATTTGTGATTGATTGATGCTTTTATCATTATAAACTATTCTTTTTGTCTCTAACAAAAAACTTTTATGTGAAAGTTTATTTTTCTTATATTAACATTGCCACTTCAGCTTTCTTTTGGTTATTCTTTCATGGCATAACTTTTTCCATTCTTTCAACCTATTTCTATCTTTTAATCTAAAGCATATGTCTTGTACAGAGCACATAGCTGGATTTTAAAAATTCCTTTCTACTGATATCTGCCCTTCAATTGGAGTGTTTATTCATTACCAGTGTAATTACTGATAAGATTGTTTTTACATCTATGATTTTATTTTTTCCTATATTTTTAGTCTCTATTATTCTTTTTCTCCATAAATGCTTCTTTTGAATTAAATATTTTCTAGTAAATCAGTTTTTTAGTTTTACTATATTTTTGAGTTATTTTCTTAGTGGTTGACTTGAGGATTATGATTAGTATCTTAGCTTATAACAATCTAATTGTAATGAACACTAATTAGTTTAAATACTATAAAGAGTCTCTGCTGCAATGTAGCTTCATTTCCTTCCCTTTCTGTGTGTTATTGTCAAACAAGTTATATCTTAATACATTATATGCCCATCATAACAGTTTTATAATTATTGTTTTATTCACTTGTCTTTTAAATCAGATTGGTGAGAAAATGAGCTTGAATGAAAAATACATTTATACCGTCTTTTATATTTACCTATGTAGTTTCTTTAATAGTTCTCTTTATTTCTTCACTTGGATTCAAGGTGACATTTAGTGCCCTTTTTAGTTAAGCCTGTAGGATTCCCTTTAGTATTTCTATAGAACAGTGTTGCTAGTGACAATTCTCTGTTTTGTCTATCTGGGATGTCTTAATTTCTCCCTTTTGAATGAATGTTTTGCTGGATATAGAATTCATGGTTGACTCTTTCTTTCTCTACTTTCAGAAGGTTACCCCACTACTTTCTGGCCTCCCTGCTTTCTGATGAAATAGCAGGTGATAATCCATTGTGTATCCCTTATATGTCATGCGTCACTTTTCTCTTGTTCCTTTCATGATTGTGTCTGTCTTTGCTTTTGACAGTTTAACTATGACAGGTCTAGGTGTGTATCTACTTGATTTATCTTACTTGAAGTTAATTTGTCTCCTTGGGTATGTAAATTAATATTTTTCATCAATTTTGAGAAGTTGGCTATCATTTCTTCAAATATTCTTTCTTTTCTTTTTAAAATAAATTTATTTATTTATTTATTTATTTATTTATTTATTTATTTATTTATGGATCGTGTTGGGTCTTTGTTGCTGTGCACAGGCTTCCTCTAGTTGTGGTGACTGGGGGCTACTCTTTGCTGTGGTGTACGGGCTTCTCATTGCAGTGGCTTCTCTTGTTGTGGAGCACAGACTCTAGCCACATAGGCTTCAGTAGTTGTGGCACATAGTCTCAGTAGTTCTGGTTCATGGGCTCTAGAGTGCAGGCTCAGTGGTTATGGCACGCTGGCTTAGTTGATCCGTTGCATGTGGGATCATCCCAACCAGGGCTCAAACCCGTGTCCCCTGCGTTGGCAGGCAGAATCTTAACCACTGCACCACAAGGGAGGCCCTCTTTCTTTTCTTTAAAACCACTTTACTGTGGTATGATCAACATGGAAAAAATTGTACATCTTTAACATATACAACTTGACACGTTTAAGGATAAGTATGTAGCCATGAAACATAACCATCATTTCCAAAAGTTTTCCCTTGCAGCCTCTATTATTTTTTGGTAGTATGAATGCTTAACATAAGGTCTACCATCTTAAGAAATTTTAAAATACAGTATTGTTAGCTATAGGCACTGTGATATATAGTAGATCTTCAGAAATTATCTTGCATTACTGCAATTTTGTACACTTTGACCATAACCTCCCCATTTCTCCCTCTTCTCCTGGCAACTACCATTGTACTCTGCTTCTATGAGGTTGACGATTTTAGATTCTACATGTGGCTAAGATCATACACTATTTGTCTTTCTCTGTCTGGCTTATTTCACTTAGCATAATGTCCTCTAGGTCCATCTATGTTATCACAAATGGCAGAATTTCCTTCTTCTGTAAAGGCTGAATATTATTCTATTGTATGTACATACCATGTTTTCCTTAGTCATTCATCCAATGGTAGCTATCTAGGTTGTTTCCATATCTTGGTTATTGTGAATATTGCTGTGATGAACATAAGAGTGCAGGTATATATTTGAAAATCATGATTTCAAACCCTTTGGATAAATATCCAGAGGTGGGATTTCTGGATCATATGATAGCTCTATTATTATTTTCTTTGAGAAACCTTTGTATTGTTTTTCCATAATGAATGTACCAACTAACATTCCCACCAACAATGTACAAGGGCTCCCTTTTTTTCCACAACCTTGTTAACACCATTTGTTGTTTTAAAAATAATACCTGTCCTAACAGGTATGAAATGATATTTTGTGCTTTTGATTCTCAATTTCCTGATGATTAGTTGAGCACTTTTTTATCTAGGTGATGGTCATTTGTACATCTCCTTTGGAGAAAAATCTGTTTAGGTTCTTTGCTCATTTTAACTGAATTACTTGTATTTTTGCAATTGAGTTGTGTGAGTTCCTTATATATTTTGGATATTAATCCCTTATCAGATATGTGGTTTGCAAATGTTTTCTCACAATTCACATTTTCATTTTGTTAATTGTTTCTTTTGCCATGCAGAAGCTTTTCAAGTTGATGTAGTCCCACTTGTTTATTTTTGTTTTTGTTGCATGTGCTTCTGGTGTCATAGCCAAGAAATCAATAAGACAAATCTCAAGTATATTTTCCCCTATGTTTTCTTCTAGGAGTTTATGGATTCAGGTTTTATGTTTAAGTCTTTTATCCATTTTGAGTTGATTTCTGCATATGATGTAAAATACAGTCCAGTTCCATCCTTTTGCAAGTGAGTATCTACTTTTTTTCAACACAGTTTATTGAAGAGACTATCCTTTTCCCATTGTGTACTCTTGGGGCACTAATAAAAAATTATTTGACTGTATATATGTGAGTTTATTTCCAGGCTCTCTATTTTTTTCCATTGGTCTATATGTCTGATTTTATGCCAGTATCATACTGATTTGATTACTATGCTTTTGTAATATAATTTGAAATCAGGAAGTGTGATACATTCATCTTTGGTCTTCTTGTTATGATTGCTTTTGCTATTTAGGGTCTTTTGTGGTTTCACACGTATTTTAGGATTGTGTTTTCTATTTCTGTGAAAAATACCATTGGAGTTTTGATAGGGATTGCTTTGAATATGCAGACTTCTTTGGGTAGTATGGACATTTTAAGAAGATTAATTTTTTAATGTATGAACATGAGATGTATTTCAATTTATTTGTGTGTCCTTCAATTTCTTTCATCAATGTTTTATATTTTTCTGAGTACATGCATTTTACCTCCTTAGATTTATCCCCAAGTGCTTTACTTTTTGATTTAATTGTAAATGGAATTACTTTCTTAATTTCTCCTTCTGTTTGTTGTTATTGTATAGAAATGCAACAGGTTTCTGTATATTAATTTAGTATTCTGTAACTTTAAAGAATTCATTTATTAGTTCTAATAGTTTTTTGTTGGCATCTTTGAGTTTTTTATATATAGCATCATGTCATTTGCAAATAGTGGCAGTTTTACATCCTCCTTTCCAATTTGGATACCTTTTTTTCCAAACCTAACTGTATCCAGCTTTATTAAAGATATTTTTCATAAATAATCATGGTATTTCAAGAAAGACATGGGCAGACAATTGTTAACAGTATACAACAATTTTCAAACTCCCTTTTTCAATGGACTACTAAAATCAGAAAACCACTATAAAACCCAATGAAATCTTCGTGTGATGCTCTGAACAGGGAAAGTTTAGAGCGTGAGTTGACATTTCACATTTATCAAGTTATTTAACAACTTTTCGTGAGCCCACCTGACTTTCAGGAAATGGAAGTGAAAATGACAGAAGTATCAATCTGAAGATCCAAAATCTAAAAAAGGAACTGCTGCTCTTTTGAGGGATGCCATCTCAATGGTGACACTGGAAAGTCCTGATTGCCTGACATACTAGTAACCAATTTTGGGGGGTCAGGTTCCAACAGGTTTTTTGGTTTAAGGGAGTTAAGTCTATGCTGAAGGTGGAGAAAGAGAGGAGGACATAAAAACTAATTTTAGTTTTTCCACACCACGAGGTGTTTGTGCCAAGGTGGCTAATGTGGGTCAACATCAAGGAATCCCTCCTTCCTGGGAACCAAGAGGAAGTTTCTCAAAACTAGACAGGAAAGGTGTCTTTTCTCCACATCAGTCCAGCTTCGGAGACATTCTACTAGCGACATGTGCCCTTCCCCCAAAACACAGCAATGAAGTGTTCTGTGTACTAACAACATAGCTTAAAAGAAAGTAAAACAAAATTCTGCATTTTAATAAAACGATAAAAATTGTATTTCAAATTAGTGTCACCAGAAGTACACAGATATCAAAAATGCACACAATTCACTTGGCAACTCCAGCACCTTCAGCTTTCTGTGTCTGGTCTGTTTTGGCATCTCCATTTTCTCCAAGGATGGTTATTCCCATCCTTGCCAGCATCAGCTTTCCCTTTGGGTACATTCTCTCTCTTCTTTGCAAGGGGCCTTTTCAGGCTTGGGCTCTGGCTTTGAAGGAGCAGGTTTAGCAGATAACCTTGGATCTTCTCTGTGGTTCATCCTTCACCTTTGCTTTATTTCCTTTATCATCTCCTTCTCTTTCTCTTGGGCATGGTGGTGATGGTGGTGGGACGTAGGCCCTGAACACAAGGATGCAGTGGTGCATGGGCTTTGGTTGTTTCAGGGGTCACTCTTGTCTCTTCTTCACATTGCTCCTGGATACCTTTTATTCTTTTTCTTGCCTAATTGCTGTGGCTAGGACATCTAATAATAGGTTGAATAAAAGTGGTAGGCATCCTTGTCTTGCACCTGATCTTAGAGGAAAAGCTTTGATTTCACCAATGGGTATGATATTAGCTGTGTCTTTACCATATATTGTCTTTATTATGTTGAGGTATGTTCCTTCTATACTCATATTGTGGGGAGTTTTTATCATGAATGGAAGCTGAATTTTGTCAAAAGCTTTTTCTGCATCTATTAAGATGATCATGTGAGTTTTATCCTTTGTTTTGTTAATGTGGTGTATTACATTGATTTACTGAAGTTAAGCCATTTTTACATCCCTGAAATAAATCCCACTTAATCATGGTGTATGATCTTTTTAATGTATTGTTGAATTCATATTGCTAATATTTTGTTGAGGATTTTTGTATCTGCATTCATCCAGGATATTGGCCTATAATTTTCTTTCTTAATAGTGTCTTTGTCTGGTTTGGCATAAGGGCAATGCTGGCCTCATAAAATGAGTTTGGGAGTGTTTCTTTCCCTTCAATTTTTTGGAATAATTTGAGAAGGATCTGTGCTAACTCTTCTTTAAATATTTTGTAGGATTCACCTGTAAGCCATCTGGCCCTGAACTTTTGTTTTTTTGAAGTCTGATTCAATTTCCTTACTAGTAAATGTGCTTTTTAGATTTTCCCTTTGTTCACAATTCATTCTTAGAAGATTGTGTATGTCTAGAAATTCATCCATTTCTTCTAGGTTGTCTAATTTCTTGGCATATAATTGTTCACAGTATTCTTTCATGATCTTTTCTATTTTGTGGTATTGGCGGTGACTTCTTTTCTTTCATTTCTGATTTTATTGATTTGGGCTTTTTATTTTCTTGATGAGTCTGTCTGCAAGTTTCACAATTTTGTTTATCTTGTTGGAGAAACATCTTTTAGTTTCATTGATCTTTTCTACTTTTTGTCTCTATTAATTTATTTCCACTCTCATCTTTATATTTCCTTCCTTTTAATTTTGCTCTGTACTTGTTTTTCTTTTTCTAGTTCTTTTAAATGTACATTTAGGTTGTTTATTTGAGATTTCTCTTGTTTCTTGAGGTAGACCTCTATTGATTTGAACTTCCCTTCTAGAACTGCTTTTCCTGCATCCTATAGATTTTGGATTGTGGTGTTTCCCTTTTAATTTGTCTCAAGTTATCTTTTATTTCCTCTCTGATTTCTTCATTGACTTGTTGATTGTTTAGTAGTGTGGTGTTTAGTCTCCACGTGTTTGTGTTTTTGCAGTTTTCTTCTTGTAGTTGATTTCTAGTTTCATACATTTGTGTTGGAAAAGATGCTTGATATGATTTCAATCTTCTTAAATTTATTGAGACTTGTTTTGTGACTTAGCATGTGACCTGGCATGGAGAATGCTCTTTGTGCAGTTGAAAAGAATGTGGGGGTGGAGTCAAGATGGTGGAGTGGGAAGACAAGGAGATCGTGTCTCCCCACAAATAGACAGGTTGCTGGAGGCGAGCAGGGGACCTGAGGCCCAAACAGACTGCAGGAACCCTGGAGCAACTAGGTAGGACCTGGGGGAAGTCAGGGGTTGTGGAAGGGGAAGCCAGATGGGACCGGTGCCCCTGGGGGGTGGCTGGGTGAGGGGGTAGGTTCCTGCCTGGAGGGACTTTTGGGGGTTGGGGAGATCCAAAACCGCAACTGGGTTTCTCCCACCCAGGAGGCCTGCTGAGCTCCCTGACTTGGGAGCCTGATGGGCTCCCCAGTGGAGTCCTCCACCCTCCAAGGCCCCCTCCGGGCTGCCTGGGTCCTGGGGGTGTGGGAAGGAGGGAGGGAGGGGTAAGGAGGTGGAGAGGTGGACAGGTGGGGTGGGGGCTTTGAGATTTGGGGATGGGGAGGCAAGAGAGCGTTTCACCTGCCCTCTTGGCCAGGGAGGCCAGCTGGGCTCCCAGACCTGGTCTTTCACTCTCTGGGCCCCCCTCCAGCACGAAGGTCCTGGGGGTGTGTGGGGGAGGGGGAGAGGCAGGCAGCGGGGATGGGAAGGGATCTCTCCAGGTCAGAAGAATAGGGGAGGTGCCTCCAGGTATTCCTTCTGGGCAGGTCCTCCACCTTCCAAGGCTCCTCCCAGCTGTTGGTCCTAGAAGTACAGGAGGGAAGCAGTGTGGGGAAAAGAAGAGAGGCAGAAGAGGGGAAGGACCCACTGGGATCAGAGGATTGGGGGAGGAGCGGAAGGCATTTCCACTGCCCACTGGCCCAGGAAGCCTGCTGGGCTCCCGGACCTGGTCTCCAACTCTCCAGGGTCCCCTCCCAGACACGTTGGTTCTGGGGACATTGGGGCATGGCAAGGGAAGAGGAAGAGAGGCAGACTGGTGGTGGGACATGCCAGGAGCAGAGGACCAGGGGAGGTGTGGAGGACTTTTCTGCTGCCCACTTGGACCCAGCGGGCCTGCTGGGATCCTGAGTCTGATCCCTCAGTCTCTCTGGCTGAGTGGGTCATACAGGCATGGGAGGGAGGGAGGAGAGGAGAAGAAGAAGAGGGGCAGACAGCAGTGGGGGGGGGGGCAGGGGATCTTGCAGGACTGGAGGATCAGGGGAGATGCTGCAGGAAATCTCCCTACCCATTTGGCACTGGGAGGCCTGTTGCACCCCCAGGCCTGATCTTCAGTCCTCCAGGGAACCCTCTATGTCTCACTGGTTCAAGGGATGTAGAAGGAAAGCAGGGGAAAAGGGGAGAGGCAGGCAGGGGAGGGAGCCTTCTGGAATTGGAGGATCCAGGGAGGCAGAGAATGTATTTCCCCTGCCCACTAGCTCTGGGAAGCCTGCTAGGCTCACGGACCTGGTCTTTCACACTCCAGGGCCCCCTCCAGCTGCTTGGGACCTAGGAGAGTGGGGAACAGGGGAGAGGGAGAGAGGCAGACAGGGACTCTATGAGACTGACAGATCTGGGGAAGTGCTGCAGACATTACCCTAGCACAGTTGGCCCTTGGAAGCCTGTTGGGCATCAGAGTCTAGTCTCCTGCCTTCCAGTGTCCCCTGCAGCAGTGAGGGTCCTAGGGGAATAGTAGGGAGGGGATGAGGAAGAAGAGAACCCAAGGGGAAGGGACCCTCCAAGATTAGAGGACTAGGGGAGGTGTCTAGCATTTCTACCACCAACTCAGGCCCAGGGAGCCCACTGGGTACCTCAACCTGGTCCTTTGCTTCCAGGACCAGAGGCATTCTTGGGCCCCTCTGCTGCATTGGGCCTAAGCCCTATTCCCCACCACACCTAGGGCTTTTTCAAAGCATAGGCCCTGTGCAGTGCCTAACCTCCCCCCCCCCACCTGCAGCCCTCGTCTAATCCCCACCCCCACAGTCAAGGCCTTTTCTGTTTTTTTTTTCTTCCCACCTCCTCACTTAGGCTATTGAAGTTGTTTTACCTTCCAGGTGTTGCTCCATCTATTTTTTTTTAATTTTTTCTAACACATCTGTGAGTTTCTTATTATCATATTTCTTGTCTTGTTGTTGTTCTGCTGATAGCCACAGCAATCAGAGAAGAAAAATAAATAAAAGGAATCCAAATGGCAAAAGAATAAGTAACATTGTCACTCTTTGTAGGTGACATGATATTAGATGTAGAGAAACCTAAGAAGCTTCCAGAAAACTGCTAGCACTAATCGATGAATTTAGTAAAGTATCAGGATACAAAATTAATGCACAGAAATCTCTTGCATTCTTATACACTAACAATGAAAGAGCAGAAAGAGAAATTAGGAAACTCTCCCATTTACCATGGCAACAAAAAGAATAAAATACCTAGGAATAAACCTGCCTAAGGAGGCAAAAGACCTGTATACAGAAAACTATAAGACACTGATGAAAGAAATCAAAGACGACACAAACTGATGGAGAGACATACCATGTTCTTGGATTGGAAGAATCAACATTGTGAAAATGACTATCTTACCCAAAGCAATTTACAGATTCAACACAATCCCTATCACATTACCAATGGCATTTTTCACAGAACAAGAACAAGAAATCTTACAAATTGTATGGAAATGCAAAAGGCCCTGAATAGAAAAAGCAATCTTGAGAAGGAAAAATGGAGTTGGTGGAATTAGGCTTCCTGACTAAAAACTATACTACAAGGCCAAAGTGATCAAGACAGTATGGTACTGGCACAAAAATAGAAAGATAGATCAATGGAACATGATAGAGAACACAGAGGTAAACCCACATACATATGGGCACCTTATCTTTGACAAAGGAGGCAAGAATATACAATGGAAAACAGACAGCCTCTTCAATAAGTGGTACTTGGAAAATTGAACAGCTACATGTAAAAGAATGAAATTAGAACACTTCCTAATACCATACTGAAAAATAAACTCCAAATGGATTAAAGACCTAAATGTAAGGCCAGACACTATAAAAGTCTTAGAGGAAAGCACAGGCAGAACACTCTATGACATCCATCAAAGCAAGATCCTTTTTGACCCACCTCCTGGAAGCATGGAAATAAAATCAAGAATAAACAAATGGGACCTTATGAAACTTCAAAGCTTTTGCACAGCAAAAGAAACCATAAACAGGACAAGAAGACAACCCTCAGAATGCGAGAATATACTTGCCAATGAAGCACCTGACAAAGGATTAATGTCCAAAATATACAAACAGCTCATGTAGCTTAATAACAAAAAAGCAAATAAACCAATCCACAAATGGGCAGAAGAACTAAATAGACATTTCTCCAAAGAAGACATCCAGATGGCTAACAAACACATGAAAAGACACTCAACATCACTAATCATTAGAGAAATGCAAGTCAAAGCTACAATGAGGTGTCACCTTACTCCAGTCAGAATAGCCATCATCAAAATATCTAGAAACAGTAAGTGTTGGAGAGGTTGTGGAGAAAGGGGAACTTTCCTGCACTGTTGGTGGGAATGTCAGCTGATACAGCCACTATGGAAAATAGTTTGGAGGTTCCTTAAAAAAGTAAACATGGAAGTACCATACAACCCAGTAATCCCACTACTGGGCATATACCCAGAGAAAACCATAATCCAAAAAGAAACATGTACCCTGATGTTCATTGCAGCATTATTTACAATAGCCGGGACATGGAAGCAACCTAAATGCCCATCAACAGAGGAATGGGTAAAGAAGATGTGGCACATACATACAATAGAATATTACTCAGCCATAAAAAGGAATGAAATTGAGTTATTTGTAGTGAGGTGGATAGACCTAGTGTCTGTCATGCAGAGTGAAGTAAGTCAGAAAGAGAAGAATAAATCCCGTATGCTAACTCATATATATGGAATCTGAAGAAATGATCCTGATGAACCCAGTAACACTGCAAGAATGGAGATGCAGATAGAGAGAATAGACTTGAGGACACGGGGCTGTGGTGGGGGGTGTGGGGCAAAGGGGAAGCTGGGACGAAGTGAGAGAGTAGCACAGACTTAGATACACTACCAAATGTAAAATAGATAGCTAGTGATAAGTTGCTGTATAACAAAGGGTGATCAACTGGATGGTGGGTGATGCTTTAGAGGGCCAAGACACGGAGGGTGAGAGGGAGTTGAGGGAGGGAGGAGATTTGGGGATATATGTATAAATACAGCTGGTTCACTTTGGTGTACCTCAAAAACTGGTACAAGAGTGTAAAGCAATTATATTCCAATAAAGACCTTAAAAAATAAAATAAAGTTGTCAAAATTTTTAAAAAATGTAAAAGAATGTGTATTCTGCAGCTTTTAGATGGAATGTTCTCTATATATCTATAAGTCCGTCTGATTTGCTGTGTCATTTTAGGCCAGTGTTTCCTTACTGATTTTCTGTCTCAGTGGCATCTCCATTAGTGTAAGTGGGGTTCTAAAGATATTGATGATAGACATCAAAGATGACACAGATGGAGAGATAAACCATGTTATTGGATTAGAAGAATCAACATTGTGAAAATGACTGTACTACCCACAACAATCTACAGATTCAGTGCAATCCCTATCAAATTACCAATGGCATTTTTCACAGAGCTAGAACAAGAAATTATACAATTTAAACAGAAACACAAAAGACCCTGAATACCCAAAGCAATCTTGAGAAGAAAAAATGGAGCTGGAGGAATCAAGCCCCCTGACTTCAGACTATACTACAAAGCTACAGTAATCAAGACAGTATGGTACTGGCACAAAAACAGAAATATAGATCAATGCAAAAGGATAGAAAGCCCAGAGATAAACCCATGTGCATGTGGTCACCTTATCTTTTACAAAGGAGGCAAGAATATACAATGGAGAAAAGACAGCCTCTTCAAGGGACAAGTGGACAACTACTTGTAAAAGAATGAATTTAGAACGTTCCCTAACACCATACACAAAAATAAACTCGTGTATAAAAACAGATGATTGAACTTGGTGTACCCCCCAAAAAATAATAAATAAATAAAATTAAAAAATAAAATAAAAATAAAAAATAAACTCAAAGTGGATCAAAGACCTAAATGTAAGAGCTGACCCTATATAACTCTTAGAGGAAAACATAGGCAGAACACTCTATGACATAAATGACAGCAATATCTTTCTTGACCCACCTCCTAGAGTAAAGGAAATAAAAACAAAAATAAATAAATGGAACCTAGTGAAACTTAAAAGCTGTTGCACAGCAAAGGAAGCCATAAATATGATGAGAAGACAACCCTCAGAGTGGGAGAAAATATTTGCCAATGAAGCAACTGACAAAAGATTAATCTCCAAAATATATAAGCAGTTCACACAGCTCAATATCAAAAAAACAAAAAAACCAATCCAAAAATGGGCATAAAACCTAAATAGACATTTCTCCAAAGAAGACATACAGATGGCCAAAAAACACATGAAAAGATGGTCACCATCACTAATCATTAGAGACATGCAAATCAAAACAACAGTGAGGTATCACCTCACACCAGTCAGATTGGCCATCATCAAAAAATCTAGGAACAGTAAACGCTGGAAAGGATGTGGTGAAAAGGGAACCCTCCTGCACTGCTGGTCAGAATGTAAAGTGATACAGCCACTATGGAAAACAGTATGGAGTTTCCTTAGAAAGCTAAAAATAGAACTACCATATGACCCAGCGATCCCACTACTGGCCATATAACCAGAGAAAACTATAATTCAAAAAGATACATGTACCACAATGTTCATTGCAGCATTATTTACAATACCCAGGACATGGAAACAACCAGAATGCCCATTGACAGATGAATGGATAAAGAAGACGAGGCACATATATACAATGGAATATTACTCAGCCATAAAAAGGAATGAAATTGAGTTATTTTTAGTGAGGTGGATAGACCTAGTGTCTGTCATACAGAGTGAAGTATGTCAGAAAGAGAACAAATACTGTATGCTAACACATACATATGGAATTTAAAGAAAAATGGTATTGATGAACTCAGTAGTAGAGGAATAATAAAGACACAAAGGTAGAGAACAGATTGAGGACATGGGGAGGTGGGGAAGGAGAATCTGGAACAAAGTGAAAGAGTAGTATTGACATTTATATACTACCAAATGTAAAATAGATAGCTAGTGGGAAGCAGCTGCCTAACACAGGGAGATCAACTTGATTGCTGATGACTTAGAGGGGTGGGATATGGAGGGTGGGAGGGATGCTTGGGAGGGAGGCTCAAGAGGAAGGGGACATGGGGGTGTATGTATAAATACAGCTGATTTGCTTTGTTGTACAGCAGAAACTGGCACAACACTGTAATGCTATTATACTCCAATAAAGATTTTTTTAAAATAGTTTAAAAAAAAAAAAGAAAAATCTCTTCTACTCACCACAAAAATAAAAGTTCCCTACTACTACTGTATTCCTGTCAATTTATCTTATTTCTCTTAATATTTGTTTTATATATTTAGATTCTGTAATGTTGAGTGCATAAAAGCTTACAAATGTTAAATCCTCTTGTTGGGTTGACCCCTTTACCATTACGTAATGTCCTTCTTTGTCTTTTTGTTACAGTCTTGTTTTAAAGTCTATTTTGCCTGATATGAGTATTGCTAACCACTCTTTCTTTTCTATTTGCATGGATTATCTGTTTCTATCCCTCCACTCTCAATGTATGTGTGTCTGAGGTGAGCCCTTGTAGGCAGCACATAGATGGGTCTTTTTTTTTTTTTATCCATTCAGCTGCCCTGTGTCTTTTAATTCGAGCACTTATTCCATTTACATCTAATGTAATTATTCATATGTATGTACTTATTGCCATTTTGTTAATTGTTTCCTAGGGGTGGAAAGTAGTTGTCATTATTTTTTATTCCTGTCTTTTTCTTTTGGTTTCTTACTGTGTGGTTTCAAGACTCCTTTAATGTTATGTTTCAATTCCTTTCTCTTTACTTTCTGTGTATTTTTTTTAAAAGCTCTTTATTGGAATATAATTGCTTTACACTGTTGTGCCAATTTTTGAGGTACACCAAAGTGAATCAGGTGTATTTATACATATATTCCCACACCCCCACCCTCCTGAGACTCCCTCCCACTTTCCCTATCCTGGCCCTCTAAGTCATCACCCATCATCGAGTTTATCTCACTATATTATGCAGGAATTTCCCACGAGCTATCTATTTTACACTTGGTAGTGTATAAATGTCAATGCTACTCTCTCACTTCGTCCCAGCTTACCCTTTGCCCCCGTCTATGTCCTCAATTCCATTCTGTACATCTGCATCTTTATTCTTGCCCTGTCACTGTGTTCATCAGTGCCTTTTTTTTTTTAGATTTCATATATATGAGTTAGCATACAGTATTTGTTTTTCTCTTTCTGGCCTACTTTGCCCTGTATGAACCTAAATGCCCATCAATAGATGAATGGATAAAGAAGACATGGCATATATATACAATGGAATATTACTCAGCCATAAAAAAGAATGAAATTGAGTTATTTGTAATGGTGTGGATAGACCTAGAGTCTTTCTGTGTACTCAATGTAGGTTTTTGGTTTGTGGTTATCATGAAGTTCATGTATATTGGCATGTATATAGCTATTTATTTTAAGCTTATAGTCTCTTAAATTTGAAGGCATTTGAAAGTATTATATTTTCACTCCCTGTCCCCAATGTTTTATGTTTTTGAAGTCATATTTTGCATCTTTTTATTTCATGTCTCCCATAACTACTTATTATTGGTGTGGTCAACTGTACTACTTTTGTTTTTTAACCTTCATGCTGACTTTTAAAGTGGCTGATCCACTACCATAACCATATATTTGCCTGTACTCGTGAGATTTTTCCACTCATGCATTTTATTATTTTTAGTTGTGGCATTTTCTTTTACTCTTAAAGAATACCTTCTAACATTTCTTGTAAGGCTGGTTTAGTGGTGATGAACTCCTTTTGTTTTTGCTTGTCTGGGAAGCTATCTCTCCTTCAATTCTGAATGATAACCTTGCCAGATAGAATATTCTAGCATGTATTTTTTTTTCTTTCAGCACTTTAAAAAGAAATTGGCTGAGCTAGGTCTTCATCACTGCATACAGGCTTTCTCTAGTTGTGGCGAGCTGGGGCTAATCCTTGTTGCAGTGCATGGGCTTCTCAGTGCAATGGCTTCTCTTGTTTCAGAGCACAGGCTCTAGGCATATGGGTTTCAGTAGTTACAGCACGTGTTCTCAGGAGTTGTGGCACGCTGGCCCTAGAGTGCATGGGCTTCAGTAGTTGTGGTTCATGGGCTCAGTAGTTGTGGTGCATGGGCTTAGTTGTTCGGCATGTGGGATCTTCCCAGAGCGTGGATTGAACCCATGTCCCCCACATCGGCAAGTAGATTATTAACCACTGCACCACAAGGGAAGTCCCAGCACTTTAAATATATCCTGCCACTCCCTTCTGGCCTGTAAAGTTTCTGCTGGAAAATTAGCTGATACTCTTAAGGGGTTTCTGTTTTGTGTAATTAGTTGTTTTCCTCTTGCTGCCTTTAAGATTCTCCTTATATCTTATAACTTTTACCACTTTAATTATAATGTGTCTTGGTGTGGATCTCTTTGGGTTCATCTTCTTTGGGGCTGTTCTTCATGTATCTGGGTGTCTATTTTCTTTCCCATGTTAGGGAATTTTTCAGCCATTATTTCTTCAAATAAATTTTCTGTTTCTTTCTCTCTCTCTTTTCCTTCTGGGACCCCTATAATGTGAATGTTACAATGCTTGATGTTGCCCCATACGTCCTTTCAATTCTCATTAAAATTTTCTTTTTTGCCTTTTTGCTTTTTTGATTGGGTGATTTTCACTATTCTATCTTACATATCATTTATTCATTCTTCTGTATTATCTAATCTGCTGTTTATTCCTAGTGTGTGTGTGTGTGTGTGTGTGTGTGTGTGTGTGTGTGTTTAATTTTAGTTGTAGTCTTCAGCTCTGATTGCTTCTTTCTTATATTTGCTAAGTCTTTTATAAAGTTCTCACTGGGTAATTCTCCCAAGTTCAGTCAGTAAACTTATGTCTCTTTCTTTGAACTCTTTATCAGGTAAAGTACTTACCTCCGTTTCATGAAGTTGTTTTTTTTCCTGAGTATTTTATTTTGATCTTTTTGCGGAAAGTAGTCCTCTCTTTCTTCATTTTGTTTGACTTTCAATTTTTGTTTCTATGAATTAAGCAAAAGAGATATCTCTCCTGGTCTTGAAGGAATGGTGTTGTTTGGGAGTGTCTCCTGTGTAGACTGCTTGAACCAGGTGGCTTTGGCAGGCCAGCTTGAGTTGGAGCAGGTGAAGTTTGGGGGAAGTCCCTGGGGAGTACTCCACCCAAAGCCACTTTGGCAGGGAAGCTGGGATGGGAGTGGGCCTTGACTGGAGGCAATTCCTGGGGAGCACAGAGCATGAGACTGCTTTGGCTAGGTGGATGGGGCTGGAGTGGGCAAGGGATGGTGGGAGTCCCAGGGGGACTCTAAAAGTGACACTTGCCAGTGCCTCTGACCTTGGAGAGTGCTCCAGGAGTTTCCTGTCATCTGTTCCCATTTGACAGATGGTTTAGTGTTAGTAAATGGATTTCCTTCCCCTATAGCCTAGGTGCCTTTTAAACTGTTGGTTTTTAACTGTATTCCTGGGCAGGTGAGTCTGCATTTGGCCCCTAACAAATACCCTTCCCCTACTGCAGATTGCTAAATCAGGGGTGTGTTCCCATCAATACCGTGTCTTCGTCTCTCCTACCCATTTATGTGTGGTCCTTTTACGTGCAGTAACTCTTCATTCAGCCCTCAGGACTTCTTCAAGAGGAATTGCTCTATATGTAGGTATATGTTCAATGTGTCCGTGAGAGGTGGTGAGCTCAGTCTCTTTCTAAACCACCATCTTGGAAACCCCTCCTATAATTGTATTTATTTTAGTCTTCTCTCTTTTTTATTTCTTAGTCTAGTTAGGGGTTTATCAGTTTTGCATTTCTTTCAGAAAAACCATTAATTTTACTCATCTCTCTTTTCCTAATGTCTTTCATTTATTTCTGCTCTAATCTTTATTTTTCCCTGCTTCTGCTAATTTGGGGCTTAATTTGTTCTTCTTTTTCTAAGTTAGAATGTTTACTTGAGATATTTGTTTTTTCTTAATATAAGCCTTTATCACTATAAACTTCCCTCTTAGAACTGCTTTTGCTGTTAAGCTAATAATTCAGCTTCAATTACAGACAAAACTCTACACTGTTACCTCTCTCTCTTCACACACACTTTACGTTATTGATTTCACATATTTTATCTTGTATATCCATTAACATATTATTGTAGTTATAGTTATTCTTAATATTTATGTATTTTACCTTTTATACTAGAGTTAAAAGTGATTTATTCACCACTATTACAGTATTACAAAATTGTGTATTTGTATATATATATTTACCTTTTTCCTTTGAGTTTTATACTTACATATGCTTTTGTGTTGCTGTCCACCATCCTTCATTTCAAACTAAAGAACTTATTTTAGCGCTTTCTGTAAGGTAGGTCTAGTGCTGATGAACTCCCTCAGCTTTTGTTTGTCTGGGCAATTCTTATTCTCTCCTTCATATTTGAAGGATAATTTTGCCAGGTGTATATTTCTTGGTTGGTATTTTTTTTCTTTAAGCACTTTGACTATATCATCCAAATACCTTCTGGCTTTAAAAGTTTCTTTTGAGAAATACACTGATATTCTTATGGAATCTCCCTTGTACATGATGAGTTGCTTTTTCCTTGCTGCTTTGAAAATTCTGTATTATTGACTATTTTTTAAGAACTTTTATTGAGATACAGTTAACAGACAATAAACTGCATATATTTAGAGTGTACAATTTGGTATCCCAATCTCCCAATTTATTCCCCCACAACCCTCCCTGCTTTCCCCAGTTGGTGTCCAAAACTTTGTTCTCTACATCTTTGTCTCTATTTCTGCCTTGCAAACCGGTTGATTTGTACCATGTTTCTATAGTCCGCATATATGTGTTAATATATGATATGTGTTCTTCTCTTTCTGACTCACTTCACTCTGTACAACAGTCTCTATGTCCATCCATGTCTCTACAAATGACCCAGTTTCTTTGCTTTTTATAGCTGAGTAATATTCCATTGTATATATGTACCACATCTTCTTTAGCCATTCATCTGTTGATGGACATTTAGGTTGCTTCCATGTCCTGGCTATTGTAAATAGTGCTGCAATGAACACTGGAGTGCATGTGTCTTTTTGAATGATGGTTTTCTCTGGGTATATGCCCAGCACTGGGATTGCTGGGTCATATGGTAACTCTATTTTTAGTTTTGCAAGGAACCTCCATGCTGTTCTCCATAGTGGCTCTATCAATTTACATTCCCACCAACAGTGCAAGAATGTTTCCTTTTCTCCACACCCTCTCCAGCATTTACTGTTTGTAGATTTTCTGATGATGCCCATTCTAACTGGTGTGAGGTGATACCTCTTTGTAGTTTTGATTTGCATTTCTCTAATAATTAGTCATGTTGAGCAGCTTTTCATGTGCCTCTTGACCACCCATATATCTTCTTTGGAGAAATGCCTATTTAGGTCTTCTGCCCATTTTTTGATTGGGTTGTTTGTTTTTTGGATATTGAGCAGGATGAACTGTTTATATATTTTGGAGATTAATCCTTTGTCTGTTGATTTGTATGCAAATACTTTCTCCCATTCTGAGGGTTGTCTTTTCACCTTGCTTATAGTTTCCTTTGCTGTGCAGAAGCTTTGAAGTTTCATTAGATCCCAGTTATTTATTTTTGTTTTTATTCCCATTACTCTAAGGGGTGGATCAAAAAAGATCTTGCTGTTATTTCCATCGAAGAGTGTTCTTCCTAGGTTTTCCTCTAGGAGTTTTATAGTGTCTGGCCTTACATTTAGGTCTTTAATCCATTTTGAGTTTATTTTTGTGTATGGTGTTATGGAGTGTTCTAATTTCATTCTTTTACATGTTGCTGTTCAATTTTCCCAGCACTACTTATTGAAGAGGCTGCCTTTTCTCTATTGTATATCTCTGGCTCCTTTGTCATAGATTAGTTAACCATAGCTTATCTCTGGGCTTTCTATCCTGTTCCATTGATCTATATTTCTGTTCTTGTGCCAGTACCATACTGTCTTAATCACTGTACCCTTGTAGTATAGCCTGAAGTCAGGAAGCCTAATCCCACCAACTCCTTCTTTCCTTCTCAAGATTGCTTTGCCTATTCGGGGTCTTTTGCGTTTCCATACAAATCATAAAATTTCTTGTTCTAGTTCTGTAAAAAATGCCATTGGTAATTTGATAGGGATTGCATTGAATCTGTAAATTGCTTTGGGTAGTATAGTCATTTTCACAATGTTGATTCTTTCTATCCAAGAACATGGCATGTCCCTCCATCTGTTTATGTCGTCTTTGCTTTCTTTCATTAGTGTCTTATAGTTTTCTGAGTACAGGTCTTTTACCTCCTTGGTTAGGGTTATTCCTAGTAACTTTATTCTTTATGTTGCAATGGTGAACGGGATTGTTTCCTTAATTTCTTTCTGATCTTTCATTGTTGGTGTATAGAAATGCAAGAGACTTCTGTGTGTTAATTTTGTATCCTGCAACTTTACCAAATTCATTGATTAGCTCAAGTAGTTTTCTGGGGCATCTTTAAGATTTTCTATGTATAGTATCATGTCCTCTGCACACAGTGACAGATTTACTTCTTTTCCAATTTAGATTCCTTTTATTTCTTTTTCTTCTCTGATTGCTGTGGCAGGACTTTCAAAATTATATTGAATAGTAGTGGTGAGAGTGGACATCCTTTTCCTGTTCTTAAACTTAGAGGGAATGTTTTCAGGTTTTCGCCATTGAGAATGATGTTTGCTGTGGGTTTGTCTTATATGGCCTTTATTATGTTGAGGTAGGTTCCCTCTATGCCCACCTTCTGGAGAGTTTGTATCATTAATGGGTGTTGAATTTTGTCAAAAGCTTTTCCTGCATCTATTGAAATGATCGTGTGGTTTTTATCCTTCAATTTATTGATATGGTGTATCACATCAACTGATTTGTGGGTATTGAAGAATCCTTGCATTCCAGGGATAAATCCCACTTGATCGCGGTGGATGATCCTTTTAATGTGTTGTTGGATTTTGTTGGCTAGCATTTTGTTGAGAATTTTTGTATCTAAATTCATCAGTGATATTGGTCTGTAGTTTTCTTTTTTTGTAGTATCTTTGTCTGGTTTTGGAATCAGGGTGATGGTGGCCTCATAAAATGTTTTTGGGAGTGTTCCTTCCTCTGCAATTTTTTGGAAGAGTTTGAGAAGGATGGGTGTTAGCTCTTCTCTAAATGTTTGATTAAATTCACCTGTGAATCCATCTGGTCCTGGACTTTTGTTTGTTGGGAGATTTTTAATCACAGCTTCAATTTCATTACTTGTGATTGGTCTGTTCATATTTTCTGTTTCTTCCTGATTCAGTCTATGATGGTTATACCTTTGTAAGAATTTGTCCCTTTCACCCAGGTTGTCCATTTTATTGGCATATAGTTGCTTGTAATAGTATCTTATGGTGCTTTTCATTTCTGCAGTGTCTGTTGTAACCTCTCCTGTTTCCTTTCTAATTTTATTGATTTGAGTCCTCTCCCTCTTTTTCTTGATGAGTCTTGCTCGAGGTTTCTCAACTTCATTTATCTTCTCAAAGAACCAGCTTTTAGTTTTATTGATTTTTGCTATTGTTTTCTTTGTTTCTATTTCATTTATTTCTGCTCTGATCTTTATCATTTCTCTCCATCTACTAACTTTGGGTTTTGTTTGCTCTTCTTTCTCCAGTTTCTCTAGCTGTAAGGTTAGATTGTTTATTTGGGATTTTTCTTGTTTCTTGAGGTAGAATTGCATTGCTATAAACTTCCCTCTTAGAACTGCCTTGACTGCGTCCCATAGATTTTGGATTGTTGTGTTTTCATTGTAATCTGTCTCTAGGTATTTTTTGATTTCCTCTTTGATTTCTTCAGTGATCTTTTGGTTATTTAGTAGCGTATTGTTTAGCCTCCATGTGTTTGTGCTTTTACAGTTTTTTTTTCCTGCATTTGATTTCTAATCTCATAGCGTTGTTGTCAGAAGAGATGCCTGATACGATTTCACTTTTCTTGAATTTACCAAGACTTGATTTATGACCCAAAATGTGATCTATCCTGGAGAATGTTCCGTGAGCACTTGAGAAGAACGTGTAATCTGCTGTTTTTGGATGTAATGTCCTATAGATATCTATTAAATCAAGCTGATTTATTGTGTTATTTAAAGCTTGTGGTTCCTTGTTAATTTTCTGTGTGGATGATCTGTCCATTGGTGTAAGTGGGGTGTTAAAATTCCCCACTATGATTGCGTTACTGGCGATTTCCTCTTTCATGGTTGTTAGCATTTGCCTTATGTATTGAGGTGCTCCTATATTGAGTGCATATATATTTATAATTGTTATCTCTTCTTCTTGGATTGATCCCCTGATCTTTATGTAGTGTCCTTTCTTGTCACTTGTAACATTTTTTATTTTAAAGTCTATTTTATCTGATATGAATATTGCTACTCCAGCTTTCTTTTGATTTCCATTTGCATGGAATATATTTTTCCATCCCCTCACCTTCAGTCTCTATGTGACCCTAGGTCTGAAGTGGGTCTCTTGTAAACAGCATACGTATGGGTCTTCTTCTTGTATCCATTCAGCCAGTCTGTGTCTTTTAGTTGGTGCATTTAGTCCATTTACATTCACAGTAATTATCAATATGTATGTTCTTATTACCATTTTCTTAATTGTTTTGTTTTTGTTTTGTGGGTCTTTTTCTTCTCTTATGTTTCCCACTTAGAGAAGTTCCTTTAGCATTTGTTGTAGGGCTGATTTGATGGTGCCGAATTCTCTTAGCTGTTGCTTGTCTGTAAAGCTTTTGATTTCTCCATCAAATGTGAATGAGATCCTTGCTGGGTAGAGTATTCTTGGCTGTAGGTTCTTCCCTTTCATCACTTGAAATATATTGTGCTGCTCCCTTCTTGCTTGCAGAGTTTCTGCTGAGAAATGACCTGTTAACCATATGGGAGTCCCCTTGTATGTTATTTGTCATTTTTGCCTTGTTGCTTTTAATAACTTTTCTTTGTCCATTTGACTAGTATATGTCTTGGCATGTTTCTCCTTGGGTTTATCCTGCGTGGGACTCTCTGCACTTCCTGGACTTGGGTAGCTATTTCCTTTCCCATGTTAGGGAAGTTTTCAACTAGAATCTCTTCTGGTATTTTCTCAGGTCCTTTCTCTCTCTCGTCTTCTTCTGGGACCCCTATAATGCGAATGTTGGTGCATTTAACATTGTCCCAGAGGTCTCTTAGGCTGTTTTCAGTTCTTTGCATTCTTTTTTCCTTATTCTTTTCCACATCAGTGATTATCACCATTCTGTCTTCCAGGTCATTTATTCATCCTTCTGCCTCAGTTCATCTGCTATTGGTTCCTTCTAGTGTATTTTTCATTTCAGTTATTGTGTTGCATATTTCTGTTTGTTTGTTCTTTAATTCTTCTAGGTCTTTGGTAAACTTTTCGATCTTTGCATCCAATCTTTTTTCAAAGTCCTGGATCATCTTCACTATCATTATTCTGAATTCTTTTTCTGTAAGGGTGCCTATCTCCTCTTCATTTAGTTGTTTTTCTGGAGTTTTATCCTGTCCCTTCATCTGGTACAAAGTCCTCTGCTTTTTCACTTTCTCTATCTTTCTGTGGCTGTGGTTTTCAGTTCCACAAGATGAAATACTGCTGATACTGCTTGATTCTGCTGTCTGCCCTCTTGTGGAGGAAGCTATGTAGGCGGCTGTGCCTGCTTCCTGACGGGAGGGAGTCCTACCTGCATTTTTTTTAATTTCAAAGCTCTCTTTTGGAATATAATTGCTTTACATTGCTGTGTCATTTTTGCTGTACAACAAAGTGAATCATCTGTATTTATACATATATCCCCATATCCCCTCCCTCCCATGACTCCTTCTCACCCTCCCTATCCCAGCACTCTAAGTCATCACCCATCGTCTAGTTGATCTCCCTGTTTTATGCAGCAGTTTGCTACTAGATATCTGTTTTACATTTGGTACTGTATATATGTCAATGCTATTCTCTTGCTTTGTACCAGCTTCTGCTTCTCCCCCCAAACCCCGTGTACTCAAGACGATTCTCTACACCTGCATCTTCATTCTTGCTCTGTCACTGGATTCATCAGGATCATTTCTTCAGATTCCATATATATGAGTTAGCATACGGAATTTGTTTTTCTCTTTCTGGCTTACTTCACTCAGTATGACAGTCTCTAAGTCCATTCACCTCATTACATATAGCTCCATTTCATCCCTTTTTATGGCTGAGTAATATTCTATTGCATATATGTGCCACATCTTCTTTATCCATTCATTTGTTGATGGGCATTTAGGTTGCTTCCATGTCCTGGCTATTGTAAATAGTGCTGCAATGAACATTGGGGTACATGTTTCTTATTGGATTATGGTTTTCTCTGGGTATATGCCCAGTAGTGGGATTACTGGGTTGTATGGTACTTCCATGTTTACTTTTTTAAGGAACCTCCAAACTATTTTCCATAGTGGCTGTATCAGCTGACATTCCCACCAACAGTGCAGGAAAGTTCCCCTTTCTCCACAACCTCTCCAACACTTACTGTTTCTAGATATTTTGATGATGGCTATTCTGACTGGAGTAAGGTGACACCTCATTGTAGCTTTGACTTGCATTTCTCTAATGATTAGTGATGTTGAGCGTCTTTTCATGTGTTTGTTAGCCATCTGGATGTCTTCTTTGGAGAAATGTCTATTTAGTTCTTCTGCCCATTTGTGGATTGGTTTATTTGCTTTTTTGTTATGAAGGTGCATGAGCTGCTTGTATAATTTGGAGCCTAATCCTTTTTCATTTGCTTCACTGGCAAATGTTTTCTCCCATTCTGAGGGTTGTCTTCTTGTCTTGTTTATGGTTTCTTTCACTGTGCAAAAGTTTTGAGGTTTCATTAGGTCCCATTTGTTTATTTTTGATTTTATTTCCATGATTCTAGGAGGTGGGTCAAAAAGGATCTTGCTTTAATGGATGTCATAGAGTGTTCTGCCTGTGCTTTCCTCTAAGACTTTTATAGTGTCTGGCCTTACATTTAGGTCTTTAATCCATTTGGAGTTTATTTTTGAATATGGTATTAGGAAGTGTTCTAATTTCATTCTTTTACATGTAGCTGTCCAGTTCTGCCAGCACCACTTATTGAAGAGGCTGTCTGTTTTCCATTGTATATTCTTGCCTGCTTTGTCAAAGTTAAGGTGCCCATATGTGCTTAGGTTTATCTCTGGGCTCTCTGTTCTGTTCCATTTATGTATATTTCTGTTTTTGTGCCAGTACCATACTGTCTTAATCACTGTACCCTTGTAGTATAGTTTGCACTTGGGAAGCCTAATTCCACCAACTCCATCTTTCCTTCTCAAGATTGCTTTGGCTATTCGGGGTCTTTTGTATTTCCATAAAAATCGTAAGATTTCTTGTTCTAGTTCTGTGAAAAATGCCATTGGTAATTTGACAGGGATTGCATTGAATCTGTAAATAACTATAGGTAGTACAGTCATTTTCACAATGTTGATTCTTCCAATCCAATAACATGGTATGTCCCTCCATCTGTTTGCATCCTCTTTGATTTCTTTCATCAGTGTTTTATAGTTTTCTGTAAACAGGTCTTCTGCCTCCTTAAGCAGGTTTATTCCTAGGTATTTTATTCTTTTTGTTGCAATATTAAAAGGATTGTTTCCATAGTTTCTCTTTATGACCTTTCATTGTTAGTGTATAGGAATGCAAGAGATTTCTGTGCATTAATTTTGTATCCTGCTACTTTACTAAATTCATTGATTAGTGCTAGCAGTTTTCTGGAAGCTTCTTTAGGGTTTTCTATGTACAATATCATGTCATCTGTAAAGAGTGACAATTATACTTCTTTTCTCTTTTCGATTCCTTTTATTTGTTTTTCTTCTCTGATTGCTGTGGCTAACACTTCTAAAACTGTTCAATAATACCGGTGAGATTTGGCACCCTTGTCTTTTTCTTATCCGTAGAGGGAATGCTTTCAATTTTTCACCATTCAGAATGATGTTGGCTGTTTGATTGTCATATATGACTTTTATCATGTTGAGATAACTTCCTTCTATGCCCACTTTCTGGAGAGTTCTTATCATAAATTGATGTTGAATTTTGTCAAAAGTGTTTTCTGCATCTATTGAGATTATCATATGGTTTTTATCCTTCAATTTGTTGATATGATGTGTCACATTGATTGATTTGCATATATTGAAGAATCCTTGCATCCCAGGGATAAACCCCACCTGATCATGGTGTATGATCTTTTTAATGTGCTGTTGGATTCTGTTTGGTAGTATTTTGTTGAGGATTTTTATATCTATATTCATCAGTGATATTGGCCTGTAATTTTCTTCTTTTGTAGCATCTTTGTGTGGTTTTGGTATCAGGGTGATGGTGGCCTCATAGAATGAGTTTGGTAGGGTTCCTCCTTACTCTATATTTTGGGAAATTTTGAGAAGGATATGTGTTAGCTCCTCTCTAAATGTTGGCCAGAATTCACCTATAAAGCCATCTGGCCCTGGGTTTTTGTTTCTTGGGAGATGTTTAATCACAGTCTCAATTTCAGTGCTTGTGATTGGTCTGTTCATATTTTCTATTTTTCCCTGGTTCAGTCTTGGAAGATTGTATTTTTCTAAGAATGTATCCATTTCTTCCAGGTTATCGAATTTATTGGCATATAGTTGCTTGAGGTAGTCTCTCATGATCTTCTGTATTTCTGTGTTGTCGGTTGTTATTTCTTTTTCATTTATAGTTCTGTTGATTGAGGTCTTCTCCCTTTTTTTCTTGATGAGTCTGCCTAACGGTTTATCAATTTCATTTATCTTTTCAGAAAACCAGCTTTTAGTTTTATTAAACTTTGCTATTGTTTCCTTCCTTTCTTTTTCATTTATTTCTGCTCTGATCTTTATGATTTCTTTCCTTCTGCTCACTTTGGGTTTTTTGTTGTTGTTGTTGTTCTTCTTTCTCTAATTGTTTTAGGTGTAAGTTTAGGTTGTTTATTCAATATTTTTCTTGTTTCTTGAGGTAGGAGTGTATTGCTGTAAACTTCCCTCTTAGAACTGCTTTTGCTGCTACTTATGTTTTGGTTCATTGTGGTTTCATTGTCATTTGTTTCTAGGTATTTTTTGATTTCCCTTTGGTGTTTGCTGTGACTTCTTGGTTGTTTAATAGTTTATTGTTTAGACTCCATGTGTTTGTGTTTTTTACAGTTTTTTCCCTGTAATTGATATGTAATCTCATGGCATTGTGTTCAGAGAAAATTCTGGATATGATTTCAATTTTCTTGAATTTGCTGAGGCTTGATTTGTGCTCCAAGATGTGATCTCTCCTGGAGAATACCTTGTGTCCACTTGAGAAGAAAGTGTATTCTGTTGTCTTTGGATGGAATGTCCTATAAATATCAATTAAGTTGAGATGGTCTAATGTGTCATTTAAAGCTTGTGTGTCCTTATATATTTTCTTTTTGGATGATCTGTCCATTGCTGTAAGTGGTGTCTTAAAGTCTCCTACTATTATTGTGTTACTGTCGATTTCCCCTTTCATGGCTGTTAGCATTTGCCTTACGTATTGAGGGGCTGCTATGTTGGGTGCATAGATATTTACAATTGTTATATGTTCTTCTTGGATGGATCCCTTGTTCATGATGTAGTGTCCTTCCTTGTCTCTTGTAATAGTCTTTACTTTAAAGTCTAATTTGTCTGATATGAGTATTGCTACTCCAGCTTTCTTTTGACTTCCATTTGCATGGAATATCTTTTTCCATCCCCTTACTTTCAGTCTATATGTTTCCCTAGGTCTGAAGTGGGTTTCTTGTAGGCAGCATATGTAAGGTTCCTGTTTTGTTATCCATTCAGCCACTCTGTATCTTTTCTATGCAGCATTTAATCCATTTCCATTTAAGGTAGTTATTGACATGTATATTCCTATTGCCATTTTCCTAATTGTTTTGGGTTTGTATTTGTAGGTCTTTCCCTTTTCCTGTGTTTACTGCCTAGAGGAGTTCCTTAAACAGTTGTTGTAAGGCTGCTTTCATGGTACTGAATTCTCTTAACTTTTGCTTGTCTGTAAATCTTTTGATTTCTCCATTGAATCTGAATGAGATTCTTGCTGGGTATGATATTCTTGGCTGTGGATTTTTCTATTTCAAGGCTTTAATTATCCCCTGCCACTCTCTTCTGGCCTTCAGAGATTCTGCAGAGAGATCAGCTGTTATCCTTATAGGTTTTCCCTTATATGTTATTTGTTGCTTTTCTCTTGCTGCTTTTAATATTTTTTCTTTGTTTTTAATTTTTGTTAGTTTGATTAATATGTGCCTCCATGTGTTTCTCCTTGGGTTTATTCTGTATGGGACTCTCTGCACTTCTTGGACCTGGTTTACTATTTCCTTTCCCATGTGGGGGAGATTTTCCACCATAATCTCCTGAAATATTTTTTTAGACCCTTTCTTTTTTTCTTCTTCTTCTGGGATGCCTATGTTTCAAATGTTGGTATGCTTAATGTTGTCCCCATGGTCTATGAGACTGCATTCCATTCTTTTTTTCTTTTTCCTGCTCTGTGACAGTTATTTCCCCCATTCTGTCTTCCAACTCACTTACTCGTTGTTCTGCCTCAGTTATTCTACTGTTTATACCATCTAGAGTATTTTTAATCTCGATTATTTTGTTGTCCATTACTGTTTGTTTGCTCTTTAGTTCTTCTGAGTCCTTATTAACTGTTTCTTGTATTTTCTCTGTTTTGTTGTTGAGATTTTGAATCATCTTTACTATCATTACTCTGAATTCTTTTTCAGGCAATTTTCCTATTTCCTCTTCATTTATTTGTTCTTGTGGGTTTTTTTTTTCCTGCTCCTTTGCCTGCATGGTTTTTCTTTGTTTTCTCATTTTGTCTAATTTATAGGATTTGCTGTCTCCTTTCCCTATGCTGCCTAGTAGTAATTCCTCTTGTTTCTACCCTCTGCACCCTGTGGTGGGGTTTGTCCAGTGTCTTGAGTAGGCTTCCTGGTGGGAGGGTCTGCTGCCTGTTTTCCAGTGTGTGGCTCTGTGTCTTTTCTCTCTGATGAGCAGGGCTATGTCAGGTGATTTATTTTAGGATATCTGTGAGGTTAATATGGCTTTAGGTAGTCTGTGTGCTGATGGGTGGGTTTGTGTTCCCGTCTTGTTTGTTGTTTGGTGTGAGGTGTCCAGCACTGGTAGTTGCAGACAGTTGGATGAAGCCAGGTCTTAGACTCTGATATGGAGCTCCGTGAGAGTTCTCTGCAGTTAATCTTCCCTGTGTCTGAGGACTCTCTAATAGCCTAGCATCCTGGATTCAGTGCTCCCTCCCCAGAGCCTCCTACTTGACTTCTGATGGAGTAGTCCAGACTTCAGTGGTTGCTTGTCCTGACAATAAAGGTCTTTAAAGAGCACTGCCCATGCCCCAGACTAATGGCAAAGTGTTGAGTCAAACACATACTAAATCAAGGAAACACATGCATGTATAAGACACACAAATACTGAATCCAACAGAACATAAGGCACTAGAAAAACCTGACAGAAGAACCCCAGTATGCCATCAGCCAATCAAAGAGAAAACCAACAGAAATTCAAAACCAAAAAAAAAAAACAAAAACAAAAAAACAAAAAACAAAAACCACACACACACAAACACAAATCCAGGGAGAATTTGAAAGCTAGGGTCAAATATAATAAAGAGCAAGAGTACCGCCAGACAAATTGAGGATTCTCAGCACAAAATGAGACAATTATACTTAGAAATAAGATAAAGACACAACCTAAAAATAAAAACCAAATCAGTATGTCATCTGGAGAATAAAGCAAGGAAACAGACTGATAATATTACTTATAAGTATATTAAGATAAAAGAAACTAAAAAACGTTAGAAAGCAGGGCAACAGAAGAGTATAGTGTGACTGGAAATATGAAGAGAAAAAGAAAAAATTTGAAATGCATAAAATATAGAGATGAAAAGAAGGTGGGAGAGATACAGTCAGCACTACAAAAAACTTAGCTAGATATAGAAATATATAAAAAGGCTAAATATAAAAATAGAATAAAAAATATGTTATAAAACGTGTAGATCCCTTAGGACTAAGATCGTAATTAATTTTAAAAAAAGCTACAGCTGACCCCAGAATGGACCAAATCAATAGAATTAATAGTAATATTTCTGCTTCCTTGGGGTCTCAGCTGTAAGTGTCCTTCTACACACCTTGGGCTTTTTATGTTACTCTGCAACCAGCAGAGCTTCCTTTATTGTTCATCTGTAAGCCCCAGTGTGTGGGGAGAGAGAGGGTACAATAGTGGCTCCTTCCCCTGGGAGTGAGTGAGTGCCCTGCCTGGGTCACGGTGGCTCAGTCAGCCATGGCAGTACCTGTTGCAGAGGGATGCCAGTGGCTCAGGTGTAAACAGAATGTCTCCAGAGCTGGGTCACTCTGGGAACTTTTGGTTCTCGGCTGTAGGCACTCTAGGCCAGCCCCACCTGGGGGTCTTTATTATCCCTGAGTGCATTAGCCAGTCCCAGAGGGGTCCTTCCTTTGTCCATCACAGGCACTGAGAGAGAGGCTACACCCATGGCTCCTCCCCCCTGCTTGTAAGTCAGCAGTATCAAGCCAGCACCATGGCCACTCAGCTTTCCACGGTAGGCATTCTGCGCTGTGGATTTCTTCCCTCCTCTCCTCTCAGTCCATCTTCACACTGCCAACAATATTTCTCACCCTGAACCAGTTCTCTGGTTCCCACATTCCAGCTCCCACACCCCCTGTTCAGCTGTGAACTGACATCTCAGTCCGGACATGCTGAGCCATGGTGCGGAGTCTCTGTGTGTTTCTCACGCTTTCTCATCTGCCACAGATCAGCCACTTCACCATCTTTGAACAGTCCCAAATGCCTCCCTTCTGACTCAGGGAAATTCCCCATTGGAGAAGAGATTTCCCCATCAGATAATGGACATTTCCCTGAATTTGGCAATCTCCCCTCTGTTTCAAATCCCCCTGCCCCAGGGTGTGGGACCCGTCCCTTTCCTTTCTTCTCCTCCTCTTTCTATTTTTTTTTCTTTTCCCTCTGTCCTACCCAGTTATGTCAGGACCTTTGCAGTCCTTTCTGGTGTGTTAGGTCTTCTGCTGGTGTTCAGCTGGTTCTCTGTGGGAATTATTGCATCTTTTGATGTATTCCTGATACATCTGTGGAGAGGGATGCATTCCATGTCCTTCTACTTTACCGCCGTCTTTCCTCTCCTAGAGTATTTTTAATTTCAGTTATTCTGTTGTTCATTACTGTTTGTTTGCTCATTAGTTCTTCTAGGTCCTTATTAAATGTTTCTTGTATTTTCTCTATTTTGTTTTTGAGATTTTTGGATCATCTTTACTATCATTACTCTGAATTCTTTTTCAGGCAGTTTTCCAATTTCTTCTTTTTTAAATTAATTAATTAATTAATTTATTTATTTTATTGGCTGTGTTGGGTCTTCGTTGCTGCACACGGGTTTTCTCTAGTTGCGGCAAGTGGGGACTACTCTTCCTTGTGGTGCATGGGCTTCTCATTGCAGTGGCCTCACTTGTTGCAGAGCATGGGCTCCAGGCACATGGGCTTCAGTAGTTGTGGTACATGGGCTCAATAGTTGTGGCTCACAGGCTCTAGAACACAGGCTCAGTGGTTGTGGCGCATGGGCTTAGTTGCTCCATGGCATGTGGTATCTTCCTGGGGCAGGGATTGAACCCATGTCCCCTGCATTGGCAGGTGGATTCTTACCCACTGCGCCACCTAGGAAGTCCTCCAATTTCTTCTTCAATTGTTTGATCTCGTGGGTTTTTATCTTGCTCCTTTGCCTGCAAGTTGTTTCTTTGTTTTCTCATTTTGTCTAATTTATATTACTTGCTGTCTCCTTTCCCTATGTTGCCTAGTAGTAATTCCTCTTATCTATGTTCTGTTTGGCTTGAGGCATCAAGCACTGGAGCTTGCTGGCCTTTGGTTCAATTTGGAGCTTGGTTTTGAGAATGAGAACTCTGGGGGAGCACTTGCTGATTAATGTTCCATGGGGTCAGGAATTCTCTGGTGGTCCAACGTCCTGGACTCTGCTCTGCTGTCTCAGAGGTCCATGTTTGCCCCCTGGCCAGGGCACCAAGACACTGGAAGCTGCAAAGCATGGAGAAAAAGGAGGTAGAAGGAGAGCACAGAACAAAAGGGGAAAAAGGAAAAAAGGGGAAAGGACAGGCAGATCCCCAAGACTGGTGGTAAAAGCAACTCTAATCAGTCAAATTCACTCAAGGAGTTGTACTCACTTGCACTTGCAAAAAGAGAAGAGGAAAAGAAACCAAAGAGAAGAGAAAATGAGAGAGCAAAGAAAAAAAGAAGTGAGTATGCATACGAATTACAGGCAAATCCACATACAAATATATACAGTAAAGATTAAACTTACAAATAAAAGACCAGAAACAAGACAAACATACAAAGAAGTCCTCCAATACTTTTAGGTAGGGCTCTGCACCTGCTATGGAGAGGACAGTGAAGAGCTCAGACTGTGATATGGTATTAGTCTTGAGTGTATTTGTCCCTACAGTCCCAAGTTGCCCCCTATGTCTACAGTCTCTATTGTAGAAACACTCATCTATTCAGGTGGTCCACAGATGCAGGGTCTATCAAGCCTACTGTGGGTATTAAATCTGCTCCTCCTACAGCTGTTTCTCTTTATCTTCTTTGGTCCTGCAGTCCTCGGGGATCAGTTTTGGTTTTGGTCCCTTCTTTGTGTGTGGGTTGCTCTTAGGAGTCAGTTCCCCACTCAGGCAAGAAGGGGAAAAAGAGGGTGATTGGGGCTCATTTAAAACTTCAGTTTGGGGTGAGGTAGGGATATGGCATTCTCATTGAAATCTGCAGGAGTGCTTGTAGCAGCAGAGGTCAGTGTGAGCCTGAGGCATGTTGTGCGTTCTCCCAGGGAAGTTGGTCCTAAACATGGGGTTCTTCATGTTGGTGGGCTTCACCTGCTGCCAAGAGGGTGTGGCCAATGACTTGCCTTACACGCAAGACCCTTGGTGGCAGCACGTGGGCAGGCATCATGCCAGGTGCCACATGGCAGGGGAGGGGAGTGGAGCAGTGGGCAGGTGGGCGGGCAGTGGGTGGGGCCTGATGGTGCACTGCAGGGTGTGGGCACAGAGCCCAGTGGGCGGCTTTTCGATCCAGCAGCCATGGGTCATGCTGCTTTGCAGCCTGTGAGTTCATGGAGAGGGAAGTTTCTCCCAAGCACTCCAAAGCAAAAGTCCCCTACCTCTCCATCTGGCCCAGGATTTTCCCCAAGCTCCTTCTTAGTTTGCTGGCACACCTGCCTCCCAGGCTGTTCTCATGCAGCCAGCCCCAGCTCTCTCCCTGTTGTCTGTTCTCTGAAGCCCAAGCCTCGGCACCCAGCTCCCACCATTGCTGCAGGTGAGCAGATTAGTTCTCTGGCTGGGGAGTGCTGCTTGACTCCTCTGTGAGGGGATCTCTCTGCTCTGACCTCTGCACACCTGCTGTTGCTCTCTTTTCTGGGGGCTCCAAGGCTCCCCCTGTCCTTCCCCATCAAGGAGGGTGCTCCCCAGCTCCCCTCCCAGAAGGGCCGGTCTCCTTATGATTCTTTGTCTCTCTTTTTCCCTTCTTTCCTTTGTGCTACCCAATTACGTGGAAATTCTCTTGCCTTTTTGGTGCTCTTAGGTCGCCTGCCAGCATTTGGAAGGTGTTCTCCAGGAGCCACTTCCCAAGTAGATGTATTTTTGATGTATTCATGGGGAGGATGGTGATCTCCACATCCTACTCCTGTGCCATCTTTTTCGAGGTCCAACAGAGGCTTTCTAAATACTTGAGTTGTAAAGAGTCCTGGCAAAGTTGTCTTTCATCACCATTAGACCCATCTTACAAGATGCTGAAAGGTGTTCTTCAAGCTTATCTCTGACTTTTTATCAATATTCTTCCTTTATGCTCAGGTTTCTTATTTTCTTGTGAGAATTGCATCCTGTCCTCAAAGGCATCAGCAACAACAGTTCTGAAAGCTAGGAGTCCAAGATTAAGGTTCCAGCTGCTTCAGTTTCAGGTGCAGCTTACAGATAGCTGCCTTCTTACTGCATCCTGGGATAGTCCCAAGGGCTCAGCTTCACTCTGACACAGCCTGTGAACAAACTTGAGGCTCACCTATCTACTTTTGCATCTGGTCAACTTTTTCTGTTATAGTCTTTAACGTATGAATCATAGTTACTTTAAATTCTGCATGTGATAGTTCCAACATCCAGGTAATATCTGAGTCTGGTTCTGATCATTGGCTTGTTTCTTCACATTGTAATTTTTCTGTTTTTTGTTTTTACATTTTGACCCCCTTCACCCATTGTTTTATTTTAACTTTTGATATCCATAGTAAATTCTTGTTGAAAGACTGACATGTTATTTAGGTTAGTAGATATGGAAGAAGTAAGCCTCTGATATGGGGATTTGTGTTAAGCTAGACAGAAGTTTTACTCTATTTGAAGTTTTTTTTCTTTCCTTTGGCTACCAGTGTTGAAATTTACCATTGCTGTGGATAGTAGGGGCTTGAAATTCCTCTAGTGGTATTGTTTTTGTTTCCCACATTGGCTTTTGGCATTCTCATTATCCTGCTCCCAAGAGAGAGTCTGTCTCTTGCAGACCTCCTAACTGTAACCCACTGTTATTACTGAATACTTTTTACTGTGGTGATAGGGTATGGGGAACTGGGGGGTATTATGTAATATTCTCATTATGCCTCAGTATTTGGAGAACACAGTGGGCCTATCTCTCAGTGATGTGGCCTTCACAGGATTTTCTATCACTCCCCTGAAAGCCTAGAGTTTTTATCACCCTCACTTCTTTCCCTCAGCTAAAGCGGATATCCACCAATATTCTCTGCCTACAGCTTGAGGACCTTCCCCGTACAGATTAAGGCTTTCATTTTATATTTTACCTAGGTGAGACTGTGGACCTGGATCTGGGTGCAGCTGCATTCCTCCAGCCACACTTGTACTTCACTAGTGCCCTCAGGTGATATTCTGCACCCTTCTAATTAAGAGTTTTGTTCTGTAAGGTAAAAGGACCTGGGCAGATTTCTCAGTGACTTTCACTTTCCTTGCCCTAGTCAGCAATATGAGGGAGGGTGGGAGGTGATTTCTCTGGGTTCTTCTTGATCCTCATTTTCAAAATTTAGTGGAGTTCCTCCAAAATCTTGTAAAAGTGTGGAGAACTCCCTTTCTCAGGTCATTGTGTCTCACTGAAGGTCTCTCTCTCTAAATTTTGGCATGGCTGTTAGTTCTGTGAATTCAGCTCTATGTTGAAATTACATAAAGTCATTAATATACTGTTTATCCAGCTATTTTTCTGTATCTCTCCATCTTTGAGCTGGAACTGAAAGTCAAGCCTTCAGTTTTGAAGTGTACTTGTGCTGGATATAGAATATTGATTTGAAAATTTGGGTCTTTTTCTTTCTTTCTTTTTTGTCTTTTCACTTTATGGGTCTTTTTCTTTCAACAAGTTAAAGATGTCACTCAGTTGTCCTCTTGTTTGAGAATTCTGCTTTAATTTATCTTTATTCCTTTTTTTTTCTATGACTGTTTTTTAGATTTTCTCTTTGTCTTTAGTTTTCAGCAGTTTGAATATCGTTTGCTTAGATATGTGTGTTTGTGTGTGTGTGTGTGTGCTGACATTTACCTTGCCTGGTGTTCTCTAAACTTCTTGGTTCTGTGGCTTGGTGTTCTGTCACTTACTCGGTTAATTCATGACCATTATTTCTTCAAATATTAATTCTGGTCGACTCTTTCTTTTCATTATGGAAATTTAATTACACATATATTTCACTGTTTGATATTGTCCCCACAGCTCTTGAATGTTCTATTGTTTTCTTCCCACTTTTTGCTCTTTGTATTTGAATTTGTATAATTTCTATTGACTTCAAGTTTACTGTTTCTTTCATAGCTTTTTTGAGAATATTGATTACCCTGTTGAAGGTATTCTTCACTTTATTTCTAGCATTTTATTTGATTCTTATAGTTTTTAATCTCTCTACTTAAATTACCCATTTAATGTTGCATGTTGTCTACCTTTTCCATTAGAGACTTTAACACGTTATCAATAATTATAGTTGTTTTAAATTTCCTGCCTAATATTTCTAATACTTGTGTCATATCTGAGTCTAGTTATCATGATTGCTTTGTCTCTCCAGACTATGCCTTTCTTGCCTCTTTTTTATACCTTGTAACTTTTTTGTTGCAAGCTGGACATGATGTATGGGATAGTAGATACGGAGGTTAAATTTTTTTATGTGTCATTATGAGCCAGCTTTTCCCTCTTCTAAGCCTTTACTGTGGAGGTATGTTTTAATGTAGTCAGGAGTTGCACTGCAGTTGAAATTTGTTGTTGGTATGGTTACCAGAGTTGAAGATTATTGTTTCCCAAGTTAGCAGATAATGAGGTAATGTTTCTCCCTAAAGATTCCTGGCTGTCTAAAATTTGAGTTGGCTTTTTGCTTTGTTTTCTGATTGCTTTTTTCCTGTTTTCTGAGGAGTTTAATATAATTTGTTATTTTGCAGTCTGTTCTGCTTCTTTCTTGCCATAATAATGTTTAAAATGCCCTTTGAAGCTTTCCACGTCTTTGAACTGAAAACAGAAGTCAATGGATAAGTCGGCTTTACATCAGAATTTGGGTGTTTAAAAAAGAATTTGCGTGTAACAGATAAATTGTTATTTTGACATCTCAATAAACAGATGAGACATTTGTGTTTGGTTAATGTTCAAAACAGATTTTGAGACATCTGAATGAGAAAATGTAAGATATGATAATAAATATTTGTTATTGTTTCTTTTAGATGATGCACACACCCATTCTGGTGTCATCAATGCCCATCCATTGTCACACATTCACTCAGACATCACTGGTATCTTCTTATGGTGCACACATGCACACACATTCATTCAGACATAAAAACTCCATCAAACCCTCCTTTCTTCCATACACTCAAGGTCTAACATAAACTACTTCTTTCTCAAAGCTGCTGTTCTTCTATTTTCCAGTTTAGAGAAAGGCACCAGCACCTCCCAGTCACCCATGCCACTAGCTAATCTGGAGTCACCCTTGGTTTCCCTACCCTATCTCTTACCAAGACATTTTCTGCCAACCTCTACTGTGTGTCTCTGTGCTGTTCCCTCCTTAGCAACCCAATTGCCACTGCCTTATTTCAATGTCCCTTGGACCACCATACCAGCATTCTCACGACATATTGCCAATCCATCTTCCACCCTACAACCAAATGGTCTTTATGATTCAAAAATCTGACCACAGCACTACTCTGAATAAATACTATGAATTAATGGCTTCCCATTGCCTTTTAGGATAAAGTCCACATTTTTAGCATGGCCATTAAAGACCTTTTTGACCTGGTCTATTCATATCACTTTTCCTGTGTGTCTAGGTATCTCTCTTCTTATGGACAAGACAGGCCTCCTAGCCAGTGACTCTGTTTTAGTTGCCTTTGTTTCTCCAATGACTAGCAACAGGCTTGGGATGCAGGAGACTTTTAATAAACACAACTTTATGTTATATACTCACTAACATATCATGCATAATATATTTCAAATATTACTATAGTTATTTAATCATGACACACCAATTAGCACATTCCAAAATATACCCCCAAAGATGACACAACCATGATCAGATGTTACAATTTTGATCTCTCTCTATCAGAAATGTGTGTCCCTCAGATGGCATAAACAGTGATTCCTTGTCTTTTACACTCATCCAGATGTTACACACATAACACACATCCATTTAGATCATACTTACAGAGTGGAATGTCACACTTGAAAGTCACATACATGTTCAGTGTCTTACTACAGAGACACTCAGATGATAGAAATCCACACTGAGAGGTTACAAACCACTGAAAAATTACACACTCACTCAGAGGTACAATATGTTCATTCACATGCTGTGAACTATTTTTTTTAATATAATTGGTATCCTTTTTTTTTTTTTTTTTTTTTTTTTGGCTTCATTGGGTCTTCGTTGCTGCATACAGGCTTTCTCTAGTTGTGGCAAGTGGGGGCTACTCTTCATTGTGGTGTGCAGGCTTCTCAGTGTGTCTTGTTGTGGAGCATGGGCTCTAGAGTGTGTGGGCTTCAGTAGTTGCAGTGCATGGGCTCAGTAGTTGTGGTGCACAGGCTTAGTTGCTCCATGGCATGTGGTATCTTCCCAGACCATGGCTCAAACCCATGTCTCCTGCACTGGCAGGTGGATTCTTAACCACTGCTGGACCAAGGAAGCCCCTCCACCATCTTTAGAAGGCAGGTTAGAAATAGATTTTCCCTCTCTAATACATAAATATACAAAAGTAAATATTTTATATACCAATACTAATAAGTAAGAGTTTTGAAAAGAGGAACTAATTTACAATTATAACAATCTTATAAATGATTTACATGTAAAATTATAAAACACTACTAAGGGACAAAAATAGAGAATTACACACATGGAAAGGCATTTATTAAATATTTTTCCAGTCAGGGAAAAATCCCACTAGGAATTCTCACATGAAATTTTTTTACTGTGGTAAAATACACACAGCAAAATTTAGCTTTTTAACTATTTTAAAGTGTATAAGTCAAGTCATTGAGTATACTCACAGTGTTATGCAACCATCATCACACAAGAAATTTAACATAGGAAATCTTGAGGGGAAAGCATTGGAAGGGAGAATTTGGGGGAAAACTGCAAGGGCAAAGGTAAGAAGTGATATGATACCAGGGACCCAATGCTGTTAATGTCCTGAGAATGGAGTTCATGAGCTTGTACCTATTGTTGTGTATTAACATTCTGTCACTGTAAGTTCAAATGATGCAAAGAGGTCCTTTTACAACCTGCATAAGAACTGCCATGAAAAAAGAATAAAAAGTGAATAGAGCCTAAGGAACTGATAAGATACATTTTTTAAAGTACTCATTATTGATGTCCCAGAGGAAAGAGAAAGAAAAAAGATACTTGAAGAATTAGTGGTTGAAAACTTCACAAATTTGATAAAATACATGGATGCATAAGACCAAGAAATTCAATAAACTCCAAGTGTCCTAAACCCAAAGAGATCCACACCTAAATGCAATATAATCAAACTTTCTATACACATACACACACACAGGCGCACACACACACACACACATACTATATATATATATATAAATTTGTAATAGAAGCGATTTGGGCCACAGTGGTGGAGTAGAAAGACCCTGAGCTCGCTTCCTTTCATGAGCCCATCAAAACCACAACTGTCTGCAGAACAAACATCTAAAAATGACTGAAACCTACCAGAGATCTTCTACAACTAAAGACATAAAGAAGGAACCACAATGAGATGGGTAGGAGGGGTGGAGTCATGATATAGTCAAGTCCATACCCCCAGGTGGGTGACCCATGAACTGGAGAATAATTATAGTGCAGAGTTTCTCCTATAAGAGTGAGTTCTGAGCCCCATGCTGGGCTCTTCAGCCTGGGGGTCTTGCACTGGGAAGATAGGCCCCCAGAGCATTTGGCTTTGAAGGCCAGCAGGGCCTAACTTTGGGAGTCCTAAAAGGACTGCAAGAGACAGAGACTTCACTTTTAAAGGGCACACACAAAATCTCATGTGCACTGTAGTAGTTTGATAGCTGCCTGGGCCAGACATACCTGTTGGTCTTGGAGAGTCTCCCAGAGAGGTGTGGATGGCTCCAGCTCACTCTGGGGACATAGATGCTGGTAGCAGCCATATATGGGAGCTCATTCTATTGCATGGACGCCACTGCTGGTGGGTGCCACTGGCTCATTAATGTCAAGACCTGGCCCAACTCCAACAGTCTACAGGCACCAGTACTAGGACACCTCAGGCCAAACAACTAACCATGTGGGGACACAGCCCCACTCATCAGCAGACAGAATGCCTAAAGACTTCCTAAGCCCACAGCACTTTTAGACATGCTCTACACATGGCCCTGCCCACCAGAGGGCCAACACCCAGCTGCATCCACCAGTGGGCAGGCATTGGCCCTGAACTCCAGGAAACCTGCACTAGCCCCTTGACCAGCCTCACTCACCTGGAGGCAGACACCTGATTCAAGAAAACCACAATCCCAAAGCCTACAGACCCAGCTGACCCATAACAGTCCAGACCCCACCTTAGGACGAGCTGGACCCCTCCTCTGCACACTAGCAGGCCAAAACAAATTTTAGGATGCCCTGGATAGCATACCCAACTGTGTCAGCAATCTGATACCAGCTATGGGATTCCTGGGCCCTGCAGCCAGACTCCAGGAGCCAGCTTTGCCTGCCAGTAGTCTGCCATTAATCCCAGGACCTGGCTTTACCCACCAGTGGTGGGGGTGGGGTGGGGGCAACAGACCCAGAGTCTTCTGGATCCTGATTCAGGCCACCAGTGAGTCAGCACTAGCCTTGGGCCACACCTCCCAGCATTCTGCAGTCAGCTGCCTTATGACCAAGCCCCGCTAACCAGCAGCCAGCAGCATTGACACAAAGCAGAGCCTGACAACCAACCTACCAACCAAGGGGGCCAACCAAGCCTGCCAGACTGCCCACATAGTGAGCCTGCCACACCAGAAGGAATGACACAGCCCTCTTAGGGGGAGTCCTTAGAGCATGTAGCTTGGGTGATTAGAGGGCAGTATGCTGCAGGGACACAGAAATTCTCTTACAGAAGGTCACTGCTCCAGGGTCAGGAAATGTAAATAACCTACTACATACTCTAAAATACCAATAGCAAATTAGACAAAATAAGACAGTAGAGGAACATTTGAAATTAACAGATCAGCAACTTAAACAAGTGTGTGTATATATATATATATATATATATATACTTGCTTATACATATATATACATATGTTTGTGGTTACCATGAAGTTTTTGTATACCTATATATATACATATATATATAATAGATATATGCAAAAAATGTATAATCTATATACACAAATATATAATATATATACATAAAATATATAATATATATACACCAAGAGATTTTTGTATAGCTATGTATATATAATAGATATATACACAAAAACAGAAAAAGGAATCCAAACATAACACTAAAGATAGGTGTGAAATCACAAGAGAAGAGAACAAAAGGAGAAGAAAGGGAAAAAAAGAACTACAAAAACAAATGCAAAACAATTAACAACATGGCAATAAGAACATACATATTGATAATTACCTTAAATGTAAATGTACTAAATGCTCCAACTAAAAGACAGAGTGGCTGAGTGGCTACAGAAACAAGACCAATATATATGCTGCCTACAAGAGACTAACTTCAGATCTAGAAACACACCAAGACTGAAAGTGAGGATATGGAAACAAGTGTTCCATGCAAATAGAAATCAAAAGAAAGCCAGAGTAGCAATATTTATATTAGAGAAATCAGCTTTAAAATAAAGACTGTTACAAGAGACAAAGAAGGACGCTGCATAATAATCAAGGGATCAATCCAAGAAAAATATATAATAATTGTAACTATATATGCACCCAAAATAGGAACACCTCAATATATAAGGCAAATATGAATGGACATAAAGGGAGAAATGGACAGTAATACAATAATAGAGAGGGACTGTAATGCCTCACTTACATCAATGGACAGATCATCCAGACAGAAAATCAATAAGGAAACAATGGGCTTAAATGACACATTAGACCAGATGAATTTAATTGCTATATATAGAACATTCCACCCAAAAGCAGCAGAATACACATTCCTTTCAAGTTCACATAGAACATTCTCCAGGACAGATCAAATAATAGGCCACAAAACAAGCTTCAATAAATTTAAGAAAATTAAAATCACATCAAGCATCTTTTCCAACCACAACTCTATGAGACTAGAAGTCAACTGCAAGAAAAAACTGTAAATAACACAAACACATGAAGGTTAAACAATATGCTACTAAAAAACCAATGGCTCACTGAAGAAATCAAAGAGGAAATTAAAAAAAATATATTAGAGAAAAATGAAAATGAAAACACAATGATCCCAAACCTATGGGATGCAGCAAAAGCAGTTCTAAAAGGGAAGTTTACAGCAATACAAGCTTACCTCAAGAAACAAACAAACAAAAAAAACCTCCAATAAACAACCTAACCTTACACCTAAAGCAACTAGCGAAAGAAGAAACAAAATGAAAAGTTAGTCGAAGGAAAAAAAATTATAAAGATCAGAGTAGAAATTAATGAAATAGAGACTAAAAAGAAAACAATAGAAAAGATGAATGATACTAAAAGATGGTTCTTTGAAATGATAAGCTAAATTGATGAAACCTTTAGCCAGACTCATCAAGAAAAAAGGGGAGAGGGCCCAAATCAATAAAATCAGAAATGAAAAAGAAGTTATAACTAAGACTACAGAAATACAAAAGATCATGAGAGACTACTACAAGCAACGATATGCCAACAAAATGGACAACCTAGAAGAAATGGACAAATTCTTAGAAAGTTACAATCCCCCAAAACTGAATCAGGAAGAAACAGAAAATAAGAACAGACCACTTTCCAGTACTGAAATTGCATCAATAATTTAAAAACTCCCAACAAGCAAAAGTCCAGGACCAGATGGCTTCACAGGTGAATTCTAACAAACCATTAGAGAAGAGTTAAACCCTATACTTCTGAAATCCTTCCAAAAAAACTGCAGCAGTAGGAACACTTCTGAACTCATTGTAGGAGGACACCATCACCCTAATGCCAAAACCAAACATATCACCAAAAAAAAAACCCAAAATAGAGGCCAATATCCCTGATGTGCATAGATGTGAAAATCTTCAACAAACTACTATCAAACAAAATCCAACAATACTCTAAAAGGATCATACACCATGACCAAGTGGGATTCAGCCAATGGATGCAAGGATTTTTCAATATCTGTAAATCAAACACTATGATCCATCACATTAACAAATTGAAGAATAAAAGCCAAATGATAATCTCAATAGATGCAGAAAAATCACTTGATAAATTTCAATATCCATTTATGATAAAAACTCTCCAGAAAGTGGGCATAGAGGGAGTATACCTCAACATAATAAAGGCCATATATGACAAACCCACAGCTAACATCATACTCAATGCTGAAAATCTGAAAGCATTTCCTCAAGATAAGGAACAAGACGAGGATGTCTACTCTCACCATTTTTTACTCAACATAGTTTTGGAAGTCCTAGCCACAGCAATCAGAGAAGAAAAAGAAATAGAAGGAATCCAAATTGGAAAGGAAGAAGTAAAATGGTTACTGTTTGCAGATGGCATGATACTATACATAGAAAATCATAAAGATACCGCAAGAAAACTATTAGAGCTCATCAATGAATTTGGTAAAGTTGAAAGACACAAAATTAATACACAGAAATAGGTGGCATCTCTATACACTAACAACAAACTATCAGAAAGAGAAATTAAAGAAAAAATTCCGTTTACCATTGCATCAAAAAGAATAAAATACCTGGCAATAAACCTACCTAAGGAGAGGAAAAACATGGCGGTGAAGTACAGGGACGTGGAATGCATCCCTCTCCACAGATGCATTGGGAATACACCGAAGGACACAATAATTCCCACAGAGAACAAGCTGAACACCAGCAGACGGCCTTGGACGCCGGAAAGGACTGCAAGGAGCCCGACATGACCAGTAGGGAGGCATCTATGATGGCTCAAAGCGGGTGAAGCAGCGGAGCTATGGCAGGCGGGAGGGAGTGAGAAACATACGGAGGGTCCGCACCACAGCTTAGCATTTCCGGACCAGGACATCAATCCACAGCTGAACAGAGGGTCTGGGAGCAGGAGCATGGGAACCAGAGAGCCGGTTCAGGGTGAGAAACAATGTTGCCAGTAAGGTGACAGACTGAGAGGACAGGCGGGAAGAGGTCCGCGGTGAGGAGTGCCTGCCACTGAGAGCTGCCCGGCCATGATGGCGGCTGGAGGCTGCAGGCTCACACGCAGGGGGGAGGAGCCACGGGTGTAGACTCTCTCTCTCTTTCGGCGCCTCTGCAACAGGCAGTGGAGAGAGGCCCCGTGGGCCACCTAAGGCACTCAGGGATAACAAGCACATTCAGGCACTCGGACGGGGTTAGATTAAAACCCCTTGGAATGCTGGCAGCAGGGAGGCTGCCAAGAAAAACAACAACAACAACAACAGCAACAACAACAAAAAAACCCAAGAGAGGCCCAACTCTAAGACGTTCTGTTTACACCTGAGCCACCAGCATCCCTCTGCAACAGGCACCTCCAAGCCCCACTGAAACAACAGTGCGCCACTGCTCATTCACTCCCAGGGGAAGGAGCCACTATTGTACCCTCTCCTTCTCCACACACCGATGCTTATAGTCGAACAATAAAGGAACCTCTGCTGGTCACAGAATAATGCAAAAAAACCCAAGGTGAAGAGAAGGAAACTTACAGCTGAGACTCTAAGGAAACAGAAATATTAGTATCAATTCCTATTGAACTGGTCCATTCTGGGATCAGTTCTGGATTTTTTTTTCTTTTTCTCTCTCTTTTTTTTTTCTTTATTAAATACGATCTTAGCACTAAGGGATCTACAAGTTTTATAACATAATTTTTAATGATATTTTTTATTCTTTTTTTTTTTTTGCCTTTTTATATACTTCTATATCTACCTAAGTTTTTGGTAGTATGGACAATATATCTCTCATACTTTCCTTTCATCCCTATCTTTTATACATTTCTATTCCTTTCTTTTTATTTGCATATTTCCAACCACACTACGCTCTTCTGTTCCCCTTTCTTCCAGCCATTTTAAGTTTATTTTATTTTAACATACTTATAAGCAACACTATCGGTCTGCTCAGACTCCTTGCTCTATTCTCCAGATGACGCACAGCCTTCGTATTTAATATTAGGTTTTTGTCTTTATCTTAGTTCTTAGTACAGTTGTCTCATTTCATTCTGAGAATCTCCATTCTCTCTGGTGGTACTCTGGCTCTTTTCTATATTTGATCCTAGCTTACAAAATCTCCCTGGATTAATGTTTGTACGTGTAAGGTGTTATTTGTTTGTTTGCTTTTGCTTTTGTCTCTGATTTGTTCTGTCTCAGTTGTCAATTTCTGTTGGGTTTCTCTTTGAATATCTGGTAGCACACTGGGGTTCTGTCAGGACTTTCTAGAGCCTTATGTCCTAATGGATTCAGGAATTGTGTGCTTATACAAGTACGTGATTCCTACACTGAATATTTGTTTAATCCAATACTTGGGCATTAGTCTGAGTCTTGGACAGTCTTCTATAAACACCTCTATCGCCAGGACAAGCAACCCCAAAAGTTTGGACAACCATGAGGAAACAAAGAAACACTGTGCAGGCAAAGGAGCAGGAAAAAAACCCACAAGACCAAATAAATGAGGAGGAAATAGGAAAAATGCCTGAAAAAGAATTTAGAGTAATGATAGTAAAAATGATACAAAATCTCGATAACACAATAGAGAAAGTACAAGAAACAGTTCATAAGAACTCAGAAAAACAAACAGCAATGGATAACAAAATAACTGAAATTAAAAATACTCTAGATGCTATAACCAGCAGAATGACTGAGGCAGAAGAACGAAAAAGTGAGTTGGAAGATAGAATGGGGGAAATAAATGCCACAGAGCCGGAAAAAGAAAAAAGAATAAAAAGAATAGAAGACAGTCTCAGAGACCTCAGTGATAACATTAAGCATACCAACATTCGAATTATAGGCATCCCAGAAGAAGAAGAAAACAAGAAAGGGTCTGAGAAAATATTTGAAGAGGTTATAGTGGAAAACTTCCCCAACATGGGAAAGGAAATAATTAACCAACTCCAAGAAGCACAGAGAGTCCCATACAGAATAAACCCAAGAAGAAATACACCAAAACACATATTAATCAAACTAACAACAATTAAACACAAAGAAAAAATATTAAAGGCAGCAAGAGAAAAGAAACAAATAACATATAAGGGAAAACCCATCAGGATAACAGCTGACGTTTCTACAGAAACTCTGCAGGCCAGAAGGGAATGGCAGGATATACTGAAAGTCCTGAAAGAGAGAAACCTACAGCCAGGAGCACTCTACCCAGCAAGAATCTCATTCAGATTTGAGGGAGAAATCAAAAGCTTTCCAGACAAGCAAAAGTGAAGAGAATTCAGCACCACCGAACCAGCCTTACAACAAGTGCTAAAGGAACTTCTCTAAGCAGGAAACACAAGAAAAGGAAAACACCTACAAATACAAACCCTAAACAATTAAGAAAATGGTAACAGAAACACACATGTCAATAATCTCCTTAAATGTAAATGCTGCAACCAAAAGACACAGACTGGCTGAATGGATACAAAAACAAGACCCTTCTATATGCTGCCTACAAGAAACCCACTTCAGACCAAGGGATACATATAGACTGAAAGTAAAGGGATGGAAAAAGATATTCCATGCAAATGGAAGTTAAAAGAAAGCTGGAGTAGCAATACTCATATCAGAAAAATTAGACTTTAGAGTAAAGACTATTAAAAGAGATAAGGAAGGACACTACATAATGATCAAGGGATCCATTCAACAAGAACATATCACAATGGTAAATATCTATGCCCCCAATATAGGAGCACCTCAATACATAAGGAAAATGCTAACAGCTATAAAAGGGGCATCGACAGTAACACAATAATAGTGGGAGACTTGAACACCCCACTTACATCAATGGACAGATCATCCAAACAGAAAATAAATAAAGACACAGAAGCTTTAAATGACACATTAGACCATCTCGACTTAATTGATATTTATAGGACATTCCATCCAAAAAAAACAGACTACACTTTCTTCTCAAGTGCACACGGAACATTTTCCAGGATAGATCACATCTTGGGTCACAAATCAAACCTCGGCAATTTCAAGAAAATTGAAATCATATCAAGCATCTTCTCAAACCACAATGCCATGAGACTAGATATCAATTACAGGAAAAAAATTGCGAAAAGTAGAAACACATGGAGGCTAAACAAGTCACTCTTAAACAACCAAGAAATCACTAAAGAAATCAAAGAGGAAATCAAAAAATATCTATAAACAAATGACAACGGAAACACAACAACCCAAAACCTATGGGATGCAGCAAAAGCAGTTCTAAGAGGGAAGTTTATAGCAATACAGTCCTTCCTTAAGAAACAAGAAAATTATTGATTAAACAACCTAACCTTACACCTAAAACAATTAGAGAAAGAGGAACAAAGAAACCCCAAAGAAAGCAGAAGGAAAGAAATCGTAAAGATCACAGCAGAAATAAATGAAAAAGAAAGGAAGGAAGCCATAGCAAAAATAAATAAAACTAAAAGCTGGTTCTTTGAGAAGATTAACAAAATTGATAAACCATTAGCCAGACTCATCAAGAAAAAAAGGAAGAAGATGCAAATCAACAGAATTAGAAATGAAAAAAGAGAAGTAACAACGGACACCTCAGAAATACAAAACATCATGAGAGACTACTACAAGCAACTATATGCCAATCAATTGGATAACCTGGAAGAAATGGATACATTCTTAGAAAAATACAGTCTTCCAGGACAGAACCAGGAAGAAATAGAAACCATGAACAGACCCATCACAAGTATGGAAATTGAGGCAGTGATTAAAAATCTCCCAACACACAAAAGCCCAGGACCAGATGGGTTCACGGGCGAATTCTATCAAACATTTTGAGAAGAGCTAACACCTATCCTTCTCAAACTCTTCCAAAATTTTGCAGAAGGCGGAACACTCCCAAACTCATTCTACGAGGCCACCAGCACCATGATACCAAAACCAGGCAAAGATGTCACAAAAAAAGAAAACTACAGACCAATATCACTGATGAATATAGATGCAAAAATCCTCAACAAAATACTAGCTAACAGACTCCAAGAGCACATTAAAAAAATCATACACCATGATCAAGTGGGGTTTATCCCTGGGATGCAAGGATTCTTCACTATACGCAAATCAATCAACATGATACATCATATCAACAAAGTGAAGGATAAAAACCATATGATCATCTCAATAGATGCAGAAAAAGCTTTTGACAAAGTTCAACATCCATTTATGATAAAAGGTCTCCAGAAAATGGGCATAGAAGGAAACTACCTCAACAAAATAAAAGCCATATATGAAAAACCAAAAGCCAACATCATTCTCAATGGGGAAAAACTGAAAGAATTCCCTCTAAGAACAGGAGAAAGACAAGGGTGTCCACTCTCACCATTAGTATTCAACATAGTTTTGGAAGTTTTAGACACAGCAATCAGAGAACAAAAAGAAATAAAAGGAATCCAAGTTGGAAAAGAAGAAGTAAAATTGTCACTCTTTGCAGATGACATGATATTATATATAGAAAACCCTCAAGACTCTACCAGAAAACTGCTAGCACTCATTGATGAGTTTAGTAAAGTAGCAGGATACAAAATGAATGCACAGAAATCTCTTGCATTCCTATACACTAACAACGGAAGAGCAGAAAGAGAAATTAAGGAAACTCTCCCATTCACCATTGCAACCAAAAGAATAAAATACCTAGGAATAAACCTGCCTAAGGAGGCAAAAGATCTGTGTGCAGAAAACTTTAATACATTGATGAAAGAAATCAAAGACAACACAAACAGATGGAGGGACATACCATCTTCTTGGACTGGAAGAATCAACATCGTGAAAATGACTGTACTACCCAAAGCCATTTACAGATTCAATGCAATCCCGATCAAATTGCCAATGGCATTTTTCACAGAACTAGAGCAAGAAATCTTACAATTTGTGTGGAAACGCAAAAGACCCCGAATAGCCAAAGCAATCTTGAGAAGGAAAAATGGAGTTGGTGGAATCAGCCTCCTGACTTCAAACTATACTACAAGGCCATAGTGATCAAGACAGTATGGTACTGGCACAAAAATAGAAAGGAAGATCAATGGAATAGAGTAGAGAACTCAGAAGTAAGCCCAAACACATATGGGCACCTTATCTTTGACAAAGGAGGCAAGAATATACAATGGGAAAAAGACAGCCTCTTCAATAAGTGGTACTGGGAAAATACAGCAACATGTAAAAGAATGAAATTAGAATGCTTCCTAACACCATACTCAAAAATAAACTCCAAATGGATTAAAGACCTAACTGTAAGGCCAGACACTATAAAACTCCTAGAGGAAAACATAGGCAGAACACTCTATGACATCCATCAAAGCAAGATCCTTTTTGACCCACCTCCTAGAATCATGGAAATAAAATCAAGAATAAACAAATGGGACCTCATGAAACTTAAAAGCTTTTGCACAGTGAAGGAAACCATAAACAAGACAAGAAGGCAACCCTCAGAATGGGAAAAAAACATTTGCCAATGAAACAATGGACAAAGGATTAACCTCCAAAATATACAAGCAGCTCATATAGCTTAATACCAAAAAAGCAAATAACCCAATGCACAATTGGACAGAAGACCTAAATAGACATTTCTCCAAAGAAGACATACAGATGGCCAACAAACACATGAAAAGATGTTCAACATCACTAATCATCAGAGAAATGCAAGTCAAAGCCACAATGAGGTATCACCTCACACCGATCAGAATGGCCAGCATCACAAAATCTGGAAACAACAAATGTTGGAGAGGGTGTGGAGAAAAGGGAACTCTCCTGCACTGTTGGTGGGAATGTAAGTTGGTACAGCCACTATGGAAAACAATTTGGAGGTTCCTTAAAAACCTACAAATAGAACTACCATATGATCCAGTCATCCCACTCCTGGGCATATACCCAAAGAAAACCATAATCCCAAAAGAAACTTGTACCATAATGTTTATTGCAGCACTATTTACAATAGCCAGGACATGGAAGCAACCTAAATGCCCATCAACAAATGAATGGATACAGAAGATGTGGCATATATATACAATGGAATATTACTCAGCTATAAAAAGGGATGAGATGGAGCTATATGTCATGAGGTGGATAGCCCTAGAGTCTGTCATACAGAGTGAAGTAAGTCAGAAAGAGAAAGACAAATATTGTATGCTAACTCACATATACGGAATCTAAAAATGGTACTGATGAACTCAGGGACAAGAACAAGGACACAGATCCAGGGAATGGACTGGAGAACTCGAGGTTTGGGAGGGGGCAGGGGGTGAAGGGGAAGCTGAGACGAAGCAAGAGAGTAGCACAGACATATATATACTACCAACTGTAAAATAATCAGTGGGAAGTTGTTGTATAACAAAGGGAGTCCAACTCGAGGACGGAAGATGCCTTAGAGAACTGGGGCAGGAAGGGTGGGGGGACTCAAGGCGGGGGAGTTGAGGGAGGGAGGGAATACGGGGATATGTGTATAAAACAGTTGATTGAATTTGGTGTACCCTCAAAAAATAATAAATAAATAAATAAAATTTAAAAAAAAACAAACAAAAAAAAACCTACCTAAGGAGGTAAAAGCTGTACTTGCAAAACTATAAGACACTGATAAAAGAAATTGAAGATGACACAAACACATGGAAAGATATCTCCTGTTCTTTGATTGGAAGAATATTGTTAAAATGTCCATAGTATACAAGGTAATCTACAGATTAAATGCAATCCATATGAAAATACCAATAGCATTTTTCACAGAACTATAACAAATAATTTTAAAATTTGTATTGATGGCTTCCTAGGCAGCACAGTGGTTAAGAATCTGCCTGCCAATGCAGGGGACACAAGTTCGATCCCTGCTCCAGGAAGATCCCACATACCATGGAACAACTAAGCCAGTGTGCCACAACTATTGAGCCCATGTGCTGCAACTACTAAAGCCCATGCACCTAGAGCCTGTGCTTCGCAACAAGAGAAGCCATGGCAATGAGCCCGCACACCACAACAAAGAGTAGCCCCCACTCACAGCAACTAAAAGAAAGCCCGTGCACAGCAAAAAAAAAAAAAAAAAAAAGACCCAACACAGTCAATAAAATAAATAAATAAATGAATAAATTTATAAAAAAAAATTTGTATGAAATACAAAAAATCCTTAATAGCCAAAGCTAAAACTATCTTCGGAAAGAAGAATGGAGATGGAGGACTCACACTCCCTGACTTCAGACTATACTGCAAAGCTACAGTAATCAAAATAGTATCATACTGGCACAAAAACAGACACACAGATCAACATATTAGAATAGAGAGTCCAGAAATAAGCCCACACATTTATAGTCAATTAATCTATGACAAAGAAGCCAAGAATGTCCAATGGAGAAAGAACAGTTTCATAAGTGATGCTGGGAAAACTGGACAGCTACATGTAAAAGAATGTAATGAGAACATTCTCTAAGATCATATATAAAAATAAACTCAAAATAGATTAAATACCTAAATGCAAGACTGGGTACTGTAAAACTCTTAGAGGAAAATATACACAGAACACTGTTTGACGTAAATCACAGCAGTATTTTTTTTGATCCATCCCCAAGAGTAATGGAAATAAAAACACTGGTACTCAATTAAACTTAAAAGCTTTTGCACAGCAAAGGAAACCATCAACAAAATGAAATGACAACCTACTGAATGATAGAAAATATTTGCAAATCATATGACCAATAAGAGGTTATATCTAACATATATAAAGAGTTCATAAAATTCAACATCAAAAAACCCAAACAACCCAATTTTTTTAAAAATGGACAAAAGAACTGAATAGACATTTTTCTAAAAAGGAACTGCAGATGGCAATAGGTACATGAAAAAATGCTCAACATCTCTAATCATCAGGGGAATGCAAATCAAACCCACAAAGAGATATCACTTCACACTGGTCAGAATAGTTATCATCAAAAGCAACACAAATAACAAATGTGGGCAAAGAGAAAAGAGAATGTAAATCGGTCAGCCACTGTGGAAAACAATATGGAGGTTTCTCAAAAAACTAAAACAGACTTACCATAATATCCAGCAATTCCACTCCTGCGTATATATCTGGGAAAAAAAGTTATGTGAATTGCAATGTTCACAGCAACATTATTTAAAATTGCCAAGATATGGAAGCAGCTTAAGTGTTCATAAACAGAGGAATGGATAAAGAAGATGTGGTATATATTTACAATGGAATACTACTCAGCCATAAAAAGAATGAAATTTTCCCATTTACAGCAACATGAATGTACTTGGAGGACATTATGCTTAGTGAAATGTCAGACAGAGAAAGATAAACACTGTATGATATTTATATGTGGAATCTAAAAAAATACAACGAACTAAGAATAAAATCAAAAAGAAGCAGAAAAAAAGATGCAATCTGCGACATCAATAACATAAAGTGGGGGGGAACGTGGAGCTGTAAAAAGGTAGAGATGTATGTGATTGAAGTTAAATGCTTTAATATAAAATATTCTTAAAGCTTTAGAATTTTATGTGTAATCCACAGGGTAACCACAAAGAAAATATCTATAGAATATACACAAAATACTATAAGAAGGGAATCAGAGTATGTCACTACAAAACTCAACTAAACACAAAGGAAGGTAGCAATGGAGTAATAAGGAACAAAAAGCCATAAGACATACAGAAAACAAATAACAAAATGGCAAAAGTCATTCCCTGTCAGTAATTACTTTCAATGTAAGTGGATTAAACTCCCCACTCCAAAGATTAGCACAATGGATTTTAAACAATAGCAAGATCCAACTATATGCTGCCTACAAAGGATTCCCTTTGTTTTGTTTTTTGGTTTTATTGAGGTATAACTGACAAATAAAATGGTAAGATATTTAAATTATAGATCACAAGTTGTCATACATATACATTGTGAAAGGGTTTCACTCATCTAGTTAAATAACATATCAATAACCTCACATATTTATCTTTATGTGTGGGTGAGAACATTTAAGCTCTATTCTCTTAGCAAATTTCAATTATACAATAATTATCGACTCTAGTTACTATGCTATACATCAGATCCTCAGACCTTATTCAATTTATAGCTAAAAGTTTGTACCCTTCTACTAACCTCTCCCTATTTCCTCCACACTCTAGCCCCTGAAAACCACCATTCTAACTCTCTGTTTCAATTAGTTTGATTACATTCCACATATGAGTGATACCATATACTTTCTCTGTCTTTCTCCGATTTATTTTACTTAGCATTATGCCTTCAAGTTCATCCATGTTGTCACAAATGGTAGTATATTCTTCTTTTTCATGGCTGAATAATATTCTATTGGGTGACTAATTATACATATATATATTTATTACATCTTTATCCATTCCACTCATCTGTTGATGGTGTCCATATTTTGCATACTTTGCATAATGCTGCAATGAATATGGGAGTGTAGATATCCCTTCAATATCCTGTTTTCATTTATTTTGGATATACACCAGAGTGGGATTGCTGGATCACATGGTAGTTGTATTTTTTATTTTGGGAGGAACCTCCATACTGATTTTCATAGTGGCTGTACAAATTTATATTGCCACCAATAGTGCACAAGAGTTCCCTCGTCTCCACATGCCCACCAACACTTGTTACCTCTTATAACAAGTGTTACAAAAGGCCCTGTGGCATAAAGCGCCAGGGACAGGAAGCAAAATTTTCTAGTAGAGGACTAGGGGTAATAGTGAGTGTAGGTACTCCCATTTTCATCCACATCCCTTGATTATTTTTTTTAATTTTATTGAAATATAGTTGATTTACAATATTGTGTTAGTTTCAGGTGTACAAAGTGATTCAATTATACATGTATATACATACATATATCTGTTAATCTCAAGCTCCCAATTTATCTCTCTCCCATCTCCTGTTTGGTAACCATAAGTTTATTTTTTTTATTTTTATTGGACTATAGTTGATTTACAATGTTGTGTTAGTTTCAGGTGTACAGCATATAGGCCATTATAAGAGTACTGAGTAGAGTTCCCTGTGCTATACAGCAGGTCCTTATTAGTTACCCATTTTATATATAGTAGTGTGTGTATGTCAATCCCAATCTCCCAATTTATCCCTCCCACCCACCTTTACCCCTGGTAACCATAAGTTTGTTTTCTTACATCTGTGACTCTACTTCTGCTTTGTAAATAAGTTCATTTGTACCCTTTTTTTTTTAAGATTCCATATATAAGGGATATGATATCATATGGTATTTTTCTTTCTCTGTCTGACTTACTTCACTCATTATGGCAATCTTTAGGTCCATCCATGTTGCTGCAAATGACATTATTTTGTTCTTTTTATGGCTGAGTAATATTCCACTGTATATATGTACCACATCTTCTTTATCCATTCCTCTGTTGATGGACATTTAGGTTGTTTCCATGTCCTGGCTATTGTAAATAAGTTCTGCAATGAACATTGGGGTACATGTATCATTTCAAATTATGGTTTACTCTGGGTATATGCCTAAGGGTGGGGTTGCTGAGTAATATGGTAGTTCTATTTTTAGTTTTTTAGGAACCTCCATACTGTTCACCATAGTAGCTGTACCAATTTATATTCCCACCAACAGTGCAGAAGGGTTCCCTTTTCTCCAAACCCTGTCCAGCATTTACTGTTTGTAGATTCTTTGATGATGGCCATTCTGACCAGTGTGAGGTAATACCTCATTATAGTGTTTTTAAATTTTTTAGATTTTTAAATTTTTATTATTTTTATTTTTTTCAGTTCTTTATTGGAGTATAATTGCTTTACAATGTTCTGCCAGTTTCCTATGTACAACAGAGTGAATCAGCTATATTTATACATATATCTCCATATCTCTTCCCTCTTGAGCCTCCCTCTCACCCTCCCTATCTTACCCCTCTAGGACATCACCAATCATTGAGTTGATCTTCCTGTGTTATGCAGCAGCTTCCCACTAGCCATCTATTTTACATTTGATAGTGTATATGTCAATAATACTCTCTCACTTCGTCCCAGCTTCCCCTTACCTCCCCCCAAGTCCTCAAGTCCATTCTCCACATCCGCATCTTTATTCTTGCCCTGCCACTATGTTCATCAGTACCATTTTTTTAGATTTTCACTTCTTTAATAATTAGCGATGTCACTGAGTTATCAGTACCATTTTTAGATTCCGTATATGTGAGTTAGCATACAATATTTGTCTTTCTCTTTCTGACTTACTTCACTCTGTATGACAGATTGTAGTTCTATCCACCTCATTACATATAGCTCCATCTCATCCCTTTTTATAGCTGAGTAATATTCCATTGTATATATATGCCACATCTTCTGTATCCATTCATTTGTTGATGGGCATTTAGGTTGCTTCCATGTCCTGGCTATTGTAAATAGTGCTGCAATAAACATTATGGTACAAGTTTCTTTTGGGATTATGGTTTTCTTTGGGTATATACCCAGGAGTGGGATCAAGAACAAGGACGCAGATACAGAGAATGGACTGGAGAACTCGAGGTTTGGGAGGGGGCGGGGGGTGAAGGGGAAACTGAGATGAAGCGAGAGAGTAGCACAGACATATATATACTACCAACTGTAAAATAGATAGTCAGGGGGAAGTTGTTGTATAACAAAGGGAGTCCAACTCGAGGATGGAAGATGCCTTAGAGGACTGGGGCGGGGAGGGTGGGGGGACTCAAGGAGGGGGGGAGTCAAGGAAGGGAGGGAATACGGGGATATGTGTATAAAAACAGATGATTGAACTTGGTGTACCCCCCAAAAAATAATAAATAAATAAATAAAATAATAATTAGCGATGTTGAACATATTTTCATGTGCCTTTTGGCCATCTGTATGTCTTCTTTCGAGAAATGTCTTTTTACATCTTCTGCCCATTTTTTAATTGGGTTGTTTGTTTGTTTGTTTGTTTGTTTGTTTTGGTATTGAGCTGTATGAGCTATTTGTATATTTTGGAGATTAATCCTCCCTTGATTCTTGAATCTGTGAATCCAAGCTATGCAATAAGCAACACCTCATATTGTATGCTGATTTAGAGCATATACTGCCTCTTGGAGGACATTAACTCAACCATGCAAGGTATCACCACCTAGCTGGCACTATAACTGAGTCTCCAAAAGGTCCTTCCATAATCCCATCGAGCAAGTGCTTTCAGGATAACGGGGAACCTGGAAAAAACAGTGAACTCCACGAGTATGGGCCAATTTGCTATGAAGTGAGTTCCTTGATCAGAAGCAACATTGTATGGAATATTGTGATGGCAGATATGGCATTCTGTAAATCTATAGGTGGTATTTTTGGCAAAAGCATGTGTTCAAGAAAGCCAAATCCGTATCCAGAGTAAGTGTTCATTCCAGTAAGAACAGTGTTGCTCTTTCCATGATGGAAATGGTCCAAAGTAATCAATCTGCCACCAGGTAGCTGACTGATCACTTTGGAGGATGGTGCCATATTAGGACTCAGTGCTGGCCTAGCAGATTGGACATTCATCAGTGGCTGCAGCCAGGTCACTTTTGATGAGTAGAAGTCCATGTTGCTGAGCCCATGCATAACCTCCATCCCTGCCACCACAGCCACTTTTTTCGTGAGTTCTTTGGGCAGTGAGAGGAATGTCTAAAGAAAGAGAATTACTGGAATAGACAGCACAGCTATTCGTTGGACTATTAAAATTCTCACCTGCTGAGATCACTCATTGGTGAGTATTAATATGTAACAAATATCTTCATATTATTTGCCCATTCATAGAAGTTTATCCACATATCTCTTCCTCAGACTTCCTTGTCACCAATTTTCCAATCATATTCCTTCCAAGTCTCTGAATATTCAGCCAAACCATTGGCCATAGATCATGAATCAGTATTGACTCATAACTCAGGCTGTTTTTCCTTCCAAGGGAAACACACATCCAGGGTCATTGCTCTAAGATCTGCATTCTCGGAGGATTTCCCTTCACCACTATTTTTAGGGCGGTTGAGGGAGATTGGGATTGCCATATATACATTACTAATAAGAAAAAATATCAAATTGTACACTTTAAATATATGCAGTTTATTGTATGTCAAATATATCTCAATAAAAGTTATTTAAAAAGAAAAAAGAAGAAAGGGGTTGAATTACTTGATGTTGGTGTCTGCTTTCATGTGGTGCCAGCAAACCATGAAGAACCACCTGTAAATTGGTACTCTTTCTCACTCAACTGATGGTAGGGAATTCCCAATGAGATCATAGATTCAGGTAAGGAGAAAAGGTAAAGTTGCGAAAGTGTGGACCGTGAGCATTTGGTCTACTGCTTGATGTAACATACCAGTGCCCTGCTCAAGCCTGACTTGGTATCTACAATTTCCATTTGAAGACAGAGTGAGGTGTGCATACCTAATTTTATGGCTTAGTGGGTCAGATAACACCCATTTCATGAAAGGCAGTAGTAAGCCAAAAGGAGAGCCGTTTTCTGCAGAGGATTTCAAGGATTTGCTCCAAAATCCTTAGGGCCTGCACTGTAATTCGCCTGTAGGGGGTCTGCCAAAGGCTCCAAATAGCATCTCTGTCTGCCACTGGCATTTTAAGCTCATTGGATTTACTGGATCATATGGCTCAAGTGGCAGAAAAGCTTGTATGGCAGCCTGGACCTGTTGCAGAGCCTTCTCTTGTTCTGGGCCCCACTCAAAACTAGCAGCTTTTTAGATCACTCAGTAAATGGATCAGAGTATTGCTCACACCCAAATGAGAAATATATTGCCTCCAAAATCCGAGACACATTAGACATTGTGTCTCTTATTTGGTTGTAAGAGAGCCAGATGCAACAACTTATCATTCACCTTACAAAGGATATCTCAATATGCCTCATACCACTGTACCCCTAGAAATTTCATTATAGTGGAAGGCCTCTAATTTTTGTCAGATTTATTCCTTACCCTCTGACACAGAATTGTCTTATCAAAATGTATAGAATTGATTCCATTTCTTGCTCATTAGATCCAATCATCACACTATCACCAGATCAATAGCTGCCTACTAAGTACCAAGGAATGTGTTAATTTGCTCAAGCAATGAGACCACATCTGAAACAGTAGCTGTAATTGAAGTCACCACTTGGTTATGCTTACAATAATCCAGTCATTCTCCCAGTTTCATCTGCCTTCTGCACAGACCATATAGGTAAGTTGAATGAGGATGTGGTAGGAATCGCCACCCCTGAATATTTTAAGTCCTTGATGGTGACACTAGTTTCTATAGTCCCTCCAAGAATGTGGTATTGCTTTTGGCTTACTATTTTTCTAAGTAGAGGCAGTTCTAGTAGCTTCCACTCAGCCTTTCCCACCACAATAGTCCTCACTCCACAAGTCAGGGAACCAATATAGGGGTTATGCCTGTTGCTGAATATGTATATACCACTTGTTCATCCCAGAACTGGGGAAATAACCACAGGATGGATTTGGACACCCTCTATGAGATGGATCTGAGCTAAAACTGCATTGATCACCTGACCTCCATAAGTTGCTACTCTGACTAGTGGATCACAGTGATGTTTTGGGTCTCCCAGAATTAGTGTCAGTTTAGAGCCAGTGTCCAGTAATCCCCCAAAAGTACAATTATTTCCCTTTCTCCAATGCACAGCCACCTTGGTAATTGGCCTTGGTTGCCTGTCTTAGTCTTCTTGGGCTGCCATAAAAAAATACTATGGACTGCGTGGCTTAAATAACAAGAATTTATTTGTTATAGTTCTGGAGGCTGCCATGTCAAAAATTAAGGTACTGGGAAGGTCAGTTTCATTCTGAGGCCTTTTCTCTTGGCCTTTTAGTATGCTGTGTGCTCACATCATCTCTTTTTTGTCGGCACATGGAGAGAGAATGAACAAGCTCTCCTGTGTCTCTCCTTATAGGAGCACTAATCCCACCATTAGGGCCCTGCCCTCATGACTTCATCTAACTCTAATTACCTCCCAAAGGCCCCATCTCCAGATAGCATCACACTGGGAGTTAGGGCTTCAAAATATAATTTTGGGTTGGGGGCGACATAATTCAGTCCATTGTAGTCCCTTTGGGAAAAGCTGTAAGATTAGCAGTATAAATTTTGGCAGTGTAGTAGGGTCTTTCCTCAAGGGGACCCAGCCTCCCCTTCATTAAGGGATCCTGGGTCTGTAAATTGTCTCAAGTCTGGAAATTTGTTGAAGGGCCATGACTCTGTTTTGATATTTCAATTTAGACCTCTGTTCACTTCACCTGTAACTCTTCCACTTAGACTGCCCAACTGTTTTTTTTCTAGGGCTAACATGATCAACTAGCCAATACCACAGTCCTATGGGAGTCAAACTATTTTTATTAATGCTTTGATTCTGTTGTCTATTATGATAACCATACACACTTTGGCTTGAGTGATTAGGTGTTGCCACTTGATCCCTGATAGCTTGGGATCCAGTGATTGCCATTGCATTTAAAGAAATCATTTAGTGGCAGCAGTTTGCACTGTTTCTTCTGACCTACAGAGTGGAGTGACCATAGAACTCTTTGAGTATGCTGAGGCTCCCTTCAGAAATTCATTTCTCACAACGTGGTGTAAGTGTGTCCTCTGGACTCTCCCAGGGTAGGTGAGCAGGTTTTACATTATAAATTTCACAATAATATTCCAATCTCCCTAAGCCTTTGGATACCTTCCTCTAGAGTACACCAAAGCAGTTCTGGCATTTCAAAGGCATTTAGTGTAGGCCACCTTTTGGTTCATGTTTCAGCCAACCAACCAACCAAACTGCTGTAGTTCTTTCTAACCATTTGAGTTCAAACACTGAATCTAGAATCTCTACTTAGCAGGTCCCTATCAGTACATTTGCTGTGATCCAACTTTATGTTCCTTCCACTATTATCCCACACACTTAATACCCATTCCAACACATATTGCCCTGATTTCTGTCTGCATAAATTGGAAAATTTCATTCATTTGTTTTGGTGTACAGCAAACTTCCCCATGGGTCACACTTTGTACCTTACCCTTGGAAACTTCTATGACTTGAGTATACTTAAAGATCTAGAAGCAAAGAAGGGTGGTGGGAGTAAGCCAAGAAGCAAAAAATCAGTGCTTCTTCAGGCAACTACCTTAAGGGAGGCCATTAAAGTTTCTTCAGGAAGAGTAAACATTTTCAGAGCAGGATGGAAACATCTTTTCCACTGGCAAAGAAGGCTCAGTAGAATTTAGGGTTTTGATATCCCCATCTTCACTGGAATCTTCCCATATATCCTCTTTCCAATGTTCAGGATCCCACTCTTCCCAATCAATGTCATCACTTTAAGACACTCTGTGAGACTGGGAATTTAATTTCTGTTGTAATTCAGCTATTGGTAGGATGAGACTATAGGTTTGTTTTTCAGAAAACTTAGCCCTGATTGAAATACTTACCTTGGTGTATCAATGATCACATCCCAGAGTCTAGAAGGATCAGCAGGAACTCCCCAGGAAACTAAAATCAAGGCAAGCATTTCAGGTGGAAAAGATATTGTTTTAAATACGCATGAGGGCATTTAACCCTGTGTCATATTCAGGTAAATACAAATAGTTCAGTGTGGATAGACATGATTTACAAAGATTTAAAAGATTGAAGTGAGAGAGTAGCATAGACTTACATACACTACCAACTGTAAAATAGATAGCTAGTGGGAAGTTGCTGTATAACAAAGGGAGATCAACTCGATGATGGGTGATGCCTTAGAGGGCCAGGACGGGGGGTGGGGGGGGGTCGCGGGAGGGAGGGGATATGGGGATATATGTATAAATACGACTGATTCGCTTTGGTGTACCTCAAAAGCTGGTACAAAAGTGTAAAGCAATTATATTCCAATAAAGAGCTTAAAAAAGAAAAACAAAAGATTGAAAGACCACATAAGAAAATAGAAGTCAGAATATGAAAGGTTTTGTATTTCCTGGTAAGGAGTCTGGGTTTTTTCTTAGATGTATCATTTGAATAATTTTAAGCAGAGGGGTCATAATGTAAGTCAGATTTATGTTTTCTATTGGCTGTTAACACTAGCTGTAATGTAGAGAATGGACAGAAGCAGATTTAGGTCGGAAACACCTGGACTTGATCAAGTGACACTATGCATTTAATTACACTTCTTTACCAACAGGTCTTGAATCTTTACCATTTGCCAGGCACTTTGCATATCTTACCTCATTAAATTCCTATAAGAGTTGTATGAGTTAATTACCATTAACCCACACTAAATAAGGAAACAAGTGTAGAAAGTTAAATGAGATGTTAAAAAAATGTACAATTTTAACTTCGATTGTATTTTTTGTATTCTTTTGTATTTTTTGTACTCTCCCACAAGAATCATATAGGAAATATTTATGTTTATTAGCTTTTACATAAGCTGATGTCTATAATTAATCCCTCTGTGTAAGACCATACTTATAAGAAAAAAGCTTCTTGATTTTACTTGGTATAGGTAAAAAGTAAAATTTTTTCCTCTTAAAAAAAAAAGAAAACTCAGCCCTGCAGGCAAAAGAGATAAGGGTTTCTTTCAGGGCAGACATTGACACTTTGGGCCATTCACGTCAAAACGGAAATTTGAAATGAAAATTGGAAGCCCTGAGCTCATCTCTTTTTTTCTTTTCTCACCTTCTCTGGTACAGTTAGAGTGACTAGATGATATTATTATACACTTTAGCTTAATTAAAATGTTCTAAGTTATCAATTATATAGTTATCCAGAACCTTGCTTTTCATAATGATGTGATTAGGTGAGTCCAATGGCAATATTTTGCATATCTCTATTGTCACATAAGTCATGGACAACAAGTGTTCTCTTTACCACAGGAAATAGGGTCATTAGTGCCTTTAAATCTAATCAGATTAGAGAAGCAATTCTGGGAAAAAATAAAACCAATTCAGAAAGCTCATCCTTAAGATTGTTTTCCTCTAGAACCCTCTGGGTACCACACACACATACACACACACAGAAAGGGAGAGAAGAGAGACAGAGAGAGAGAGAGAGATTGCTTAAATTGGCTTACATGATTGCGAGTACAAGCTAAGCAAGTCCGAAATCTGTAGGAAAATCTCTGTCAGAAAATAGCACCCTTAAAACTATAATGCAGAAGCGAATACTTTAGTCCACAGGTGGAATTTCTTCTTCCCCAGGGAAACCTCAAATTTTCACTTAAGTTCTCTCAACTCATTGGATGAGGCTGACTCCAGTTATCAGTGATAATCTCCTTTACTTAACGTCAAGTAATTATAGATGTCATTAACAACTACAACATACCTTCACAGGAAAACACAGAAAGTATTTGATTGAATCACTGGGTTCTATAGCATAGCAAAATTTGCATATAAAGCTAACCATTACAGATATCACAAATATGCTCATTATCTTCACTGTGGCAGTTGCTTCAAAGATGGTTTTATATGCCAAAACTCATCAGATAGTACACAAAAAATATGGGCAGTTTGCTGGCTGTCAATTATACCACCAAAAAAAGCTGTAAGAAAAAGGATAGAATTATTGTGATATATGATATGTAAAATTATATACTATAAATATAAAAAATATAAAAATAATCTTATGGAAATCAAGAGAAAATGACTTACAGTACATATTTTTCAATTGCATAAAGCAAGGGATAGATAGTAAGCAAACTAGAATATGGTCTCCATGAGAGGCATAGAGTGGGAGTGAATAATGGGAATGAAAAATGATTGAATATATGAATGAAAAGTGAGGGGATTGGCCTGAAAGAATGATGGCAATAGTGATATGAGCTGGAATATGATTTTCTCAACCCTCTGACCCTAAAGTATTCCCACCCTCCCTTTGCTTAAACTACTCTGAACTTCTCTTAGGCCCTGTGGGAGCCACACTTCTTACTGCCTTAGGGAATTTATAGTGCTGCTCCTGGGAATCCTGAAGTGATAACCCTTTGTCTTCTCCTGTTCATCTGTCTAACTCATGCTTATTTATGAGGTCTCAGCTTAAAGATCATTTCTTCCTGAAGGACTTTCTTGGCCACAAACCACTTCATCCTAAATTTAAATTACTCATCTTCTTGGAAGAATCAATATTGTTAAAATGGCCATAGTACCAAAGGCAATCCACAGATTCAATGCAGTCCTTTTCAAATTAAAAATGGCTTTTTTCACATAACTGGAACAAAAAATTTTTAAATTTGTATGGAAACACAAAAGACCTCGAATAGCCAAAACAATCTTGAGATAGAAGAATGGAACTGGAGAAATCGTGCTCCTTGACTTCAGACTATACTACAAGGCTACAGTCATCAAAACAGTATAGTACCAGCACCAAAACAGACACATAGATCAATGAAACAGGATAGAAAGTCAAGAAATAAACCCAAGCACTTATGGTCAATTAATCTATGACAAAGGAGGCAAGAATATACAATGGAGAAAAATACAGCCTCTTCCATAATGGGTGCTGGGAAAACTGGACAGCTACATGTAAAATAATGAAATTAGAACATTCTCTAATGCCATATACAAAGCTAAACTCAAAATGGTTTAAAGACATAAATGTAAGACCTGACACCATGATACTCCTAGAAGAGAACATAGACAAAACATTCTTTGACGTAATTCATAACAATATTTTCTTAGATCAATCTCCCAAGGCAAAAGAAATAAAAGCAAAAATGAGCAAATATGAGCTAATAAAACTTAAAAGCTTTTGCACAACAAAGAAAACCATCAACAAGAGGAAAAGACAACCTATGAACTAGGAAAAAATATTTCCAAAGGATGCAACTAACAAGAGACTAATTTCCAAAATATACAACAGCTCATACAGATCAATATCAAAACAAACAACCCAATCAAAAAATAGGCAGAACACCTAAAAAGAATTTCTCCAGACAAGACATAAATATGGCCAAAAGGCACATGAAGAGATGCTCAACATTGCTAATTGTTAGAGAAATGCAAATCAAAGCTACAATGAAGTATCACCTCATACCAGTCAGAATGGCCATCATCAAAAAGTCTACAAATAATAAATTCTGGAAGGGGTGTGGAGAAAAGGGAACCCTTCTACATTGTTGGTGGGAATGTAAATTGGTGTAGCCATTATGGAGAAAGTATGGAAGTTCCTCAAAAAAGTAAAAATAAAGTTACCATATGATCAAGCAATCCCACTCCTGTGCATATATTTGGAGAAAACCATAACCAGAAAATATACGTGCACTCCAACATTCAAAGCAGTACTATTTACAATAGCCAAGACATGGAAACAATCTAAATGTCTGTAGACAAAGAATAGATTATAAAGATGTGGTATAAATTTACTAGAGAAAAATACCCAGCCTTAAAAAAATGAAATAATACATTTAGTGCTATAAATTGGTTTCTAAGGACTGCTTTAGATGCATCCCTGAAATTTTATTGTTTACTTTTCATTCAATTCAAATTACTTTCTAAATTTCTTTTTTGTTATTTTCAGCCATATGTTATTGAAGAGTATGTTCTATTGTTTGCAATTTGGGGAATTTTACAGACACATTCCCGTTATTTACAGTGAAATTAATTTCATTGTCCTTCATGAAAATCCTTTAGGTGATGTTAATTCTTTCAATTGTAAGATGTATTTATGGCCCAGAATATTGTCTATCATGGTAAATTTTCATGTACATGTGATAACAACGTGTGTTCTCTTTTTGTTGGGGATAGTGTCCTTAAAATGGAGAACAGTGGGGAGGTTCCTTAAAAATCTGAAAACAGAGCTACCATATGATCCAGCAATCCCACTCCTAGGCATACATACGGAGAAAACCATAACTGGAAAAGATACATGCACCCTGATGTTTATTGCAACACTATTCACAATAGCCAGGACATGGAAGCAACCTAAATGTCCATCAACAGAGGAATGGATAAAGCAGATGTGATAAAATGGAATACTACTCAGCCACAAAAAGAACAAAATAATGCCATTTGCAGCAACATGGATGGACCTAGAGATTGTCATACTGAGTGAAGTAAGTCAGACAGAGAAAGACAAGTATCTTATGAGGTCGTTTATATGTGGAATCTGAAAAGAAAGGCTACAAATGAACTTATCTACACAACCGAAATAGACTTACATACGTAGAAAATAAACTTACGGTTAACTGGGGGGTAAGGAGGGGAGGGGTAAATTGGAAGATTGGGATTGGCCCATATACACTACTATATATAAAACAGATAACTAATAAAAACCTATTGTATAGTACCGGGAACTCTACTCAATACTCTGTAGTGGTCTATATGGGAAAATAATCTAAAAAAAGAGTGGATATATGTATTTGTATAACAGGTTCACTTTGTTGTACACTTGAAACTAACACAACATTGTAAATCATTTATACCCCAATAAAAATTTTTAATGTTAATTAGATTAATTTGAGTGACGGCATTTTCAAGCATTCTATACACTTACTGATTTTTTTCTTTTTTGTCAACTTGTTCAGCTGTGGAGGGAAAAGACAAAATCTCTGACCCTAATCGTGGATTTTCCTTTCTTTCATATATGTCTAAATTCTGTTTTTAGGTGTATAAACATTTAGAATTTGTATGCCCTCTTGAAGAATTGGCCTCTTTAGGCAATCATAAACTATCCTCTTATAAATGATCCTCTTTATCCCTGGCAATATGTTTTATTCTGAAATCTCCTTTACCTGATATTAATATATCCATTACAGCCTTGATTTGATTATTAGTATCATAATATATCTTTTCCCATACTTTTACTTTTAACCTATATGTACCTTTATATTTAAAATGGGATTCATATACACAGCGTATAGCTGGATCTTTTTAAAATCCAATTTGTCATGCTCCACATTGTATGTTATTAGGGAAATGCAAATTTAAAAACTGATATACCACTACACACCTATTAGAATGGCCACAGTCCAGAACACTGGCAATACCAAATGCCTGCAGAGATGTGTATCAACAGGAACTCTCCTTCATTGCTGGTGGGAATTCAAACTCATACAACCATTTTGGAAGACAGTTTGACAGTTTCTTACAAAATTAAACCTACTCTGACCATGTAATCCAGCAATCGTGCTCCTTGGTATTGGCCCAAATGAGCTGAAAATGTATGTCCACACAAAAACCTGCATATGAATGTTTATAGCACTTTTACTCATAATTGCCATAATTACCCAGTGAAAGAGGCCAATCTGAAAAGGGTACATACTGTATGATTCCAACTAAATGACATCCTGGAAAAGGCAACCTTATGGAGACAGTGAAAAAATCAGTGGTTGCTAGCAGTTAGGAGAGAGGGACGGACAAATATGTGGAGCACAGAGGATTTGGGAGGCAGTGAAATTATTCTGTATGATACTGTAATGGTGGCTACATGTTGCTGTCCAAACCCATGGAATGTACAACAGCGACAGTGAGCCCTAATGTAAACTACGGACTTTGGGTGATAATGATATGTCAATGTAGGTTCATTGATTGTAAGAAGTACACCCCTCTGGTGCAGGATGATGATAATGGAGGAGGCTCTGTCTCTGTGGGGGCAGGAGGGATATGGGATGGCTCCGTAATTTCTGCTAAATTTTGCTATGAACCTAAAACTGCTCTAAAAAATGAAGTCTATTTAAAAGAGAAAGGAATCCAATTTGTCAATCCCTAACTTTTAATTGGTGCATTTAGACAATTTGTACTTAATATGGTTATTGATATGGTTGGATTTAAAGCTGTCATGTTATAGATACACTACCAAATGTAAAATAGATGGCTAATGGGAAGCTGCTGCATAGCACAGGGAGATCAACTCGATGCTTTGTGATGACCTGGAGGGGTGGGATAGGGAGGGTGGGAGGGAGGCTCAAGAGGGAGAGGATATGGATATATATGTGTAAATACAGCTGATTCACTTTGCTGTACAGCGGAAACTGGCACAGCATTGTAAAGCAATTATACTCCAATAAAGATCTGAAAAAAAAATAAAAAATAAAGATCAAAGTTTTGCTGAAAGAAAAAATAAAGCTGTCATGTTATCTTTTTTCTAGCTGCTCATCTATTGTTTTATTATTTCTCTTTTTGAAACATTTTAAATTAAATGAGCACTTCACGATTCCGTTTATCTCCCATGTAGGCTTATTAGCCATAATTCTTTGGATAGATACGTTAGTGTTTATATTTCATGCTTCCTTAACGTATCGCAATCTACCTTCAAGTAATATTGTACCACTTCACATGTAGATTTAGCATGTTACATACTCTTATATTCCACCCCCCAGTTCTTGTGCTATTATTTTCCAAGAAGTGAGTTCCACATAACTTATATAACGTATAACTCCACAATGCATTGTTATGAATTTTTGCTTTACGTATCAATAACAAAATATTCTTAAATGTGAAAATTAATAGCTTATATCTACTTTCACATCTACCATTTACAGTGCTGATTTTCATTTGTGTAGACCATATCTCCATTTATAGTCATTTTTCTTGTGCCTGAAGGACATCCTGTAACATTTCTTGTAGGGCGAATCTACTGATGATTAATTATTTCAGCTTCAGTACGTATGAAAAACTTTTATTTCAACTTCATTTTTAAAAAGATATTCATTGAGCGTAAAATTCTGAGTGGACGTTTATTGTTTCACTATTTTAAAAATGGTATGCCACTTTCTTATGACTTGCATTATTCCTTATGAGAAGCGTCCTCAAATTCTTATCTTTGGTCCTCTTAATGATTCTATATTTTTCTGGTTTTATACTTGTCTAGGAATAAAGGTAAAACCCTGGGGAAGCCGATTGCAAAAATACCATGAATACACATCATGCATTAACTGTGCATAGCAACTTGGATACATATTAAAGCATAAGGGTCACTGAAAAAAATAAATGAAAAACCGGGGTGGAAACTTATACTTGCAGCCATGATAAGTTAACACGAATCTGATTTGCTCTGCCACATAAATACCTATAAACCCCCCAAATTATAGAGCTTTACGTCATGGCACCACCAGCCACATAGGACAGAGATCCCCAAGATAAAGGAAATTAACCAGGTGATCCCCTGGATTGCCCAATTCCACCCCTACCCCCCACCCCCAACTTCTTTCCTGGATAGAGTTTACAGGCTGCAGCACAGGGAGATTGAACACAGACAGAGCCCAATGAGTGAAAGAGACAGAGTTGAGAATTCCAAGAGGCCAATGTGACTAGAATATTCTGGGAGTGATGGAGGGGAGAGAGCTGCACAGAGAGGTAGCTCTGGAGAGCTGCGGAGGTTTCCCATCTGGGTGCAGTGTATGAGAAAAGGGCAGTGGTGGTAGTTGACTTTCGTTTTCTGGAGTGAGTAGTTTTGTGGATCATGGTGCCATTTACTGAGATTGTGAAGATGGGAGTTTCAAAAACAAGAGAGATGGGGGATGTGAGTGTGTGGGAGGGGTGGATATAACAATACCACAGTGAGACAGACTCACTGTGAGGAGCCCTTGAGACATCCAAGTGGAGATGTCAAGTAGACGAATGAATTTATGGATTTGGATCCCAAAGGTGAAGTCAAACTGGGGTTGTAGATTTCGCAGTTGTTAGCATATTAGCATATATAGTTATAAAGCATATAGCGTATAGAGGGGCTGGTATAAAAATGAATGCATTAAAAGTTCTCATCATAAAAAATTGTAACTATGTGTGATGATGGATGTTAACTGGACTTATTGTGGTGGTCATTTCACAGTATATACAAATATTGAATCATGATGTTTTACACCTGAAACTAATATAATGTTATATGCCAATTATATCTCAATTTAAAAAAAATAGAAAAAGAAAAAATAAGACTAAAATGCAAAATAAAGCGAATATAAAATTCCGCTACGGATTTTATGAAAAAGCACAGTTTCAAAATGAGAGGGGAACATAGCACTTGCTGTTGGCGTATAGCGGTTTCTCAAGGCTTTTGCTTCTAAGGTCTGGTCACGTCCCACAGAAACGTGTTACACAGGAAGGGCTGAGAGACACAAGCAGCTGACAGGGAAGGTTGCTATGCAACAGCTGAGGAAAGCCATCCAGCCAGTCAGAATTGATGTTGGTCACTGGAGAGTAAAAGCTCTGGTCCTAGCAATAGCTTCCATTCAGACACAGGGGTCCTGGAGAGGCTGATGTGAAAACGAATATAAAAGTCCACTATGTTTTTTGTAAAAATAAATAAATAAATAAATAAATTTAGAAAAACAGAGGTGCAACTTGAGATGGGAACATAGCATTTTCTCCAGTCGTTCTGGAAGTGCAGCAGCATGCGTGTCCTTGGGTAGGACCCCAGTTAAGTTCTCCTTTTGCTTCCCATTTTGCATATTGAGAAACCGGGCTCAGAGATGTCCAATGACCCGAGCGGGCTCACACAGCTAGCAACAGACTGGCCTGGCACTCCAGTGTCCCTGGAATTCGGAAGTCCAGCCCAGCTTCTATCCACAAGACCACAGCTGCCTCAGGCCCCAGCCACGGAAGGAACCAGGCCAAACATTTACTCTGAATCAGGCCTTGCCATGGCTCAGACACACAAGTGCCTGATTGTCCTGGCCGCTCCAGCGGGCACCAGGAAGGCCTCAGGGGCAGCGCGTTTGTGCCACTCACAGCGAAGGGGCCTGACAGTTGGAGCAGGGAGTAGACCCCCAGGTTCGCACACCTGGATGGACCTACATCCAGCAGGCAAGGGGTGGGCCTGGGGCCCCTACCTGTTCCCCCTGGGATGACCCAAGCATGAGCTTAGGTCTCAGAGAACAGAAACCTGGCTTGTTGGGACAGATGTTGACAGGGCAGGGGAGGTGGGGTGGATCTGCTGCTGGAACTGAAGAGCCGAGGGTGCCTCAGTCCCCGGGGCCAGTGCTAGTGGAACAAAGGATTTTGGAGTCAGGAAGACCGGAGCCCAAATTCTGCATCTTCAGCTTACTGGCTCTGTGGCCTTGTCTAGTTCGTGCAATGCGTCTGTCTGTGCCTCAGCTTCCTGATCTGTAAAATGGGGATCCTGACATCCACCTCCCAGGGCTGTTGTGAGAGGAAGATAATGCCCAGCACAGATTGGGCTGTGACACACAGGCTGCATGAAGAGTGGCTGGGGAAGCAGATGTTCCCAGTGTGCCTGGGGGCCCTAGAGGTGGATAGTGGAGGGGAACACAAAGGGAACTGGTGTCCTCTCTCGCCATTCCCATTTCTCTTGTTGCATGTAGTTACAGACTGGGCAAGAGACCTCTGTTCTGGTGACCTAGGGGTCATGCTGGGGAAGCAGGGCTCAGTGTATTCCAGACCACGCTGGAGGAGCTTAGAGGCAAGGGGGAGGGCAGGGCTGAGAAGCATTGTGCAGAAGTGGGGGGACTGAGGGTATACGATGGATGGATTGGAACCGCAATACAGGGTGTGCGTGCCCGCGCCTGCGATCGGGGACGTGGGGGCGGAGCGGGGGAACGGTGAGGGGAATCTGGCGGGAAGGAGAAAACGCCCCCCCCCCCCCCGCCCACCCACGGGCGGAATCGCATGCGCACAGGGACCTGGTGGAAAAGGCTTTTGTTGGGAAAGCGGGCCGGCTGGAGGGGTCCGCGCATGCGCAGGCTGCCCAGTCGCGGGGGGTGCGCGGAGAAAAGGGGCGGGGTGGTCGGAGCTGCTGTGCTGGCAGCAGTAGGCGAGGGCGCGGCTGCGGGGTTCCTGGTGCTGAGGACGGACGCCATTGGAGCCCCAGGGAAGGTAAGGATCCAGCCCCAGGCAGGACCGGGAGAGGGCGAGTGGAACCCGGTACGCTGTGCCCTCCCCATCCCAACCCCCCGCCGCTGGGTCTGAACAAAGCCCAAGCACGCAGAACCTGAACCCCATTAGACCCGCGGTCTAGATAGGAGCCGCCCCCCACCACCGCCACCAGACGCAGGCTCCCCGAGTCGAGCCCTACTTACACCGGAGCCCACCATCCGAACCCCTTTAACAGATCCGTGTGCTCCGTGCTGAGCTTCCTTAGAGCGGCGGCCCCACCCCCACCCCAACCACTCTGAGATCAATCCAGTCGAACTGACCGCTTTGCCCCCTTCCCGGAGTTGCAGTCGTGGCCTTTGAGACCTCCAGCGCTCCAGCTCGAGCCTCACCTAGTCCGAGGACCCCCACCCCATCCACCTTGAGCGCTCCTATATGAGCCCAACCTAGACCTGAATCAGCTGAGTCCCCCACTGGGACTTAGTCAGAGGGTCCCTGGGATTCATTTTCCCAGAGCTTCTGGCGGTCCCCGTTGTCTGAGCCCTCTCATGTCATCTCCTGCCCACCATCCTGGCCCCCTGCTCCAGCCGTTAAATTCAGGCTCTTTATTTCCCCCTCTCTCAACGCATCTCCTATGGGACTCTTTGGACCCGAGCCCGCCAGTCCATCCCCTGTTCAAATCCAGCCGCTGGGCTGGGGAGCCTGCCTGTCCTAAATTTCCCTTTCAGTGCAGGGTCTCCTCCGACCTCCTCTATCCTTCTCCTAGGGCTCTGTCTCTGAGAGAATCTACCCCAGCAGCCCTCACTCCCCCCCTCCATACTGCCTGGTAACCTGATGATTGCAGCCCCCCACCTCCCGAGAGATCCCACCTCCTGCTGGATCCCGCCCCCTCCCCCTGAAGAGGCCTCCCCGTCCCACTCAGGCTGAGCTGTCTTCTCCTTGGGACCCCCCAGCATGGCTGAGGGAAGCTACCACAAAGAATCAGAAGGGTACAACGTTGAAGACATGGACGAGGGTAGTGATGAAGTCGGGGAGGAAGACATGGTTGAAGGCAACGACTATGAAGAATTTGGTGCTTTTGGAGGCTACGGAGCCCTCACCAGCTTTGACATCCGTATCCTCAGAGCCTTTGGGAGCTTGGGTCCAGGCTTTCGCATCTTAGCGGTGAGGCCCCTTGTCGGCCACCTGCTAGCCCTGGGCCTTCTCTCCTGTGACGTCAGGGAGGATGGGAGGAGGGGGTAGATGAAGGCTGGAGTTGAATGGGGAAGGACTGCCCAGCTTCCCCAAACCTCCCCTGTGCTGCTGGGAGCAGGGGGGTTTGGGAGGGCCTGGGGGCTGGTCAGGGGCTGGCCAGCACAGGCCGAGTGTGTAGAGCTGTCTGCCTTCCCCTCCCCTCCCTGGTCTTGCAGAATGAGCCCTGGGAACTGGAAAACCCTATGCTGGCCAGGACTCTGCTGGAGGCATTTCGCATGGATCCAGAAACACTTGCCAATGAGACGGCTGCCCGTGCTGCCAACGTAGCCCGGGCCGCCTCCTCTAACCAAGCTGCTCGGGCCACTGCCACTGCTGCCCGTGCCACCTACAATCAGGTGGTCGCTAACCACTCAGTGGCCGCAGACCAGGCCTCAGGAGGCGATACCCAGCCCATGACATCCGCTGCTGAGGCTCAGGCAGCCACCCCCGAGACAAGCCTGGCTTCTCCGCACAGCTCCCAGATGCTAGTCAACAGCGAGATGGCCACCCCTGGGGCTCCGGCAAGGTCCACACAGCCCCAGACATCCTCGCAGGCCCAGGAGGCTGCTGCCGAGGGCCCTAGTACGACCTGTGCTTTCTCCCAGGCCCCGCGTGCCAGTGAGATGGATGCCACCCGGCCCAAGACAGCCTTCCTGGGTCAGAACGATGTCTTTGATTTCACCCAGCCGGCAGGTGTGAGTGGCATGGCCTTCCCACGCCCCAAGAGACCTGCCCCGGCCCAAGAGGCTGCCACAGAGGGCCCCAGTGCTGCCTCTGGGGGGCTCCAGACAGCCTCTGCTGGGGAGGGGGCAGCTACCCGGCCCAAGACGACCAAGTCTGGGAAGGCTCTCGCCAAGACTCGGTGGGTGGAGCCTCAGAATGTTGTGGCAGCAGCTGCCGCCAAGGCCAAGATGGCCACGAGCATCCCGGAGCCTGAGGGTGCAGCTGCCACCTCTCAGCAGAGTGCGGAGCCCTGGGCCAGGATGGGAGGCAAGAGGACAAAGAAGGTGAGACCTCCCTGATGTCTCCAGTCCCCCTTGCTCCCCTGCTTTCTCTGCCCTCTCCTCTCTCTGCCTCCTCTTCTCCGCCTCCTCCCCTCCCTTCCCCGCATCCTTTTCCCTCCCCTCTTCTTCCCTCCCCTCTTCTCTCAGCTTGTGCATGTTTCTCCATGGCAAGTTTACGCGCATGTTTTTACTCCACATAGTCCCTACCCTCAGGCCTGGAGGGAGAAGCGGTTGGCTCAGTGCCTGGCACTTAGTAAGCACTCGGCACGTGTCATCCGCTGTTCCTACTACCCTTGTTTCCAAGTACCTGCTCTGGTTAAGATGTGTGCCAGGTGCTTTTGCACGGGTAGCCTGGTAGCCCTGAGTCTCTCCTCTGTCTAATGGTACAGTCCAAGCACCTGGATGACGAATATGAGAGCAGCGAGGAGGAGAGAGAGCCTCCTACGGTCCCACCGACCTGGAGGGCATCGCAGCCCCCACTGACGACTGTTCGGCCTCAGATGGCCCCTCGGCCCCCCATGGCCCTGAGGTCCCAGGTACCCTCAAGGCACGTACTGTGCTTGCCACCCCGCAATGTGACCCTTCTGCAGGAGAGGGTAAGAAGCCTGCCCTTCCCCCATCTCCCTCCTCTCCTCCCTTGAGGGCCAGTTCTTTGAGGTCACCCACGCCTTGATCTCCTGGTGTGCTCTTCCTTCTCCAGGCAAATAAGTTGGTGAAATATCTGATGATTAAAGACTACAAGAAGATCCCCATCAGGCGCTCAGGTGGGCAACATGTGGCCCCTCCCTGAGCTCTGCTCTTTCCCCCTCCCACAACCCTACCCTGTGGGCCTCCCGTCAGATGCCCCCACACACATATCAGGCCTGGCTGATGGCTCCATCTGCACGGTGTGGGGTCCTGAGTGTGCTCCCCTCAGCAGGGCTGACGGAAAGGCTGCAGCTCTGTGGCCCCTGCTCAGCCCTGGTGCTTTGCCCACCCCTCCCCTCCTGCAGACATGCTAAAGGATGTCATCCGAGAATACGACGAACATTTCCCTGAGATCATTGAACGAGCAACGTACACTCTGGAAAAGGTGGGTGTGGGGCAGTGGCGGGTGGGGGGGCAGCTCTGTGGGGCAGGAGCAGCAGGGAACCCTTGCTCCCTGCATCCCCTCCAGGCCCAAGGGCAGGGACGCTGTGCCCTGGAAGGAAGGCCTCCCTGGCCTCTCCACCTGAGAGCTTCTTCTGTGTGCCTCCTTCCCTCCTTCCTGCCCCTCGTGCTCTCTGAGTGTCTGTGGTCTCCTGAGGTGGACCCCATTGTCTCAGCTAGTGTCAGTGCTCCCGCAGGGCTCTTCCTCCGCGGCCTCCCTTCCTCCTCCCCCAGGGCTTGGGGCTCCCCGCCAAGGAAAAGTTCCAACAGGGAATTGAGTGACTGCCTGCAGGACACCCAGCATGGATGTTTGATCTGACATTCTGTTTTCTGCCCCGTGTAGAAGTTCGGCATCCACCTGAAGGAAATCGACAAGGAAGAACACCTCTACATTCTTGTCTGCACACGGGATTCGTCAGCCCGCCTCCTGGGAAAGTGAGAAAGCGCAGGAGAGTGGTGGCCTTCCTCGGTGGTGCCTCCTGCCTCCTCTCAGAGAAACGGGAAAGTGGGGTTGGGGGGCAGCTAGCACGACTCCCACCCAGAGTTAACAGTGCTGGGCAGTTAAGGGCTGGTAGGGGCAGTATCGTGGGGTGAGGCTTTGCTGCTCTCCGGGTTTCACCCCTGCCCACCCGTCGCCATGCCCATCTTCGTAGGAAAGCAGGTGTGTTGCTTGCCTCTCCCTGCTAAGGTCCTGGCCAGGGCTTGGCACTCTGGGCCTCGGGAGGGGTGAGAGCGGTGGTGCTCCAGTGGAGTTGTGCTCCCGACGCAGTGCACAAAGGGCAGGGAAGGTCTGGATGTGCCTCTGGACCCAGGGCTGCCAAGCGTTTGCTCCCTGCCTCACCCCATCCTCGGCAGAACCCTGGGAGGAGGTGTGAGCATCCACATTTGATGGATGAAGGGACTCAGTCTCAGGCCGAGGAATGAATTGTCCTGACCAGGTATAGCAAGCCTCACAGAGGGGGAGGAACTGCCCTGTAGCCCAGCAATCTGGGAGAGGCTAGTTGGGCGAGCTGGCTGTGGTGCCCTGGGCAAGTGGCTGCTGGACAGGATCCCTCTTTCTACACCTCCAGGACCAAGGACACTCCCAGGCTGAGCCTCCTCTTGGTGATTCTGGGCGTCATCTTCATGAACGGCAACCGTGCCAGCGAGGGTGAGTGGCTGGACCTGCAGCTGGGGGGTTGCCCACCGTCTCACCTCCGTGTGCTTAACTCTCGTTACCTCATCTCCCCTTGCAGCTGTCCTCTGGGAGGCACTACGCAAGATGGGACTGCGCCCCGGGTATGATTGGGGTCTCTCGGCTCCCGCTCCTCAGTGTGTCCTTGGGCACAAGAGGCCCCAGGATTGCAGCAGCCTAGTGGGCTCTGTGGGGTGTGGCGTCCTGGACTAGGTAGAGCGCAGAGGGTCCCACCAGGGTGCGTGGGGAAACGGTCCTGAACTCTGAGCCGCGCCCCCTCCGCTCCGTGTGCCCTCTCTATTCCCAGATGAGAGCTAAGAGAAACCATCAGACCTGGGGGCTCCGTCAAACCCCTCCCTGGGGCATCGCTGACAAGTGGCCATCTGGCCTCTGCTGCCGGCCTGGGCGTCCATGGGGACCGCCCCCCCCCCCCAGGGCTGGGAAGCTCTCAGTCCTGCTGGGAGCGCTCCTGCCCACCCCGGGCACTGCCACCGTCTCTAGTCGTGCGTTCCTTTCCTTGCACTCAGGGTGAGGCACCCATTCCTGGGCGATCTGAGGAAACTCATTACAGAGGACTTTGTGAAGCAGAAGTGAGTATCGACAGTTCACTTTGCCTCCCACTCAGGCCTTCCTCGTGTGCTGCTCTAGCTGAGGAAGCCATTCCCCAGCCCATGTCTTAACACCAGAGGGATGGGTGTCTGGCGTGAGCGTGGGGTGGGGGTATGTGAGTGTTGTGGGGAGGACAGTTCCAAGGAGGCTTGGGGAAAGGGAGCACGTGCTGACTGTGAACACTGGGTGGGGTGGTACAGCCCCCATCTCGTTCAGCACCCGCCCTCTAGGCCGTGTCCCCGGCTTTACATCTCAGGAGGCTGGGGCTCAGAGAGTGGAAGCCTGAGCATGGCCCTGGCTGGGATAAGGCCTGTTTGGGCCTGGAGCCCAGCCCTGCTGACTTTCTAGCCCAGGCCCACCCCATCCTCAGTGCTTGGAGATCTCGTGTGCCCTCACACAGGCCCGTGTGCATGTTCACCACCCCCCCAGCCCCGCCACATACACACATACAGATGGTCAAGAGTATGCATGGAGTCCACTGCTCTCGGTTGACTGTTTCTTCCCTTACAGTCATTTTCTGGGGTCGACTGCCCCAGGGTTCAGCCAGGCCATGGATGAGCCCCGTGGTGGGGTGTGCTCAGACCAGGGGGCCTGAAGAAATGACTCCTCTGTTTGCAACACACCCAACAGGAATCTGGGTTATTGTGACAAGGGGCACCAAACTCGTGGCCTTCCTATGAACAAATACTCTACACATGCCCCCTGCACCTCCACACAGCTGCTGGGCAGGACCAATGGCGTAAGGGTGTGAGCACCTCAGTTTCAGAGGCACAAACCCTGGGAGCAAGCATGGGAGCGAGGCAAGGACTGCAGGGCCAGGGCAGGCCTCCTGCAGCAGCTGAGCTGCAGCCTCGGGGCTGGGAAGGGGCCACCTGGGAGCCACTGGTGCAGCAACAGGTCTGCCTGGCTGGAAGCAGAAGTTTATTTTCCTCTCTCACGCAGGTACCTGGAATACAAGAAGATCCCCAACAGCAGCCCACCCGAGTATGAGTTCCTCTGGGGCCTCCGCGCCCGCCACGAGACCAGCAAGATGAGGGTGCTGAGATTCATCGCCCAGGTAAGGCAGAGCCTCTGTTCTGGCTGGAGCTTCCCATACCTTGTTTGTTCGCTGAGGCCCAGAAAGGTTCCTAAGTCACTGACACAAGTTCACAGACGTAGTGAGTGGATGGGGCGAAATCTCAGGCCTGGCACAGAATAACGGGAGCCCGATTCCAGTTGTGTGTGTTCTTATCCTGATTTCACAACGTGCTCAGGAGGGTGTATGGCAGGAAGCAGGTGCTGAGCGAGGTGGGGTAGCTGTTCCGACGGCTGCTGTTCTCCCATCGCAGTATCAGAACCGAGACCCCCGGGAATGGAGGGCTCATTTCTTGGAGGCTGTGGATGATGCTTTCAAGACGATGGATGTGGATATGGCTGAGGAACATGCCAGGGCCCAGATGAGGGCCCAGATGAACATCGGGGAGGAAGCTCTGATTGGACGGTGGAGCTGGGACGACATACAGGTCGAACTCCTGACCTGGGATGAGGACGGAGACTTTGGCGACGCCTGGTCCAGGATCCCCTTCGCTTTCTGGGCCAGATACCATCAGTACATTCTGAATAGCAACCGTGCCAACAGGAGAGGCACCTGGAGGGCTGGCGTCAGCAGCGGCACCAGTGGTGCGGCCAGCACCAGCATGCTCGATGGCCCCAGCACCAGCTCCACCATCCGGACCAGAAACGCCGCCAGAACCAGTGCCAGCTTCTTCTCCTGGATTCAGTAAGATTGGAGGTCATTACGTGAGACTCCGAAGGATGGGGTGTGGAGGGGCTGGGAGGAGTCAGGGGGAGGCCTGGGGAGTCGTGGGGGAACGAGGAAAGCCTGACAAGACACTTGGTTTGTCCTTCCTATCCCTCGTGGGTCACGTGTATTGACACTTGTGTTCTGGCTTTTGTGTCTCCCGGTTCCAGGCAGCGCTGAGGAGCTGCAGCAGTCCCCCGCCAAGCCAGAGTGCCTCCTCTGCCCCCTCCCCGACAGAGCACTCTAGGCAGCTTCTCCCCATCCCCGGAAGATGGCATGCAAGATGACGCGCTCTCTGCCCTTCCTGCTTTCGTTGTGTGCTTTTGTCGTGCTGTCGTGTTTTGGGTATCAGTGTTACATTAAAGTTGCAAAATCAGTCGGACGTTTCCTCCTTTTCCTGGGCAGGTGTGGCTCTGACTGGCCCATGGTCAGGCCCTCTGGGACAGGCGGGGGCCGCCTCTGCCTAAAAGGCAGGCGGGTGTGGGTGGGCCGGGCGCTGGGAGGGGCAGAGATGCCAGCTGAGTGTGGAGACCAAGAGTTTCCAGGGGCTTCAGTCCACACAGTTTCATGATTTCCTGCGCTGTGTGGCCCCGCTTAAATGCCAGTGGGGGTCCACAGGAGAAGGGGTGGGGTGGAGGACTGTGAGCTGGTGCCACTGTCCCTCCCACCAAGGGACAGGGTCCACAGACATCCCCCAGGACCCACCTCTGCCCCATCTCTGGAGTCGCTGTCCTGGAATCCTTCCCTCATCATCCACCCAATTTCAAGACCTCAGCTCTCAGACCGAGTTTTAAGGACAATGAGGTAGGCCTCACAGTGACGTTCTCACCCCTCCAGCAGGTAGAAGGAGGAGCCATTATTGCCGCGAGAGCCGATTTAATGAAAGAAAGCTGCAGGCAGACCTGGGCAGCCCATTGCCTGTGACCATGACCCGAGGCCCTTTGGGAGGCTCCAGGGCTCTTCTCCATGGAAGCAGGGCTCTCCCAGTGAGGCCAAGGCCAGCCTAGGTCCCTGTGTTTTCAAGGGCTGTGTGATCCCTGCGGGAGCTGAGGCTAGAACTTTAATTCCTCGGGTGGACGACAGTGAGGGCAGAGACACTTTGGATCCCTGGGAAGGACTGTAGCACGAAGGGGCAATCTGGGGCTTTTCTGGCTCCCCCAGTGATGTCCGCAGCTTGGACGACGAGGCTCCGGGCTGAGAGGGAGGAGAGAGTAGCTTAAGGACCCTGGCCTGCCCACCCCACCGCCCCCACCCCGCCGCTTGCCTCTTTGCCCCAAGAAGGGGTTCCACCCTCTCAGCCAGACCTGGATCCTGACCCGGACCCAGCTACATCATTTGCCAGGCCCAGTGGAAAACAAAAACGCTGGTCACCTTGCTCAAAAATGATGAACAAGTCCAAGAGAGCAGCAGCAGAGCACTCAACCACTAGTGCAGCCCTGCTGAGGGACGGCCTGGGCCGCACCCCCAGGAAGCAGGCTCTGTATGGACCCCTCCCCTAAAGACAGGCTTCACGCAGGTTTCTGCCTTATTTGTTGGTGGCTTGATTTCTGCCTCCCTGGCTGCTGGGTTGATGCTTGGCCCCGTGGACACTTTGTGATTCTGACAAAGATTCAGTCCCCTTCAGGGTGCAGGTTTCCAGGTTGATGGTCCGGGACTTGGGAACCCAGCCCTGGCATGATGAATGACACTGGAATGTTTCTGGCTCCCTCGCCCTGGGACCTCCAGGACCCTGCTATGCATGCAGTAGGCACCTGCCTTCTCACGGACAAGGGTGGGGCGCTCACCACAAGCCACAGGTATGAGCTGGAGCACTGTGGGCAGAGGGCACCTGAGATAAGGCAGCTCATCTGGAAAGAAGGAGAGGGCAGCCCTCAGAGACAGGGTGCTGGGGAAGGCACCACCTCCCTGGGCCTCCAGGCTTGCAGCACTCTCCCTTTCCACCCCTTCCCCATGGTGGTCTTCACCTGGGCCCTGCTCCCCCACACTCTGCAGGGGGCAGTGCTGAGAGCAGGGTGGGGAGGGAGGAAGAGAGCAGAGAGGCGGCCTCAGGAACAGGGAGGAAAGAGGGCCCTGGGGATGGCAGACAGGCCCTGGGTCCCCCAGAAGCCGAGGATGGTCACCTCAGAGGCGGCCGACCTCCTCACCCACAGGGCAACCATGAGACCAAGGCAGGCCTCCCTCCCGCCCCAGCCACAGCCCTTCCATGGGCTCCCCCACCACAAAGGCCCACAGTAGGTCTCAGCAAGTGTTTTCTGAGGCCCTGCTGTGTGCCGGGGCCTTGGCTGAGGTGTGCATGCACCTTGGCAGCTCCCGCAGCTTTCTCCCCAACACAGGCCTGTGCCCTCTGACTCCTGGGACACTTGTTGACGGCCAAGCATTCACCGATTCACTTGTTTCCAGTTACTGACGATTACGTATACAGTTGTTCTGAATATTCACATGCAATTGCTCACACGGCCTTGATGTCATTCACCAGGCAGCCCTGATAGGATGGGATGATCAGGCCCACTCCATGGGTGAGGACACTGAGGCTCTGAGAGGGAAGACACTTGCCCTAAGCCCCACAGCCAGGAAGTGGCAGTGCTGGGACTGGAGCCCAGGGCACTTTGAGGCTACATGTGTGCTCTGCCCACTGCAGCCCGCTGCCACTGCCCTCGAGGGACTCACAGTGTCGTGGGGTGACACCCCCGCCTCTCATTCCTCTCTGCAGACACCCACCCTCCTGACCACCCAGGCAACCCATACAGCTCCCCATCTCTCTTCCCTGAGCCAGAACCCCACCCTTCATGGCCTCCCTGCCTCCGAGGTTCATCCTGGGCTTTTGAGGCCTGCCACTGCCTACCCAGCCTCCCGACACATCCTCACTCCTGTGTCCTGGAGAGGCCAACGCTTCGGCATCCTCGTCAGAAATGGACTCACACCTGAGGGTGACACAACAGTCCCTTTCCAGGCCAGCTGCCCTAGTATGGGGTTCAGCAAATACATGCAATTTATTTTGAAACGGTTGACCCTTCCGCGGGTTACAAAGTTCAATAAGTGAAATGTGGTGTACACACCCAAAGACCACATGAAAGAAGAAAATTAAAAAGACTGTGGATACTAAGAGTTGATGGGGTTGTGGAGCAAGCGAACTCCCCTACAGTGTCCATAGACGTCTTCATTTGTAGGAGGCCTCTGGAAACCAGGAGGGATTAGAGCATGTGGCTACTTCAGGCAGCCTGGATGGAGGAGGCAACAGAGGTCAAGTCTAGGCGAAAGTGAGCCTTCTGAAAGCAGGGAGGGAAGAGGTGGGAAGATGTAGCTTCACTATGAGCAGCGCACTGCTTTTAGCCAGGAATCTGAGAGAGCTGAGAGCCAGATAATCATGTGCCTTTCGGGAAGGCAGCAGCTACAAATTATCTTTAGCTTGTCTCTGGAGCTCTCGAGGACACTGAGGGGTCCCGGCACCCGGAATCGGAATTGGGACACAGAGGAGGAGCCTTAGGATCAGGCCACCTCACACATCTCCTCCTCTTGCTTCCTTCCCCAGCGGGGGGCGGTGGGGGGGGAGGCATGGGAGGGCTGGGAAGGGCCCCAGGCACAAGGTTCCAACGCAGGAGGGACAAGGGCAAGGGCAAGAATCAATGCAGAAGGGTGTTCCCAGGAAATGGTGTCCAACCTCAGCTGTAGTTTCACATTCTTGTCCCAAGCACACTTTGCTCTTCTGCGTGTGGGCGGGTTTTGGAGGACTGCAGAGGCTGGCAAGAGTCCCCTGCTTGCTGCCCACAAGGAGAACATTGCAATGACTGATAAAGCCCTGAAGATTTTCATTATCAGAGGTCATCGTTTTGGGTGTTGCTCATTTGCAAACTGAGTTCCTCCCAATTAAATTAACAGTCAAGGCTTCTCTTTATCAGTTGTACTCAGGCCAATAAAAATGTGTCCATTTAAGTGTACAGTTCCATGCACTTTGACAAATGCTACCGTCCATGTAACTACCACCTCAGTCAAGAAAGAGAACATTTCCATCACCTGATAAAGTTCCCTTATACCCCATCCCAGTGAATCCCTACCATCCACATCCAGCCTTAGGCAACCACTGATCTCCTCTCTATATTGCTTATAGGTTAGATATGCTCTTTACTAGAGCCTGATATACACATAAATATGCAATATGTAATCTCTTGTGTCTGCCTTTTTTTCCCCTCTGCTTCAATGCTTTGGAAATTCATCCATGCTGTGGCACAAATCAGTAGACTAAAGTAAAATTGTTCCAATTCACAAGCCGATTGTCTCTGTTGAAATCACGCAGATATACCCAAATCTCCTAGAACTACTAAGTGAATTTACCTAGATTGCAAGATACAAGATTACAGCACAAAATCAATCATATTTCTATATAGTAGCAAAGAAGCGTTGGAAAATGAAACTTGAGAGAGTGATACCTGGGCTTCCCTGGTGGTGCAGTGGTTGGGAATCCACCTGCCAATGCAGAAGACACAGGTTCGAGCCCTGGGACGGGAAGATCCCACATGCTGCGAAGCACCTAAGCCCCTGCGCCACAACTACTGAGCCTGTGCTCTAGAGCCCACAAGCCACAACTATTGAGCCCACGTGCCACAATTCCCGAAGCCCATGCGCCTGGAGCTCGTGCTCCACAACAAAAGAAGCCACCGCTACACCACAACAAAGAGTAGCCCCCACTCACCGCAACTAGAGAAAGCCCATGCACAGCACAGCAACAAAGACCCAACGCAGCCATTAAGTTAATTAATTAATTAATTAATTGAAAAGGGAGAGAGAGAGTGATACCACGTACCACTCATAAATAAGGGCGATTCTTAGTTGTGAATCTAACAAATGACACATGGTATTTTCATGCTGTAAAGTGCAAAACACTGAAGAAAAAAATAAAAGAAGACCTAAATAAATGGAAGAACATACTACGACCATGGATTGGAATATTTACCATAGTGAAGATGTCAGTTCTCCCTAAATTTATCTGTAGAGTTAATGCAATTCCAATAAAAAACTCCCAGCATCCAGTTTTGTAGGTGTAAACAAGCTGATTCTAAAGCCTATGCAGAAAGTAAAAGGAACTAAAAGAGGCAAAACAATTGTGACAAGAAGAATAAAATTGGAGGAGTCACATTATCTCATTTAAAACTTACAAAACTAAAAAAAAAAAAAAAAAAAACTTGAGGGGGGGAAGTCAAGGAAGGGAGGGAATACGGGGATATGTGTATAAAAACAGATGATTGAACCTGATGTATCCCCCCCAAAAAAAAAAAAAAACTTACAAAACTGCAGTAAACAAATGTCAGTGTGACGATGGTGAAGCAACAGACACACACAAAAATAAATCAGAGGGAAGATTCCAGAACTAGTTTCACAAAATACAGCTAATTTGTTCTGGACAAAGCTGCAAAGGTGATTGAACGAAGAAAGGACTGGCTTTTCAGCATATGTGTGGGAACAACTGGATGTCCATCTGAAAGAAAAAGACCCTCACACCTTACCCTAAAAGCCACTAAGAATGAATCTTAGATGTAAACCAGGAACGTGAAACTGTAAAACTTTTAGAAGGAAATAACACAAAATCTTCACCCTGGAGTTTGGTAAGGATGTTTTAGGTATGACACCCAAAAAACCCTTTTCCTCTGTGAAAGATATTGTTAACGGTTGGAAAAAACAAATCCCAGGCTGGGAGAATGTAGTTAAAAATTACATATCCAGCAAAGGTCTTGTACCCAGAATATATAAAGAACTGTCAAAACGCAGCAGAAAGAAAATAGTGGAAAAAATACTTAAAGAGATACTTCAATAAAAAGAATACATAGCAGGCAACTAAGCACACAAACAGATGTGCAACTTCCCTGGCTCTCAGGCAAATGCAGATTAAAACTAAGGTGAAATACCAGCCTTTCTATCTTAAAAATGCTCAAATGTAACAAAACTAAACAACACAAAGCAAGAAACAAACAAAGAAGCAAGCAAGCAAGCAAGCAAACAAACAAAAACACCTGACAATGCCAAATGATGCTAGGGATAGGCAACAACTGGATTTACCACAGGTTACCGATGAGAATGCAGAGTGGCACAGCCACTATGGAAAGAGTTGTATTGCTCCTATATGAGGTTAAACTTATACGTAGCCACGACGTGACCAGCAACTTCTCCCCAAAGTATTTCCCCTAGAGAAGTTTAAAGGTGAGTTCACACAAAACCCCATACACAAATGTTTGTAGCAAGAGTTCTGTTCATAATCAACAAAACTGTGCAACAACCCAAATGTCCTTCGACAAAGTGCATTATTCCCATACAATTGAATACTATTCAGTGGTAGAAAGGAATGAACTATTAATACAGTCAACAACGTGGATGAAACTCAGTAACATTATGCTCAGTGATAGAAGCCAGTCTCAGATTACTTTTTAAATGACTCCATTTGTAGGACGGTCTTGAAAAGACAAAACTGTCATGACTGAGAGCAAATTGGTGGTGCCGTGGTGAGGCGTGGAGGTAGAGCATGACTACGAAAGGGTAGCACTGGGGACTTCTTGAGGGTTGCAGAAATGTTCTGAATACTGATTGTGATGGTGGTTACAAGCAGCTATACAAGTGCTGAAATTCCTAGAACTGGACGTCCAGAAGAAGTCTATGTCACTGAACATTAATTTAAAACCAAAATTAAAGAAATGATGACGAAATAGTCTTTTTCAGTCAAACCAAAAAAAAGTATTAGGATTGTCCACCAGCGGCCTGCACAATAGAAAATATCGAATGCGTTTCTTTAGGATGAATGAAAACCATGCCAAATATAAGTGCAAATCAACCCAAAGGAAAAAGTACCTATAGAAATGGTAAATACGTGGGAGGTGGAATCGGGGAGGGGAAGGGATTCTAAAAGATTTCTTTCTCTAAAAGTTAACTGAATGTTTTCAAGACCAATAGCAATGCATTATCTGGGATATAATATACATATAAATGCATTGTATGGAAACAAAAGCAAATTGATGGGATTATAAAAATAAAGACATATGTGTGTGTAAGGAATCTTATTCTTTGAAGACGAAATGCCTAAATTGAAATATGTATAGTATACTCTCTACAGGAACCACTTAGATATAAAACAAAAGGAATAAATAATACATATACAGATTAAAATGGAATACTGAAAACCACATCAGCAGTACGTAAGATGGCAAGGGAATTGGGTGAAAGAAAAAATGAGGAAACAAAGTCAATAAGGAAAGAAGGAAGGAAGGAAGAAGGGAGGAAAGAAGGAAGGAAAAAGAAAAGAAGGAAGGAAAGAAATCTACTTGAAATAAAGTGATGGATTTAAAGCCAATCGGATTTCTACTCAAACTAAATGTAAATATTCTAAACCCTGCAAATTAAAGGCCGAGATTTCTAGATAGAATAGGAGCAAGATTCCATAGTATGCTGTTAACTAGGAACTCACTCTAATATAGAGACAGAGATAGATTAAATGAAAAAGGATTGAAAAAGATATGCCATGTGAAGGTGAACTGTTAGAAAAAAGAGAAGGTATAATAACGGATAAGGTAGGTATTAGGATCAGGAGTGTTACCTAGTGATAAATGAGCATATTTAATAATGGAAAAAGAGGGCTCATTACTCAGGAAAGCACAGCAGTCCTCCTTGCACTGGATATTTGAACTTTAAATTACACAGAGGGAACACTGACTGGCCTTAAAAAGAGATATAGACAGACAAACATATTTAATAGTTGGAAATTTCAAACATTTTTCTCCGAGATTTTGATATAGAAAATAGACAGAAGGCCAATAATTATACAGAGAACTTTAACAACACTATCAACTAATTAGACCTAATTATAGTACACTCCACTCAGTACAGTAGAATACACACAAGGCACATGGGGAATGTGTCAAGAAAGAGCCTCTCTTTTGGGTTATAAAACAATACTCCATCAATGAAGAAGGATTGATGTCATGTGGAGGATGTCCTCTGGGCACAGTGGAGTGAAACAAGAAGTCCATAGCAAGAGACTTCTAGAGAATCCCCAAACTTTGAAATTTAACAAGGATTTCAAAGTAACACACAGACAAAGAGGAGGCACTAGGGAAATTTGAAAGTATTTTGAACTAAAGGGAAATGTAAACACAACATATCAACTTTTGTGTGATTAAGCTAAGGCAGTGCTTAGAGAGAAATTCTCACTTTGCATGATTATTTTCGGAAAGAAGAAAGGGATAACATCAATGAACTACAAAACTAAGATGCTACCAAAAGAAGTAAAAATTAACCCGAGAGAAAGTAGAAAACGGAATCTGAAAATGGTACTGATGAACTCAGGGGCAAGAACAAGGACGCAGGTGCAGAGAATGGACTGGAGAACTCGAGGTTTGGGAGGGGGCGGGGGGTGAAGGGGAAGCTGAGACGAAGCGAGAGAGTAGCACAGACATATATATACTACCAACTGTAAAATAGATAGCCAGTGGGAAGTTGTTGTATAACAAAGGGAGTTCAACTCGAGGATGGAAGATGCCTTAGAGGACTGGGACGGGGAGGGTGGGGGGGACTCGAGGGAGGGTGGGGGGAGAGTCAAGGGAGGGAGGGAATATTGGGATATGTGTATAAAAACAGATGATTGAACCTGGTGTACCACCAAAAAAAATAAAATAAAATAAAATAAAATAAAAAAAAAAAAAAACAGATGATTGAACTTGGTGTACCCCCCCAAAATAATAAATAAAATAAAAATAAAAAATTAAAAAAAATAATAAAGTTACAGTTATACAAGATGAAAAAAAAGATATCAATAAAATGGAAAACAAAGAAATAACAGAGAAAATACGAGTCAATAGCTGGTTCATTCCAAAGATTTATACAATTTATAAACTTGATGTAGACTAAGTGAGAAAGAAAGCTTTGATACATAAGACACAAGTGGCCAGTATCAGGAGTAGTAGAGGAGATATGACTTTAGAGTGCAAAAATGCTAAAACAACAATAAGGGAATAATAATATGAAAAACTTCACTTTAAAAATCGACAACATAGAAGAAAATGAACAAGTTATTAGAAAGGTACAGTCTATCAAAGCACGCTCAAGAAAACAGAGAATACTCGAGTAGCCTTATATCTCCTAAAGAAATAGAATCTTTGGCTAAAAATCTTCCCACAAAGGAAACTCCAGGCACAGTTGGTCTCACTGTGTTCTACAGAGTATTTCAGGAAGGAATAGTGCCAAATTTACACAATTCTGTCAGAAAAATGAAGAGGAAGGAGTACTTCCCAGTTCACTCTCTGAAGCTATTATCCTTATAGCAAACTATCCCTATACCAAAACCAGACCAAGACATTACAAGAAAATATAACTGCAAACCAATATCCCTCAAGAATGTAGACATAAAAATTGGTAACAAAAGGTTAGCAAATAGAAGGCAATGATACATAAAACACATTTTTTATGACCAAATGGGGGTTACTATCAAAATGTAAGTTCTCTTGAACATTTGGGTATCGATGTATGAAATTAATCATATTAATAGACTACAAAAGAGAGCCATACCATTATCTCAAATGATGCACATCCTAGGTAGAACAATGCCGCCCAAATGTATCTACGCATTAATCTCTGTGGCCTGTGAATATGTTACCTTACATGACAGAAAATACTTTGCCGATGTGATTAAGTTGAGGATCTTGCAATGTGGAGATTATCCTGGATGATCTGGGTGGACCAATACAATCACAAAGTTCCTTATTTATAAGGGCATGGCAGGAAAATGAGAGTGAGAGAGAGTAGGGGATGTGATGTCAAAAGCAGAGGTCAGAGAGGACAGAGGTTGGAAGACTCTATGCTGCTGCCTTGGAACATGGAGAAAGGGGCAGGATCCAAAGAGGAGAGGTGGCCTCTAACACAGGAAAGGCAAGGAACAGATTGTTCCCTAGTAGCCTCAGAGGAACATAACACTGTAGGCACATTGACTTTGGCCATGTAAAACCCATTTCAGACTTCAGACCTCCAGAACTGTGAGATGACAAACTTGTGTTGTATTAAGCCACTAAAGTATGTGGTAATTTGTTATAGCCACAAGAGGATACTTATGTAATTCGGACAAAGCATTTAACAGAATGTAACACCCACTCAGATTAAAAATTCTCTGGAGACCAGGAATAGGAGAGACTCCTCAAACTGATAAAAGTCACCTAAAATATATCTCACAGTTAAAAGCTGAAAGCTTTCCCCCTAAGTTCTCTCAACACTCCTGATCAGCACCGGATTGGCAGTCCTCACCAGCGCATTACGGCAAGATTTTTAAAACATACTTTACAAATAACTCAATTTCATTCCTTTTTATGGCTGAGGGAGGGGATATGGGGATACATATACAAATATAGCCAATTCACTTTGTTGTACAGCAGAAACTGCCACAACAGTGTAAAGCAATTATACTCCAATAAAGAGCAAAAAAAATGACAAAAAATATATCTTGAACTATACAAAGTGGAAAAGAAGGAGTGAAATTGTCTTTAATCACAGATGAAATAATCACCCACATGGAAAATCTTTAAGTATCTTTTTAAAAAATTACTAGAACTATTGCTGGTGATCTCAGCAAGGTTGCGGGATATGAGGTCGGTAAACAAAAATCAATTACAGTTATCTATTGTAAAAACAATTAGAATCATAAACAAAAACATCATCCATAATTGATGCAAAATATGAGCCACTTACAGGTGAATTTAACAAAATGTGAGTGAAGTTGTAAAATGATACACAATAGGAATTGCCGAGAGAGAAATTCACCACCAAGTAAATGAATGGAGAGATGGATCATGTGTTTGGATTTTAAGACTCAAATATGTGAAGAAGTGAATTGTTAACTGTGATTAAAAATCTTCCAACGAACAAAAGTCCAGGACCAGATGACTTCACAGGTGAATTTTATCAAACATTTAGAGAAGAGCTAACACCCATCCTTCTCAAACTCTTCCAAAAAATTGCAGAGGAAGGAACACTCCCAAACTCATTCTAGCAGGCCACCATCACCCTGATACCAAAACCAGACAAAGATACTACAGAAAAAGAAAACTACAGACTAATATCACTGATGAATTTAGATGCAAAAATCCTCAACAAAATACTAGCCACCAGAATCCAACAACACATTAGAAGGATCATACGCCATGGTCAAGTGGGGTTTATCCCTGAAATGCAAGAATTCTTCAATATAGGCAAATCAATCAATGTGATACACCATATTAACAAATTGAAGCATAAAAACCACATGATCATCTCAATAGATGCAGAAAAAGCTTTCGACAAAATTCAACACCCATTTATGACAAAAACTCTCCAGAAGGTGAACATAGAGGGAACCCACCTCAACATAATAAAGGCCATATATGACAAACACACAGCAAACATCATTCCCAATGGTGAAAATCTGAAAGCATTCCCCCTAAGATCAGGAACAAGACAAGGATGTCCACTCTCTCCAGTACTATGCAACATAGTTTTGGCAGTCCTTGCCACAGCAATAAGAGAAGAAAAAGAAATAAAAGGAATCCAAATTGGAAAAGAAGTAAAACTGTCACTGTTCAAAGATGACATGACAGTATACATAGAAAATGCTAAAGATGCCACCAGAAAACTACTTGAGCTAATCAATGAATTTGGTAAAGTTGCAGGATACAAAATTAACACACAGAAGTCTCTTGCATTTCTATACACTAACAATGAAAGATCGGAAGGAGAAATTAAGGGAACAATCCCATTCACCTTTGCAACAAAAAGAATCAAATACCTAGGAATAAGCCAAACTAAGGAGGTAAAAGACCTGTACTCAGAAAACTATAAGACACTCATGAAAGAAATCAAAGATGACAGAAACAGATGGAGAGATATACTATGTTCTTGGATTGGAAGAATCAACATTGTGAAAATGACTATACTACCCAAAGCAATCTATAGATTCAGTGCAATCCCTATCAAATTACCAATGGCATTTTTTACAGAACTAGAACAAAAAATCCTAAAATTTGTGTGGAGACACAAAAGACCCTAAATAGCCAAAGCAATCTTGAGGGAAAAAATGGAGCCGGAGGAATCAGACTCCCTGCCTTCAGACTATACTACAAAGCTACAGTAATCAAGACAATATGGTCCTGGCACAAAACCAGAAATATAGATCAATGGAACAGGATAGAAAGCCCAGAGATAAACTATGGTCAACTAATCTATGACAAAGGAGCCAAGGATATACAATGGAGAAAAGGCAGCCTCTTCAATAAGTGGTGCTGGGAAAACTGGACAGCTACGTGTAAAAGAATTGAATTAGAACACTCCCTAACACATTACACAAAAATAAACTCAAAATGAACTAAGGACCTAAATGCAAGGCCAGTCACTATAAAACTCCTAGAGGAAAACCTAGGAAGAACACTCTTTGACATAAATAACAGCAAGATCTTTTTTGATCCACCTCCTAGAGTAATGGAAACAAAAACAAAAATAAATAACTGGGACCTAATGAAACTTCACAGCTTCTGCACAGCAAAGGAAACTATAAGCAAGACGAAAAGACAACCCTCAGAATGGGAGAAAATATTTGCAAATGAATCAACAGACAAAGGATTAATCTCCAAAATATATAAACAGTACATGCAGCTCAATATCCAAAAAACAAACAACCCAATCAAAAAATGGGCAGAAGACCTAAACAGGCATTTCTGCAAAGAAGACATACGGATGGTCAAGAGGCCCATGAAAAGCTGCAACATTGCTAATTATTAGAGAAATGCAAATCAAAACTACAATGAGGTATCACCTCACACCGGTTAGAATGGGCATCATCAGAAAATCTACAAACAGCAAATGCTGGAGAGCGTGTGGAGAGAAGGGAACGTTCTTGCACTGTTGGTGGGAATGTAAATTGATAGAGCCACTATGGAGAACAGCATGGAGGTTCCTTGAAAAACTAAAAATAGATTTATCATGTGACCCAGCAATCCCACGACTGGGCATATACCCAGAGAACACCGTAATTGAAAAAGACACATGCACTGCAATATTCATTGCAGCACTATTTACAATAGCCAGGACATGGAAGCAACCTAAATGTCCATCAACAGATGAATGGCTAAAGAAGATGTGGTACATATATGCAATGGAATATTACTCAGCTGTAAAAAGGAACGAAATTGGGACATTTGTAGAGACATGGGTGGACCTAGAGACTGTCATACAGAGTGAAGTGAGTCCGAAAGAGAAAAACAAATGTCATATATTAACACATATATGCAGAATCCAAAAACATGGTACAAATTAACCGGTTTGCAAGGCAGAAATAGAGACACAAATGTAGAGAACAAACACATGGACACCAAGTGCGGAAAGTGGGGCGGGGGAGGCGGGGGGGTTGTGGGGGAATGAATTGGGAGATTGGGTCTGCCATATATACATTACTAATAAGAAAAAAAATCAAATTTTACACTTTAAATATGTGCAGTTTATTGTATGTCAACTGTATCTCAATAAAAGTTCTTGAAAAACAAAGAACAACCAAGAAGAGAAGTGAAAATCAAAAAAAAGAAATAAATTATTAAGAAGTATGTTGATCTATTGATACACCACACCTCAAATGACTGGAAAGCAACAAGATAATTCTACAACTATTACCGAGATACAAAGGATTGGCATAGCCCTACCAACACGCAAATAGAATCACGTATTTGGAATTCTCACATTGCCTAACTTTGTAAATTACTGTAAAGATACAGTCTTCAAGAGAGTGTGGATTTTGCATTTGTTTATATGCAAAAGGATAGGCATATAAACAAATGGAAAATGAATAGAAAGTCCAGAAGGAGATGTACACATGTAAGGGCAATTGTTTTTCAACAATGGTGCTAATGTAATCCATGGGGCAAAACATGCTTTCAGCAAATATTGAAGAAGCATTGCATATGCATATAGAAAAATGTAACTTTCACATTACTTCAAATGACATACAAATATAAGTCAAAATAGACAATATGCATACATGTAAAGGGGAAAATTATAAATTCTAAAAGTTGCCCATGAAAAATCTTTGTTAGTTAGGTGAAGACTTCTTAGAACACACAAAGCATGAACAATAAAAGGAAAAAACCCAGAAAAGTGTAAATAAAAATTAAAAGGGGAAGTGAGAACTTTTGCTCCTTGGAAGATCCTGTTAAGAAACTAAAATCCAGTCACAGAGAGAAAGAGCACATTTGTAATACAGAACTTACTTGCACAACTGAAAATAAAACAATCTCTTACAACTCAATAAGGGGAACCCATAACCTGTTTTTAAAATGGGCAAAATATTTGAATAGTCATTACTCTAAATAAGATACATGAAAGGCAAATAAACACATATAAAGTTGCTCAAAATCATTAGTCAACAGGGAAATACAGATTTAAACCCAAGTGAGAAGGCACACCACAACCACTAGAATGACTACAATTCATATGACTGAATATGGCAAGGGCTGGTGAGGTGGAGCCACTACAGATTTCAGACATGTGGGCACAGAGACTGGGTACTTCCATAAAAATTTGGCAGTTTCTTATCAAGGTACGCATACAGCTACCATGTAATCTAGTCATCCCACTCCTAGGTGTTGAACCCAGAGAAATAAAAGCACATGCCCACCCACCAAACTTGTACATGGATGTTGGCAGCAGCTTTATTCATAATGTCCCCAAACTGAAAACATCCTAAATGTCCATCAGTTGGTGACTGGATTATCAAACTGTGGCATATTCCTACAAAGGGTCAAAAGGAACAAACCATCAACATACACAATGCCTAGGAAAATCAAAAGAATTAAGTGGAAGACCAGAAACAGAATACTGCACACTTTCTGATTCATTTTACACAAAATTCTTGAGGAGTCAGAACTAACACAAGACAAGGAAGGTTGGTGATTACCCAGGGCTAGAAGTGGGGTGAGGAGGATGACTGTAGAGGCACACGGTGAACTTTGCGGGGCATTGGAAATGTTCTCTATCTTGATATTGGTGGTGGTTACACAGACGTTCCAATTTGTCAAAACTCATCAAAGTGTACACACAAGTGAATATAGTTTATTGAATGTAAATTGTGTCCCAACAAAACCAAGAAATATATGGAACATAGAAAAAACAAAATATCTGAAAGCAAGAAATGAATGCATCCATTTTCAACAAGTAAGACATGGTGAAGAGAGAATCAGAGTGTTAGATAAAAGTACACAGGATAAAATACAGAGAGAAAAAACAATGGAAAATACAGAACGGGTAGTAAGAGATATAGTGGATGCAGAGGCTCACATACGCGTGCTATTTTAATTGAAGTTCCATGAAGAGATGACAGAGAGAAAAGTGTCTAGGCAACATCTGAACAGAGAGGGACCATGGTGTTTCCCAAACTGACAAGTAACATGTCCCTTCGAGACTCAAGAAACGCTAAGGAGCCCAAGCAGGATAAATTCTGAAGTAAACATCTCCTAAATTTGTATAGTCAAACTGCTGAAAAGCGAACAAGGAGAACATCATGAAAGCAAACAGGGAAAATCAAGCCATGGTCTTCAAAAGAGGACAATGAGACTGACAGTTGACTCTCAACATAGTCGAGGAAGCCAGAAGTAAGTAGAATGATACATTCCAAGTGCTGAAAGAACAGAACTGCCAGTATAGAGCTCTATGACCAGGGAAAGATCCTTCAAGATGAAGGAGAAATAAAGACATTTTCAAGCCAACAAGAGGGTCAATGTTTCATATTCTTACCGTATGATCCAGCCATCATACTCCTTGAGATTTACCCAGATTTGCTGAAAACTTTTGTCCATGCAAAAACCTGCACTCACATGTTAATAGCAGCTTTAGTCATAATTGCTAAAAGTTGGAAGCAGTCATACAGCATGGTGACCATAGTTAATAGTAACGAACTGTATAACTGAAATTTTCTGAGAGGATAGATATCAAGTGTTCTAACCACAAGAACCCTTCACAAGGGTAACCATGTGAGGGGATGGGTATATTAATTGGTGTGATTGTGGTAGCCATTTCACCATGTATATTTATGTCAAATCATCTCACCATACCACCTAAACATATACGATTTTTATCTTAATAAAGCCGAAAAGGTAAGATGCCTTGCAACAGGTGAATGGGTAAACCACGGTACATCCATACAATGCAATAATATTTACCAATAAAGAGAAATGAGTGATCAAGCCACAAAGAGACATTTAGGAACCTGAAAAGTGCATTGCTACATGAGAAAAAGCCAATCTGAAAAGGCTACCTTCTCTACAATTCCAACTAGATGATATCCTGGAAAAGGTAAAAGTATGGAGACAGTACAAAGGATTCCAGGGGAGTGGAGTCGCCAGGGGAATGGAAATGCCAGGATTCCAGGGAGTGAAGGAAAGAGGAATAGGTGGAAGCAAAAGGCAATTTTAGGACAGTGAAACTAGTCTGTATGTGACAGTAATGGTGGATACATGTTATTTTACATTTGTCAAGAGTACAACACAAAGAGTTGACTCGAGTGCAAGCTATGGGCTTTAGTTAATAATTTTCAATTGTAGCACATGGACCACAATAATGCCAGATGTAAATGACAGGAGAAAACAAGACAGGGTGCAGGTGGCGGGGAGAAGGAGTACGTGGCAACTCTCTGTACTTTCCAATCAATCTTACTATAAACATAAATCTGCTCCAAAAATAAAATCTATTAGTTTAAATTAGAAAGAGAAAACATCTCACCAGCACATCCACACTAAAGGAAGTACTTAAGTGTGTTCTTTAAGAACAGAAAGAATGATCTCTCATCAAACTTAAAGACATGGAAGTAATGAAGAGTGACATACAAGATAAATATGTCGATATATTTAAATGATATTGGCTTTATAAAATGATACAAAAAAATACTAATGTCTCTTGAGGTTAAAACCATATGTGTTGTGCAGCCACTATGGAAAACAGTATGGAGGTTCCTTAAAAAACTAAAAATGGGACTACCATATGACCCAGCAATCCGAATGCTGGGCATATCCCCAGAGAAAACCATAATCCAAAAAGAAACATGTACCACACTGTTCATTGCAGCACTATTTGCAATAGCCAGGACATGGAAGCAACCTAAATGCTCATCAACAAACGAATGGATAAAGAAGATGTGGCACATATACACAATGGAATATTACTCAGCCATAAAAAGGAATGAAATGGAGCTGTATGTAGTGAGGTGGATGGACTTAGAGCCTGTCATACAGAGCGAAGTAAGCCAGAAAGGGAAAACAAATACCGTATGCTAACTCATATATATGGAATCTAAAAAAATGGTACTGATGCACCCAGTGACAGTGCAAGAACAAAGATGCAGATGTAGAGAACGGAGTTGAGGACACGAGGTGGGGGTGGGCGAAGGGGAAGCTGGGACGAAGTGAGAGGGTAGCATTGACATATATACACTACCAAATGTAAAATAGATAGCTAGTGGGAAGCTGCTGCATAACACAGGGAGATCAACTCGATGATGGGTGATGACTTAGAGGGCTGGGATAGGGAGGCTGGGAGGGAGTTGCGGGAGGGAGGGCATATGGGGATACCATATATAAATACAGCTGATTCACTTTGGGGTACCTCAAAAACAGGCACAACAGTGTAAAGCAATTATATTCTAATAAAGAGCTTAAAAAAACCATATGTGTTTGGGTGTTTATATCTATGAGGCATTAAAATTCATTACAGCAACAATATTAAAGTAAGGAGCGGGCAAACATAGACCAGGTGTTCTAACATCCTTACATTTTCTGTGATGAGATAAAAGGACCAATTTATTTTAGGCGTTGAGAAGTTAAGAATGCAAGTTATAGTCTCCAAATAACCACCCAAAAAATAGTAACAGAGTGAATAACTATCAAGGTGATAGAAGTGGGAAATAGAAAAAAATTTTAATTAATCAAAAGGAAGACAAAAACTAAGAGACAAATGAGCACAGAGAAACAGGAATAATAGTAAATAGTAAGATGGTAGATATAAAGGTAAGTATATCAATAATCACATTGAAGGTAAATACTCCAATCAAAAAAACAAAAAAAAACAATCCAGAGATTAGCAGGCTGATTGAAGAAGGAGGAGGAGGAACAGGTGAAGAAGGAGGCAGAAGAAGAAAAAGAAGGCAATATATGCTTACAGTACACGCTGCATCAAATTTAAGTATACAGAAAAGTTAATGTTACAAATTAGTAAAATATGTACCTGAAAAATATTAATCAGAGCAAGCTGGTGTGCCTCTATTTATATCAGAAACTTTGGCCTCTGAGGCAAAAAAAGGGGAAAAAAAAGCATTACCACAGGTAAATATACTGTTTATTAGCTCAACAAACATAAGGGGTTCAAATTCACCAGGAAAATAAAACACTTATGAATCTGTTTGCACCAATAATGTGGTCTCAGTATATGATATAAACCTTGGCACAGCTGCAAGGACATATACATTACTCCACAATCATAGTGGGATATTTCAAAACACTTCTCCCAGTAAACAATACATCACACGCATAAAGTTTGCAAAGACACGAAAGATTTGAAAAATACAGTGAACAAACTTGGCAGTATATATTTATACATTCCTATCAACATTCAACTCAGCGTTCACCTCCACAACTGCAAGATACACAGTCTTTTTCTAGTACTAACGATGTTTACCAAAAAAAGACCACATGTTGACCATAAAGCAAGTCCCAGAAAATTTCAAGACAATGAAATAATAGAGTATATTCCCTGATCAAAATGCTATTAAGCTATATAAGTTAACAAACAATGATAAGGAGAAAATCCCCCATATGTTTTAAAATTAACATCCTCCTAAATTACCCAGAGCTCAAAAAAGAAATCAATGAAATTATAAAATATTTTGAACTGAATAATAATGAAGATTTGTGGGATCCAGCTTCAAATGTATACTACAAAAAAAGAAAAGCAAAAAATCAATGACATGTGCATCTATCTCAACAAGGTGCTAGAACAGCAGATTCAACACAACGAAAGCAGAAGAAATAAGAATAAGAGCATTAATTGGTTAAAGACAAAACAGCCAAGGTTGATTCTTGGTAAAGACAACACAATTGACAATCACCTCGTGTAAGCTCGAACAAAAAAGAGAGAAGTTATCTAAAAATCAACGTCTGGAATGAATGAGGAGACATGATTATAGTTATAATAAAGATACTGAAAGACTCACGAGCAACTTTATGCAAATAAATGTGAAGAGTTAGGTATAATGTACAAGTTTCAACAAACCACAGAAAATGACACCAAAACAAACTAAAAATATGAATTGTCCTATAAATACTAAATGAATGGAACCTGAAGAAAACAACAGCAAAAGCAATTTCCATATTCTGATGACCCCACCAATCAATTCTATAAAACTTGAAAGAACATCAGTCTTACATACACGGCAGAAAGTATAAAAAACAGGGATCACTTCCCAGCTTGTTCTATGAGGCCTATTGTAAGAAATGAAATATACAGGCCAGTATTTCACATAAACATAGAAGGAAAAATCATGAATAACACACTGGTAAAACCAATCCAGTTATATGTTACAAAAGGATAATATCTCACAATCAAGTCAAGATTAGTCTAGAAATGAAGTGGTTCAACATGAAATTAATGTATTTCATAGAATTAGCATATTAAGGATAAAAAAATATTATATTTCCTATAGATGCAGGAAAAGTATTGTGTGAATTTGATTTTCAAAAAATAAACATCCAAGGATGTGGAGGAAAGAGAACCCTTGTGCACGGTTGGTGGGAATAAAACTGGTATAGCCACCATGGAAAACAATGTGGAGTTTCCTCAAAAAATTAAAAATAAAACTACCATATGATCCAACAATCTCACTTCTGAGTACACATCCTAAATAAAGGAATCACTATCTTGAAGAGATATCTGAACCCTCATGCTCACTTCAGCACTATGCACGTTAGCCAAGACTTGGAAACAACCTAAGGGTCCATCGACAGGTAAATGAATAAACAAAATGTGAGATATATACAATGGTATATTATTCCATCATAAAAAAAAGAATGAAATCCTGGCATTTTGACAATATGAACGGACCCTGACGGCAGTATGCTAAGAGATATGTCAGAAAGTGGAAAACAAATACTGTATGTTCTCACTTATATGTGGAATCTAAAAAAGCCAAACTCATAGAAACAGAATAGATTGTTGGTTGCCAGAGGTGAGAGAGTGGAGGAAATGGATGATGTATGTCAAAGGCTACAGACAAAAAAGTGTTGGAGGTCTAATGCACAGCCTTGTGATTATACTTAACAGCACTGTCTCACATACTTAAAGTTCTAAGGGAGTAAATCTTAAATGTTCTCAACACACACACACACACACACACACACACACGTGCGTGCACATTGTAATTATGTGATAAACGGAGGTGTTAACTAACCTTATTGTGGTAATCATTTCACAGTACATAATGTATGAAATCATCATGTTGTATCCCTTAAGCCTACACAATGTTATATGTCAACTATGTATCAATAAACTGGTAAATAATTAAAAATGTAATATACAAATAAACGTCCATTTATGATAAAAAAAAAAACACCTCTTAGCAAACTAGGAATAAAAGGGAACTGTCTTAATCCAATCAGAATATCTTTTAAAAGCCTACAAAATTCACCATGTCACTTAGTGATGAAATGTTGAAAGTGTCCCCTCTGAGATCATGAAAAGCACCAGGCTATCCATTATCACCACAGACATTGCCACAGGGGGAGAAAGTAATAAGGGTGATCCTGCAACTACAGCCTTAAAGGAGCAGAGGACATGAGTATGAATGTTCACCACAGTAACATTTTTAATACTGCAGGACTGGAAACTACTGAAATGTCCATTAGAAATAGAAGCTATAACTAAGTTGTGCTATGTTCATACCAATTTAATTACTATTCGTTAATGGAAATCAATGATATATTGATATTAATGGAAATCAAAGCATAATGTTTCCAAAAGAAAGCTAGATTATAAGAATACAGATTTAGGGAGTGGGGGAGGGATAAATTGGGAGTTTGGGATTAGCCGATAAAAACTACTACATATAAAATAGATAAACAACAAGCTCCTAATGTAATAGCACAGGGAACTAACTATATTCAATGTTCTGTAATAAACCATAATGGAAAAGAACATAAAAAAAATATATATATATATATGGACAACTGAATCACCTTGCTGTACACCAGAAACTAACACAACACTATAAAACAACTATACTTCAATAAAATTTTTTTAAAAAGGATACATATTTGTTATGTGTAATACGCTTCACAAACAGGCAACATTAAAGCACTAAAAGTAAAATACTGGTTAGATTTGCTGAGGTGGCAGATGATAGTGAGCAAGCAGAGGCACGATGGTGCCTTTGGGTTGTCGGCAATGCCACATCTCTTGACCTGGGTGCAGTTAGTTGTTGGTGATGTAAAAATTTACAGAGCAGAACATTTACATTTCGTGCAATTCCATTTTTGTGTTGTATTCCACTGAAAAGTTAATAAAGATATTCAGATAAAGAGACTCCCACGAGCATACATAAAGAATAGACTCTTTGGTGATGTGTATATTTTCTGACCACCATAAACTGTAAAATGCCATTAAAACTATAAATCGATAACAAAGATCATTAGAAAATCCCCCATATGTTTGTAAACAAAGACATGCCTCCTAAATGACCCATGACTCTAAGAAGAAATCATCGAAATTAGAAAATATTTTGAACTAATATTGAAAACTTGGAGACCACTGCCTGCTATAATTATGAAATCTCTACTCCTGGGATGGTTAGATTACCCAGGAAAGAACCTCCTGCATCTATGGGAAAAGGCAAGATGCCAGCACTTTGTATAGCAAATTGAGCATGAGGCTGATGACTGTCGTTTTATGTACAGTATATTTTTCACTTAAACCTCTGTGTTGGGTTTGGATGCCTGCTTTCACCTCATCCTGAGGTTCCAAGTCCATACGTTGCTGATTCACTCGCTCCGGAGAGTAAGTCTCCCCTCAAACTCCCTAGGGTTTGGAGAAAGCAATTTGCCCAGGCTACAGGTTGTTGAGAGGGGCTCTGGGTGTCTAAATGTCTCTTAACTCTACCCAAGAGCAGTCATGCAATTTACAACCCCCACTACTACCCCTAACGTGGAGGGGTACCTGCCACTGCCAATCTCACAGACAGTTTGAAGGTCTGGCAACGGGGGTTAAAAACTGTTGTTTTGGTGCTTTCCTCACCTCTGGGCTCTTAAATCAGCTAAGTCAGATAGCGCTCATCTGTCTGCTTTCCACCTTCTAATACTTGATAATTATTATCGTCTCCTCACCCACCCTTTTTGTCCTTGTGGGGGTAGGCCTCTAAGAAAAGGGATCTAGCCAGGCGAGAGGGAGGAAGAAGAGATGGAAGAAGAAAGAATGAGCAAGAGAATGGATGAAGGACATGAACAAAGGTGCCGCTGGGGAACCTGGAAGCAGGAACAAGGATGCGCTGACAAGACGAAACAGCTCCTTACCCTGTTTTGGTCTGTTTGCTAGTCAGATTCCAGGAAGTGGGCATCCCGTTAGATTTCATGTTTACACCTTCAAGAGTGGGCTGGCACCTTATGTGAGAGTCCCATCATGCTGCAAACGATAGAAGAGGGTAGCTGCTGCCAACGTGAAAGAGAAGGCAGTTACCTAAAGAGGCAATAAGACGATGCTGGGTGGCAGGATGCCAAATGCCCATGACATTTCCTTCACTGAACCCACCACAGAAATTAGGTCCCCTATTGTTCACACTCATAGCTCCTTGTTATTTAATTCCATGTCACTCAGCATAATTTGCAGTGGAACAATGTCTGCGATTAATTTTATGATGCACTGTCCGATGAGGCTGGGAGCTCAAAATACATGGTCCATAACAGGCCTATCATAATTGAGTGAATGAATTCTTAGTCACTTGGAACGTAGGGGCAGGGGAGGGGGTGGGAGGAAGAACAAAGTATAGAGAGAAGGAGGAAGGACAAAGAGCAAGGCACAATGGAGGACCAGAATGAAAAACTAAGGAGGGAGAGAAGAGGCAAGGGATAGGGGAAGACGGGGGGCAGGGGGCCGAGGGGGGAGACAAACTGAAAGAGAACGCAGGTAGGACAGAGCTCGGCGGCAGAGGAGAGATGACAGGGTGATGACGGATGTTGAAGGGGTCGTAGCACAGCTTCGCCCACAAGAATCCTATGGGCCAGCCAGCATGATGCAGAGAATGACGTCTGTTCCCATGTGCGTGTGCGTGTGCGTGTGCATGTGCGTGCGCGCGTGCATGCACCTTTGTGTTTTCTGCATAATAACAATCGCAGGGATCAATGCGCCTGTGGAAACTGTGAATTCTTTCAACATGAGCACTTTGCTCATGTTGAAAGAATTTGCTCAAATCTCTTCTCCCAAGGGCCTTTATGTCAAGACCGCCTTTGCTTTCCGCCCACAGTCCAATGCATCACTCAGCTTCGGTTTCCATGGTAACCAAGGTATTGTTTCCTATCATGTCTAGGGACTAAGGATGAGACAAAGAGAAAGGCAGAAATGTGTGCGCTTGTCTTCCTCTGAGGTACACAAGCTACTATTTAGGGATTTAAAAAGCACATCCCATTTAATTCTACCTTGCCCTGCGCCCACTGCCTGTTGGAGGAGGATCGAAATTGTAGAGCAGCCCAATATGAATCTAGAATTTCTACCTCTCCACAGTGCACTTGCATGGTTGGGAAACGTAGGCTTCCTTGACCTTTATCCACCTTCACCAGCAACTTTTTGTTACCTCCAAACCATGCCCATGGAGTCCAGGACTCCTGCTACCCAACCCACTTCCCGTGTTCTCACCTTGTAGCCTCTATCTCATTGTGTGGGTTTCCAGTAGCCCCAATTTTATAGCACAAACCTCAGCTCCAGCCAGATTTCAGAAGTACTGCTCCCAGGAATGTTCCATGACCATCAGTAGGGAAGTCGCTCAGGACACATGACTCCCTCCTCCCCTCTTTGTTCTGGGAGACCACTACCCAGACCATGAGACCAGTTGATAGGGCTCCCCCTTCCTGCCCCACCTCTGTTTTACCAGGGCCTTGGGGAGACTCAGGGGACAGAGGTCTCTGCCAGCCTCCTGAATTTGGAAAGCAACAGAACTAAGCAAGCACCTCTTCCCTAACCCCTTATCCCAAGTAGCCAATTACCTCCTTTGCATTTTCTCCTCATTTCAGAGGCTGGACAACCACGGTCCCAGGCAGCACGTGAGATATCTCAGGGCACCAATTTGTGAGGGAAGACAGCACAAAACCTGGGAGTATGTCCCCATCCACCCCTCCCTTCTCTCTCAGTGTTGTAGGATGTCTCTAGAAGTCCATTTGTCCAGCCCTGCTACCATTTCTTGGATCCCAGCTGCCCACCACTTCCTGCGTACTGCAACCCCTCAATCCAAAAAGTCTAAGGAATATCCTTTCCACTCCAATTGGATGACTCACACTGGACAGAACCCAAAGGCTTGCCCACCCTCCTGACCTCAGGGTCTTTTTCAGATGTCCGTCTGTTTTGGGAAAGGGGGTTTGCCTCATATCCACTCTCAGTATCCACTTGCCAGCCACTTCTCTGTGTCACACCTCTTTCAGAGGATCCCAGATCCTCTTGGATGCTGGTCGCCGCCTGGATGTCTGGGAGGAGAGTCCCTTGGAGTAGGACCAAAGAGGAACAGTAATGCAAGGAAGGTAATGTTTTCCTGGAATGTCCTGCTCCTTAAATCCTCCCAAACACCACTCTAGACTGTATGGGAGAAGCAGATTCTAAATAACAGGTGAAAGGTAACTGAGGGAAGGAAAATATGGAACAAAACTACTAGGAAATGATGGCTAAATATCAAAGTTCCTAAAGTCCAGGGGAAATCACCCATCTCCTGCCCCTCCACCCCAAAAGTTAAGGCCTTCTGGGAAGATTCCATTCTGGGTTGATCTCTGTTCCCAGCTTTTCTTGACGACTGCCTTTTTCTCTTCCCTTGAAAAGGAGAACGTCCCCTCCATTGATATCCTTCGTTGTAAGGATTTCTTATTCTCTTAGCAGTGGGATCGATCCACAATTTTCACCCTCCTCTGAATATGCAGACACACACGCACACACTCACACACATGCCATAGAACTATCAGTGGCACGCAATAATCCCTAACCCATACATTGCTGAAAATGGAAATTTGTCAGTCTAGATTAACCTCCAGAACTCAGTCTGGATCTCTTGAACTTCAAACTGCATCCTCTGGCCATTGCTGGTACACTGATCTCTCATTCTCAGTTTGGCCTTCCATGGGGATGTAGCTTTCAGCACTTCTTTAAGTTAGAGTATGAAGCATGGGGCACCTGGGTCATAATGGTAACAAAGTCAGTGTCTCCAGTTGACCTAATCCTTACCCTCACCTTTTAAAAGATTTAAGCCCTGCAGATAACCACTGTTTCTCTTGCATCTGCATCTTCTCCTGCTCTAGGGGTTATTCCCACCAGCATGCAATCAAGCTCCACTGTCCGCCATTTTAAACAATACATTCCTTTGATGACACTTCACTACCAATTATTGTTCCTTATATCTGCTGCCCTCACAGCAAAACTTTCATGATAAGTTGTCTCCACTTCACACCTCCCCCTCCAACAAGTCTTGCATGCCTGTCTGTCCTCTAAACTGCTTTTTTCTTGTTCTCCAATAACTAGCATGATGTCAAATTAAAGTATCATTCCTCCGCCCCTGTTTGACTTCTCAGTAGCCTTGAACTTGCTGCCTACTTCCTCTTCCTTGAAATCTTCTGATTTCAGTAATTCACTCTCTCCTGAGTTTCTTCCTTACTGCATGGATCCTATTCTTTGACTCAAGTTTTTGGCTTCTCCTCCTCTAAACTCATCTACAGGTTGACACGCTCTAGCTTGTGGCTTTGGGCTCTCTTTTCCTCCTTTTGTACATTTCCTCTCTTAGAAACTTTTTAAATCAATTCGTATACATTAAATATGTACAGCTATTTGTATGTCAATCATACCGCAATAAAGCGGTCTAACAAGTAAAATGTTTCTTTCCCCTTTATGACTATAAATAATATCTACATCTGCCAATCCCTGTGTGAATCCGGGTGTGTGCTTATGATCAAGAGAACAAGGCTCAGGATCGCTTAACCGAAAATAGATCTTACTCAAGGATATCGGGTTGCACATGTTGTCCATAGAGAGCTGGAGAGCCAGGATTGGAAAGCAAGCAGGATCTAGGTGCGTCTGAGAGGCAGAACCAATCATGAAGGTCATGCCTGAGGAACAGCCTAGTTTTGACATTTTTGCTTACAGCATTGCTACTGTGGCAGAGAGGTTGCACTGGGGGCTCTCTGTCCCATATCATTTCCTGTTAGAAACCTTTATATTTGTTTGTTTTATAAATAACTTAAAATTATCTTTACCTTTTATACTGATATATATGCATGCATATATGTAGGTGAATCTAGTAATATACTATGAATACTATGGGTGCCTTTACAAATTTTAGAAAATGTTTTGAGATATATTCAAATACCGTAAAACTCATTCTTTAAGGTGTACAGTGCAGTGGTTGTTAGTATATTCATAGAGCTTTGCAACTGTCATCATAAGGTAATTCAAGAACTCTTTCTTTTGAAAGGAAACTCAGTATGTATTAAAGTCCCTTCCAATCCCTCCCCTATCTCCAGTCCCTGGGAATATCTATTCATTTCTCGGATTTTGCATACAGTAAACATTCCAAATAGAAGGAATCATACAGTAGATGGCCTTTTTAAACCGGCTTCATTCATTATGCATTATGTTTTCTAGATTAATCAATGTTGTAGCATGTATCAATTCTTTATTCCTATAACTACTAAATAATATTCTATTATATGGATATACCACATTTTCTGTATCTATTCACACTTTCATGGACATTCGTGTTGTTTCCACTATTTGGGCGTTGTGAATAAGGCACTTATGAACACTATCATACAGGTTTTCACTTGACATGTTTTCAGTTCCCTTAGGTAGATTTTTAGAGTCAAATTGTTGAGTCACAAAGTAACTGTATGGTCATGTTTTTGAGGAAGTGCCAAAGTCTTTTCCAAAGTGACTGAAACTTCTACAATCTTATTAGAAATGTAGACGCCAATTTCTCCATATCCTTGTCAACATTTGTTACTGTCCATTTTTTTTTTGCCATCCTAGTGCGTATGAAGTGATATCTTACTGTGGTTTTTTCACTCCCCTAATGACTAATGACCTTGAACATCTTTTCTTATGCTTGTTGGCCATTTGTATATCTTCCTTGGAGAAATGGAGAAATGTCCATTAGAATCCTTTGCCTATTTTTATTTGTGTTGTCTGTTTATTATTCAGTTGTGTTATTTACATATTGTAGATAAAAGTTCCGTTATCAGATATATGATTTACAAATATTTTCTACTATCCCATGGATAAGTAAGACATTATTTACATTTGATGGTGGGCTTTGAAGAGCAAAATTTTTAATTTTGAGGAAGTCTAATTTATGTGTTTTCTTTTTTCACTCATGATTTGGGTGTCATATCTAAGAAATTATTGCTTATTTCGAGGCGTTGAAGATTTACAGTAAAATGTTATCCTAAGTGTTTTATAGTTTTCCTCTTGGATTTATGTCTATCATCCATTTGAATTCATTTTTTGTGCATGGTGTGAGATGGCAGTCCAATCTCATTCTCAGTCCACAACTGCATGTGCATATCTAGTTGTCCCAGTACCATTTGTTGAAAATACTATTCCTTCCCCTTTGAATTGTCTTGATAAGGTTGTCAAAAATCAATTGACCTTAAATGTAAGTTTATTTCTAGAATTTCAAATTTTATTATATTGATATATATATATATATATAATACCTTTGTTTATTCCAAGACCACACATTTTTGTTTGTTTGTTTTTTGTATTTTTCATTTTTAACTTTTTATTTTATATTGGCACATAGCCAATTAACAATGCTGTGATAGTTTCAGGTGCACAGAGAAGTGACTCAGCCATATACACACACACACACACACACACACACACACACACACACACACACACACACACACACATGTATCCATTCTCCCCCAAACTCCCCTCCCATCCAGGCTGCTACATAACATTGAGCAAAGTTCTCTGTGCTATAGAGTAGGTCCTTGTTGGTTATCCATTTTAAATATAGCAGTGTGTACATGTGAATTCCAAACTCCTGGACTGTCCTTTCCCTCCACCCTTCCCCACTGGTAACCATAAGCTCATTCTCTAAGTTTGTGAATCTGTTTCTGTTTTGTATATAAGCTCATTTGTATCATTTCTTTTTAGATTCTGCATATAAGCGATATCATATGATATTTCTCTTCTCTGACTTACTTTACTCAGTATGGCAATCTCTAGGTCCACCCGTGTTGCTGCAAATGGCATTATTTCATTCTTTTTAACGGCTGAATAATATTCCATTGTATATATTTACCACACCTTCTCACATCTTTATCCATTCCTCCGTCAATGGACATTTAGTTTGCTTCTGTGTCTTGGCTATTGTAAACAGTGTCGCAATGAATATTGTGGTGCATGTATCCTTTGAAACCACTTTTTTCTCTGGATATATGCCCAAGAGTGGGATTGCAGGATCATGTGGTAGTTCTATTTTCAGGTTTTTAAGGAACTTCCATACTGTTCTCCATGGTGGTTGTACCAATTTACATTCCCACCAACAGTGTAGGAGGGTTCCGTTTTCTCCACATCCTCTCCAGTATTTATTGTTTGTGGATTTTTTGATAATAGCCACTTTGACTGGTGTGAGGTGATATCTCATTGTAGTTTTGATTTGCATTTCTCTAATGATTAGAGATGTTGAACATCTTTTCGTATGCTTCTTGGCCATCTGTTTGTCTTTTTTGGAGAAATGTCTATTTAGGTCTTCTGCCCAGTTTTTGCTTGGGTTGTTTGTTTTGATGATATTAAGCCGCATGAACTCTTTGTAAATTTTGGAGACTAATCACTTGTTGATCACTTCGTTTGCAAATATTTTCTCCTAATCTGTGGGTTGTTTTTTTCTTTTTCATTTTGTTTATGGTTTCCTTTGCTGTGCAAAAGCTTTTGAGTTTAATTAGGTCCCATTTGTTTATTTTGAGATGGATCAAAAAAAATGTTGCTGCAATTTATGTCAGAGAGTGTCCCGCCTATATTTTCCTGTGGGAGTTTTTGTGTCCAGTCTCACATTTAGGTCTTCAATCCATTTTGAGCTTATTTTCATGTATGGTGTTAAAGAATGATCTAATTTCATTTTTTCTTTTTTTGCATATAGCTGTCCAGTTTTCCCAGCACCATTTGTTGAAGAGACTGTCTTTCCACCATTGTATAGTCTTGGCTCCTTTGTCATAGATTAATTGACCATAGGTGTGTGGGTTTATTTCTGGGCTTTCTATCTTGTTCCATTAATCCATATTTCTATTTTTGTGCCAGTACCATACTGTTTTGATGACGATAGCTTTGTAGTATAGTCTGAGTCAGGGAGCCTGATTCCTCCAACTCCGTTTTTCTTTCTCAAGATTGCTTTAGCTATTCAGGGTCTTTTGTGTGTCCACACAAATTTTAAGATTTTTTGTTCCAGGACTGGATCTTGATTAGTGCTGCTCTGTAGTAAGTTTGAAATCAGGAAGTATGAGCCTTCCACCTTTGTTTTTTTCAAGATTGTTTTGGCTTTTCTAGGTCCTTTTGCATTTCCATGGAAATTTTAGGATCAGCTTGCCAATTCTGGCAGAAAAATCCTGCTGAGATTTTTAACAGGGATTACATGATATCTGTAGATCATGTTGTGAAATATTACCATTTCTAACAATATAAAGTCTTCCAATCAGTGAATAAGGGATGGTTTTCCATTTATTTAGGTCTTCTTTAGTTTCTTTCAACAATATTTTGTAGTTTTCAGTGTGCAAGTCTTGTACTTCTTTTGTTAAATTTATTTCTGAGTATTTTATTTCTGTGGATACTGTTATACATGGAATTCTTTTCTTAATTTTTCTTAAAAATATTTCACTGCTAGTGTATAGAAATGCAACTGAATTTTTATATTGATTTTATATTTTGCAATCTTACTAAACTGGATTGTTTGTTCCAATAATATTTTCTTTTCCAGCTTCCTTAGTATTTTCTATACACAAGATCATGTCAACTGTGCAATAGTTTTCTTTATTTCTTTCTAATTTGAAGGTCTTTTCTTTATTTTTCTTGCCTAAATGTTATGCCAGAAGCTCCAGGATGTTGTTGGATGGAAGTGAGAGTGGACATTGTTGTCTTTTTCATTATTTTAGAGCAAAAGTTTCAGTCTTTCATAGGTAAGTATTATAGTAGCTGGGTTTTGGTAGATTGCTTTTATTGAGTAGAGAAGATGCCTTTCTTTTCCTATTTTCTTCATTGTTTTTATCAAAAAAAATGGTTTTGGATTTGTCACATGCTTTTGTCTATTGAAATGATAAGGTTTTTCCTTTATTCAATTGAGATGGGCATACTACATTGATTATTTTTTGTATGTTGAGTCAAACTTAAATCCCTGGAATAAATCTCACTTGATCTTTATGTATAATCTTTTTGTGTTTGTTGGTGGATTCAGTATGTGTGTAATTTGTGGAGGATTTTTGTGCCTGTATTTGTAAGGGATATTGGCCTTAATTTTGTTTTTTCTTGTTGATGCCTTGTCTGATTTTGGTATTAGGTTAAAGTTATGTTCATAAAATTATTTAGGAAGTATCCCTTCTTCTTTTTGTTGGATCATCTTGTGAAAGTTTGATGTTAATTCTGCTTTAAATATATTTGGTATAATTCACCACTTAAGCCCTCTGATGCTGGGTTTTTCTTTGTGGAAATATATTTGTTATTAATTCAGTCCCTTTACCTGTTATAAGTCTATTCAGGTTTTTTATTTCTCCTTGAGTCAATTTCAGTTTGTGTCTTTTGGAGGATTTGTCCATTTCATCTAGGTTGTCTAATTTGTTGGCATGCAATTGTTCATATCATTCTTTATAATCTTTTTGGTTCTGTAAGGTTTGTGTTGATGTTCTATCTTTCATTTCTGATTTTTGCAATTTGAGTCTTTGTTATTTTATCTTAGTCTAGCTAAAAGCTTTTCAATTTTGTTGATCTTTTCAAAAATTAGCTTTTGATTTTGTTAATTTCCTCTATTATTTTCTATTTTCTTTTCATTTATATCCATTGTAATGTTCCTTATTTCCTTCCTTCTACCTGTTTTGGTTTAGTTTATTCTTCATTTTCATATGTCTTAAAATGAATTTTTAGGATAATTATTTGAGATAATATTTTTGAAAAAATTTAAAATAATTGTTTCTTTGTTAATAATGGCATTTATAGCTATACATTTGTTTCTAAGAAGTGCTTTAACTATATCCTGTAAGGTTCGAGATCTTGTGTTTTTCATTTCATTCATCTCAAAGTATTTTCTAATTTTCCTTGTGACTTCTTCTTTGACCCACTGGTTATTTGTTAATTTCCATATACTTTTTTTTTTTCAAATTTTATTTATTTATTTATTTTGTTGGCTGTGTTGGGTCTTTTTTGCTGTGTGCAGGCTTTCTTTTTAGTTGCAGTGAGTCGGGGCTACTCTTCTTTGTGGTGTGTAGGCTCCTCATTGCTGTGGCTTCTCTTGTTGTGGAGCACGGGCTCTAGGCGCATGGGCTTCAGTTGTTGCAGCACATGGGCTCAATAGTTGTGGCTCATGGGCTCTAAAGCTCAGGCTCAATAGTTGTGGCACACGGGCTTATTTGCTCCGTGGCATGTGGGATATTCCTGGAGCAGGGATTGGACCCGTATCCCCTGCATTGGCAGGTGGATTCTCAACCACTGTGCCACTTAGGAAGCCAATTTCCATATACTTTTGAATTATTCAACTCCCTCTTGTTATTTATTTCTAATTCCATTCCATTGTAATCAGAAAACAAGCTTGTATTCTTTCAATATTTTCAAAATTTATTGAGGCTTGTGTAATGGCATAACATATTAATCTATCCCAAAGAATGTGCACTTTAGATGATTGTGTATTCTGTTCCTTACTGTTGTTGGGTGAAATGTTTTACAGATATCTGTTAATTCTATATTTTTGATGCTATTGTTAATGTGTTCTATTATCTGCTATCTTCTGCCTATTTACTCTAATATTATTGAAAGGGAGTTATTGAATTCTCCAATTATTCGTGTTGAATTGTCTTTTTCTCCCTTCAATTCTGTCAGTTTTTGTTTCATGTATTATGAGGCACTGTTGTGATGTACATATATGTTTTGAATTATTATACCTTCTTGATGGATTGACCATTTTATCATGATAAAAATGTCCTTATTTGTATCTAATTACAACTTTTGTCTTAAAGTATATTTCATCTAATGATATTTCTGTCTTTAGAAATATTTGTACAGATTCTCCAGCTCTCTTTTCATTTTTGTTTGCATGACATACTTTTTCACCCTTTTATCTTCAAGGTACTTGTGCCTTTGAATGTAAAGTGTGTCTCTTCTAGATAGCATATAATTGGAGTATTTAAAAAATCTATTCTTCCAATCTCTGCTTTTGATTTTATTGAGGACATTTTCATCTATATTCATAAAGGATGTTATTCTGTAGTATACTTTTCATATGATGTCTCTTCTGATTTTAGTAACTGGGTAATAAACACTAGTCTTATAGAATGAGTATGAGTGAGCTTGAGCAAGTTACTCAAGTTTTCTCAGCCCCAAAGACCAATGGTGATGTTGATGGGCTGAAATGGGTAGGTTTTCTTTCTCTGGGCTATCTTCTCACATGATAATGAGATGGTGACACCTGCTAGCAGTAGAATAAGGAGTGAACAAATAATGAGGGTCAGACATCATCTTGCAAACCTCTTACCTCACAGGTTCTCCCTTCACCTTTCTACCCATTCTGTGTCTATCAACATTTACATCTACCACAATAAACTCAAAGATGTTTGAGTAATTTTAGATGAAATTTTTCCGAAAGTGGATTTGATAAGAAGCCCACAAGATAATTTCTAAAACTCAAATTTTTTTAGAGAACACAGTTTGATTTGGTAACAATGCTATATTGAAGGTTCTATTCATTCTCCTGCCCAGTAAAAAAGTGTATTGTCTTTAAAGTATATAATAAGTCTTTTAGTCCAGAGATGGAAACCTGGGAGAAGGAAGAGGCTTAACTGAGGCTCAAGCATTTTGGCGATATCCAGAACTGAGTGATAGTAGAAGGGCTTGGTGGGGTTCTAGGAGCAGGGCTGATGGCTGAAGAATCATATGGCACACAAACTGGACGGTCAGGCTCATTATACTACGGGAACCCCAAATTTGGTTTGGAAAATAAGAACAAACCCATGACATTATTAAAGGAAAAAACAGTACTATAGAAGTTGAAGAACTTTCACAAAGATGAACTTGAAATAGTTACTGCTATGAGAAATTCAGAGTCTTGCTGGGTAAACAGGCTTCAAAGCAATACCACAATACCTCTCTGATAGAGGTATTGTGACAATAACTGATGGGAACAGAGAGGAGGAAACAACTTCCTGAAAGAGTCAAGAGTACTTGCACCTGGTTTGTAAGGATGAATTGGAGTTTATCAGCTATCAAAGCTATGCAAATAACATTCCAAGAAGAAACAAGATTTGCAAGGATGCAGGAGAATTTACTGGACAAATGTTTATTGAGAACTCTGTATTTTCTAAATACTGTGCAAGGCTCTGGGGCTATAGGGGAAATTAACATGGCAGCCTTGCGGGCCACTTGTGAATGCACGCACCCTGGACTGGGAAGGAAAAGTCACAAATCAGTTCTATCATTTAAAAACACAGGCGTTAAAGGACACGTGAGGAAGGTCATCTTGTCACCCAGTCAGTTCCCCACAGGGGAAGTTAATATCTTGTTATATTCACCATTATTCACAGTTTCGTAGGTCCAGAAATTAAGTTTTGTCCATGTATCCAGAAGGAATTGGACTACAGAGGAATCCCTCACATTGATAAAATCTACTGAACTGACACCCAAATGATCAGTGGTATATTTGGATGAACCACTGAAAAAAATTAACACATATTAAATCATTTTTCAACAAATGTCACATTTTGCTTCACTGAAATTTGTTTTTATGGCCACTTGACATTTTTGACAAATGATGTGGTATTTCCACCATGATAGTGACACAAAGTTTCATTTAAAAATGTACTTATCAATGCATAATGATTTATCAAAGGAAAATATTAAGCCTTCTAAACACAATAGTGAGGATTTCATGTGAGATTAATAAATTAAATTCTTAGCAAAGATACAGTACATGCAAGTGAAGTACTTATGTACATTGGAGGTATTTGGTATTAGACTAGCATGTACCATGATCAAATATGGCAAAAAAGGGAATGGTGGTAAACAGATGATTACTGAAGTTCAGGAAACATAGGCATAGTCATTAAGAGTGAGGTTGCTGTCAGAACTGGACCAAAAATTTTTTTTAATTTGTATGAAAACACAAAAGACCCCAAATAGTCAAAACAATCTTGATAAAGAAGAACAGAGCTAGTGTAATCACACTCCCTGACTTCAGAGTATACTACAAAGATATAGTAATTGAAACAGTATGGTACTGGCACAAAAGCAGACACATAGATCAATGGAACAGGATAGAAAGCCCAGAAATAGACCCACACACCTATGGTCAATTAATCTATGATAAAAGAAGCAAGAATATAACATGGAGAAAGACAGTCTCTTCAATAAGTGGTGCTTGGAAAACTAGACAGCTACATGTAAAAGAATGAATAGAACATTCTCTAACATGGTACACAAAAATAAATTTAAAATGGATTAAAGACCTAAAGTAAGACTGGATACTACAAAACTAGAGGAAAATATAATCAGAACACACTTTGACATAAACTGCAACAATGTTTTTTTGGAACCATCTCCTAGAGTAACGGAAACAAAAATAAACAAGTGAGGCCTAATTAAACTTAAAAGCTTTTGCACAGCAAAGGAAACCATAAATAAAAAGAAAAGACAATCTACAGAATGGAAGAAAATATTTGCAAATGATGCAATGAAAAGGGTTTAATTTCCAAAATATACAAACAGCTCAATATTAAAAAAAAAAAAACCAAACAACACAATCAAAAAATGGGCAGAAGATCTAAATAGACATTTCTCCAAAGACCTACAGATGGCCAACAGGCAAATGAAAAGATTCTCAACATTGCTAATTATTAGAGAAATGTAAATCAAAACTTCAATGAGGTATCACCTCACACCAGTCAGAATGGTCATCACCAAAAAACTACAAATAATAAATTATAGAGAGGATGTGGAGCAAAGGGAGGCCTCCTACACTGTTGGTGGGAATGTAAGTTGGTACAGCCACTATGAAAAACAGTATGGAGGTTCCTCAGAAAACTAAATATAGAATAACCCTATGATCCAGAAATCCACTCCTTGGCATATATCTGGAGAAAACTGTAATTCAAAAAGATACATGCACCTCAATATTCATAGCAGCACTATTTACAATAGCCAAGACATGGAAGCAGCCTAAATGTCCATTGACAGAGGAATGGATAAAGAAGATGTAGTGTATATATGTATATATATATATATGTATATATACAATGGAATGTTACTCAGTCATTAAAAAGAATGAAATAATGTGATTTGCAGCAATGTGGATGGACCTAGAGATTATCATGCTAGGTGAAATAGGTCAGAGAGACAAAGACAAATATCATATGATATCACTTATATGTAGAATCTTTAAAAATGACACAAATGAACTTCTTTGCAAAGCAGAAACAGACTCACAGACTTTGAAAATAAATTTATGGTTACCAAAGGGGAAGCATGGGGGGAGAGATAAATTAGGGCATTGGGATTAACATATACACACTACTATATATAAAATAGATAAACCACAAGGAACTACTCTATAGCACAGGGAACTAAAGTCAATATCATGTAGTAACCTATAATGGAAAAGAATCTGAAAAAGAATATATTTATCTATCATCTATCTATCTATCTATCATCTATTGAGAGACAGGTATAACTGAATCACTTTGCTGTACACCTGAAATAGGGTAAATCAACTATACTTCAAAACAAAAGAGGGTGCTGGGGACAGACCTGGCTCAAAACCCTAGATGCCCCACTGACCTTAAGAGAATTGCTTCTGCTTTTTCAACTCCAGAGGCTTTCCCTGTGAAATTTCAATAATAATCTACAATAATAATCTAACTCACAATGTGGTTGGGAGAATTAAAGGAGAGAATCCATGTAAAATGCTTACCAAAATACCTGACACATAGTAAGTGATCAATAAATGTTCATTATTATTGTCATTGTTTATGTTACTAGTAATCATCTCTTCTCAGATCAGTCTTCCATCCATCATAGCAACGCAGGCCTCAGGAAGACCTTAGAAGGAGGGGTTGTTATTAAGGTGAGGGAGGGGGAAGTTGTGTCAGAGGGTGGTGAGGCTGGTCTAGTGATTCTCATGGTTTCCCTGCCATGTTTCCCTTTCATTTCTTGTAAAGACTGTTGAATAGGGCTTTAGCCTTATAAATTTCCTTTGAGGGATCATGGTGTGTGCACTACATTCTTCACAGAGTCATCTTGAAAGGTCATTAATTTGCAGGAGATGTTGCACTTAGATATTTTGTGAAGGCTCTTAATAGTTTAAGCTTTGTTAGTATGGTGGTGTAGGTACTGCCAAGTCACTGCCTGGTAACAGGGAGAGCAGATTTTGCTGGGAATGGAGGTGATGTGTGTCAAGATGGATGAGCCAGGTGTAGACTCTGTTTGTTTCTCACACTAGAGTTGGCCAGCTGGCATGGCACATCTTATCCACTCTATATTTGGGAGCTGCTTCCACATAATAAAGACCTGTAAAACCGATCATCTAAGTCCACACGTGGGGTGATGTGTGGACCACAGTGCTAACCTGCACCAGGTCATGGCAGACATTTGAAGCCAGTATTCTTCATGTCAGAAAGTCAAAGAGCCCCCTCATGAAGCAAGAGTCTGAATGTGACATCTCCTTTCCAGGCACCCTGGGACAAAATGTAGAGGCAGAGTGACAAACACCACTGTGAGGGATGGGGGTGGGGTGGGCAGATAACACATGTCCATTCATTCTCTCTCTCTCTCTCCCTCAGATTGTATTAAAAATGAATTTATAAGACATCTGATGTAAAATAAATTTGAGTCTATTATCACCTCATTTAATACCTGCAAAATGAAGAAACTATTTTCAAAACCTTTAAGTATGGAAGAGGTTTGTGTATCAAAAATGATCACTAATATAAGTGTAGTGGGAAATAGTTGAAATATTTATAGTGGCTCCACCACTAGCTGTGTGACCTTAAGCAAGTTATTGAACAAGTGTCATAGATTCACATGGATCACTGGTGATAGTTGTAATGGTGAGGGTCAGAGAAGAGGGGAGCCTTGGGCATGTTTTCCTTCAATTTTTCTGCTAATCCCAACAGTTTAGATCTCTTGAGGTCAGTTTCTAGTCATTGCAGTTTTTGTTGATTCTGATTCACTCTTTCCTACTTCTTGGTATGTGCAGGAGTTTTTGTTTTGTTTGTTGCAGGAGATTGGAGCATTGTTTGAAATCTGGACTGTGTCATAGTCTATAAAGGTTGTTCAGTTTTGTTCTGGCAGGTGTTTAAGTTACTGTTGGGTCCTTTTTGGCTTGTCCAGCTTGCTTTTATTCCTTGGGAGGGTGGGCATGGATCAGTTTTGAACTTAGTTGTAGGGAAGTGTATTTTATGCCTAATGTCTAGCTTGTCTGTCATTCGAACTGAGTGCCCACAATGTTCAGCAAGATTTCTGCACTCAGTTCCACCGCACCTGCCCCGTCATAGGCTTCTTGGAGTCTTGCCTTCAGCCTGGGACATAAACAGCACCCTTCTCTTCAGATAAAACCTGCAAATTTCAAGTGCTTCAGCAGCTGCAAATCCCAATCTTTCAACTCATCCAAGTGTCTGCACACTGTTTAGGTTCTACCTTCTTGTTCCACAATCTGCAATGTGCCCCCAGGTAGAATGCTTGTGGCAAACATTGGTTTCATTTCTTCAGTGCTCCTCTCTCAAGGATCACAATTCTGTACTCCCTGTTGTCCAACGTCCACAAACAGTCTCTTCATGAATTTTGAACAGGTTGGTAGTTATTTATACTGTAAGTGCATGTCAGGGCCAATTACCATATCATAGACAAGCTATTATCACTCTTTCTCAAATCTCAGTCACCATTCTACTGAGAGGCAAGAATTGAAAGTCCAACTGAACTTAAGACATTTTCAAAGGATTTTTGTAGAAAACAGATTAATTTAAAAACAACATGAAATCTATGACAAAGGAGGAAGCTTCTGGTGTAAGGGAAAGAATCTTTGAGTCCATGGAGTCAGATTGTGTTAAGGGAGGAGGGACATTGAGGCCTCTCCCTGGCACATTATCAACCTTCTACTGTGAAGGAGGGTGGGAGTATCTATCATTTCTGTTTTCCCTGAGGCAGTGAATGACTGGCTGACTGAATTTATGGTGCAAATGCAGAGGAGTACAAGGAAATATGGAAAGATAATTCAGTTAATATTGCAAAATGTTGCTATGCTTCAAGTTGTAAAGTTCTCTGTGTACCTTGCACAGTCCATAAACTGAAACTCTGCCTGCCCAGGGATGGCCTAGTCAGTACTGACCATGAAAAGTTAATCATCTCAAAGGGCCTTCTGGACGTTGATAAGAATCTGGTTGCACCAAAGGCCACTGACCTTTGCAATGGTAAAGACAGGGTGCTCCTCCAGCATGGGATGTGCTGGAGGTTAAAGAGCCTATGTGGAAGTTTCATCCACAAACTGATCAACAACTTGGATTAGGCTGTCCACCTGCACTCCACAAAAACATTACAGAATTATTAGAGCCTCCCCTGATTTACTTGGGGAGTCACATTGTTCATGTTGACCTCAGAAACTGAGTCAAATATGTCAATCCTCTCTTCTGTGGAAATAGGAAAAAAAAGAAAACTATGTCAACAGTATTGTTTTGTGAATGCTATAAATATATTCTGATCTGACAGATAAGAAAGTAGCTTATATTACCCAGGAGACAGTGGGCGTGGAGAGGGAAAATGATGGGAAAGTGGACTCACCCTTTATCCATTACACACAGTGTTCTGCAGGGAAATGCCATCACCTGCCTGACACTATGACATAATCTTTGTACCCCAACACCTTTCACAGAGGATTGAAGAACTCCATAGAAAATATGAAAAATTAGAAACACAGCATCAAACCCACAGGACCAGGGGGAACTATCATTAGACCATAAGGAGCAGACTGGGGAGGCTTTCAGCTTAGGAAGTGCCTGATAAATTCCTCCATAATTGGAGAACATCCAGGTTCCCCAAGGTAGTATATTTGGAGGCCAGAGATGTAATGTTTCTGACAACAGGGAAATAAGGGAAAGTCTCGTGGTGAGCTCCCAACTCTGCCCAGAGCTGCACCACTGAGTCAAAGGGTTTCCTTTCTTTTCTGACTCAAGAACAGTACTATTCTTCCCCACAGGTTACAGGGGTAACAATCAGAGAGTACGGAAAAGTTAGGACAGGCAATCACTAAACTCTAGAGGCTGCAAAGAAGACAGAGCAAAGTCACCAAAAGTAAGACACAGTTCAGGACCTTTCAAGTAGAATGCATCAGTGACTTAGAAGAGGATAGAGAGTTCTTTGGCGCTATGGGTACCAGGTAAAAGGGGAGGAGTAAATCTCAGTGGAATAGAGTGAGAGGTGGGCCTGCTCTGTTAGTCTGGTACAAACATAGAAAATCTTTAAACATCATATGCCAAAAAGTTTTAACTGTATCTTGTAAGTGATAGTTGAAATAATTTTAACAGGAGTGTGTTTTTATTAAATTCCTAAAGCAGTACTGTAAGGGACAGACAATAATGGTGGAGGCCTCCTCTCTCACATAGTGAGTAACATAAACTCCTGCATTTGTCATTGTTAAAAAAGTTTCTCTTGGGAATTCTTTAAATATTCCACAATGAAGTACCCATGCCCCTTTCTGGAACACTGGGATTTTATCTAATCCTCTCTTTTAGCAAAATTACTCATGCTGGTATTTTTAATTTGTTAGATGAAAATAAAACTACTAAATGGGGAATTTACATTCAGGAGAACAAATGATCTTCTATTTACCTCTTACTCGTAAATATTATCAACTATGACCATTAAACACTAAGGTAAGTTTTGTAAAAAGCTACATTATGTTGTTAATGTTTCTCAAATTATATTGTATAATAATTCACACATAATAATAATAATTCCCCATGAGCGAACATTTTTAAACATAGGTTGATATGGAGTTTTTTAGTCAAGATTATTGGTATTTAGATGAACTCAAATGGAAACGTGTTGCCCATCCTGAAACCACTTTACCTCATCAATCTTAGCTTTGCCATAAGTCCTTCCTTTCTCCTTTCCTGAACGTGTGTTAGGGAATATTTCGTTGATAATCATTCCACTAGGGCTCAATTTGAGTGATGGCACCATGTGATGTGGGTGTGATCTCAGTAGTGGGTTTATTTTGGTACATAGAGGAATGTAACTTAACCAGAGCCTATGGGAACAGAGAATTGATTTTATGGTGTTGGAGAAAAAGTTGTGGAACAAGCATTTTAGGATGGATTATAGAGGCTATAAAATAGACTCCATCTATTCATGTGGAGGTATATTTGAAAACTGACTACCAAAGATAAACTTATCCTATTTTGACTCTGCATATATTAACAATTGACATGGGCCTGTGAGTGTGAAAATTTTTGTGCAAGTGAAATAGTATACATAGATAATTGGTAGTGATTCTGTAGGACCTCTGGGCTACCTCTAAAAAAGTAAAATTTTGAATATATCTTAGTGATAGCTGAAAGGTATTTATAAAAAGGTGGTAGTGATATATGATATTTCAAGGCAATTGTTAAATGTGAGATAAATAATTAACATTGTGTGCAAAGAAAGCAAATAATTTGTTAGATATATGGGAATAGTTACTGAAGATGACCTGGAATGCCCAATTTTAAGTGAGAAATATAAGAAGCCAGTGATTTGGCTATGAAATGTGTTTACAATTTGGATAGTCTAAATATCAAGGCCAAAGTACTGAGAGATAACATGAGGTCTAAACAAGCACAACATGTCACAGTGGGACCAGTTTAGGAACGAGAACACTGGCTTCATGGGACCTGACACTGGTGCATGAACCCCTGATGGAAAGCAGGTATGGGGGAACCACTGGAACTCAGGAGGCTTCAACCTATCAGTAGACATTTACCTTATCATTTCTTGAGTTGAGTCCACCACCGTGTCTGCAAACAACAAATGCTGGCCGCTGGCTGAGAACATGGCAACACCTGAGGGCATGTCTATTTGAATGGGTACCTGTGACATTTCAATGTGGGTTATGACATTTGGGTGAATGTGTTCACCATCTGCAGTAGAGTGAGAGACGTGAAGGTGTGGAGTTACTAGTGAGAATCTGACAGTATGGGGTAAGTATTTGTTCAGAGGACACAACAATGCCCTCCTCCTACCTGACACAGTTGCTCTGCCCTCTCCCAGGGCTTTCCCTAAAGGAGACAGACACACAGGAATCTGAAATATCCTTCACTGGGCCAGTTCCCAGTGCCCCTCAGTGTAGTGCCTTCTGGTGAGGTTGGGGTGAAGCACAGGCTTGGGCTCAAGAATGAAGCAAGATATCTTTGACTCTAATTCTACCACTTACCACCAGCTGATCCCCAATGTGCAAGGATGACAGAGCCCAAAATCTCCAGTGAGAAGAAAGGACAGAGAGTGATGTGGCAACACCCAGCTTTCACGTGTAGGCACTGGTTCAGCTTACCTGAAAGAGAAGGGCATGACCATGTCCTGCATGCATGGGTGTCCCACCCCAGTGCACAGTGGTACTGCTCAGAGTGCTCCAGAATCTGGCCCATCACATCAGTCTTCCCTCTAAAGGAAGAGTGAGGAAAGGGCTTTGGAGAAGGCGGCTTTCTCTGGAGTGGGTAGTGGAAAGAGAAGCCTGACCCCACCTCCAGTAACCTAGAACCACGGATAGAAACTGATTTGATCATAGAAAAAGTAGGACGTGTAAAAATTGATTTTGCTGTTAAAATCTCAAATGTGCCAAATCTGGACGCTGTTAAAATGTACAGCTGTTTACAAAACCAAATGTAAATTCTGAAAAAATAAATTTTTATAAAAAAATTAAAAACCAGGAGCTTCCCTGGTGCTGCAGTGGTTAAGAATCTGCCTGCCAATGCAGGGGACACAGGTTCAATCCCTGGTCTGGGAAGATCTCAGATGCCGCAGAGCAACAAAGCCCATGCACCACAACTACTGAGCCTGCACTCTAGAGCCCAAGAGCCACAAATACTGAGCCCACAAGCCGCAACTACTGAAGCCCGTGCACCTAGAGCCCATGTTCCGCAACAAGAGAAGCCACCGCAATTAGAAGCCTGCACATTGCAATGAAGAGTAACCCCGCTCTCCGCAACTATAGAAAGCCCTTGCACAGCAACAAAGACCCAATGCAGCCAATAAATTAAAAAAAAAAATAAATGTCAGATGGCCAACAAACACATGAAAAGATGCTCAAAATCACTAATCATCAGAGAAATGCAAGTCAAAGCCACAATGAGGTATCACCTCACACCGATCAGAATGGCCAGCATCACAAAATCTGGAAACAACAAATGTTGGAGAGGGTGTGGAGAAAAGGGAACTCTCCTGCACTGTTGGTGGGAATGTAAGTTGGTACAGCCACTATGGAAAACAATTTGGAGGTTCCTTAAAAATCTACAAATAGAACTACCCTATGATCCAGTAATCCCACTCCTGGGCATATACCCAAAGAAAACCATAATCCCAAAAGAAACGTGTACCATAATGTTTATTGCAGCACTCTTTACAATAGCCAGGACATGGAAGCAACCTAAATGCCCATCAAGAGATGAATGGATAAAGAAGATGTGGCATATATATACAATGGAATATTACTCAGCCATATAAAGGGATGAGATGGAGCTATATGTCATGAGGTGGATAGCCCTAGAGTCTGTCATACAGAGTGAAGTAAGTCAGAAAGAGAAGGACAAATATTGTATGCTAACTCACATATACGGAATCTAAAAATGGTACTGATGAACTCAGTGACAAGAACAAGGACGCAGATACAGAGAATGGACTGGAGAACTCGAGGTATGGGAGGGGGTGGGGGGTGAAGGGGAAGCTGAGATGAAGCGAGAGAGTAGCACAGACATATATATACTACCAACTGTAAAATAGATAGCTAGTGGGAAGTTGTTGTGTAACAAAGGGAGTTCAACTCGAGGATGGAAGATGCCTTAGAGGACTGGGGTGGGGAGGGTGGGGGGGAGTCGAGGGAGGGAGGGAATACGAGGATATGTGTATAAAAACAGATGATTGAACTTGGTGTACCCCCCAAAAAATAATAAATAAAATTATAAAAAAATAAAATAAAATAAAATAAAGTCACAAAAAAATGAATGAATCAATTCAACAAAAATTATATAATGCAAAATTTTTTAAAAAATCAACACAATTTAACATATTAATGCTATTCCAAAGCTTTTAATCACAGTGCAAATTGACCACATGGTTTGATTGACAACATATAAACACATTTACAAAATATGTGAAGTATACTAAAACTTTTCAAAAGGTTAGTGGCTTCATAAATTTATCATATTATGTTCATGTTTAAAAAATCAAGTACTATATGGAAATATGGAGGTGAATTCAATATATTATAGCAAATTGAAACATTCAGAATTATCTAGTTCTAATACTAGGTCAAAATCACTACAAATATCTCACTATTCATGTATGAAATAAAAGGATAAGTTATTAAATGGAAAGCAAAAAGGAGAGTGATGGCTTTACAGAAGTGAATTTTTACAATGACGAGTTTATTCCACACATACTATTAAAAATAAAAATGTATTAGGTTATATTTTAGTAGACTACTATAAAATAACAGGAAGGGGAACGAGAAAGAGGTGAACCTTTGTTAAAGATTTTTTTCACCAAAGAGATAATTCTTCAAAGATTCCTTCAAGATTAAAGAAATACACTTTCAAAAACAGTACTGATTTGGAATGACAATTATTTTTAATGACATGTTCCATCATATGTAGAAAACTTTATTCATTACTTCTACTGTTATGTACATTTGGGTAGTTTTTCTTCTGGGATATTACATATTATGCTTCAGCACTATCTTGTATGCATTTTTTTGGTAATAACTGTGTTCATATGTGTGGATTTCTCCAAGTATTTACCCAGCAGTGGATGTGCTAGGTCATAGGACATTGCATATATTCAGATTTATTATATGCTACCAAAGAGAGTTCCAAAATGGTCATACCAATTTACACTCCCATCAACTATGTATGACAGTTCACGTTTCCCCACTTTCTAACCAAAATTTGGCATTGTTATTTCTTTTTTGTTTCTAGCCATTGGAATTGGCATTGGATGTCATTGTAGGTGAAATTTCCTGATGCTTAGCACCTTCTCATCTATTTTTTAGTCATTTGGAGTATTCTCTTGTGAAGTGCTTGTTCTATAGCTTTATCAATTTTTCTATTGATTTGTCTACCTTGTATATATTTAACTTTAGTTTTCTTTACATATCCTAAGTAAGATAACTCCTTTGGATACATGATTGCAAATATTATCTCCAATTCTGTGGCTTGCCTTTTCAATCTTAATAGTATCTCTTGATGAATAAAAGTTCACATGAACCATAAAGAATACAGTGAATATTTTATGCATTATGATTTACTTACATATACATATAAATTTGTATCTTTTAAAATAGTTTTTGCTGTTTTGGTTTTCCTCAAAAATTTTTTCCATTTGGTTACATTCCATAGAGCAGTAGTTTTACAAACATAATGTAATAAAACTGAGTTTTATAAACAAAATAAGAATTCACATGTGGCCTTCCACCTGAAATTTTTTAAAATCTACTCAAAAAGTTTTGGGTAAATAGGAGTTACAAACCAAAATTATAGGACTTCTAAAATAAATGATAACAAAAACACTGCATATGGGAGTCTGTGGAACACATTTAAAACCATAATTGAAGAAAACTTTTACAGTCTTAAACATTTTCAAAAATAAAAATAAAATAATTAAAATAAACTCTAATCTCAAGAAGCTGGGGAAAGAACAGTAAATAAACCTAAAGAAAGCACAAGGAATTAAATAGTAAATATAAAATGAGAAAATAATGAGCTAGAGGAGAGAAAAATGTTAGAAAAAATAAAATAGAAACTCAGTAGCTAACAATCAATAAAAATACAGAAATCACTAATTTGTGATATGATAAGGGATAATAACCATTGAAATAGAGCACTTGTTGAAAAATCATAAATTTTGGGAGGACTTTCCTGGTGGCACAGTGGTTAAGAATCCACCAGCCAATGCAGGGGTCATGAGTTCGATCCCTGGGCTGGGAAAATCCCACATGCCACGCATGGAGAAACTAAGCCTGTGCACCACAGCTACTGAGCCTGTGCTCTAGAGCCTGGGAGCCACAATTACTGAACCCACACACCACAACTACTGAAGCCCGTGCACCTAGAGCCCATGCTCCACAACAAAAGAAGCTACTTCAATAAGAAGCCCACACACTGCAATGAAAAGTAGCACCCACTGGCCACAACTAGAGAAAGCCCATGTGCAGTGACAAAGACCCTATGCAGCCAAAAATAAAACAAATAAATAAATAATAAATCTTTTTAAAAAAATCATAAATTTTCCATTCTTATATACATATAGCATGAAAACCTAGATGAAATGTAGCATTTCTTAGGAAAAAAATTATTTACTAATATTAATCAAGTAAAAATAGAAAGTTTAAACAAACTGACTTCCAATAGAAAGAAAAAAAGAAGTAAAATTATCCCCACTAAAAGTGGGAGACTTCTATGTTTTCAAGGGGGAATTCTTCCAATTTTCAAAACCAAATAGTTACAAATGCTCCACAAACTTTTTAAAAGAATAATAAATGGAGAAAACTTACACCCATTTATGATTTAAAAAAAAACTCTCCAGAAAGTGGAAATAGAGGGAACCTACTACCTCAACATAATAAAAGCTATATAAGAGAAACCCACAGCTAACATCATACTCAATGGTGAAAAGCTGAAAGCATTCCCTTTAGGATCAGGAACAAGACAAGGAAGTCCACTCTTGCCACTTTTATTCAACATAGTTTTGGAAGTCTTATCCATTACAATCAGAGAAGAAAAAGAAATAAAAGAAATCCAAATAAGAAAAGAAGTAAAACTGTCACTGTTGGCAGATGACATGATACTATACATAGAGAATACTAAACATGCTACCAGAAAAACTTCTAGAGCTCATCAATGAATTCAATAAAGTTGCAGGATAGAAAATTGATACACAAACAAAATTGATAAGTCATTAGCCAGACTCATCAAGAAAAAAAGGGAGAAGATGCAAATCAACAGAATTAGAAATGAAAAAGGAGAAGTAACAACGGACACCTCAGAAACACAAAAGATCATGAGAGACTGCTACAAGCAAATATATGCCAACAAATTGGATAACCTGAAAGAAATGGATACATTCTTAGAAAAACACAATCTTCCAAGACAGAACCAGGAAAAAAGAGAAACTATGAACAGACCAATCACAAGTACAGCAATTGAGGCAGTGATTAAAAATCTCCCAACAAACAAAAGCCCAGGGCCAGATGGATTCAGAGGCGAATTCTATCAAACATTTAGAGAACAGCTAACATCTATCCTTCTCAAACTCTTCCAAAATAGAGCAGAAGGAGGAACACTGCAAAACTCATTCTATGAGGCCACCATCACCCTGATACCAAAACCAGGTAAAGATGTCACAAAAAAAGAAAATTACAGACCAATATCACTGATTAATATAGATGCAAAAATCCTCAACAAAATACTAGCTAACAGAATCCAACAGCACATTAAAAAAATCATCCACCATGATCAAGTGGGGTTTATCCCTGGGATGCAAGGATTCTTCAACATACGCAAATCAATCACTGTGATGCATCATATCAACAAATTGAAGGATAAAAACCATATGATCATCTCAATAGATGCAGAAAAAGCTTTTGACAAAATTCGACACCCATTTATGATAAAAGCTCTCCAGCAAATGGGCATAGAAGGAAATTACCTCAACATAATAAAAGCCATATGTGAGAAACCAAAAGCCAACATCATTCTAAATGGGGAAAAATTGAAAGAATTCCCTCTTAGAACAGAAACAAGACAAGGGTGTCCACTCTCACCATTAGTATTCAACATAGTTTTGGAAATTTTAGCCACAGCAATCAGAGAAGAAAAAGAAATAAAAGGAATCCAAATTGGAAAAGAAGTAACATTGTCACTCTTTGCAGATGACATGATATATATAGAAAACCCTAAAAACGCTACCAGAAAACTGCTAGCACTAATTGATGAGTTTAGTAAAGTAGCAGGATACAAAATTAATGCGCAGAAATCTCTTGCATTCCTATACACTAACAACGGAAGAACAGAAAGAGAAATTAAGGAAACTCTCCCATTTACCATTGCAACAAAAAGAATAAAATACCTAGGAATAAACCTGCCTATGGAGGCAAAAGATCTGTATGCAGAAAACTTTAAGACACTGATGAAAGAAATCAAAGAGAACACAAACAGATGGAGGGACATACCATGTTCCTGGATTGGAAGAATCAACATAGTGAAAATGACTGTACTACCCAAAGCCATTTACAGATTCAATGCAATCCCGATCAAATTGCCAATGGCATTTTTCACAGAACTAGAGCAAGAAATCTTTTGATTTGTATGGAAATGCAAAAGACCCCGAATAGCCAAAGCAATCTTGAGAAGGAAAAATGGAGTTGGTGGAATCAGCCTTCCTGACTTCAAACTATACTACAAGGCCATAGTGATCAAGACAGTATGGTACTGACACAAAAACAGAAAGGAAGATCAATGGAATAGAATAGAGAACTCAGAAGTAAGCCCAAACACATATGGGCACCTTATCTTTGACAAAGGAGGCAAGAATATACAATGGGAAAAAGACAGCCTCTTCAATAAGTGGTACTGGGAAAATACAGCAACATGTAAAAGAATGAAATTAGAATGCTTCCTAACACCATACTCAAAAATAAACTCCAAATGGATTAAAGACCTAACTGTAAGGCCAGACACTATAAAACTCCTAGAGGAAAACATAGGCAGAACACTCTATGACATCCATCAAAGCAAGATCCTTTTTGACCCACCTCCTAGAATCATGGAAATAAAATCAAGAATAAACAAATGGGACCTCATGAAACTTAAAAGCTTTTGCACAGTGAAGGAAACCATAAACAAGACAAGAAGGCAACCCTCAGAATGGGAAAAAAAACATTTGCCAATGAAACAATGGACAAAGGATTAACCTCCAAAATATACAAGCAGCTCATATAGCTTAATACCAAAAAAGCAAATAACCCAATGCACAATTGGACAGAAGACCTAAATAGACATTTCTCCAAAGAAGACATACAGATGGCCAACAAACACATGAAAAGATGTTCAACATCACTAATCATCAGAGAAATGCAAGTCAAAGCCACAATGAGGTATCACCTCACACCGATCAGAATGGCCATCATCACAAAATCTGGAAACCACAAATGTTGGAGAGGGTGTGGAGAAAAGGGAACTCTCCTGCACTGTTGGTGGGAATGTAAGTTGGCACAGCCACTATGGAAAACAATTTGGAGGTTCCTTAAAAAACTACAAATAGAACTACCATATGATCCAGTCATCCCACTCCTGGGCATATACCCAAAGAAAACCATAATCCCAAAAGAAACGTGTACCATAATGTTTATTGCAGCACTATTTACAATAGCCAGGACATGGAAACAACCTAAATGCCCATCAACAAATGAATGGATGCAGAAGATGTGGCATATATATACAATGGAATATTACTCAGCTATAAAAAGGGATGAGATGGCGCTATATGTCCTGAGGTGGATAGCCCTAGAGTCTGTCATACAGAGTGAAGTAAGTCAGAAAGAGAAGGACAAATATTGTATGCTAACTCACATATACGGAATCTAAAAATGGTACTGATGAACTCAGTGACAAGAACAAGGACGCAGATACAGAGAATGGACTGGAGAACTCGAGGTATGGGAGGGGGTGGGGGGTGAAGGCGAAGCTGAGATGAAGTGAGAGAGTAGCACAGACATATATATACTACCAACTGTAAAATAGATAGCTAGTGGGAAGTTGTTGTGTAACAAAGGGAGTTCAACTCGAGGATGGAAGATGCCTTAGAGGACTGGGGTGGGGAGGGTGGGGGGGACTCAAGGGGGGGGAGTCAAGGAAGGGAGGGAATACGGGGATATGTATATAAAAACAGATGATTGAACCTGGTGTACCCCCCAAAAAAATTTAAAAAAAATAAAAAGAAATTAAAAAGAAAAGAGATGAATGGATAAAGTAGATGTGGCATATATATACAATGGAATATTACTCAACCATAAAAAGGAATGAAATGGAGCTATATGTAATGAGGTGGACGGACCTAGAGTCTGTCATACAGAGTGAAGTAAGCCAGAAAGAGAAAAACAATTACTGTATGCTAACACATATATATGGAACCTAAAAACATTGGTACTGATGAACCCAGTGAAAGGGCAAGAATAAAGGTGCAGATGTAGAGAACAGACTTGAGGACATGGCGGGGGAGGTGAAGGGGAAACTGGGACAAAGTGCACGAGTAGCATTGACATATATACACTACCAAGTGTAAAATAGCTAGTGGTAAGCTGCTGCATAACACAGGGAGATCAACTTGATGATTGGTGATGACTTAGAGGGCTGGAATGGGGGGCTGGGAGGGAGTCACAGGAGGGAGGGGATATGGGGATATATGTATAAATACAGCTGATTCACTTTGTTGTACAGCAAAAACTGGCACAACAGTGTAAAGCTATTATACTCCAGTAAAGAGCTTTTTAAAAAAAGATAAACTGTAATCAGCTGGTTATCATATTATTACAGTGAAAATAACTTCCTTTCTGATCTCTTTTGTATTATTCCAGAACCTCTTTTCTAATGTCTCTAATTAAATGTTAAATTAACTTCCTTGGCCACAATACTTTATGGATTTTCAGTTTAAAAGGGTGAGAAAAATGTGTTAATAAGCCTTTTAACCTACATTGCAAGCAACTTTGCTGACTCTATTGCACATATGTAATACTTTCTCTGATTTTCTTTGTTTCTCTGGATAAAGGAATTACAGAGCTAATGTTAATGAACACAAAAATATGAAAAAAAAAATCAGCATCTATCTATCTAGTATATCTATATGCCTGTCAAGGTTATAATATTTGGCATGAAGTTAGGTTGATTTAGTACACGGTCTAATTTCTTTCAGGTTCTAGACTCTGTCCTTGTGCTATTTTGCATAAATCTATTGAAACAACTTAAATAATGTGCTGAGAGGACAGAGTGGAGGTGAAGTAATTTTAATGTCTTAACACCATTATCTCAGAGGTGGACCTAGTTCTTCAGTACCTCACCTCGTATTTTTTATCAGGCCACTAGCATCAATGTGTGTCATTTCCAGTTTGTGGGGAAGGGAACACAAGTGACTCTTCTGTGTTTAGAAGAATCCAGCACTTGCATTGCACATCATCTTCAAAAAGATTCCAAAGGCTCTTCCTAAGTTGCTGGAAATAGGGAAGTCTCATATTTATGTGAGAAGTGTTACTCCATTTCTAGGAATTCAAAGAAATTCAGGATATGAAGATCGGCTACATGAAGGTATATACAGCATTAAGTGAGGTACATACCTGACAGGCACTTAGTAAATATTTGCTGAATAAATGAAATAAATGAAATAAAATAAAGAACCAATAATATAAAACTATCATACTAAAAAATAGTCATCATGAGGGGAGGAAGGTACAAATGTGGGATTGTTAAGATGCATTTGAAGTTGAGGTCAGTAACTTAAAACAATCATATATATATGATTTATATATATATAGGAGGGTATTATGCCAAGTGAAATAAGTCAGACAAAGACAAATATATGATATCACTTATGTGTAGAGTCTAAAAAATAAAACAAATTAGTGAATATAACAAAAAAGAAACAGACTCACAGATATAGAGAACAAACTAGTGGTTACTAGTGGAGAGAGGGAAGAGGGAGGGGGCAAGATAGGGAAATGGGATTAAGGGATACAAACTATTATGTATAAGATAGATAAGCAATAAAGATATATTGCACAGCACAAGGAATTATAGTCATTATCTTGTAATAACTTTTAAAGGAGTATAATCTGGACAAATGCCAAATCACTATGCTGTACTTCTTTAATATAATATTGTAAATCAACTATACTTCAAATAAAAAATTAAAAATAAAATAAAGTCTATTTTTTCTGATATGAATATTACGCTCACTTTCTTGTCATTTCCATTTTCATGAAATATCATTTTCCACCTCCTCACTTCAGTCTGTGGGTATCTTTAGCTCTGAAATGAGTCTCTTGTAAACAGCATATAGATGGGTCTTGTCTTTTTATTCAATCAACCACACTATGTCTTTTGATTGGAGCATTTAGCCCATTGACATTTAAAGTGATTGTTGTTGATAGGTGTGTACTTATTGCTATTTGTAATTTGTTTTCTGGGTGTTTTTTGTTTGTTTGGTTGATTGGTTTTGGTTTCTTTGTAGCTCTGTTCTTTTATTCCCTTAGTCTCTTCCCCTGTGGTTTGATGATTTTCTTTAGTGATTTGTTTGTGTTCCTTTCTCTTTAGTTTTTGTATATCAATTTTCTGTTTTTGATTTGTGGTTGCTATGTAGTTCATATATGTTGACCTATAACCATATCTAAATACTTATTTTAAACTGACAATTATTTAAATTCAATCCTAAGAACTCTACATTTTTTACTCCCCCCACTCTGATGTTCGGCAGTTTTGATGTCATATTTTACATCTCCATGTCAATCCCTTAACTTTATTGTAGTTATATTGATTTTACAATTTTTGTCATTTAACCTTTGTACTAGCTTATTTAAGTGGTTGATCCACAACCTTCACTATATATTTCTCTTTATCAGGAAGGGGATTTCCCCTTCCTATAATTTCTTATTTCTTGTTGTAGCCTTTCTTTTCCACTTAAAGAATATCCTTTAATATTTTTTGTAAGGTCAGTTTAATATTGATGAACTCCTTTACTTTTTTCCTTTTCTGAGAAGCTCTTTATCTCTCCTTCAATTCTGAATAATAACCATGTTGGGTAGGGAAACTAGGTTGTAGAGTTTTTTCTTTTCAACATTTTAAACATATCGTGACACTCCCTCTGGCCTGCAAAGTTTCTACGGAAAAATTAGCTTATAGCCTTATGTAGGTTCCCTTGCAACTGACAATGTTTTTCTCTTGCTGCCTTTAGAATTCTCTTTTTATCTTTAAATTTTGCCATTTTAATTATGATACATCTTGATGTGGGTCTCTTTGGGTTCATCTTGTTTGGGACCTTCTGTGCTTCCTGTACCTGTATATCTTTCCTTCTTTTGGTTTGGGAAGTTTTCAGCCATAATTTCATCAAATATATTTTATACTCCATTCCCTCTCTCTTCTCTTTCTGGAACCCCTATAATGAGAATGTTAATATACTTAATGTTACCCCAGAGGCCTCTTAAACTATTCTCATTTTTAAAATTTGGTTTTCTTTTTGTTGCTCTGGTTGAGTGATTTCCATTATTCTATCTTCTGGATTACTTGTGCATTCTTCGGTATCACCTAATGTACTGTTAATTACTTCTAGTGTATTTTTCATCTCAGTTATTGTATTCTTCAGTTCTGACTAGTTCTTTTTTACATTTTCTAACTTTTTGTTAAAATTCTCAATGTGTTCATATACTCTTTTCCCTAGTTCAGTTAGCATTCTTATTATTGCTTTGAACTCTTTATCATGTAAATTATTTCTCTATTTCATTAAGGTTTTTTTCAGGGTTTTGTTGTTGTTGTTCTTTAGTTTGAAACATTCCTCTGTCTTCTCATTTTGTTTATCTTTCTCTGTTTCTATGAAATTAAGTGAAACAGTTACATTCCCTGGTCTGGAAAGCGTGTCCTTGTTTGGGAGCAACCTTATGCAGTCTGCACATGCTTTGTTGGGAGGGCTGGATCTAAGGTGTGCACAGGCTGTGTCTTCCCCCAGGGTGTGCTGGCAGCCACCATCTTGTTGGAAGGTAGCGTTGGAATGGAGAGGCTAGTGCCGGAGCCAGGTGAAACTCAGGTCTATTCCTATGCTCAATTTCTGTCACCACCCTATTGGGAATGGGGTCAGGGTCTGAGGGGCTAAAGCAGGAGCCCTGAGGGAGTTGGGTTTCTCCTGTGTGTGATGGCAATCTCTGCCTTGGTTGGGGATGTGGCTGGGGCTGAGGCTTGGGGCTGCACTTCTGTGCCAGTTTCACTTTTCCCCCTTTGTGTACATGTCTTGGTTAGAGGCTGGATCAAAGCCAGAGGGGATAGTGCCACACCCCCTCCCAAGTGTGAACAGGAACACATTTCTCCCAGCAATTTATGAGAGACTGTCTGTTTCTTATAGTCTTACCAGCACAGAATGTGCTGTCATATGTTTCTTACCAAGCTATAATTTACATAACATAAAACTAACACTTCAAATGTTTTTAGTACAATATTCAGTATATTGTACAACTTTTGCCACTATCTAATTCCAAAGTATTTTCATCATCCTAAACAGAAACTCCATACCTACTAGAAGTTTATACCAATTTGCCCTCCCCCAGTTGCCTGGAAACCAATATTCTCTCTGTCTCTATGGATTTACCTATTCTGAACGTTTCATATTAATGGAATCATACAGTATGTGGCTTTTTGTGTCTGGCTTCTTTAACTTAATATTTTCAAGATTCATCTGTGTTTTCCTTATTTTTATAGCTGTATGGATATACCATATTTTGTTCATCTATTCATCAGCTGATGGGCATTATTGTTGTTTCCACTTTTTGACTATTATGAATAATACTGTTAAGATCACTGAAGAACAAGTTTTTGTGTGAGTATATGTTTTCAATATTCTTGGGCCTATACTTAGGAGTTGAATTGCTGGGATACATGGTAATTCTTTATTTAAGTTATTGAGAAACTGCCAAAGTGCCAAGTTATTTTCCATGCAGGCTATTTCTTTTTTTTATTATTCTTATTATAGCCATCTTAGTGTTACTTGCATCTCATTGTATATTTGACTTGCATTTCCCTAACAGCAAAAGAAAGATGTTGAGGATGTTTTCACATGTCAGTTGGCCATTGTAGATCTTCTTCAGAGAAATGTCTATTCAAATCATTTGCCTATTTTTAAAACTGGCTTATTTGGCATTGTGTTGTTCAGTTGTAAGACTTCTTTTTACATTCTAGATACTAGACCCTTATCTAATATATGATTTGCAAATATTTTCTCCCATTCTGTAGATTCTCATCACTTTCTTTATTGTATTTTTTGATGCAAAAATGTTTTTAATTTTGATCAAGTTCTATTTGTTTTCTTGATTGCTTGTGCCTTTTGTTTCATATCTAAGAAACTTTTGCCTAATCCAACATCACACAGCTTTTCACTTGTTTCCATTAAGATTTTTATAGCTTCTTACATTTATGTCCTTGATTCATTTTGAGTTTATTTTTGTAAATGTTATATAGGTGTGCAAATTCATTTTTTTGCATGTGGATATTCAGTTATACTAGTACCATTTGTTGAAAAGACTGTTCTTTTCCCCTTTGAATAGTCTTGGCCCCCTTGTTGAAAGTCAACTGGGCCAGAATATAAACGTTTATTTCTACACTTTCACTTCTATTTCTTTAGTCTATATGTCTATCTTTAGGCCAGTATCACGTTATCCTGATTATTGTAGCTTTGTAATAAGTTTTGAAATTTCATAGTGTGCATCTTACAGATTTGTTCTTCTTCAAGACTATTTTGGCTACTATGTATCCCTTGTAACTTCATATGAATTTTAGGATCCATTTGTCCATCTCTAGGGAAAAAACAGGCAGAATTTTGATAGGGATTGTATTGAATCTGTATATCAATTGGCTAGTATTGCCACCTTAACAATGTTAAATTTTCCAATCTATAAACACAAGATGTCTTTCCATTTATTCAGATCTTTATTTTCTTTCAACAGTGCTTTGTAGTTTTCACTGTACAAGTGTTGCACTTCTTTTGTTAAAGTTATTCCTAACTATTTTGTAATTTTTGATGCTGTTTTAAATGGAATTTTTAAATTTCATTTTCAGTTTGTTCATTGCTAGTGTATAGAATTGCAGCTGATATTTGTATATCCCAAAACTTTGCTGATCTCTTACCAGCTCTAATGTTTTTCTTGTAGATTCTTTAAATTTTTCTGCATGTATAATATCATGTCATTCGTGAATAGAGATACTTTTACCTTTTCCTTTCCAATCTAGGTGCTTTATTATTTCTACTTCTTGCCTAATTGCTCTGGCTAGAATCTCCAGTATGATGCTGAATAGAAGTTGCAAGATCAGACATCCTTGTCTTCTTCCTGATATTTGGGGGAAGACTTTCAGTCTTTGACCATTAAGTATGATATTAGGCATAGGGTTTTCATAGATGTCCTTTATCAAGTTGAGGAATTTTTTTTCTATTCCAAGTTTGCTGTGTGTGTGTGTGTGTGTGTGTTTTAATCATGAAATGACATTGGAATTTGTCAAATTATTTTCCTGTGTCAATTAAGAGATTCTTTTCCTTTACTCTATGAATATTGTGTTTTACATTGATCTTTATATGTGGAATTACCATTGCATCCCTGACATAAATCCCTCTTGTTAATGCTGTATAAATCTTTTAATATGCTGTTGGATTTGTTTTGCTAGCATATAGTTAAGTATTTTTGAATCTATATTCTTAACTGATATTTGTCTGTAGTTTTCTTTTCTTGTGAGGCCTTCGTTTGGCTTTGGTGTCAGGGTAATGATGACTTCCAGAATGAGCTAGGAAGTGTTTCTCCTCTTCTACTTTTTGTAAGAGTTTTAGAAGGATTGATATTAATTCTTCTTTAAGGAAAATTTCCCAGTAAAGTCATCTTATCCTGGCATTTCTTTGTTGGAAGATTTTAGATTTCTAACTCAGTCTCTTTACTTATTAAAGGTATTTAGATTTTTTATTTCTTCTTGAGTCATTTTCTCTAGTTCATATATTAATATAAATGTATCTATCTGGGTCATCTAATTTGTTGGCCATCAATTGTTCATACTCTTTTGTTATCCTTTTTATTTTTGTAATGTTGGTAGTAATTTCTTCTTTCATTCCTGATTTTAGTAATTTTAATATTCTCTCCTTTTTGCTTTACCAGTCTGGTTAAAGTTTTGTCAATTGTAGTGATCTTTTCAAATAATCAACTTTCAGTTCAGTTGATTATCTTTTTTTCTCTTCTGTATTTCATTTGTTTCCTTTCTAATCTGTATTATTTCCTTCCTTGTCCTGTCTTTGAGTTGAGCTTGTTCTCTTCTTTCCAGTATCTCGGGATAGAAGGTTAAGTTATTGATTTGAAATCATTTTTATTTTCTAATGTAGGTGTACACAGCTATAAGTTATCCTCTGAGAACTGCTTTCACTGCATCCCATAAGTTTGGTATGTTATGTTTTTATTTTTATTTGTCTCAAAGTACTTTCTAATTTCCTTTCTGACTTCATTTTCAGCCTATTGGTTGTTGAAGAGTATGTTTATACATATTTATGGATTTCCCAGTGTGATTGCTGCTTTCGTCTTCTCATTTCATTCCACTGTTATCAGGAAAGACACGAATTTTTATTTTTATTTTTTAAGCTCTTTATTGGAATATAATTGCTTTACACTCCTGTACCAGTTTTTTAGGTACAACAAAGTCAATCAGCTGCATTTATACACATATCCCCATATTCCCTCCCTCCCGTGACTTTCCCCCACCCTCCCAGTCTCGGCCCTCTAAAGCATCACCCATCATCGAGTTGATCTCCCTTTGTTATACAGCAACTTCCCACTAGCTATCTATTTTACAGTTGGTAGTGTATGTATGTCTATGCTACTCTATCACTTCATCCCAGCTTCCCCTTCGCTCCCCCAACCCCGTGTCCTCAAGTCCATTCTCTACATATGCATCCTTATTCTTGTCCTGTCACTGGGTGCATCAGTACAATTGTTTTAGATTCCATATATATGAGTTAGCATACGGTATTTGCTTTTCCCTCTCTGGCTTACTTCACTCTGTATGGCAGTCTCTAGGTCTATCCACCTCATTACATATAGCTCTATTTCATTCCTTTTTATGGCTGAGTAATTTCCATTGTATATATGTGCCACATCTTCTTTATCCATTCATCTCTTGTTGGGCATTTAGGTTGCGTCCATGTCCTGGCTATTGTAAATAGTGCTGCAATAAACATTATGGTACATGTTTCTTTTTGGATTATGGTTTTCTCTGGGTATATGCCCAGAAGTGGGATTACTGGGTCATATGGTAGTTCCATTTTTAGTTTTCTAAGGAACCTCCAAACTGTTTTCCATAGGGGCTGTACCAGCTTACATTCCCACCAACAGTGCAGGAGAGTTCCCTTTTCTCTACACCCTCTCCAACATTTATTGTTTCTAGATTTTTTAATGAGGTCCATTCTGACTGGTGTAGGTGATACCTCATTGTGGCTTTGACTTGCATTTCTCTAATTAGCATCTTTTCATGTGTTTGTTGGCCATCTGCATGTCTTCTTTGGAGACATGTCTGTTTAGCTCTTCCACCCATTTGCGGATTGGGTTATTTCCTTTTTTGGAATTAAGCTGCATGAGCTTCTTGTATATTTTGGAGATTAATCCTTTGTCTGTTGCTTCATTGGCAAGTATTTTCTCTCATTCTAAGGTTGTCTTCTTGTCTTGTTTATGGTTTCTTTCGCTGTGCAAAAGCTTTTACGTTTCATTAGGTCAAATTTGTTTATTCTTGATTTTATATTCATTATTCTAGGAGGTGGGTCAAAAAGGATCTTGCTTTGATGTATGTCTTAGAGTACTGTGCCTATGTTTTCCTCTAGGAGTTTTATAGTGTCTGGCCTTACAGTTAGGTCTTTAATCCATTTGGAGTTTATTTTTGAGTATGGTCTTAGGAAGTGCTCTAATTTCATTCTTTTACATGTAGCTGTCCAATTTTCCCAGGACCACTTATTGAAGAGGCTGTCTTTTTTCCATTGTATATTCGTGCCTCCTTTGTTAAAGATAAGGTGCCCATATGTGTGTGTGTTTAACTCTGAGTTCTCTATTCTATTCCGTTGATCTACCTTTCTTTTTTTTGTGCCAGTACCATACTGCCTTGATCACTGTAGCTGTGTAGTACATTGTGAAGTCAGGAAGCCTAATTCCACCAACTCCAGCTTTCCTTCTCAAGATTGCTTTGGCTATTCGGGGTCTTTTGCGTTTCCATACAAATTGTAAGATTTCTTGTTCTAGTTCTGTGAAAATGCCATTGGTAATTTCATAGGGATTGCTTTGAATCTGTAAATTGCTTTGGATATGATAGTCATTATAAAATGTTGATTCTTCCAATCCAAGAACATGGTATGTCTCTCCATCTTTTTCTATCATCTTTGATTTCTTTCATCAATGTCTTATAGTTTTCTGCACACAGGTCTTTTGCCTCCTTAGGCAGGTTTATTCCTAGGTATTTTATTATTTTTGTTGCAATTTTAAATGGAAGAGTTTCTTTAATTTCTCTTTCTGATCTTTTGTTGTTAGTGTATAGGAATGCAAGAGATTTCTGTGCATTAATTTTGTATTCTGCTACTTTACTAAATTCATTGATTTGTGCTAGCAGTTTTCTGGTAGAATCTTTAGGATTTTCTACGTATAACAGCATGTCATCTGCAAAGAGTGACAATTCTTCTTCTTTTCCAATTTGGATTTATTTTATTTCATTTTCTTTTCTGATTGCTGTGACTAAGACTTCCAACACTATGTTGAATACTAATGGTGAGTGTGGACACCCTTGTCTTGTTCCTGTTCTTAGAGGGAATTCTTTCAGTTTTTCTCCATTTAGAACAATGTTGGCTTTTGGTTTCTCACTTATGGCTTTTATTATGTTGAGGTAATTTTCTTCCATGCCCATTTTCTGGAGAGTTTTTATCATAAATGGATGTTGAATTTTGTCAAAAGCTTTTTCTACATCTATTGAGATGATCATATGGTTTTTATTCTTCAATTTGTTGATATGATGTATCACATTGATTGATATGTGTATATCGAAGAATCCTTGCATTCCAGGGATAAACCTCACTTTATCACGGTGCATGATCTTATTAATGTGCTGTTGGATTCTCTTAGCTAATATTTTGCAGAGGATTTTTGCATCTATATTCATGAGTGATATTGGTCTGTAATTTTCTTTTTTTGTGACATCTTTACCTGGTTTTGGTATCAGGGTGATGGTGGCCTTGTAGAATGAGTTTGGGAATGTTCCTCCTTCTGCTCTATTTTGGAAGAGTTTGAGAAGGATAGATGTTAGCTCTTCTCTAAATGTTTGATAGAATTCAGCTGTGAATCCATCTGGCCCTGGGCTTTTGCTTGGTGAGAGATTTTTAGTCATAGTCTCAATTTCCAAACTTGTGATTCATCTGTTCATATTTTCTCCTTCTTCTTGGTTCAGTCTGAGAAGATTGTTCTTTTCTAAGAATTTATCCATTTCTTCCAGGTTATCCAATTTACTGGCATATATTTGCTGTAGTAGTCTTTCATGATGTTTTGTATGTCTGTGGTGTCAGTTGTTACTACTCCTTTTTCTATTCTAATTCTGTTGATTTGTGTCTTCTACCTTTTTTTCATGATGAGTCTGGCTAAAGGCTTACCTATTTTGTTTATCTTCTAAAAGAACCAGCTTTTAGTTTCATTTATCTTTGCTATTATTTCCTTCATTTCTTTTGCATTTATTTGGAATCTGATCTTTATGATTTCTTTCCTTCTGCTCACTTTGGGGTTTTTTGTTCTTTCTCTAACTGTTTTAGGTGAAAGGTTAGATTGTTCATTCAGTAGTTTTCTTGTTTCTTGAGGTAGGACTCTATTTCTATAAACTTCCCTCTTAGAACTGCTTTTGCTGCATCCCATAGGTTTTGGGTTGTTGTGTTTTCATTGTCATTTGTTTCTAGGTATTTTTTGATTTTCTCCTTGATTTCTTGGTTGTTTAGTAGCATATTGTTTAGCCTCCATGTGTTTGTATTTTTTGCAGTTTTTTTGCTGTAATTGATATCTAGTCTCATGGCATTGTGGTCAGAGAAGATGCTTGATATGATTTCAATTTTCTTGAATTTACCGAGCCTTTATTTGTGACCCAAGATGTGATCTATTCTGGAGAATGTTCCGTGTGCACTTGAGAAGAAAGTGTATTCTGTCATTTTTGGGTGGAGTATCTTATAAATATCAATTAAGTCGAGATGGTCTAATGTGTCATTTAAAGCTTGTGTGACCTTATTTATTTTCTGCTTGGATGATCTGTCCATTGATGTAAGTGGGGTGTTAAAGTCTCCTACTATTATTGTGGTACTGTTGATTTCCCCTTTTACGGCTGTTAGCATTTGCCTTATGTATTGAGGGGCCCCTACGTTGGGTGCCTAGATATTTACAATTGTTATATCTCCTTATTGGATTGATCCCTTGATCATTAAGTGGTGTCCTTCCTTGTCTCTTGTAATAGACTTTACTCTAAAGTCTAATGTGTCTGATATGAGTATTGCTACTCCAGCTTTCTTTTGACTTCCATTTGCATGGAATATCTTTTTCCATCCCCTTACTTTCAGTCTGTATGTGTCTCTTGGTCTGAAGTGAGTTTCTTGTAGGTAGCATTTAGAAGGGTCTTGTTGTTGTATCCATTCAGGCAGTCTGTGTGTTTTGGTTGGAGCATTCAGTGCATTTACATTTAACGTGATTATTGACATATATGTTCCGATTACCATTTTCTTCATTGTTTTGGGTTTGTTTTTGTTGTTCTTTTCCTTCTCTTGTGTTTCCTACGTAGAAAAGTTCCTTTAGCAATTGTTGTAAGGCTGGTTTTGTGGTGCTGAATTCTCTTAACTTTTGCTTGATTGTAAAGCCTTTGATTTCTCTGTCGAATCTGAATGAGATTCTTGCTGGATAGAGTATTCTTGGCTGTAGGTTTTTCTCTTTCAGGACTTTCAATATATCCTGCCACTCCCTTCTGGCCTGCAGATTTTCTACAGAAAGATCAGCAGTTATCCTTATGGATTTTCCCTTATATGTTATTTGTTGCTTTTCTCTTGCTGCTTTTAATATTTTTCTTTGTGTTTAATTTCATTAGTTTGATTAATATGTGCCTCAGTGTATTTCTCCTTGGGTTTATTCTGTATGGGACTCTCTGTGCTTCTTAGACTTGATTAATTATTTCCTTTCCCATGTTGGGGAAGTTTTCCACTATAACCTCTTCAAATATTTTTCAAACCCTTACTTTTTTTCTTCTTCTTCTTCTGGGATGCCTATGATTTGAATGTTGGTATGCTTAATGTTGTCACCAAGGTCTCTGAGACTGCCTTCCATTCTTTTTATTTTCTTTTCTTTTTCCTGCTCTGTGGCAGTTATTTCCCCATTCTATCTTCCAACTCACTTATTCCTTCTTCTGCCTCAGTTATTCTGCTGTTTATACCATCTAGAGTATTTTTAATTTCAGTTATTGCGTTTTTCATTGCTGTTTGTTTGCTCTTTAGTTCTTCTAAGTCCTTATTAACTGTTTCTTGTAGTTTCTCTATTTTGTTTTCAAGATTTTGTATCATCTTTACTATCTTTACTCTGAATTCTTTTCAGGCAATTTTCCTATTCCCTCTTCATTTATTTGGTCTTGGGGGTTTTCATCTTGCTCCTTTGCCTGCCTGGTGTTTCTTTGTTTTCTCATTTTGTCTAATTTATAGGATTTGCTGTCTCCTTTCCTTATGCTGCCTGGTAGTAATTTCTGTTATTTCTGCTCTATGCCCCCTGTGGTGCAGTTTTTCCACTGTCTTGAGTAATCTTCCTGGTAGGAGAGTCTGATGCCTGCTTTCCAGTGTGTGGCTCTGAGTCTTTTTTCTCTGATGAGCAGGGGCATGTCAGGTAGTGTGTTTTATGGTATCTGTGAGCTTAATATGGCTTTAGGTCATCTGTGTGCTGATGGGTGGGTTTGTGTTCCTGTCTTGTTTGTAGTTTGGTGAAAGGTATCCAGCACTGGCAGTTGCAGACAGTTGGACAAAGCCGGGTCTTAGACTCTGATGCAGGGCTCTGTGAGAATTCTCTGTAGTTAATCTTCCCTGTGGCTTAGGACTCCCTATTGGTCTAGCATCCTGGATTCAGTGCTCCCTCCCCAGAGCCTCCTACTTGACTTCTGGTCGAGTAGTCCAGACTCCAGAGGTTGTTTCTCCCAGCAATAAAGGGGATTAAAAAAGACTGTCCAAGCCCCAGACTAATGGCAGAGTGTTGAGTCATACAAATACTAAATCAAGGAAACACATACATGCACAAGACACACAAATACCAAACCCAATAGAACATAAAGCACTAGAAAAACCTGACAGAAGAACCCCAGTATGCAATCATGCAAGCAAAGAGAAAACCAACAAAAATTCAAAACTAAAAAAAAAACAAACCCACAAACACACACACACAAACACAAATCCAGGGAAATTTTGAAAGTGAGGATTGAATATAATAAAGAGCAAGAGAACAACCAGGCAGACTGAAGATTCCCAAAACAAAATCAGACAATTATAATTAGGACTAAGATAAAGACAAAACCTAATAAGGACATGGGGTTGGGGAGGCAGGGGGTGAAGGGGAAGCTGGGATGAAGTGAGAGAGTAGCATAGACATATATACACTACCAACTGTAAAATAGATTGCTAGTGGGAAGTTGCTGTATAACAAAGGGGAATCAACTCAATGACAGGTGATGCATTAGAGGGCCAGGACAGGGAGGGTGGGAGGGAGTTGTGGGGGGGAGGGGGTATGGAGATTTATGTAGAAATGCAGCTGATTCACTTTGGTGTACCTCAAAAGCTGGTACAAAAGTGCAAAGCAATTATATTCCAATAGAGAGCTAAAAAAAAAAAACCTTATAAGAAAAACCAAAGCATTGTGTCATCTGGAGAATAAAACAAGGAAACAGAGCAGACTGATAATATTGATTAAAAGTATATTAAGGTAAAGTAAAACAAAAAAGGAAAGAAGACAGGGCAACAGAAGAGCGTAGTGTGACTGGAAATCTGAAAAGAAAAAGAAAAAAAATAAAAATGTGTAAAAGAGAAGAAAAGAAGCTAGAAGAGATAAAGTCAGCACTACAAAAAACTTAGCTAGAAATAGAAATATATAAAAATGCTAAATATAAAAATAGAAGAAAAAACAGAATAAAAAATGTTATAAAACTTGTAGATCCCTTAGGACTAAGATCATAATTAAAAAATAAAAAAAACTATAACTGACCCCCAAATGGACAAGATTAATAGAATTAATAATAATATTTCTGTTTCCTTGGGGGTCTCAGCTGTAAGTGTCCTTTTACCCACCTTGGGCTTTTTGTATTACTCTGCAACCAGCAGAGCTTCCTTTATTGTTTGTCTGTAAGTGCCAGTGTGTGGGGAAAGAGAGGATACAATAGTGGCTCCTCCCCCTGTGTGTGAGTCAGCAATAGTGCCCTGCTTGGATTGTAGGAGCCCCAGTGTTGACACCAAATGTGAAGGGAAGCTGGTGGGCATGGGTGTAAGATGAATGTCCCTATAGATGGTCCCGACTGGCCAGACATTTTGGCTCTCATCAGTTAGCACACTAGGGCCGTCTGTTGAGGCGGCTTTTTCTATTACTTGTTGACTGGCACTTGACAGCCATGCTTAGAGTGGTCTTCCTTTATTGTTCTGGAGAGGCCACAACAGTGGCTCCTCCCCCTGCTTGTGACTCAGCAGTAGCACCCTGCTACCCAGTCTTCCCTGTTAGGCATTCCCTGATGCAGGTTTCTTCCCTCCCATCCCCTCAGTCCATCTCCCCACAGCCAACAACAGTTCTCACCCTGGGCCTGTTCTCCAGTCCCCACATTCCAGCTCCCAGACCCCCTGTACTGCTGTGAACCCACGTCTCAGTTGGGGGCATGCAGGGCTGTGGTACAGACCATCTGTGTGTTTCTCATTCTTTCCCATCTGCCATAGATTGGTCACTTTACCCTCTTTGGATAGTCCCAAATGCCTCCCTTCTGACCCAATCAAATTCCCCAATGGTGAGGAGGTTTCCTCGTCAGATAAGGGGTGTTTCCCTCAATTCAGTATTCTTTCCTTTGTTTCAGCTCCCCCTGTCCTGGGGTGCAGGTCTCATCCTTTTTGATTTCTCCTCTTTCTCACTTATTTTTTTTTTTCATCCTACCCAGTTATGCTGGGATCTTTGCAGTCCTTTCCAGTGTCCAAGGTCTTCTGCTAGTGTCCAACTAGTTTTCTGTGGGAATTGTTGCATCTACTGATGTATTCCTGATGCATCTGTGGCAAGAGATGCACTCCATGACCTTCTACTTCGCTGCCATCTTTCCTTTAGCTTTCATTTTGAATGACACTTTTTCCAAATACAATATTTTGGTTGACAGAGTTTTCTTATTTTCTTTCAGCACTTTGAATACATCATCCCACTTTCTTCTGCTTGAAAATTTTCTGTTGAGAAATCTGTTTATAATTTTATGGAAGTTCCCTTGTATAAGTTCCTTTACTTTTGCAGCTTTCAAGATTTCCTCTTTGTCTTTGACTTCCGACAGTTTGTCTATAATGTATCTTGATGTGGATCTCTTTTGAGTTTTTCCTAGTTGGAATTTGTTGGGCTTCTTGAATTTGTATGTTTATTTATTTCCTCAGATCTGGGGATTTTTAGCCATTATTTCTTAAAATAAGCTCTTTGCCCCTTTTCTCACTTTTCTCCTTCTGAGACTCACACAATGCATATGTTGTTTGCTTTCTTCATTCTTTTTTATTTTTGCTGCTCTGACTCAATGATTTCAAATGACCTATCTTCAAGTTCATTGATTCTTTCTTCTGCCTGTTAACTGTGCTGTTTAATCACTTTAGCAAAATTTTCAGTTTAGTTATTGTATTTTTCACTTTCTTGCTTTAATTTAGTTGTCATTCTGTATTCCTTTTAGCTCATTGAGTACCTTTAAGACAGTTTTAAAACATTTTTTTTGTCAGGCAGCTTATAGATCTCTGTTTCTTTAGGATTGGTGTCAAGCTTTATTTTCTTCCTTTGATTCGTCTATGTTTCCCTTCTGGGGGTATGCATTGTAATATTTTATTGAGATTTGGGCATAAATAAACAACCACATCTCCCTATCTCTGTGTACTGGGTTTTGTGCAGGATAAGACACCCATAAGCCAAGCTGTAGATACAAGGAATTCTCAAGCCTTTTCTGGGGATGTGCCTTCTCTTGACTATGTTGTGTTTTTAACTGTCTCAAATTTCCTAAGCAGCTTGTCTTGGTTACTTCCAGAAGCCCATAATCTTTTGCTTCTCCTAGTATCTGCCTGTAAAATCACAGCTCTAATGTTGCACACTGCTCATTTCATTTTCAGTGGTTTACAAACTATGCCACCAGTCCTGTCAGTGCTCTGAGTAAAACAAGAGAGAAATCCATCCCTTAGTGAACCTCCAAACAAGCCAGAACGTTTGACACATGGTCCACTGTTTTGTTTCCAACCTGAAGGAGGAACCCCAGTACAGAACATTTTCTCTTGGTTGTGCCTCACTATGACATGTTAGGGAAGGGGCACAGACAGGCACACAAAATGATGTAAATTTTCTTACCCCTTTTGCTGTAATCCCTTCTTGGCCTGGGTACTTCTCAACTGGTCTCTGGATTTCTCACAAAGATATCTTAGCCCATTTATTGGCATTTACTTTGTTTCTCTGTAGGAAAACAAAGACCTGGAACTTCCTAGTCTGCCCTATTGTTGATGTCACTCTCCCACTGCCTCTGTTTTGCTTCACGTCTCTTGAACTCACAACTCTGCCTTTCACACATCCCAACCTCAACCTTCAAAATATTCACACAGGCCAAACAGTGCATGAAATTTTGTGAAATTTTTTAAAGATCTTGGAGTTGAATAAAAGGAGTTACATCAAGCACTTAGGCAACTTTCCACCACTCCTTGGCTTCTAGTTTACTTTTTTTAAATCCCTCATCAACTCTACCTTTATGGAGCAACAAAATAAACTTCCTCTTGTCTTCCACCCATTGAGCCTCATTACTTATCCTGAGAATTTATTAAGATAGATAGATAGATAGATAGATCAATAAATTCAGCAAATATTTATCGCATGCCTTCTTTGTGCTGAGTCCTTGTTCAGTGTTCTTTGGATAGAAAACAAAACACATAAGTATCTCTGCCCTTGTGGGTCTTATTTTCCAGTGGGGGAAACAGACTATAAACAATAAACATAAAAAATAACTAAATTACATAGTGCACTACAAAATTGGAGTTATGGGGAAAAGAAAAAATAGAGCAGAGTAAGGGGATCAGAAGAGTCTGGAGGTGCCTACTTGAGAAAATTCTTCACTATGAAGGAATTAATCATGCAGCTATATTGTAGAAGGGTATTCCTGGCCATGGAAACAGCTGAGTGAACACTTAAAGTAGAAGTAAGCAAGGAAGGTATATTTAAGGATCCAGAAAGAAGCCAATGTAGCATAAGTAGAATGTGTGAGTGGGTGAGACAAATCAATCAGAGAGGTGAGCAATAAATCATGTTGGACTTTATAGATCATTCTAAGGACTTTAGAGATATGGAATGATTGTAAGCAGTGGAGGGACATAAGGTTTAGCAGGATCCTTCTGAGTATCTCATGGAGAATAGACTGTACAGGACATGATGGAAATAAGGAGACCAGTGAAGGTGCTATTATAATGGTCCGTATGAACAATGCTGGTGGTTTGAACCAAGGTGCTAACTATAGAACTGGAAAGAAGTGGTCAAGTTACAAGTACATATTTTGAAGCTAGAACCAAAATATTTTCCTGACAGATTGGTTGGATGTGTGATGTGGAGAGAAAGAAATAAGTCAGGAATAAATAAATAAGCATAAATAAAATCTTAAAAATTATAATAGTAGTTATATTGGTGTGAAAGTATATACTATTTTTATTTTGTTCTTCATTTCTTTCTGTATTTTCCAATTTCCTACATATATTATGAATCACCTCTATAATCAGAAAAGAGTAAGATATTTTTAAATAAAATAATATTAATCACTTATTTTTCACAAAAGGGATTGGCAGATTTTTTAAGAGAATAGTGACCAGTGTTGGTGATAATGCAATAAAACTGGCATTCACACATAGCTGTAGCACTATAAATTGGTACAATCATTCTGGAGAGAAATATATACATGAAAGCCTTAGAAAAATTTCATATATTTTCCTCAATGATTCCAGTTTTAGGAGCTAACTTCAATAAAATAATCAGAGATTACTTTAATATTTAGGAGCAAAATTATCCATTTCTCATATGCAATAGTGAAAATTAGAAAACTAATTGTCCAACATTATGAGACTTAAAAACTACTTTATCTACAATGTGAATCCATAGTTAGAATACTTTTATGCTGTTTTCGAATAATATGTTCATGGCCTTAAGCAATGGTGAGAAAAATCACCCTTTAGGTAGTGACATGAGATTCCTTAGGGTTGACCCCAGAGAACATCCGTTAGAAGTGAGAAGCCTGGGCCAGAGTCTCAGGTGGAGATAGCAGGGCTATACTGATGTTAATAACTAATAGTGACATTGCAGCCTGTATGAAGAAGGATTATGTAGGCAGAAGCAAGGTGGGCTGCATGGAATCCGTGGCAGGGTTATCCAAGCAGCAGAAAAGACATGTCTCTTTGTGTGAGACAGTCTACCTATGAGAGAGTGACCTGGTTGCTGATAGAAACATTGGAATTTGTGACCAGAAATTCCCTATACAGGCTATGCATGCATAAAGAATCCTAATTCAAGAATTCCAGCCACTGAGATGACCAACCAACTTCCCTCACTCTGATGCTGAAGACTCTAAGCTGCCTGTGAGTATTTTCCTTTATTGAGAGAGAATGTATATAACAGGAAGCACCAGCCAGTCAAAATGAATTTATGTAAATACATTGGCTTTTGTTATACATTAGTCTCCTGAGAGTCTGATTGTCATGGGCTAGCCTCCCTAGACTGAATCTTTGCAGAGTGCCTACAACTTGAATCATGGTAACCAATAGGATGAGCGATAAGGGTAGCCAGTCCAAGAAGCCGTCTGCCTCTCTGAAATAGATCTCTGTGAGGGAACAAGTGCTACACCAAACACCTGCTGAACATCTCCTCAGCTCTAGGGCTAAGGAAAAGCAAGGACCTAGGGGAAATACACTAATGGGGGTGGCAGTTACCTCAGTGACCACCAACTTGCTCCATGTAAGCCCCTTATTCATGAATTGCCAATATCCTTCTTCCCTGCTCTTTGTCCTGCTCCAGCCATGGACTCATTCTGTGTGTATTGAGAAAGGGGGTCAAGGAAGGACACAGTTTAGACATTGTAGCAGGATCTGTGCTGATGTTTGTCTTCCTCTCACAGCAGCCTTGAGAGGTAGATGTCAACATCCCCATTCTACAGATAAGAAAGCTGAGGCACAAACAGAGACATTGCATGAACTAGACAAGGCCATAGAGCCAATAAATAAAAAATGCAGAATTGGGGCCTGGGTCTTCCTGACTCCAAAAACCCATGTTCCACTAGTGTTGGCCCGGGTACTGAGGCACCCTAACCTCTTCAGTTTAAGCAGAAGATCCACCCCACCTCCCCTGCCCCGCCAACATCTGTCCAAACAAACAAGGTTTCTGTTCTCTGGTATCTAAGCCCATGTTCTGCATCCCAGAGTACACAGGTAGAGGCCCCAGCCCCATCTCCACTTGCTCTAGGTGGGTCCATCCAAGTGTGAAAATTGCTCCTGGGGGTCCACTCTCTGCTCTGTCAGGCCTCTTCACTGTGAGTGACACAAACGTGCTGCCCCTGAGGACTTCCTGGTGCCCACTGGAGCGGCCAGGACAATCAGGCATTTGTGTGTCTGAGCCATGGCAAGCCCTGATTCAGAGTAAATGTTTGACTTGGTTCTTTCCATGGCTGGGGGCCTAGGGTAGCTGTGGTCTTATGGACCTCTGAATTCCAGGGACAGAGTGCCGGGCCAGATTCTCACCTAACTGAGTCTGTTCAGGTCACTGGACATCTCTGAGCCTGATTTATCAATATCCAAAATGGAAAGTTTGCTGTAAAGGGCACTTATTGGGGTCCTACCCAAGGACACACATGCTGCTGTGCTCCCAGAATGACTGGAGAGACTCAGAAGGCAGATAATGACATATAGATGTGAAATAACTCAAATTGAATTGATTCTCCCCAAAAAATCCAAGGTAGATCTTCATACATTTCACATTTGTTCTGGCATCAGATCCTGCTAGGAGCCAACATATGAAAGGAAGCTAATGTTGGGAGGAACTGCAGCATTTGGTCCCCAAGGGCCAACATCAATTCTGCCTGGCTGGATAACTTTCCTCATCTGTTGCATAGCAACCTCCCGTGTCAGCTGCCTGTTTTTCCTCAGCACTTCCTCTGTAAAGTGTCTGCAGTGGGATGTGATCAGACTCAGGAAAGGAGATCTGAAACACCATTTTATATGCTTTCTGCTCCCATATCTGTATCTCCAGTTCTAACTTGGCCTATGGCTTTTAGATCCATAATCAAATTGCTTACCTTACTTCTCTAATTGATATCTCTTGGTATTCTCAAAATTAACATGTCCCAAACTGACTTCTTGTAGTATAGCCTTCTCACAATCATCATGTATTCCTTCACTTGATTCCTCCATCTCAGTAAGTACCACCAACGTGCATTCATATTCTCAATCCAGAAACTTCCATCACCACTTCCTTTCCCTCATTTCCTTTCCCATATTCAAACAACCATCAAATCCTGAATATTGTACCTCAAGTATATACGAACTCCTCTCACTTTCCATTATCACACTAGGCCACTATTATCTCTCTAACCTGGCCTACTGAAGGAGCCTCCTAATTGGCCTCACTACTTCATATTTTTCCTAATATAATCAGTCCTCTACACAGTAACTAAATTAATCTGCTTAAAATGTAAATCATATTATGCTATTTTCCTGCTTAAATCTCCCACTGTATTCCTATTGTAATTATAATAAAAGTCAAACTCCCTACCCTGGCCAAGCAGTACCTTGTGCAGGGCTTTAACCTTCTCCCTTTTTGATTTTCTTCATCTACATTCCCCATCACTTCATCCAAATACTAATAATATCTTCAACAAAAATTCATGTTTGTCTCATGCAATTCATAATTAAAAGCATCTTTGGTAAAACAGTGCTATTTTACTGACTTATAACACACAATTCTAAATAAAATACCTATGCTTGCTATAAAAACGTAGCTTGGTGACAAGTAATCTAGTACCACCAGCTCATTTCAACCAGAAAGCTTCATTTAAGTCCCCACAAATGGAGGAATTCTGGAAACCCTTTGTTCAAATCATCTCCTGATATGACTTCTCACTGCATTCAGTCTATGCCACTCTTTCCATTCTCCAACTACTCTGAATTTATTCACTCTTACTTACCTCAAGGCCTCTGCATCCCCTTTTGTTTTGTCAGTAACATATTTCTCCCCACTCTTCACCTACCTCTATGCATCCTACAGACATTAACTTAATTTCATTTTCCCATAGTGGCCTTCCCAGACCATGATGACTTATCTAATTTGGAGCTTTGTTATAGATAGTGAGATCATAATCCCAATTTGCCTATGATAGTACTGGTTTATGCCTGTTGCCTTAGAAAAATTATAATTGGCATACTCATTTGCTCTCAATAGTGACACAATTTGACTATTTAGTCAACTCTAGGCAGAGATCCTATACTCCAAGAAGGGTTCAGAATAAGGTAAGATAGAAGAGAGGAAGGGATGATAGGAGCATGGAATAAAAGTTTAAGAGTAAGAAGAGTGGGAGATATATAAAGAAAGAGGAGAGGAGATTGTGAAGGATACTAAAGACTGAGAAAGGGGGATGAAGGACTAAATACAAAGAAAAGAGAAATGGACAAACAAGCAAAAGTACAGGGACAGGAAGAGGGATAATGGCTGAGGTAAAGTTATGTCTCAAATCTAAGTGAGTGTATTAAGAATTCTCAACTCATTGGTGTGTAACCATGAAATGATTTTATTTTTTCTAGTAACTGCTCTCCATATAGCAAAGTTGAAAACATTCCCTTCACACTTGTGTGGCTTGACCAAATTCCATAACTTGCTGGTGTTATTAGGTTATTAGAATGATCTCATATTGATGTTTGATATTTATAACATAGTCCCATTTATTTTACAATTTGATTTCTGAACTTAATTTAAATCTTAGAGCTTTTTGCCTACCCCAGGTCATGCTAGACCAGGCTTTGATTTCAACCACATCAAAGCCTGGTCTAGTATACAAGAGAAAGTGGAGGAGTCAAGGGAGATACATTCTCTCCCCTTGTCATCCTCCCTTCAAGGCACTTACTTTCTCCTCCATGATGCGGTAGGATAAAAAAAACAGAGAGAAAAAAAAGGACAAAATTCTACTCAACTGGCTTTTTCAGTCCCACTCTATGCTTGATATTACTCTTTTCAAGAGCTTAATGAGAATGAGTTGTAACTATTCCAATGCCTTATTGACAAGGAACTGACTTCAGTGGAGCTCCCCTAAATTATTTTTTTCTCCCCTAAATTATTAAAAGTTCTTTGGAAAATTTTGTCACCATTCCCCATTGACCTTCAACTGGTGAGTTTCATATAGCTTCCCTCTATTATCTGTGCCACTTGGCTACCCACCTACACATTGTGGCATCACTACAAAGATGATAGTCCTCAATCTCAGCTTCTCTTACTCACCAATTTTAAGACAATACTAAACACTCTCTACTAGGCAATTCCTGTAATGCCATCTTTCTCTTATTTTCTTTGCCACTACTCAAGTAATATGGGACCTGATCAAAAGGTACATAGGCTAATCAGGATACAAGTGAGGAAGAAAATATGTCTCACATTCTTAGAGGAAATTCTAATTATTACTGATAATATTGATGTTTAATTTAATTTTGTATGGCCAGAGAATGTACTCATTAAACTTTAAATATTTATAAAATCTGTAGTGATGTACACTTTCATTCTTGATATTGATGTTTTGAGTTTTCTCTCTCTTTGTTCCTTGATCAGTCTCATTAGGAATTTATAAACTTATTAATTCTTTCAAAGAACAAACTTTTGACTTTATTAATTTTCTCTATATTTGGTCTGTTTTCTATTCTTATTGTTTCTGTTCTCTACTATATTTTTACTTCTACTTACTTTGAATTTAATTTTCTCTTCTTTTGTCAGCTTTTAAAGATGTAAATTTAGATGACTGATTTTTTAAGACTCTCTGTTTTTCTAGTATAAGCATTTAAAACCATAAATTTCCCCTATGTACTGCTCTAGCTGTATCCTAAACACTGTGATATGTTGTGATTACATAATACTCAATTCAAAATATCTTTTAATTCTTCTTATGATTTTATGTCTGATTAATATTTTATTTAGGAGTGTGTCATTTCATTTATAAATATTTGAGGCTATTTCTAGATATCTTCTGGCTATTTCATCATTATTTATTTCTAATAATTATGTTGTAGCCAAAGGATATACTCTGTAAGATTTCAAACTTACATTTACTTTATGTTTATGGGTAAATATGGATAATATATGTATATATCCAAAATATATATGGATAATCTGTGGCCCAGAATATAGTCTAGCTTGGTGAGCATTTCATGTGCCCTTGAAAATAACATGAATTCTGTAGTTATTGAGTGTAGTGTTCTATAATATGTCAACTCCATTAACTTGGATGACACTATTATTGAAATCTTCTAAATCCTTAACTAATTTTCTGTGTAGCTCCTATTAATTACTGAGAGAAGAGTGATAAAATTTACCAATTACACTTGTGGATATGTCTATTTCTCCCTTTAGAGCTATCTGCATTTGTCTCATGAATTTTAAAGTTTTGTTTTTAGGCACAAACATATTAAGCATTATTGTGTATTAACCCACTATCTTTATGAAATTTCTCACTTTATTTCAAGTGATATTATTTTTCTTGACGTCTTTTTTGTCTGATATTTATGTAGCCACAACATTGTTCTTAGGTTTACATTTTGCAAGATATATCACTTTCCATCCTCTTTATTGTCAACCAATTTGAGTATTTCCATTAAAGTGCACCTTTTTTTTTTGTCTTGGGTCTTGATTTATTATCCTGTCTAATAATCTCTGCCTTTTATTGGAGTGTTTAGTCTATTTCCATTTTCTTTTTATTTGGCTGTGCTGGGTCTTAGTTGCGGCATGCAGGATCTTTAGAGCAGCATGCAGGCTCTTTTAGTTGTAGCATGTGGGCTCTTAGTTGCAGCATTCAGGATCTAATTCCCTGACCAGGGATTGAACCCAGGCCCGCTGCATTGGGAGCATGGAGTCTTAACCACTGGACCACCAGGGAAGTCCCTAGTTTATTTCCACTCAATGCAATTTTGCATGTTGCTAAATCTATCACTTGCTATTTGTTTTCTCTTTGTCCTATTTGTATATTATTCTTCTATTTCATATTCCTAATTCATTAAGGATAATCAATACTTTTGTATTTTATTTAATGCCTCTATTTTATTTAAATATATAGATAAATCCATAATTTTTCACATGACTTTTAGTAGTTGCTCAAAAGTTACAATATGCATCTTTAACTTATCACAGTCTGTAGAGTTAATATTTACCACTTCTCATAAATGTAATAAATTTAAAATATTATAATTCCATTCACCCCTCTCCGTTGTGTGATCATGGTTGTATATTTTATTTCATCAATTATTATAGATGCCATAATTAATTTTTTTTGGTTTAAATAGTCCTTTTTATAATTATGGGAAAATAAAAGATATTCTTGCTGGGATTAAAAACTGAACCATTAGTGGTTTTCAGATGCAGAACAATAGGTCACCAAAAACTAGAGGTTCAAGTAATCCTGCGGCAGCCTTGGGGCCTCTCCTATTATTCAATTACAGATTAAAAAGTAGCTTAGATTATCTAAGAGCCAGGTGCAATGGAGATGGAAAGGGATGAGGACGTGGACTCACTCCTCATTTATTACATACTCTGTTCTGCAGGGAACTGATATTACCTGCCTGGTACCTTGACTTATTTTTGTCTACTCCTTTGTATACCAACACCTCTTGCAAAGGATTTAGGAGACTCAAGGAAATACAAAAGAGTGGAAACAGCAAGTCCAGAACAAATTCACATTAGAACTGCAGAAAGGAATGTTGCCTGCCATGTCAGTCAACAAAGGATGTTCCCCATCATTTCAGTTCTACAAGGATCAAAGCCATTAGCTGCTGCAGCTGCCTCCTCACCCCTGACTGTAGGCCTTGAGGGGAATTCAGGATCCAGCCCTAGATATTCAAGATGCATATCTAAGGAATAATTTCAATGAGCCCAGACTTTTGCATCTTCCCATACCTAGAAAAGTGCTAAAATCATTAACTTGAGACGTCTGTTTTTGTGATTAGCTGTATTCTTTTGACATCCGACTACATGGGTTTTTGTTTTGTTTTGTTTTTAGCAAAATCACCTTTATATTCTGGTTCCTCACTTACCTCTTTGGGGCAGTTCCTCAGAGATATCTAAGATGCTGTCTCCCAGGTTATAGTCCTCAGTAAGGTCCCCAAACAAAACTTAACCCAGAGCTTTTAGGTTGTGGGTTTTCTTCAGTGGATAGAACAGAAGAATCAGCCTGAGAGGCTTTTATCTTGGAAGGTTCCTGATAAAGTCTTCCATGATTGGGGGTGTTTCAATGTACAGTTTCCCCAAAGTGAAAATATTTAAGACAAGAGATATAATGTTTCTGAAAAGAGGGCTTAGTTACACAATAAACCAAGGGAAAGTTCTGTTGTTATGAAATAAAATTCATATTTAATGGCAAGACAAGAAAAACTTAAACATAAAAAAATGTTCGCTGCCCTTTGGCCTCCTCTCTCCCCTCTACTGTTCGTTGTGTATCTGCATTATGCATCGACCAAACTTTCCCCATAGGCAGAAATATCTGCTCAACCATAAAAAGGAACATTCTCCTAGCTCCAGCAAGTCAACTCTTTAAAAGATAACATTCCTTCTTGATGTCGTAAGGGGTCACGATGAGCCACCACTTTGTACTTTCAGATCTGGATTGTGTAAACTGTCAATAATATGTCATTTGATGTACAGCTGTGCTTCTCAAAAAAAAAAACTTGTGTAACTGTGCTTTGACTTCTAATGGGCAGAACAGTTTCCAGAGCTTTCTGAGAGGCTGTTCCTGGGTTATAATCCTCAATTTGGCTCAAATAAAATCTTCCAATTCTTTCTTAGATTGATTGATTAATTTTTCATTGACATGTACTTGGTGTAGCTGGCAGGATATCAGAGACACCAACCAGAGCACATCTGAAGTCTACCTGGAGCCAGCACTTGGTATCAAGCACGGGCCCATTGAGCCAATGGCTTCTCTGTATTCCTCTGGTGTGCTGGTGAGTTCTCCTGATCTCATTGTTTGAGTGATGATCCTGAAAATTTTATTCGAGCTACTTTACTTAAGACTTGGGGTCTTAAAGGGCACTGGTGTATTTCCTAATCAGGGAACTAGAGGGATCTGGGCAAGAGGCCCAGGGAAACATAGGTGGCTGAGTTTTTGTTAAATTTTACTTAAATTGAAAAAAAATGAGTAGATATACTCTCTGAACTAAACTTTACTGAAATGAGAGACTGAATTATTCAGCTCTGAAGAATAAGGGAGACCCACTACAAAAATTAGGTAAGTAGTGCTCATCAAGTGGGTACAACAGAGGCTGATAACTTAGTGCTCTGAGCACCCATGGTGGTTTTAGATTGTTGCAGGGGAAAACCAAGATATGAAAAAGAGTTAAACCAACCCAGTGTAACTCCTTGGGATGTTAGGCTCAGAAGCAGCACACATTGCCTACAGAAAGTTGTTCACATCATATCTCATATCTAACATTTGAATTAGGCTATAAAATTAATAATGGGAAATTGTTCCTCAAGGACCAAATAGCTCCTGTGAAAACAGCCACCTGTGGGAATACCAGCTGGGTTTTTGTACACTTGTAAGTTCCTAATTGGAAATTAAAGGAAATCAGCACTGAAATGGCCAAGATGGTGTTCTTTTGGCACTCCAAAACTGATTATTTCTGTGTAGTTAAAGCCAGCAGGATCTGTGCCTGTGGGGTCTATTAGAAACAGCAGTGGTAAGAGTTTTCCTTTTTTCTAAAATTAGATTAGCAGGGAAAAACATCTGTAGGGCTAACTCCTTGGATCCTTTGAATTAGAAAACTTTTTTTAAAGAAATTTTATTGAGATACAGTTAACAGACAATAAACAGCATATGTTTAGAGTGTACAATTTGGTATTCCAATCTCCCAATTCATTCCCACCAACCCTCCCCGCTTTCCCCACTTGGTGTCCATATGTTTGTTCTCTACATCTGTGTCTCTATTTTTGCCTTGTGTTTCCTCTTTCATAGTTGTTAGCATTTGCCTTATGTATTGAGGTGCTCCTATATTAGGTGCATATATATTTATAATTGTTATCTCCTCTTCTTGGATGGATCCCTTGATCTTTATGTAATGTTCTTTCTTGTCTCCTGTAACATTTTTTATTTTAAAGTCTATTTTATCTGATATGAGTGTTGCTACTCCAGCTTTCTTTTGATTTTCATTTGCATGGAATATCTTTTTCCATCCCCTCACTTTCAGTCTGTATGTATTCCTAGGTCTGAAGTGGGTCTCTTGGAGACAGCATATATATGGGTCGTGTTTTTGTATCCATTCAGCCAGTATGTGTCTTTTGGTTGGTGCATTTAGTCCATTTACATTCAAGGTAACTATCCATATGTATGTTCCTATTACCATTTTCTGAATTATTTTGGGTTTGTTTTTGTAGGTCCTTTTCTTCTCTTATGTTTCCCACTTAGAGAAATTCCTTTAGCATTTGTTGTAGGGCTGGTTTGGTGGTGCTGAATTCTCTTAGCTGTTGCTTGTCTGTAAAGCTTTTGATTTCTCCATCAAATCTGAATGAGATCCTTGCTGGGTAGAGTATTCTTTGTTGTAGGTTCTTCCCTTTCATCACTTTAAATATATCGTGCCACTCCCTTCTGGCTTGCAGAGTTTCTGCAGAAAGATCAGCTGTTAACCTTATGGAAGTTCCCTTGTATGTTATTTGTAGTTTTTCCCTTGCTGCTTTTAATACCTTTTCTCTGTCTTTAATTTTTTTCAATTTGACTGCTACATGCTTTGGCGTGTTTCTCCTTGGGTTTATCCTGCCTGGGACTCTGTGCTTCCTGGACTTGGGTAGCTATTTCCTTTCCCATGTTAGGGAAGTTTTCAACTAGAATCTCTTCTGGTATTTTCTCAGGTCCTTTCTCTCTCTCTTCTCCTTCTGGGACCCCTATAATGCGAATGTTGGTGCATTTAACATTGTCCCAGAGGTCTCTTAGGCCGTCTTCAGTTTTTTTCATTCTTTTTTCTTTATTCTTTTCTGCATCAGTGATTATCACCATTCTGTCTTCCAGGTCACTTATTCGCCCTTCTGCCTCAGTTCGTCTGCTATTGGTTCCTTCTAGTGTATTTTTCATTTTAGTTATTGTGTTGCATATCTCTGTTTGTTTGTTCTTTAATTCTTCTAGGTCTTTGGTAAACTTTTCTTGCAACTTTTCGATCTTTGCATCCAGTCTTTTCTCAAAGTCCTGGATCATCTTCACCATCATTATTCTGAATTCTTTTTCTGGAAGGGTGCCTATCTCCTCTTCATTTAGTTGTTTTTCTGGGGTTTTATCCTGTCCCTTCATCTGGTACAAAGTCCTCTGCTTTTTCATTTTCTCTGTCTTTCTGTGGCTGTGGTTTTCAGTTCCACAAGACGAAATACTGCTGATACTGCTTGATACTGCTGTCTGCCCTCTTGTGGAGGAAGCTATCTAGGCGGCTTGTGGGTGCTTCCTGATGGGAGGGACTGATGGTGGGTAGGGTTGGGTGGGTGGAGCTCAGTAAAACTTTAATCTGCTTGTCTGCCAATGGGTGGGGCTCTGTTCCCACCTTGTTGGTTGTTTGGCCTGAGGCTACCCAGCACTGGAGCTTACAGGCTCTTTGGTGGGGCTAATGGCAGACTCTGGGAGGGCTCAGGCCAATGAGCACTTCCCAGAACCCCTGCTGCCAGTGCCCCTGTCTCCTTGGTGAGCCACAGCTGCCCCCCACCTCTGCAGGCAACCCTCCAACACCAGCAGGTAGGTCTCCTGTGGGGTCACTGCTCCTTCCCCCTGGGTCCTGGTGAGCACTTTTTTGTGTGCCCTCCACGAGTGGAGTCTCTGTTTCCCCCAGTCCTGTGGAGGTCCTGCAATCAAATCCTGCTGGCTTTCAAAGTCTGATTCTCTGGGGATTCCTCCTCCCGTTGCTGGACTCCCAGGTTGGGAAGCCTGACATAGGGCTCAGAACCCTTGCTTTAGTGTCTAGACTTCTGTGGTATAACTGTTCTCCAGTTTGTGAGTCACCCACCCAGCATTTATGGGATTTGATTTTAACACAATTGTGCCCCTTCCCACTGTCTCATTGTGGCGTCTCCTTTGTCTCTGGATGTGACGTGTCTTTTTTGGTGAGTTCCAGTGTCTTTCTGTAGATGATTGTTCAGCAGTTAGTTGTAATTCCGGTGCTCTTGCAAGAGAAGTGAGAGCACGTCCTCCTACTCCGCCATCTTGATCCTATCCTAGAAAACGTTTAAATTGTTAAAATTTTAGAGATCTCTCATCTCAAACTATTGTACCTATTTTAATTGATACACAGAATATCCAAAAGGCTTCAAAATTTCCAAAATAATCTCATTGAAAGAGTAATCATATAATACAGAGTGAAGCAAATCAGAAAGAGAAAAACAAATACAGTATGCTAATGCATGTATATGGAATCTAGAAAAATGGTACTGATGAACCTAGTGGATATAGAGACATAGAGAATGGACTTGACGATGTGGAGTTGGGGAGGGGAAACTGGGACGTAGTAAGAGAGTAGCATTGACATATATACACTATCAAATGTAAAATAGATAGCTAGTGGGAAGCTGCTACAGAGCACAGGGAGATCAGCTTGATTTTTTGTGAAGACGTAAAGGGATGGGATGGGGGTGGGAGGGAGGCTCAAGAGGGAGGGGATATGGGAATATATGTATAAATATAGCTGATTCACTTTGTTGTACAGCAGAAACTAACACAATACTGTAAAATATAATAATCTTTATTATACTCCAATAAAGATTAAATAAATAAATAAATAAATAAATAAATAAATAAATAAAAGGCATAATGCTAAAAAAGATTAATCATATAAAAAGTACCTAAAACTTTAACTACTGTTCCCTTCTATTGTCCTTTGAGTACTCATTCTAGTAATCTGTCTGAATTTCCTTTCCACTCTGAAGACCTTATTAGATGGTTACCTTTAGAAATAGGAGCAGTTGAATCTGTAGGTGAGCCTCTTCAGATCAAAGGCTGAACTGAATACCATAAAGAATTTCTTAGACCCAGGGAGGATCCACAAAAGTGTTTGTAAATGGATTACCAGGATGGGATGCCACTGGTCTGACTAACCTGGCCATAGCTGGTATTTGGAGCCTGATAGGAACTTTGGGGGGTAGGGGTAGTGTTCTATCCTAAACTAAATGAGGAGAGTAAAACTTTCCAACATAGGTAATTGGGTGTGTTAGTTCTTTGATATCATTGAGGTGGCCACCTTCGGAGGAAAAAAACAACTGTCTTTGTTTTATAAATCTAGTCTTTACAGGATGATCTCAGTGGCTCCAGAAATAATCCAAAACCCAGCAATCCCTTTACCACTCCCAAAATCTCCTCTATTTACCTTAAGAGGCTTGTAAATATTGAGGGGAAAAAATCTGGCCTTAAGGGAACAAAGTCCTCCTAGAAGGAACTTGTCTTTCTCCTCCTATGCCTTTGAGATGCAAATGTTCTACCTAATATTCTCCAGAAAACTTTATGTCTGCCATCTTTTTAAAATGCAAATTTCAGGAAAGGGGATAAGCAATTTGGCACTTGACTTATCAAGGACAAATAAAAATCATAAGGGTATTCTCCATAAATATTAGTAAAAAGAGTTTAGCCATCTAGACAGGTGACCTTGATTTGTTTCATCTGCCAGAAACCCAATTTGAATCCAACTTCTTTTGTAGCTGATGGGGTTTATATTATTGAACCTGATTCATGGCTGAAATTTTGGAATGGGAACCATGGGGTGTCTGTGTCTGTGTGTTTATATGTATCTATATATGTGTGTTGTAGATGTATGGTATTTGCAAAATTAATTTGTAAAAGAGCTCTATTGAATTGGCTTAAGGAAAATTAAGCACTTACATAAATACTCAGAAATATAGGAAAAAAACAGCCAGAATGAATTTGGGGTTCATGTGATCTGGGAAATATTCATTATTGAATTAATATCTGGTATTAAATTTAGCCTAAGCTTGTTGATTTAATTAATACACACATGTCTTTAGAGTCATCAACATTAAGTATAATACTTTTAGTATGCCTAGGTTTACTAGAAATCAAATAAGACCTTATTATTCCTGTTACAAAGATTGTCAGCAAGAAAAGAATGATATGATGACATTTTTAAGTAAATAAAATAGAGATAAGTTAGATAAGAGCTTTTAGGTAAACTCTTTAGGAATAGTTATGTTTGCAGAATGTCTATCTAAAATAGTCTCTCCAGATTTTGGCAACTTGAAACTTTAGAGTTTTGCTGAATTAAGTTAAATGATGGGAATCCACTGAATAATGAGATTATTTCCAAATAGGATACTGAAATGTTAATTACTGAAAATAGGTTTTCTTTTACAAAGAAGATATTTAGGACTATTAATGTTTGGTGCCACTCTAAGACATTCTCTGCAAGAAAGCATGTGTTTTCTAGAAACTATAAATAGTATTTATAAGCTTGCCAATCTACAGAATGCTAATGTAAAGTACAGTTAATAATTGCTTGCTTCCTAGTTTTTGCTAGAAACTTGGTTTTAAGGTTAATAATTATAATATATGAACTAAAAGCTACTAAAGTAATAAAGGAAACATTTCAGTATGCAAGGAAAATGGAAAGAGTGTTTTCAGTAAAAGAATGTATGAGGAATGGAAATGCATTTTGTTAAAGGGGAGAAAAAGGGTAGTTTTATCACAGAGTTGGTAGTTTCTGAATGGGAAAGAAAGTGAGGGACAGAATAATATAGATATGGAAAGTTATGGAAGGTTTGTGGAGGAGGAACACTGAGAGAAGAGTTTTATCAATGGTCAGGATTGGCTAAAATTAGATTGAATTTAATTAAGTAAATAAATATTGTTATCAAGAGTAGGCTGATGCAAGCCTGGAGTTAATTTTTCTCTCTTTGCTGGGAAAACAGTTTTCTTAAAATCAATACTACCACTTTTGGTAGTAGATTGTGTTCTTTGCCTTCAAGTGATTTATTATAACCTTTGAGACCTTTTATTTTCATATTGATTAAGTGAATGGGTATTATTTCATGGTGACCTATGATGTTATTTGACCAGGTGTTTTTAAACTTTTTGGTATTTTTTACAAACTTTCCAAAGATCAAATTCTAAGTGAAGTTAATTTGACTCTAGCTAACTTTGAGATTTTCCAAAGGGCCCATGGAACACCTCAAAATAGTTCTATTCTCTCCATATCAGAGAGAGAAATATTAAACCAATTAAGCTTAGTTGATATTTTATTACCAATACATGGGAAGCATTGTCAAATGAGTGGTGATAAAACTTCTTAGGTTGTTTACCCATAAAACATATGGGTAAATGTTATTAATATAGATAGTCTAGAAATTATATGTAACTCCTAAAAATCTGGTATGTCCTGGTAAAATGTTATCAGTCATAATTCTAGTAATTATCTTAAATTGTTGTATGCCACATCAGTAACCAATTTATTTGTCAATTGCATTGTAATTGACAAAGGTCTTTAACCTTGCATTTTTAAGTCTTTTGTTATTTACAGACAGTTATTATTGTACTCAGATGCTTTTTTAAAAAATGCTTCATCTTCAAGAAGTTTCATAGAAAGGACTTTTGATAAGTATATGTTTCTGATAACTCAGATCATACTGCTGAACTGGGTAAGAAATTAAATAATTCTAATGGAAAACCTGATGGCTTTATAAAACTGTTAACAGAAGAATAAGATCAAGAATTAGTCACATAGAACTGAGCAAACTGATAAATACGGTTATAATTTTGGGGTTTTGTCTGAAATATTATTGATTTTTATTCTGTGTTTTCCAGGTATAAGGAAACATTTCCCCTTAAGCTAATTATTACTTATAGGAATTTAGTAAATTATAACTTTCTAAGTAGAATTGACCATTTATCTTTTCTCTCTACCTGACCCCTCCAGAATTTGGAAACTCTTAGGTTCCTCATTGCTTTATCAGGTAAATAAGGAAGGCCACCTCCTAACAGGTGCATGAATCTCAAGGTATTTGGGGGGCCACAAGAAGAGAGGAATTCACCCAAACCTATAGATATCACAGGTGGAATCTGTGCCATGCCCTTTGTGAACCCTCCTGGCCTAGAGGGGTCTTAAAAAGTTCAGTGTGAGATTCCTTATGAAAAGTTCCAGCACAGCCAATTTAAAAGAGTCCATGTGATCAATTAACCAGATTTATTTTGCAAACAAATTAGTCTTAATATGGTTATATTTGGTAGAAACAAGCGTAATTTTAGACAGAAAAAGATTATGTTTCAGTGGATATTAAATTCTAGTTTTGTTAATTGAGGTCTGTATTTACTGCCTAAGACTCACTTCCCAGATAGCTCCTTGTTGTTATGCTGCTATTGTAAAGTTTAATTAAATTATTAAAAGAACATTCTAAGTTTGTTTCCAAAGCTTATCACAGTAATCTATCTTTGGATGAAGATCAGATTTGCCATGACCTGCAACCAGGAGATTATGCGTAATGGAAACAGCATCAAATAAAGGACATTTTGCAGCCACATTGGAAGAGACCATGTCAGGCCTCACCTGGATGGACTGCAACTCCTGCTTCTGACACCTAACCATGACTAACTAAGACCAGCACTACCAGAGCAGGACAAGAAGATAACAACATCTGAAACAGACGTTGACCCAAGATACTGGACCAAGCTTATACAATGATTACTTTGACAATTTGCTCACACTTCTGCTTATAAACCAAATGTATTGCTTCCTTGGGCTCAATCATTTGCAAGTTTCAAAAAACAATCTAATTACTGGGTTTGTGGTCAATTACCTATGTCCAGCACTCCCAGGTTACCTTGGTGGATTTCTCCTCTTCAAGGCTTTAATTGGATGGCTCTTAGAAATTCTATTTTAAAAGAAAGAAACTCTATCATGGTGCAAGATAATGTTACCACCAATATCACTAAGTGAGACCCCCTTATTCAGCCAATTAATGATGCCTGTTCTGAACCTATCCATAAGTATTTTCTTTTCACTAGATGTTGAGTATTGAGTAGCTCTTAATGGAACCCAATGGATTTGTGGGGAAAAATTATGGCCTTGGCTTCCCCCAGACTGATTAAGGAGAAGCACAATTGGTTTCCATTGGGCCCAAGGTTACTTATGAGTGAACTTGGAAATAGCCCCTGCCAAACAGCCTTTTTTTTTCCAGATGTTTATTGGAGTATAATTCCTTTACAGTGTTGTATTAGTTTCTGTTGTTCAACAAAGTGAATAATCTATAATTATACATATATCCCCATATCCCCTCTCTCTTGAGCCTCCCTCCCACCCTCCCTATCCCACACCTCTAGTTCATCACCAAGCATCAAGTTGATCTCCCTGTGCTATGCAGCAGCTTCCCACTAGCTACCTATTTTACATTTGGTAGTGTATATATATATATATATATATATATATATATATATATATATATATATGTCAATGCTGCTCTCTCACTTTATCCCAGCTTCCCCTTCTCCCCTTGTGTCCTCAAGTCCATTCTCTACATCTGCATCTTTATTCTTGCCTTGCCACTAAGTTCATCACTACTGTTTTTTAGAATCCATATATATGCATCAGCATATGGTTTTATTTTTCTCTTTCTGACTTACTTCACTCTGTATGACAATCTCTAGGTCCATCCACCTCACTACAAATTACTCAGTTTCATTCCTTTTTATGGTTAATATTCCATTGTATATATGTGCTACATCTTCTTTATCCATTCACCTTCTAATGGACATTTAGGTTCCTTCCATATCCTGGCTATTGTAAATAGTGTTGCAATGAATATTGTGGTACATGTATCTTTTTGAATTATGGTTTTCTCTGGGTATATGCCCAGTAGTGGGATTGCTTGGTCATATGGTACTTCTAAACAAATGGGACCTAATGAAACTTAAAAGTTTATGCACAGCAAAAGAAACCATAAACAAGACAAGAAGACAACTCTCAGAATGGGAGAAAATATTTGCCAATGAAGCAACTGACAAAGGATTAATCTCCAAAATGTACAAACAGCTTATGCAGCTCAATATGAAAAAAAAAACCCAGTCAAAAAATGGGCAGAAGACCTAAATAGACATTTCTCCAAAGAAGACATACAGATGACCAACAAACACATGAAAAGATGCTCAACGTCACTAATCATTAGAGAAATGCAAATCAAAACCGCAATGAGGTATCACCTCACACTGGTCAGAATGGCCATCATCAAAAAATCTAGAAACAATAAACGCTGGAGAGGGTATAGAGAAAAGGGAACCCTCCTGCACTGTTGGTGGGAATGTAAATTTATACAGCCACTATGGAGAACAGTATGGAGATTCCTTAAAAAACAAACTGCCTTTAATGTGGGCACATTGGGTTTGATCAGTTTTCCAATGGTATGATTATTTGATCTCTATATTTGTTCCTTCACTTGGAATAGAAAATAGTATTACTCACAAAGAGGGTTTAACAAAATTCACTCAGCAATCTTTGAATGATAGTAAGCCATTAGCTCACTCAATTCATAAGTCTCCATAATGTGAAAACCATTCCTACAGAATCACACAGCCCTCAATATTTTAACTGCTTCCCAAGGGGAACCTCATGCTGTAATATGTACTGAATTCTGTGTCTCTATACCTGATGAGTCTTCAAATGTAATCAATCTTATGACCCATGTGAAGAGTCAAATTTCTGCTCTGAACAATCCTCTTCCCAGTTTAGGGGAAATACTAGGAAAATGATTTGGTTCAGGAGGATCTTGGCTTAAATCTTTGCTAATGACATTTTTGGTCCTACTAGCTATTTTAATTAGATTGTGGAACTTATAATAGGATAGTTTCTTCCCTTTAATGCTGTGTGTCATCTGCTTGTACTAAGATAATTATGTCTAAATGACTTGAAAATATAGATCACATTTATAGTTCTCTATAAAATAATGGGCACACACAAAGCACATGCAAGGAAAATTGGCATAAGTCTCTTACTGGGCAACCTAGAATTGACTCTCAGTTCTTGCCAAGAATTCTGCTAGTATAATCTCCCCAAAAAGAGAGAACCAGGCTATTAGGATGCAGCATTGAGGGACATGATGGACCTGAAGCAAGCAAGCAACCACTCTGGCATTGGGGGACCAAATATTTGCTCACCTAATGCTTTCTATAGAAAGATTAATGATCAAAAGTGGAAATCATGGAATAAAATTCATATTCTATTGCAAGACAAGAGAAATTAACATAACCCCCCCCCATCAGTAGAAATATCTGCTCAACCTTAAAGGGCAACAGTCTCTAAGCATCAACAAGACAACTCCTTAAAAGATAACATTCCTTCTTGATCTTTTAAGGGGTCACAATTACCCATCACTTTGTACTTGCAGATCTGGATTGTGTAAATTCTCAATAATATGTCATTTAATGTACAGCCCTCTGTCTCAAAAAAACCTTACATAACTGTGCTTTGACTTCTAATGTGTGGAACAGTTTTCAGAGCTTTCTGAGAGGCCATTGCCAAGTTATAATCCTCAATTTGGCTCGAGTAAAAATTTTCATCTCTTTTTTTGACTGATTAATTTTTCATCAGCATTGCTTAGCCCCCAACCCTGCTCAGAGCAGCACTACTTAGAGGGCTGCCTTTCCTTCCTGACCCAAGAAGAGCATCATTCTTCCCCACAGATTCCAGAGCAAATAACCATGTAGCACTGACAATTTAGCATAGGCAAGCACCAAATTAGCAGCTGCAGGGAAAGACAGAACCATCAAATATAAAGCATGGCCCAGGACACTTAGGGGAGAAGGCATTAGTCACTTAGAGAAGAACAGAGATTTCTGTGTTGCTGTGGGTGTCAAGTAAGAGGGGGTGGTGACTCTAGGAGAATAGTGAAAGAGGTGGGGCTGCTAGGGCAGTTTGGTCAAAATATAGAGTGTTAAAATCACATGCCAAGGAGTTTTAACTTTATCCTATAGGTGATCATTGAAAGAATTTTGACAGCAGTGTATTTTTACAAAACTCATGCTAAACAGCAATTGTAGGGAATGGGCAAGAGTGGTGGATGCCTCATCTCTCACCTAGTGAGTAGCATAAATTGCTGCATTTGTCATTGCTAAAATGTTTCTCTTGGGAATATTGTGAGTATTTCAAGATGAAGTATCCATGCCCCTTTCTGAGACACTGGGATGTTATCTAGTCCTTTCTATTAGCAAAATACTCACACTAGTATTGTTAATTCATTAGATAAAAATAAATCTACTAGAGAACTTACACTCAAGAGCCATGGAAATGTTAATCCTCTGGTACATATAAATATTATCAGCTATGGCAATTAAACACCAAGGCAATCTTGGTGCAAAGCTGTAAGATTGTGTTATATATTTCTCAAGTTATATGTTGGCTATAATTCACTATGAGCCAGTATCATTTTTTATTGGAGTATAGTTGCTTGACAATGCTGCTGTTAGTTTCTGTCTGCTTCAATGAAGTAAATCAGCTATATGTATACATATATCCCCTCCCTCGTGGAACTCCCTCCCATCTCCCCACCATCCCACCACTCTAGGTCATCACAGAGCACTGAGCTGAGCTCCCCATGCTATACAGCAGGTTCCCACTAGCTATCTATTTTACACATGGTAGTGTATATATGTCAATCAACTAACACAGGATAATAAGGAGTCCTTTAGCCAAGATTTTCAGTATTCAGATAAACTGAAATGTAAAAGTGCCTCCCATTCTTAAACCACTTTACTGCATCAAAGTTAGCTTTATCGTGACATCTTCCATTCCCCTTTCCTGAACATGTGTTAGGGAATACTTAGCTGACGATCATTCCACTAGAGCTGAATTTGAGTGATGGCACCATGTGATATGGGTGTGATCTCAGTGGTGGATTTATTTGGGGACATAGAGGAATGCAACTTGACCAGAGCCTATGGGAACAGAGAATTGATTTTCTAGTGGTAGGAAAACTGTTGTGTAACAGGCAGTTTAGGGTGGATTACAGGGACTATACAGCAGACTCCACCTGCTCATATGAAGGCATATTTGGAAACTGATCACCAAAGAATATTTTATGTCATCCCATTTTGACTATGCTTATATTAATAGCTGGTATCAGCCTGTAAGTGTGAGATTTTTGTGCAAGGGAAATATATTTTGGAAAGTAGTAGTAATGCTGAAGGACAAAATTTACAATATATCAATGATAGCTGAAATGCATTTCTCAATATGTGTTATCTATTTCAAGGCAATTGTAAAATGTGAGGTACATAAAGCAATAATTAGTTAGATATGTGGACATAGTTACTGAAGATGAACTGAAGTGTACAATTTTCACTGTAATTAAGACAACTGAGAAACAGCAGAAACTAGTAAGTTAGCCTGGGATATGTTTACCAGTTTGAACAACTTAAGTGTCAAGGTCAAATTACTGAGAGATGAAATGATGTCCAAATGAGGACTATCTGCTTATTGTGAAAACAGTTTAAGAACCAGAATTCAGGAGGGCTTTACCAGTCCTCCCATCAACAGTCCTCCCATTCAGGTTATTGGTAGACTGGTCTTTACATTACCATGAGCCCTAGGAAGGCAGAAGGGTTCTGGTGATATCCTGATATAAACCCAGAAAGTGAAAGCAGGTGACAAGATGCCGAGACCAGCTCGGCGACTCGAGGTGAGTGACGGGTGCCGCGAGCTTGAAGAAGACACAGACACAGACTGAAGAGAAAAGTGGGACCGGGGGGCTCAAGACCTCTCGGATCAAGAGCCCCGCTGACTCATCCCAGACTGCTTTTATTGAGTTCGTGGGCTAACATTCTCAGGTTACACTCATAAACAGTCAAAGGCCTCACATGATTGAGGCAATTATCTTTGTTTACTTCCTGGGTCTGAGTTGAGCAGGTGTGGATTTGAGCTGGGGGTGGAGAGCAAAACAGCCCTGGGGGCAGGAGACCTCTCTCAAAAGGATTAAGGGTCTGTGCCCCATCCGTGTTGGCCCCTTTGCGACTGTGCCTGTCTTAGGTTGTTCCTCCCTTGAGGAATCTTACCCGTCTCTGGCTAACCAGTCATCCTCCAGGGCCAAACAGGGTGATATAAGGAAGGTTCTATGCACCACCCCTGTTGGCCCCTCTGCAGCTGTGCCTGTCTTAGGTTGTTCCTCCTCTGAGGAATCTTACCCGTCTTTGGCTAACCAGCCATCCTTCAGGACCAAACAGGGTGATATTAGTCTCCACGCCCCGCACCCTCAGCTCCTCCACTGCTCAAGAATCCCATCGCTGGGCCCACATCAAAAAGGTTCCTGAATGTCTTCCCACAACAAGAAGGCCAAATAGAATAGAATCTCCAAAGGCATGAATGGGTAAGAAGCAGAAAGAAGAACAGGGAGGAAATAATGACTCCACAAATGGTTGAAACAACTAAGACTGCAGAAAGTTACCTTGTTTTTTCATACATGGATCCACCAACCATGTCTCCAAACACCAAGTGCTGGCCACTGGATGAGAGCATGGCAACACCTGAGGGCATGTCTATTTGAATGGGTACCTGTGACATTTCAATGTGAGTTATGACATTTGGGTGGGTGTGTTCATGATCTGCAGTAGTGTGAGGTTCCTGGTGAGAATCTGACTATATGAGGCTAGTATGTGCCCAGGGGACACAAGAGTGCCTCACTTCCACCCTACATTGCCACTCTGTTCTCTCCCAGACCTTTCCCTACAGGAGACATACACACAAGAACCTGGAATATCCGTCACTAGGTCAGTTCCCTGTATGCCTCAATGTAGAGCCTTCTGCACAGCTAGAAAATTGTTAAGTCAGAACTGAAGCCACACGATTCTTTCACTAAAACACATTTTAATAACAGATTGTAGAATAATGCGTGACAATTTTTAAAAGTAGCAACCAATACAAAATAGCATATAATATGTCAAACATTAAGAAAATTTGGTAAAGTGCAGCACAGATGAAATGTATGAATATAATGGAGTGCTAATTGTGTCTTCTGGACATCAATGCTGGAGCTGAGCAGAAAAGACAGGAGTCAAAGAGGGCAGACGTAATCAAGAAAATCAATGGAAGAAGGGGTAAGTGCCTAGAAAGGGAACATAATGTGCAGATAGGTAACTGAACATGGCCAGTTCACAGGGGAGTTAAAAAAAAAAAGTAGAGTCTTCTGGTCGTGTTGGGTTGAAGCACTGCACTGTTTGGGCTCACAAATGAAGCAGAATTTCTTTGACTTTAATTCTGCATCTTACCACCATCTGATCCCTAATGTGCAAGGATGACAGAGCCCAAAATCTGCAGTGAAAAGAAAAGAGGAGAGAGTGATGTGGCAGCACCCAGCCTTTATAAGTAGGCACTGGCTCAGCTTACCTACTGCTTAGTATCATAAGAAAGAGAGGGCATAGACATATCCTCCATGTATGGGCAGCCCGTTGCAGTACACAGTGGTACTGCTCACAGTACTCTGGAATCTGGCCCATCATATCAGTCTTCTCTCTAAGGGAGGAGTGAGGAAAGGGGCTGTGAAAAGGGGCCTTTCCCTGGGCTAGGGAGCAGTTGTAAGAGAAACCCACCCCAACCCAGTGACATAGATCACTAATGCTTGAATACAAACTAATCTGATCATAAACAAATTAGGTTATGCATAAAAATTGATTTTGCTGTTAAAATTTCAGACATACCAAACCTGGAAACTGTTAAAATGTGGGCCTACTTAAAAACAAATGTGAATTCTTAAAAGTGGAGGCAAAGTGGGACACTACATAATGATAAAAGGTCAATCACCTGGAAGAAACTGTGATCTTAAATATGTATGTATCAAACAAGAAAGCCTCAAAATATATGAAGGAAAAACTGATATAAATGAAAAGAAAAGTAGACAAATCCAAAACTATAATACTATAAAACTTCAACACCACACTCTCAGCAATTGATAAAACTATGAGACAGAATACCTGTAAGGATATAGAAGAACTGAATAATACAATAAACAAAAATAATGTAATTGATATATGTATATACATATACACACAGAGAACATCCCACTTAACAACAGCAGAAAACATATTCTTTTCAAGTACCAATGGAATTTCAACAAGATAGCTCATACCTTGGAGACAAACCTCAACAACATTAAAAGAATTGACATTATACAGAATATGTTCACTAAACACAAAGGAATCAAATTAGTAATAAAGAAAAGCAACAGAAAATGTACACATACTTAGAAATCAAACAATATACTTCTACATAATCTGCAGATCAAAGAAGTCTCAAAGGAGATTTTTTAAATACATAGAAGTAAAAGAAAATAAAAATGCAACATATCAACATTATGTGGGATACAACTAAAGTGATGATGAGAGGGAAATTTATAGCACTAAATGCTTACATTAAAAAGAGTAAAGGTCTAGAATCAGTGACCTAAGTTTCTATCTCAAGAAGCTAGGAAAAGAAGAACAAAGTTAACATAAATAAGTGAAGGAAGGAAATAATAAAGAAGAAAGTAGAAAACAATAACAGTGAAAAGAGGGAAATTATACAGAAAAGCAATGCAATAAGAAGTTGATTCATTGAAAATATCAATAAAATTGACAAAACTTTAGCAAAACTGACAAAGATTAAAAAGAGAGAAGATATGAATTACCTACATCAAGAATGAAATAAGGAATAACACTATAGATCCTGCAAGCTTTATAAGGATAACAGGGAATGTGACAACTTAACACTAATAAAATACACAACTTAGAAGAAATAGACCAATTCCTCAGAACTACAAGATGTCAAAATTCAACCAAAATGAAAGATATATATATATAACTATTAAAGAAAATTATTTGTAATGTAAAAAGCTCCAGGAAAAGAAAACTATAAGCCCAAATGGCTTCACATAAGAACATAACCAAATATTTAAACAATTAATATTGATTTTATACATTCTCTTACAGAAAATGGAAGAATAGGAAACAGTTCTAAACTAATTCTATGAGGCCAGTATTACTCTGGTACTGAATTCAGGCAAAGAGAGTACAAAAACAGAAAACTCTACATAAATAACATTCATGAGAGTAGATGCAAAAATTCTCCACAAAATAGTAGCAAATAAATTTCAGAGATGTATAAGGAGAATTATACATTATAACCAAGTAGGACTTATTTCAAGTATGCAAAGCTGGTGCAGCATTCTGAATTCAATCAATATAATCCACCATATCAAAAGCCTAAAGAAGAGAGAGTGACGTCAGCAAGAAGATTAACTAAGAAGCCTAGGCATTCAGTCTTCCACAGAAACACTGAGTAAACCAAAATATATGATCCAAAATAACTTTGAGAACTCTAGAAACCAGGTGAGAAGCAGCAGCAACCTAGCAAACACCTGAACAAGAAAAAGCCACATGTAGATGGTAGGAAATTTCATGACATTTTGTTCTCTCTTGCCCCACTTCTTCCTTAGCACAGCACAGAATGGTCAGGAAGAAACTTCCCATTTCCCAGTTCCTCCCTCAGGATGGAAGGAAAAGAGTAACTTGCTTGCAATGTTCTCTGTTCAGAGATGTGCAAGAGACCAGTTTTTGTGTTCCCTGACTCAGGGCACTAATATGTATTATGACATGGTTTGTATAGCAGTTTGGGAGACAGAGAGTAGTGGTGTATGCAACAGAGCTCAGGGGATCTGCAGACCCACAGGCACCAGCAGGTAGAGGGTATGAGAAGAGGAATACAATAGAAAACCAAGACTTCTGAAAAGAAGCAGGGGTGAGACTCTTAAGGAAATCAAGCCATTTAAAAGCAGTTGTATACACTGAGAACTGGAATAAAAGTAAAACACAAGCCCAGTGAAGAAACATATCAGAAAAGGCTTAAATGAACACTGAGCCTTTAAGATAGACTTGTCAGTGAAGCTCTTCCTCTCCACAAAGCCAGTCCGTTAAGGTTTGGGGAGGTGGCTATTTTTTCAAATGCCAAAATCTCAACAAAATAGCACAAAGCATTCAAAGAAACAGGAAAAGATGGCCCATTCAAAGGAACAAAGTCTCTAGAAATCAACCTAAACGAATGCAGGCCTTTGAATTACTTGAGAAAGAATTTAAAACAACTGTTTTAAAGATACTCAATGAGGTAAAAGAGAACCCAGGCAGATAACTAAGCAAAATCAGGAAAATGACACCAACAAAATGAGAATATTAATAAAAAGGTTAAAATTATTAAAAAGAACCAAACAGAAAACTTAGAGCAGAAAAATATAATTGAAATGAAAAATTCACTAGAGAGGTTCAACAGCAGATTTGATCAGGTAGAAGAAACAAAATCAGTGAAGACAGGTCATTTGAAATTATTGAGTCAGAAGAGCAAAAGAATAAAGAATGAAGAAAAGCAAACAGAGCCTAAGAAAGTTATGAGAAACTATTGAATGGACCACTATATGCATTATGTGAATCCTAGCAAGAGAAGAGAGAGAAAAAGCACCTGAGAGCTTTTTTTAAAAAAAATAATTGGCTGAAAACTTTCCAAATCTCAGGAAAGAAATGGATATCCAAATACAAGAAGGTAAGTAAACTCAAAGTAGGATAAACTCAAAAAGACCCAATTGAGGCATATTATAATTAAACTGTCAGAATTCAAAGATAAAGAGAGAATTTTAAAAGCAGGAAGAAAAAACTGACTCATCACATACAATGAAGCCTTACAGATCAGAAGGAAGTGGGTTAATACATTCAAAGTGCTGAAGGGAAAAAATTATCAACGAAGAATACTATATACAGCAAATCCATGCTTCAAAAATGAAAGACAAATTAAGACTTTCTCACATAAACAAAAGCTGAGGGAGTTCATTACTACTAGAAATGGCCTACTAGAAATGCCAAAAGGAGTCCTTTAAATAGAAATGAAAGGAGGCTAGACAGTAACCTGAAGCCATACAAAAACATAAAGTGCTCCGGCAAGGAGATGTATATGTATATATATATATATATATGTATGTATAAAAAAGCACATATATGCAAATATAAAATCTGTAATGCTGTAATTTTGGTTCATAAATCCAGCATTAATTCTTTTATAAGATTTAAAAGATAAAAGTATAAAAAGCAACTATATATCTATGTTAATGGGTTCCAAGCATGTACAGATGTAATTTTTGACATGAATAACATAAATGGGGGTGGAGCTGTAAAGCAGTAGTTTTTTATACCATTGAAGTTGTCATTATCAGTTTAAATAGATAGCTGTAACTTTAAGATATTTATGTAATCCCTAAGGTAATCACAAAGAAAATATCTATAGAATATATATAAAAGGAAATGAAGGTAATCCAAGCATGTCATTACAAAAATGGAAACTAGCTGAGTGGTTGCCAGGGTATGAAGGAAAGAGGGAAAGGAAAATGACTGCTAATGGGTTTCTTTTTGGGGTGATGAAAATTCTTTGGAAAAGTTAGTGGTGATGAATACATAACTGTGTGAATATACTAAAAACTACTCAACTGTACACTATAAAATGATAAAATATATGTGAGTTATAACTCAGTGAAGTATATCTAAATCTGCAACTATCATATGACTCAGAAATTCTACTCTTGGGCATTTATCCAAAGGAATTGAAAATGTAGGCTCATGAAAAAACCTGTATGTGGATGTTCATAGAATCTTTATTCATAGTAGGTAAAAACTGGACATAACTCTGATGTCCTTCAGTGGGTGTATAAGTAAACAAATGGTGGTATATCCATACCATGAAATACTACTCAGTGATAAAAAGGAATTAACAATTTATAAGCAACAACATGGTTGAATCTTAAAAGCATTATGCTGAATTTTTTAAAAGCCAACCTAAAATTCTTTATAAGTATCTACAGTCACCTTAAAATTAAAAGTTTAATTTTAAAAATTCACTGTACATATTTCTTTTCATTTGTGAAAAAAAAAGTATAGATTAATATGTGGATAGCTAGAAAGAAAGGTATCAGAAATGAATTTGACAACAATAGGCTTATAGCCTATATAGCCTACATTCTATTTGGAATCAGAAGTATTAAAGTAACTTTTTTAGACTATAATAAAATAAATGGAAGTTAAACAAGAAAGAGAAGAAATTTGTTTAAATATTTTTTTTAACTTGGGAGATATTAGATCCTGAAAGAGCCCTCTAAGTTTTTAAAACAATAGATTCTCAGAAACATTATGGGTTTGGAGACATTGGATATGAATTTGCATGCTAGTGTTCAAAGTTTCTCAACTTATTGTGCATAAAAATCTTGGATTTGGGCTGTAGAACATTGTGTATAATTTTTGTTTGTTTGTTTGTTTTATTGGCTGCATTGCATCTTCCTTGCTGTGCGGGGGCTTTCTCTAGTTGTGGCCAGCGGGGGTTATTCTTCGTTGCTGTGTATGGGCTTCTCAGTGCGGTGGCTTCTCTTGTTGCGGAGCATGGGCTCTAGGCACATGGGCTTCAGTAGTTGCAGCACGCAGGCTCAGTAGTTGTGGCTCACCGGCTCTAGAGCGTAAGCTTAGTAGTTGTGGTGCACAGGCTTAGTTGCTCCTCGGCATGTGTGATCTTTCCGGACCAGCAATCAAACCCGTGTCTCCTGCATTGGCAGGCGGATTCTTAACCACAGCACCATCAGGGAAGTCCACATTGTGCATAATTTGACAGCATTCTGCACCTTCTGGTTTGCGTCTCTGATTATTGCTATTAAATATTTAGACCAGTATCAAATAGCTCCCATTTGCTTTATTTGGGGCTGCAACACAGGTGATATAACGTTTTTAATTTATTTTATTTTTAAAATCATCATACATTGAAATTGATCTCTTCCCTTGGTCCTATGAATTTTAAGACATGCACTCATTTATGTAACCACTGCCACAGTCAGGATAGAGAACCATTCCATCATTTCCAAAACTCCCTTTTGCCGTCTCTTCATAGCAGAATTTCTCAATCATGGCACTACAGATATATTGGGCTGGATAACTCCTTGTTGTGGGGAGTTTTTCTGTGCATTGTAGGATGCTTAGAAGCATCCTTGGCCTATGTCCACGGGGCGCCAGTAGCAGCCAGCCCCCCTCCCCAGTTGTGACGATTGTCTGGAGTCATTGCCAAATAAATGTTCCCTTGGGAGGAGAAAAATAATCTCCCATAGTTATGTACCAATGTCTTATAGTCTCACCCTCTCCCCAGTTCTCGTCCTGACAATAATCACAATGTGTTTACATTATCTTTTTGAAAATATCATATAAATAGAACAATACATTATGTAACTCTTTGAGATTGGCTTCTTTAACTAAGCATGCTTTAGAGATTCATCCAAGTTATCACATCTATCCATAGTTCACTTCCTTTTACTGCTGAAGTATGTTCCATTTATTGGCTCTACCTAGGTTTTTAATCAGTTTACCTGCAGAAGGACATTTGACTGGTTTTCAGAATTATGAAGATTTTGAATAGAGCAGGTAGAAATATTAATATACAGGTTTATGTTTGATTATAAATTCGTTTGTCAAGTGTAAATACCCACAGGAGTGAATGCATGTTTAACTTTATAAGAAAACTCCAAACCATATCCTAAATTGTTTTTACTACTCTGCATTCCTATCAGCAATGTATGAGAGTTCCAGTCGTTCTATAGTATCTCTAGCACCTGGTATTTTCATTAACTTTAAAATATTTTTTAGTTTGAAATAATTATACATTCACAGGAAGTTGAAAAAATAGTACAGGTACTGTGTACCTCTCATCCAATTTTCCCAATTACATTTTACACACCTACATTTTACAATAGAATGCCAGGAAATTAACACTGATACAGTTATATGCTATTTTATCACATGTATAAATTCCTGTAACAACCATGGTAGTCAAGATACAAATCTACTCCATCACCACAGAAATCTCTATCATTCATTGTATGAGGGATCCACTTTCTCCACATCTTTGACATTCTAATAGGCAAGTCGTGGTAGCTCATTAGGATTTTAATATTCATTTACATAATGATGTATATATTTTCACACTATTTGTCTTCTGTGTACTGTCTTTGTTCAACTGTCTGTTCAAGTCTCTTGCCCATTTTTAAATGTTTTTGTTTGTTTTAGTATTGCATTTTGAGTGTTTTAAAACTATATTCTGTTAAATATGTGGTTTGTATATTTTCTCTGTCTGTAGTCTGTCTTAACTCTCTTAACAGTGACTTTTGCAAAGAAAAATTTTAAAATTTTAATGAAGCTCAATTTATCAAATTTTCATTTATCAAATGATGCTTTTCCTGTTATATCTACGGAATCTTTGCCTGATTCAATCAACAATTTATTCTATGTTTTCTCATTTTTAAGCTCTTTATTGGAATATAATTGCTTTACACAGTTGTGCCAGTTTCTGCTGTACAACAAAGTGAATCAGCTGTATTTATACATATACCCCCATATTCCTGCCCTCCCGTGGCTCCCACTCACTCTCCCAATCCCAGCCCTCTAAGTCATCACCCATCACCGAGTTGATCTCCCTGTGTTATGCGGCAGCTTATCACTAGCTATCTATCTTACATTTGGTAGTGTATACATGTCAATGCTACTCTCTCACATTGTCCCAGCTTCCCCTTCGCCACCCCCCACCAACCCCGTGTCCTCAAGCCCGCTCTCTACATCTGCATCTTTATTCTTGCCCTGTCACTGGGTTCATCAGTACCATTTTTTTAGATTGCACATGTATGTGTTAGCATATAGTGTTTGTTTTTCTCTTTCTGGCTTACGTAGCTCTGTATGACAGTCTCTAGGTCCATCCACCTCACTACAAATAACTCAATTTCACTCATTTTTATGAGTGAGTAATATTGCATTGTATATATGTGCCTCATCTTCTTTGTCCATTCATCTGTTGATGGGCTTTTAGGTTGCTTCCCTGTCCTGGCTATTATAAATAGTGCTGTAATGAATATTGTGGTACATGTTTCTTTTTGGATTATGGTTTTCTCTGGGTATATGCCCAAGGGTGGGATTGCTGGGTCATATGGTAGTACTATTTTTAGTTTTTTAAGGAACATCCATACTGTTCTCCATAGTGGCTGTACCAACTTACATTCCCACCAACAGTAGAGGAGGGTCCCTTTTCTCCACACCCTCTCCAGCATTTATTGTTTCTAGATTTTTTGATGATGGCCATTCAGACCCGGGTGAGGTGATACCTCATTGTGGCTTTGACTTGCATTTCTCTAATGATTAGTGATGATGAGCATATTTTCATGTATTTGTTAGCCATCTGTATATCTTCTTTGGAGAAAAGTCTATTTAGACCTTCTGCCCATTTTTTTTTATAAATTTATTTATTTTATTTATTTATCTAGTTGGCTGTGTTCGGTCTTCGTTGCTGCACACGGGCTTTCTCTAGTTGTGTCGAGTGGCGGCTACTCTTCATTGTGGTGCATGGGTTTCTCATTGAGGTGGCCTCTCATTGCAGAGCATGGGCTCTAGGCGCATGAGCTCCAGTAGTTGCAGCACATGGGCTCAACAGTTGTGGCTCATGGGCTCTAGAGCGCAGGCTCAATAGTTGTGGTGCACGGGCTTAGTTGCTCCGCGGCATGTGGTATCTTCCTGGGGCAGGGATTGAACCCGTGTTCCCTGCATTGGCAGGTGGATTCTTACCCACTGCACCACCTAGGAAGTCCCTGCCCATTTTTTTAATTGGATTTTTTCTTTTTTTTTTTTTAATTGAGCTGCTTGTTTGTGTATTTGGAGATTAATCCCTTGTCGATTGCTTTATTTGCAAATATTTTCTCCCATTCTGTGGGTTTTCTTTTCATTTTGTTGATGGTTTCCTTTGCTGTGTAAAAGTTTTTAAGTTTAATTAGGTCCTATTTGTTTATTTTTGGTTTTATATTCATTACTCTCAGAGGTGGATCAAAAAAGATCTTGCTGTTATTTATGTCATAGAGTGTTGTGCCTGTTTTCCTCTAAGAGTTTTATAATATCTGGTCTTACACTTAGGTCTTTAATCCATTTTGAGTTTATTTTTGTGTATGGTGTTAGAGAGTATTTTAATTTCATTCTTTTACATGTAGCTGTCCAGTTTTCCCAGCACCACTTATTGAAGAGGTTGTTTTTTCTCCATTGTATATTCTCGCCTCTTTTGTCATATATTAGGTGACCATAGGTGCATGGATTTATCTCTGGATTTTCTATCCTATTTGATTGATCTGTATTTCTGTTTTTGTGCCAGTACCACATTCTTTTGATGACTGTAGCTTTGTGATATAGTCTGAAGTCAGGGAGCCTGATTCATCCAGCTCCATTTTTCTTCCTGAAGATTGCCTTGGCTATTCAGGGTCTTTTGTGTTTCCATACAAATGGTCAATTTTTTTGTTCTAATTCTGTGAAAAATGCCATTGGTAACTCGATAGGGATTGCATTGAATCTGTAGATTACTTTGGGTAGTATAGTCATTTTGATAATATTGATTCTTCCAATCTAAGAACATGGTATAACTCTGCATCTGTTTGTGTCATCTTTGATTTCTTTCATCAGTATCTTGTAGTTTTCTGAATACAGGTCTTTTGCCCCTTTAGACAGGTTTATTCCTAGGTATTTTTTCGATGTGATGGTAAATGGGATTGTTTCCTTAATTTCTTTTGCTGATCTTTCGTTATTAGTGTATAGGAATGCAAGAGATTTCTGTGTATTAATTTTATATCCTGCAACTTCACCAAATTCATTGATGAGCTCTAGTAGTTTTCTGGTAGCATCTTTAGGATTTTCTAGATATAGTATCAATCATGTCATCTGCAAACAGGGACAGTTTTACTTCTTTTCCAACTTGGATTTCTTTTATTTCTTTTTCTTCTCTGATTGCCGTGGTTAGGACTTCCAAAACTATGTTGAATAAAAGTGGTGAGAGTGGACATCCTTGTCTTCTTCTTCATCTTAGAGGAAATGCTTTCAGTTTTTCACCATTGAGAATGATGTTTTCTGTAGGTTTGTTGTATATGGCCTCTCTAATATACGTTCATAGATGAGGAAGCTAAAACACAGAGAGGAGAAAATACTTGCCCCAAATCGCACCATTTGGGGAGGCAGAATTAGAAGCTAGGGCTCTCTGATGGCAAAATATAAGTTCTTTCTACAATATCCTACTGTCTCTGCCTTCCTAGAGCTCACAGTGTCTCAGCCCTTTTCCATGCACTCACATGTTCCATCACTTAAATTTTTGTTGTAAGCAGTGGTGTGCTGGTAAATGGTTAACAACTGGTTCTCAAAACAAAACAAAAATATCCCTGATTGGTAATCTGTGTCACTTTTCATAGAGTACATAATCCCACCATGGCCAACTTCAAGTTACCAATTTCACTGAATGTAAAGGCAGGATGAAGTGCACACGGGGGCAAGCTAGCCCTAACAAATCATTGGTTATAAGCAATAGGAAGTTTTTCTTGCCATAAATAAATAGACTTTATTAGAAAGATATCAGAGACTCACAGAACTGCAGGGAGACTGGAGAAAGAAACTTAACAACTGGATAGGGAGCACAAACCACAAAGACAGGAATAGTCTGATCGGGATGCTGCCCTGGGGATAAAAATTACATAAACAATTTTTTTCACTCTTGTGTCAGTCATTTAAGTTTCAAAGTCCAAGGAAAGGACATGTGATTGAGCAGAGTAGGTTGTATGCCTGCCCCTTAACAATACCAGGACAAAAAGTGGAAGAATCTGATTTACAGCATTTCAGTAGGAGGAGGCACACATCTGAACATGTCATCCCACAATGACTATGTATCAGTTTTGCATTAATGAAAGACAAATGACCATAATTTGAATGGAAAACAACATCCATTTATTATCTCATAGTGATTGTAGGTCAGAAGTCTAGGCATGGCTTGCCTGGGTTCTCTGTTCAGGCAAGCCTGAAAACAAGGTGTTAGCAGGACTACATTCCTTTCTGGAGCCTCTGGGGAAGAATCCACTTCCATGTACATTCAGATTATTGGCAGAACTCCTGTCTTTGAAGTTGTAGGTCTGAAGTCTTCATTTCTTTGCTGGCTATCAGCTGAAAGCCTCACTTAGTTCATAGAGGTTACCCATATTCTTTGCCATATAGCCCCTCAATCTTCAAATCCAGGAATGGATAATTTCCATGTATTAAATCCCTCTCACTCTTCAAATATCTCTTAACAGGAAGAGTACAGGCCCCACTAAGACCTCACCTGATTAGGTCAGGCCCATCCAGGATGATCATCCCATTTTAAGGTCAACTGATTTGGGACCTTTATTACATGTGGAAAATCCCTTCACGGAGTGTCTAGATTAGTGTTTTATTGAATAACGATGAGAGAAGATGCCATTAGGAAGATGAATGTATACCAACAAAACCGATATTCCCTACAGTCCATTTGTCCAACACCTACACATACTTTTTGCCATCTCATACTTTGGAAAAAAAGACAACATGCAAATATTCTTCATACAAGAAGAAATGTATTCACTCATCCCCAAAGGGAGCCAGACCTGAAATGTTATCAATCATAGTATCCAGATCCAAATTCAGGGTCTTCAGATGGCATCCATTCTTCCTCTAGTTCAATACAAATGCAGCATCAATATTCTGTAATAAGACGGATAAATAAAAAATAAAACTACCACCAACTCACCATATATAAAATAGTAGCTAAAAGAGAGTAATAAAAAGGGACACAGTAATATATATACATATATGCATATTATTGCAAAGAATCAAATATGGCAACTACTGCAGTCTTCATTTCTAAAACTGGTTACAAGGTCAAAGTTGATATAAACTTTCTTTCTTCATTCTTCATGTCATATTTCCTTTCATCCAGTCAGCATCTCAGGTGGATGGGTTCTTTATCTAGAAGAATGATTCAAGCTTTTATTTATGTGGAGTCTGAGAGATTGGTAGCCTTGCCTGAATGGGATTGCTGCAGTTGTCTAATAATTTTAACCATGTTGGATATGATAAGGCACCCTAGAAGATCTCCTGGTCTCCAGACACACTCCTTTCTGCCCCCATTATGTAGCAGCAACCCTACTTCCCCTTGAAGATTGAAATCAGTCATTTTAGCACTTGACAGCACCATTTGTAACTAACTTTATCTGGTAATTGGGGTGACCGTCTGTGTTAGCTAATTGGCTTTATACAGAGGGAAAATAAACTTCTCATCTCTTTATGATTGAAGGTAGCTATATAGCTTGGAGCCAGGTGCCCACAGAAGTTAGGCTTCTAACCCCACCTTCCAGAAAATGGGAGTTAGGGTGCTACCTGTCTTGACATTTGCATTTTAAAGAGGTGGGGCCCAGTCTTTGAGGAAGGGCCCCTCAAAGACAAAAGACCTTTCTAGTTCTCAAAGGATTTATTTACATTTCAAAGAGAGGAGAAATTACTTACAACTTTAGGGTTTCTAAAGTAAATGAAAAAAGAAGAGAGGGAATCTTTTCCTTTACTTTCCACAGGGAGAACTATACCTCTTATTTTAAATAAAATCCTTACACTCTGAAAAAAAAAAGGAAAGAAATCAGTCATCTTAGCCAGTTCAAAAGTCCCAAGTTTTGCCTATGTCTATTGGCATGAGGATTCCAAAATTGCCAGGTGGCCATCTAAACTTCCAAATCAATGGAGTCATTGTTGAGTAATCTGATAGGAACATGCCTTCCTTGGATACTAAAAATTCTAAACCAGTAGACTCCAAAGTTGCAGGGACCAGAAACATTTTGTGAATAGGTCTTTAGGAGCAACTCTAACTTCCATTCTTCAATTCTTAGACCTAGATATTCTGGTTGTTGACTAGATGACATCATATATTGTATACTGGTGGCTAGTTCAAGACATATAGCATATATTGTAGGGCAGCACCTCTAAAGCACAAGCTATTGTCTCTCAACTTGTGGCATAACTGTCTTCAATATAGTCATTATTCCACTGTATAAGGACAACTTTTTTTTCTGAGTGGAGTACATGATAAAAGCCATGAATTCCATGGATATAAGCCAATCGCCATACTTTTTTGATTTTAAAATGGGTCCCTTGATCAGAAGCAATTCTGCATAAAGTTTCACAAGGATGGATGAAGCATTCTGTGAGATCACAGATGGTGGTACTGACAAAAAGTACTGCAGGCAGTGAAGGCAAATCCATGTCTAGAATACTCACTTACTCCAGAGAAATTATAAAGCTAACTAACTCATCCATGATATAATGGGTCCAAATTAATTAACTTAACCCCAGGTACCTGGCTGGTCCCCTTGAGATTGGCATGTACCAGGAATTCAGTATAGTGTTGGCAAGTTGGGCATTCAGCAGTGGGAGTGATCACATCAGACTTTGTAAAGGGAAACTGTGTTGCTGAGGCCATATATAACCTCTGTTCATGCCACCATGACCACTTTGTACAGGTGCCCATTAAGGAAGCACAGAGGTTTACTCACCTCCACTGAGTGGGTCATATTGCCCACCTGATTACTGAAAGCCTGTTGATGCGAGCAGTCATATCTAAAACTAATAGCCTCATGCTCCTGACCGGTTCCAAGAAGTCCATATACCACTTCCCTAGATCTATTTTGTGTCCATTTCCCCAAATGTCCTCATTCAAAATCTCTGTTAATTAGGATGAACCATTATCTCTGGACTTGGATCTGGATGCAATATCTTATATATTCATATATATATATAACACCAAAGGGTGAAATGGCAAGAAGTGTGTGTAGATGTTGGATAAGTGAGCTTCAGTAAATATTTGTTAAAATAAAAATAATTTTTTAAACTTTTTATTCTGATAAATTTAAGACAACAAAAAAGTTGCAAGGATAGTAAAAAGAATTCCCATATACACTTAACCTAGATTCTCTACTGTTAATATTTTACTATTAACATTTTATTATCCTCCCTCTGTCTCTCACTCTCCACACACACATACATGTGGACACAATCTTTTAAATATTTTGAGAGTAAATTACAAAGACATTATCTTATAGAAAACAGTACAATAATCAAAATCTGACCACTAACATTGATACTAACAGACCAGTAACTGATCTAATTCAGATTTTGCCAACTGTCCAAATTGCACCAGAATTTTGTGAGCAGGGAAGGGAAAGAATCAGATCTCTTCTAGGGTGTGAACAGAGCACACGGTGTACTGAAGCCCAGATTAGGGTACAATCCACAAGGATGGAGCTAATAGGGCTTCCACACGCATTGGGTCTCCTCTGCCAGCTCCAGGTCCAAATGATACCACCCTTCTCTTTCTTCAGGCTCCCTAGAACTCCCTTGTGACCTCTGATGTTGCCGTAACCACATAGTTCTCAAAATAAACTTTAACTGGGACTGGTCGCCCCAAGGCAGTGCCCCAGGGCTCTTCCACCACTTCAGCACCTAACACAGCTGGGAGGATCCATAGATCTCCATCATTATTACAAAGATTAGGTTTCTGTCTCACAGACAAGAGCTGGGGATGGGCGCAGAGATCACCTCTTCTCATCTCTCATTCCCACTGACAATTGGGCAAGGGAGGCTCAGAGAACTCTGAGACTATTAGGGGCAAAGCTGGGAGGATGCCCCGTTCCTGCCTCTTAGGCCTGGTGTCTTCCCCAGACATCACACAGCTGGTCTAAGTTCCCCTCCCTAAAGGGCAGTCACAATCTGCACACAGCGTGGAGCTGGGGGTGTGGGTGGTGACGGGTGGAGGGAATGATACCTCAGGGAAGACCTGTGCTTACCTGGGTGGCTTATGGATGGCCTGGTTGTTCTTTTCTGAGGCTGCAAAGTGGAGTCCATCTACCTGAATGTGGAGGCTGTAAACACACATCGGGAGAAACCTGAGGTAGGTGAGGGACTCTGCGGCCTAAGCTGGCACGTGGTGAAAGCACCCTCCCCCGCAGAAAGTCAGTCCCAGTCCCACAGAACTTGGGTGTTTCCACCAACAATTAGAATTACCAGCACCCAGGAACTGCAGCCCAGACCCGTTACCATAGAGACGCGGGGCTAGAACAACCCTGCCTAAAAGGCCTCTGGCTGCGCTTCCCCCAGGCTTGCCTGAGAAGAGGGTCAGGATCCAGGCCTGGCTGAAAGAGGGGAACCTGGTAGTGAGGACAAGAGGCAGGGAGGGGCGGGGGCTCCACACTGCTGGCTCCTTCCTACTAATACTGGGTTCTCTCCTCTCATAATGTGGATGTCACCTGGGAACCTGAAGAAGCGCTGGACACTGTCCCTGCCCACTACTGAGCCCTTCCCAGGAGGCTAAATTGCCTTTGCTCCTGCTTTCTTCTACCCCAGGAGCTCCTGCGTCTGTCCTTGTCCACATGCTTAGGTACCAGTAAGCCTCTGAGGAAGTTATAGCCTTGGCCTAACTTGATCCTCAGTGAGAAAGCTCTGCTTCCAGCAAAACCTCAGTAGCTCAAGCTGGTCCCCAATCACAGTCACAGCCAAGAGGCTGTCTGGCTCTGCGTGGAGCTTTGTCTTACTTTCTCAATTCTTGTTCTCTAAGCAACAAAGGTTCCTCTTTCTCTTTGCAGGAGGGGAGAAGAGGCCATTGTGAGGTCTCCTTCACTATGCATAAGACCTTGTCTCTGTGATGAGGCCCTGTTCCTGTGGGGGTGGGGGATTGTGAAGGCTTTCTAGAGGCAGTTTCCTGGGCAGCATTTCTGGAGATAAGGGGGACCAGTGGGCCCACCCCTTTATGGGCAATGTGACTAGGGGTATGAGACCATCCTTCTCACACAGGAAACTTTGGCACCTGGCTCATCGTGTTCTCTGCTCCTATCCCTGCCCCCATCTTAGACTTATTTCACTTTCCATGTGGATAATACAACCAACACCCTGGAGTCCCCAGAACATTATCTCCAGGAACAGTTATCTTCCCTCCCCTTCAACCACCTACTCTCTGAACTTTATTATTATTACCTGGAGTTCTACCTCCTCTGTCTTCTTAAATGCAACTGTCTGATCACCTACACCCTCTCTCGTTATTTCATCTTTCAATGTCACTTAAAAACACCTAGCAGCATATCTATCACATATGAGTCACGTCAGTGATATTTAATACCGTACTTTTTTTTAGACCTCGTTAACATTCGTGTTCATCAATCCCTCCTTTGTTTCCCTATCCATTAGCGAGAAAGCTGATCCGCCCTTCAGGCTAGAACTGAGGCCCCATCTCTCCCATATAAATATGTTGATCTCTCCCTAAACACAGAAAAAACATGTAGCACATCTAATTCACTTTGCAGTTTCAACGTTTATTTCTGATACCAAAACTTGACAGCACACAAGGGGGGAAAAAGCAACAGACAAGGAACAGCAAATAAATTTATCTTGCATGCCACTTTCAGTCAACAGGATGTGGCTCTCTAGATAGCTGTGTTTAGAAGAATTCTGAGGCTTCAGCCTCACTCAGGGGAAAGACTATTGCAACTGATTAGCAATATCTGTGAACATAAAAGAGAAAAAAATTTAAAAATCAATGCTATGTACCAAATAGTAAGGAACATAAACAACAAACACTGCTTCCCCATACGTTCCTCATCTTCCCACCATGGGTTTCTGAGAACTCTAAGCTAGAGCACATAAATACATTCCCATGGACTCTATATCTCCCAATGACCCTAAATGCCCAATCCAAAGTGATATACCTACCCAACATCTCACTCAACCCAGAAGAAACCGATGGCACCAAAGTTGGCAGCAAAGTTGGCACTGGCTGTACCACCAGGGCCAATAATGGGGCCGGCGAAGGTCTGAGGAAATCTGGAGCGAGCATTCTGGTGGTATCTGGCCCAGAAGGTAAATGGGATTCTGGACCAGGGATCTCCAAAATCTCCTTCCTCATCCCAGGTCAGCAGCTCAAATTCAATGTCATCCCAGCTCCAGGGCCCAGATACGGCCTCATCTCCAATCCCCATGCGGGTTCTTGCCTCAGCCCGGGCCTCGGCCTCGGCTGCAGCAGCATCCAGAGCATCCAAGGCCTCATCTGCGGCCTCCATGAACTGTGCAGTCCAGTCACGAGGGTCTCTCTTCTGAACCTGAGATGAGGAGTAGAAAATAAAACCCATAATAGTATTAGTTAATATTTATGAAGCACCTACTATATATTTAGCGCCCTACTTTGTGCTACTGTTTATGTAGTTACAACAACAAATACCACCAATAATGTGGCACCTACCATGTGTGATATCTAAGATCTCATTCCTGCTCTGGACTCTTCCCAGCTAGTCATACTTCATTCCTTAACCTATCAAGTCTTGCAGTTCCTCTATTACCTCTGCAATGAATCGCAGCACTTTCATCTTGCTAGTCTCATGGTAGGAACGGAGGCCCCAGAGGAACTCATACTCAGGAGGGTTGCTGTTGGGCACTCGTCTGTAGTCTAGGTACCTTTGAAAGAGGAGAAAGGCCTTTGTTTCTACCCAGGCAGAATGATAGTCCATCCATGCATAATAATCCGAGATTCTGACATCCCAGATTTCAGGTAGCAACTCTCCCCAGTCTCATTCCTAAACACAGATTATTTACCCTCTAATAATCAGGCCTTTGAATTTCTGTGCCAGTGCTTCTATACCAAGCAGTCACCTAAGGCCTGGAGGATGGCTTGTGTAGGGTCATAGAAAGGACAACACTTAATTTCACCCCCTCTGTCACAACTCTAGCTCCAGGTTCTTATAATTTTGTCACTGAACCATAGATACGCCCATCGAAAAATCTCAGCTAAGCCCAGCCTTGGGAATATCTACTGTGGGCATGGTGGACAGGCTCCACTTGCAACATAACTATACTGCAGGAAAATCCAACCACAAGGAATATAGTCAATAAATACTCCTGAGTACATATGTGTGTGTGTGTGTGTATGCATAGGTATAGGTATAGTTAGTATAAGAAATGAGCATGGGAAGAAAGGCTTTCTGAGGCTGACCAGCACACAGAATTCATGAGGACCAGACAAAGTCACTTAGGCATCACTTACTTTTGCTTTACAAACTCGTAAGTGAGAAGTTTCCTCAGATCTCCAAGGAGGGGATGTCTTACCCTGATAGTAAAACAAAACAAAACAAAAACAAAAACAAAAACAAAAAACCAAAAAGCAAAAACAAAGAGACAAACAAACAAAAAAGGGATCCATAATCAGAGATATGACACTGCCCAAAGGAAAAAGAGTTTTCCAGCACAGAGGTAGAGACAAAAGAAGAGGCAGAGAGATCAGGACTATCTCCCCATCTACCCAGGTCACATCCTTGGGCTCTGTACCTCCCCAAACCAATTCCCTTAGACCACCAGGCTGATGCAATCCTGGGACCACCCTCTGTTGCCAAAGGATGATATAAATAGGCAAGAGATGAGAGAGCCCAATCATACCCAGGACGCAGTCCCATCTTGCGTAGTGCCTCCCAGAGGACAGCTGCAATGGGAGGCAAGGGGAGACAAGGGATGGAAAATGAGCATGGAAATCAGGCAGTAGCCGACCCCCAGCTGCTGGCCCAGCCACTCACCTTCGCTGGCACGGTTGCCATTCATGAAGATGACACCTAAAATCACTAAGAGGAGACCCAGCTTGGGTGTGTCTTTGGTTCTAAAGAAGTACAAAAAGAATAAATTTTCAGCAGTCATTTGTATGAGACACCCCAGGCAGCTTACCCATCTCGCTTCCCCAGTATTCCTCAGCTAGGGCATAATTCTACCCCAGTTCTGTCCATGACCTGCTATGTGACCCTGAATCCTGGACCCTGACCTACTTGAAACTCCCAGGAAAAAAGCACCACTAAGAAAGGCAATGTTCCACCTCCTTTCCCATCTTACGTTCCCAGTATGCCAGCCAGGGACTCAGGGGTACTGATGAGAATATACAAGTGTTCTTCCTTGTCAATTTCCTTCAGTTGAATTCCAAATTTCTACAGGGACAAGAAAACAGCCTATAAAATTACAAAATCTAGCATAAGCTACCCATACTCAGTTGTTCACCTCCCTGTGAGATTTGCCCTAAACTCCAAGTAGGAATCCCACGAATCTTTTAAATCAAGACTTTCCCGTAATATCTATAAAAAAAAGAAAAAACCCAAAACAAAACAACAACAAAAACCACCTTTCCCCATCATTCTGTTCCTCAGGGCTGCCTTCTCACCTTCTCCAGGACAAAGCATGCACGTTCAATGATTTCTGGATACACATCAGTGTATTCACGGATGATATCCCTCAGCATTTCTGTAGGAGGAAGGAGGGAGCATCTGAGCTGAGCAGGGGCCACAGAGCTGCGACCTCTTTGCCAGCCCTGCCCAGGGGAGCACAGTCAGTGAAAAAGGAAGACTCAATCATGGAAGGAAGGAAATGAAGGGGAGGGGACATATAAGCAAAGAGATGTCCACAGAGCATGGGGTGAAGGGAAGGGCAGAGCTCTGGGAGAGGGCACTGGATGCCTACCTGAGCGCTTGATGGGCACCTTTGTGTAATCTTTAAGCATCAAGTACTTGACCAACTTATTTGCCTGGGAGGGAAAAAAGAAATCATTAAAGTTATAAGATACTTATAGAACACTTGGTTGAATTATAGATGGAAGAACAACAAAGAAAAGAGCAAGGGGGAAAGGAGAAGTGACTGGGGAGTTACAGTTCTTACTCTTTCCTGAAGAAGGGCCACATCTCGGGGCTGTGAAGCACCCAGGTTCTGTGAGGCACGCGAGTTGGGAGAGGGGCGCAGGTTCGGTGAGGGGCGCAGGTTCTGCCAGTCAGGTGGAACTGGCCAATCGGTGGGGATCCAGTCAGGTGGGAGCGGCCAGTCAGTGGGAAGCGGCCAATCAGGTGGCAGTGGCCAGTCAGGGGGTAGTGGCCAGTCAGGAGGGCCTTGCCAATCTGGAGGACCCTGCCAGCCTGGTGGATTCTGCCATCCAGGTGGGGTCTGCCATCCAGGTGGATTCTGCCAGGCCAATGGGTTTGGCCAGACAACTGGACCAGGCCAGACAATGGGGTTTGGCCAGATCACAGGGTTCTGCCAGATCACTGGGTTTGGCCAGATCACTGGGTTCTGCCAAGCAACTGGGTTTTGCCAGGCTGGTGGGGTCTGCCTAGCTGGGGGGCTCTGACGTGCTGGTGGGGTCTGCCTGGCTGGCTGGTTTTGCCAGCCTGATGGGTTCTGCCAGGCCAATGGGGTCTGCCAGAGCACATTGGGGGGTGCGCCAGGTGGGCTCTGAGTGGTAACTGGAACGGGTGCAGACCTCCAGGTCCCTGGAGCCAGTGGGGCCCGCCTCTGATCCCCACTGCTGCTCTCTTCCACATTCAAGTTATTAATCTGCATCATCAAAGAAAAGGAAGGTCAGGGTCACCAATTGCTTCTATGTCCTCACTGTATCTATTCCAGGAAGGACTCCTAAAACCCTCACCTGTAGTGACAGCCTGACCCACTAGCCAATGGTCACCCTGAGTCCTGGGCTTGTCTTTCACTGTCTTCCAGGCAGGAGTTTCATCTCTGAACCAGGCCAGGAGCAACCCAAGGGTGGGGCCTGAGGCTTCTCCTCTTCCTATGTCCACCACTGGCTCTGCTTGTACCACCCTGGACAAATCACTCAAGTCACTTCACCTCTCTGGGACGTAGTTTCCTTTTCTGTAAAACTGAAACTATGATTCCCTAGCTGGTATGAGGTACCCTGAAGATTTAGTGAGTGAGATAACCTGTGTGAATGTGCTTAGGCTAAGACCTAACACATGGTGGCTACTTTCAAAATATAAACTGAATTATATACAGACTATACATATTACGTGTCCATGTCTCATCTCTCCCTTAGTCTGTGGACACTCAGAGAACAAGAATTATTGCATTCACCTTATCCCCTACAACCTAGCCGAATACAGACAGTTATATATATTTAGTTTTCTTTTGTTTAGAACAAATGAACCACCTCAGGGAAGGAGCCCAAAGCAAAGTGCAACTAGCAGGGATCTCACCTTGCGTGTCCTCTTGCCCCGAATTATAGTCCTGGACTCCAGATTCTGAGCTTGGGAACCATCTGCTGATGTCTGTGCAGCTGCACCATCAGATTCACAGATACCTGGGCCTGGGTCAGCCTCTATGTCAGCCTGGAAAGTGGCCATCTTGGCTTGGTTAACATTCTGAGTCTGAGTATCTGCTGTTGGGGACTTAGTGGTGTCACTCCAAGCCTTGAAGGCTGTCTTGGACTGAGTGTTGACCATCTCACTGGCACTGAGAGACTGAGAGAAATTGTAGGTGGCATTTGGGCCCACCTTATTAGTGGTATTCTGGGCCTTAAAGGCCATATCTGACTTGTTGGCAGTTAACTCACTGGTGGTTGCTGCCTGGGAAAAATCATAGGCAGCATTTGGGCCCTTTGCGGGGGCATTGTGGGATTTAAAGGCTGCCGTAGGCGGCGTGTTGGGAGTTTCCTTGGCATTAAGAGCCTGAGAGAAATCATACGCAGCATTTGGGCCTTTTGTAGTGGCATTCTGGGCCTTAAAGGCTGTCTTAGGCTTAGTGGCAGCTGCTAAAGCTTGCATATCAGCCATCTCACTGGCTGTTGGGGGCTGTGAACTCTGAGGACTAGCATTCGGTGCGCTGGCAGCTGCTGTGGCCGGGTTGGTAGGCGGAGCCTCTGAGATCTGGATGGCCTCCATCAGGGTCTGCATGAGCAAGGTGCTGTCTTCCACAGAGGCCTCCTTCTGCAGATACAAGGAAAAAAAATTAAATCTCTGGGCCTCTGAAGTGGGGTTGGGAGGGAAGGGAAGGGAATGCACTGAGGAGGGGCAGGCGAGCAGTTGGTGCAAAAAGAGGAATGCTGAGAAAGAAATCTAGAGGCCTGCGTGGGTGCACAAAACGTGTGGTAGAGGCTGAGTGGGGCAGGGGCTAAACAAGGGGTGGGGCCAAATGAGGAGAGCGGGCAAAACGGAGTGGGGGTGCTGATCTAGGAGTGAGGTTAGAGCAGAGCAATGCAGTGTGAAGTAGGAGCTCAGGAGGCGGCGGAGGCGGAGCAAGAGTGCCGCCTTGAGGAGTTGAGGAGAATAAGGGGGTCGCAGAGGGTGGGGAATGCAGGAGAAAGGGAGGGTGGAGGCGGGAGGTTGGGGGAGGGGGCGGCAGAGAGCTCTACAAGCATCAGGACTACGGGGAAAAAAATGGTTCCTTACCCAACCCGCATTCTCTGGGCAGATTGCCCCGACTACTAACAGGATCTCCCCTTTCTCTGAGCAGGGACTGATGGCTGAAAAGGGACGACCCCCGACCCCCGCCCTTAAACCATGGGAATTTGAAAAATCACGGAATCTAGGCATCAAGAAGGCAAAATCGGATCCAGGCATCTGGACAGAACTGTCGGCTAGGGAAATGGTGGGGTGGGGAGTGGAGATCTCACCTGGAAGCCGAGGAGGCCCGCACCACAGTCCATTTTCTGAGACATGGTTCTTGTTCCTCTGGCAAGAGCCGAGCCTGGGGGGTGTGGAGGAGGTGCGCGTTATACTACAGAGGGCAAATGCGAAAGAACGAATTTGGGGAGATGGTGGTGTTTGAGATTTGATTGTGGGGGCAGATGAGGTGCTGAACGTGAGGAGAACGGGTCAGATCGGAGTGGGAAAAGTGAATGGGTGTCTGGATGGAGGTTCTGAATCCCGAGAAGCTACGACGGGGAGAAGCTTCAAATCCGGGTTCAGATAAGAGTTGTGAATCCAGGCAAATTGCGTTAGGATTCGCATTTGGGAAATTGAATGGAGTTTTCGAATCAGGAGGAATCGTAGAACAGTACAGATCGAGGTCGAGAAATCTGTAGAGATTCTGAACGATGGGAGGGGTTCAGAGAGCGAAAAGGGATTCTGAATAAGGGAGGATCGGGTGAGGGGTGTGAATCGGGGTTCGGGGAGTGGAAGAGGGATCAGAATTCGGGGTAAAGGGATCGGGATGAAAAATGGGGGGCCCGCACCAGGGGGCAAGATGCCCTGTCTGGGGGCTAATTCTCACCTTGCCTCAGGCCCCAACCCCAACCCCCTCGTTGCCTCCCTTCTTCACGACTCAGAGGAGCAGGATTGCAGTGTTCGGCTCTCAGCAGCCGCACCCTCTCCTTGTCCAGGAGAAAATGCCAGCGCGGCAGCTAGGACGACCCCGCCTCTTCGCCTAATATACCACCCACCGCCTCAGATGGTTGTACGCATGCGCAAGAACTGACCGACCAAATAAGAGTCCCGCCCGCTTCCCCAACAAAAGCTTCGTCCCGAGGACTATGCTGCGCATGTGCGGTGGGAGGCAGTCCCGCCCCTTTGCCAACACACCACCCCACCACCAACCAGGTGGACAGTATACAGCGGTCCCTCCCCTTCCTCTATATCCCCTCCCCCAAACAGATGCGCTGTGCCTCTTGATCCCACCCCTTGCCCCACACACCAGCCCCCTACCTTTACCGCAATGCGTCTCTGCTCTATCCCTCCCCTCTCAAGGCCCCTCCTGTCGGGTCAGCATGCATCTCCACCCTCTAGTCTAGCAACACTTAGGTCACTATTAAGGAGGTCTCTGTGTAGGGTCTCTAATTGCAACAAGTGCTAGGCTCCTGCTATAAATAAGCTCATCCACTTAGGGACCTAGGAAAAGGAATGGCCGAAGTATACATTAATGTAGGTAGAAAAAGTCTGTGCCTGTCACGTGACTCTACATGATCTCCCCCCAACCCAACAGCTTCCAGACTCATAAACATTAGCTTCTTTCCTGCCCTTTGTGCAGCTCCAGCTATTTATTTTCTGTGTGGAGGTGGGGAGGGAAGGGCACAGCTTGTACTTCACAGAACAGTCTACGCTGGGGTTTGTTTTCCTCGCACAGCAGCCCTGGGAGGTGGATGTCAGCATCTCCATTTTACAGATCAAGATGCTGAGGTATAGACATATTGCATGAATTAGACAAGGACACAGAGCCAGTAAACAAAATGCAAAATTTGGGCCTGGGTCTTCCAGACCCTAAAACCCATGTTGCACCATCACTGGCCAGGGGACTGAGGCACCCTCCATTCTTCAGTTTGAGCAACAGATCCACCCCACCTACCCTGCCCTGTCAACATCTGTCCCACCTAAGCTTATGCTCTGCATCTCAGGGGGAACAGGTAGAGGCCCCAGGCCCACTCCTTGCCTGCTTTATGTGGGTCCATCCAGGTCTGTGAATTGCTCCTGGGGGTCCACTCCCAGCACCGTCAGGCCTCTTCGCTCTGAGTGGCACAAATGCTGTCCTCTTAGGCCTTCCTGGTGCCCGCTGGAGCGGCCAGGACAATCAGGCACTTGTGTGTCTGAGCCATGGCAAGGCTTGATTGAGAGTAAATGCTTGCCCTGGTTCCTTCCAGGGCTGAGCCTCAATTCGTGGGATGGAGTGCTAGGCCAGTGTGTCACTAGCTGTATGAGCCCAGTCAGGCCACTGTAATTCTGAGCCCAGCCTCTCAATATGCAAAATGGGAAGTGCAAGTAGCACTTACTGGGTCCTACCCAAGGGCACACATGCTGCTGTGCTCCCAGAATGACTGGAGGGGCTCAAAAAGGCAGAAAATGATATACAGATGTGAACTGACTCAAATTGAACTGATACTCGCCAAAAATCCAAGGTAGATTTTTGTACATTTCACATTTGTTCTGGCATCAGCTCCTGCCAGGAGCCAACATATGAAAGGAAGCTAATGTTGGGAGGAACTGCAGCACTTGGTCCCCAAGGGCCAACATCAATTCTGCCTGGCTGGATGACTTTCCTCATCTGTTGCATAGCAACCTCCCCTGTCAGCTGCCTGTTTTTCCTCAGCACTTCCTCTGTAAAGTGTCTGCAGTGGGACGTGATCAGACTCAGGAAAGGAGATCTGAAACACCATTTTATATGCTTTCTGCTCCCATATCTGTATCTCCAGTCTTGACTTGGCTTATGAATTCTAGATGTATACTCCGACAGCCTACCTCACTTCCTCAGTTTTCTTGGTATTTTCCCAATTAACAGGTCCCATGTATTCTCCTCCTCACCAACACTGTGTTTCTTCTTTAGCCATGCCCCCTCTCTCCACTAGAATAAAAAGGCTTTTAGGGAGATAGATTTTTGCTTGTTTTATTCATTGCTGTATCCCTAGCACCTAAAATGATGCCTGGCATATTTTATATGCTCAAAAATATTTGTTTAATGAATGAATGAATCCCACCATCCACAAGAAACCTGAGAGGCATTCTTTTTTCTTTCCTGTAATGAATTCACTTACTTTTCCTCATTATGCAAACAATTCATATTCATCATTAAAAGTTCAAACATTACCAAATGTTTTAGAAATTAAGTAGCCATCACTTCAAATCTCACCACCTTGAGATAACTGCTATTAAGATTTTGATGCTACCTTTTCATACACCACTTTATGCATATATATTCTATCATAAATGGGATTACATTATATATGCCATACTTGAAATTGCATTCTTTTACTGACTGCCTCCCACTTTTTTTCACCTCTACCCTCATCTTAAACATGCATTTTTAACAACCATATATCCTTCCATGTTCAAAAAATCTTTTTTATTGTTTTACAAAAATTAAGGTCATATATACACTTTAATGCGTCTGATTTATCTTAGTTAATGCTAATCTACCTCTGATTCACTCTTTTACATTGCTGCATAATATTCCATAATAGGGATGGACCACAATGTATTCAACCATTTCCTCATTAATGGTAATTCATTTGGTTTCAGGTGTTTTGGCAGGGGGAGGGAGCACATACCGACAACATATTATCTTTAATTTAATGCTCAATATTTATTCCTGTGATATCAGATGCCCAGGAGTAAGACTGATATACTCTACAGTGTTCGGTGTCATAAGACTTTTCCAATTTTTTTCCAATCTGATATGTATTTTATTGGTATATCCTTGTGGTTTTAATTATTTACATTTCTAATAAGTAGTGGAACACATTCATATAAGAATGGACCTACTGGATTTCTTCGGTAAAGTACTTGTCCAAGTCTTTTGACTATTTTTCTTGTGTTGTCTTTGTCTCAATTATTTTGGGGACTTCTTTGTACAGTCCTACAGATGCTTATTGAAATCCTTTAGGGCTAGATTACTGCAAATTTTTTTTTTCAAATTTTAGTAAGTGTGTATACTCTATATTATGTAACAGTTTCAACTTGCAAGAGCCACAAAAGCCAGATATATTTACTTTTGCACATTCCCTTAGCAGCTAAGAGAATGCGATCTAAGATTTACCAGTGTGGTGGGGTCCTGAACACCACCCTTGGATTCAATGATTTACTAGAAGCACTCACAGAACTCAGGATAGGTGTTACATTCATAGCTATGGTGTATTACAATGAAAGGATACCGATTTGAATCCACAAAGCTAAAAGGTGCATAAGTCAAAGTCCAGAAGAGAACAGGGATGAGCTTCCAGTTGTCCTCTCTCAGTGGAGTTGTATGGCCAGTGCTTAACTCTCCCAGCAAGATGTATGACCACCAGGGAAGCTGACCTGAGCATTGGTGCCTGGGATTTTACTGGAGGTCAGTCACGTAGGCATGGAACACCTGGGTGGCTAACCTTAGTTACTCAGTCTCCAGCCTGTGCAGAGGTCAAACTAATGCCACAAGGCTCAAGGCCCCACTATAAATCATACTCTTAACATAAACCATCTGTTGGCCCAAAGTGCCGGGTGAACAAAGAGACTCTAATCAGGCATGATATGCCAAAGGCTTAGAGGTTATCTCCCAGGAGTTTGTCAAGAGCTGGACCTCTCTTTGGAATGTGCAGACATTTTTTGGAATGCACAGAGTTTGAACACCCCAGACCTGCCAAGTCAGGTCTTCCACTGCACAGTCATAATTCCAACCTAACACTTGATTGTGAAAGGAGTGATTCAAAAATTCAACGACAAAATTCAATGCCATATCTGTGGTGGTGGGAGCAGGAACTGCAAGAAAATCCAGTTTCTAGGCACAGCATTGGTAGTAGGGCCAAGGGCAGCATCCAGTATCCAATGTTTGGTGGTGGCAATAATGGTATCCAACCAACTAATATTTATGGCATGATTTTTGAAATACAGCTGGGCCAGCTGCTCTTAGCAAATTATTTTATTAATTCTACTACTTTAACATATTTCAGAATTTTAAGCTTTAATTAATCACAGATACACAGAAAATTGCAAAGATAGTACAGAGAGGTCCTATGCACCCTTTAGCTTCTTCCCCCAGTGGGCACACCTACATAACTATAATACAATGTCAAAACCAGGAAATTGACATTGGTATAACATGTGTGTATAGTTCTATGTCACTTTATCACATGTGGAGGTTTCCACAGTAATCACCACCACAATCAAGATACAGAACTATTCCATCACCACAAAGATTTCCCTGTACTACCCCTTTATAGTCACACTTACCTCCATTCCCTCCACTATCCCTAACCTTTGGAAGCCATTAATGTGTTCTCCATTGCTATAATTTTAACATTTCAAGGTTATAAAACTGGAATCATACAATACTGCACATTTTGAGTGACTTTTTTCACTCAGCATAATGCCTGTGAGATACATCCAAGTTGTGTGGGGTTTTTTTCCCTTTTTATTGCTGAGTACTATTCAATGGTATAGATGTGCCACAGTTGGTTTAACCCTTCACACACTTAAGTACATCTGGGTGGTCTCCAGTTTGGGCTATTAGAATAAAGCTGCTATAAACATTTCTGTCCTTTTTTTTCTGTGAACATAAGTTCTCATTTTTCTGGGATAAATGCCCAAGAGGGCAATTGCTGGATTGTGTAATAAGAGCATGCTAGGTTTATAAGAAACTTGCCAAACTTTTCCAGAGGCATTGTATCATTTTACGTTCCCATCAACAATGTGTGAGTGGATCTATTTTCTCCAAATCCTTGCCAGCATCTGTTGCATTTTTTTATGCATTCTGATAAATGTGAAATAATAACTCATTGTGGTTATAATTTACATTTCCCTAATGGCTAATGATGGTGAACATTTTTAACATATGCCTATTTGCCATCAAAATGTTTCTTCGTGTTGTTTGTCCGTTTTATAGTTTATTGTTTTCTTTCTTTTTTTAGTGTTGAACCTTGAGAATTTATATATTTTATGTATGAGTCCTTTGTCAGATATATGGTTTGCAAACTGGTTTCTCCCAGTTTGTAGCTTGTCTTTTCATCCTCTTAACAGAGTCACATGGCAAATTTTTTAGGAATTCCAATTTATTGATTTTTTTTCTTTTTAAAGACTGTGGTTTTTGTGTCATCTAAGAACTTTTCAACAAGCCCTGAGGATCTGAAGATTTCATCCTGTATTATATTCTAAAAGTCTTATGGTTTTAACTTTTATATGGAAGTGTATCATCCATTTGGATTTAAATTTTGAATGAGATGTGAGGTCTAGGTCGAGTTTTATTTGGGGGGGATGGAAGAGGCAGAGCTACGGAAATCCATGCAATCATTCCAGCACAATTTGTTTAAAAGACGATCCTTCCAATGAGTTATCTTTGCACCTTTGTCAAAAAGCAGTTGGCCATACTTGTATGAGGCTATTTCTGAGTTCTCTATTCTGTTCCATTTAGTCTATGTGTCTACTCATCCATCAATACTGCAACAGTCTTGATTACTGTAGCTATACAATAGTCTTGAAGTTGGATAGAATTTTATTCTTTTTCAGAATTATTTTATCTATTATTCTAGTTATTCTATTTTTCCATAGATATGTATCTACAAAGCATCTTACTGTAATTCTGATAGCAACTGCATTCAACCTGTATATCAATTTAGGGAGAATTAACATCTTTCCTATGTTGATTCTTCTAATCCATGAATACAGTATCTCTCCCTTTATTTAGATCTTTGATTTTTTTTATCAGAGTTCTGTGTATTCTGATGTTGTTGCGTGGAGTGGTCTATAAATATCAATTAGATCCTGTTGGTTGATGATGTTGAGTCTATCTGATTATGCTTTTTTTCCAACTTAGGAATTTCTCAACCATTTTTTCAGCCCTTCCTCCTTCTCTGGCTATCATGAAGCCTATGTTAGATCTTTTGCAATAGTCCAACAAATACCCGAGGCTCTGTTTATTTTTGTTTTTCAGTCTATTTTTCACTGTTAGATATGATAATTTCTATCATTCCACCTTCAAGTTCACTATTTCATTCTTTTGTCATCTTATTCTGTTGCTGAGTTCATCTATTAAGTTCATTCATTGGATTTTTCTCATATTTCTAAGTTCCTAAATTTCTTTTTGATTCTTCTTTATATCTTCTATTTCTTTTGGAGATTTTCTGTTTCTTTGCTGAGACTTTCCATTCTTTCATGCGTTCTATGAAAAACTGCTCATTGAAACATTTGTATCATGGCTGTTTAAAAACCCTTGCAGATGATTCTAATATCTGTGTCATCTTGGTGCTGGTGTGTGTTGACTGTCTTTTCTCATTCAAGTTGTGATTATCATAGTTCTTTATATGACAAGTGATTTTCAATTGCATCCAGGATATTTTGCATCTTACGTTATAAGGATCTGAATCTTATTTAAATCTTCTGGTTTGCCACATGTGGGTGGAAGTCCACATTTCCACTCAGCCTCCATTGACACCTGGGAGAGAGGGGCTCCTTGTCACTGAGGGCTAAGTGAGAGTTCCAGCTCCATATTAAGCTTTTACTGATACCACCCTGACTGGGAGAGACCTGGGTGCCTAATTACATAGCCAGGGAACTCACCGCAATGTCATTGCTTGGGAACCAAGTTCCCTAGAGAGCATGCCAACTTATGTCCTACTTTCAGAGTCTTCTCATGTTTGGTTTATATATAATGCCCAGGGACAAATAGGGAAGAGTACATCTGCTGGAAGGAGAAGTGACCAATTCTAGTATTTTTTTAAAAAATTATAACTGTTGAGATTTCTAATGTAAAACATACTATAAGAAAAAAATAATTTGATCACTTAATTTATAATATATATTGCAACCATCTTGATGTCTTATATGACTTGCTGAAATAGCAAAAACATATTGGATAATAATCTCAATTAGTAACATCCCTTTCTTTTTCTTGAAATGACTTTACCATTTCACCATTTAGAATGTTTGCTGCTTTTTTATAAGTAGTTTTAAAACATCATTATTTAGTAGTTTATTTCCCTTCCTATTTTACTTATAGTTAATTCACGTTTCTTTCCGCTTTGTTCCCAAATCTAATTCATCACCTATTCCTGTTGATTCTACCATTTTAAGTGCAACTTGATTCCATTCTATTCTCTCAATTTTCATCATCTTGTTGTTAGAAGGAAACATGAAGAGGGAGAAATGGAAATAGAAAAGTTGAAAAGAGAGGGGATAGAAAGGAAGAGGAGGGAGGAAGGAAAGAAGAAAAAATAAAATTAATAAAAGAAAGAATGAGTGACAATAGCAGTTGCAAGTAAATGGAATTATTAAGATAAGGAGAAATAAGAGAATGGAGAAAAAATGGATACTAAGTTGGAATAGAAAAAGCAGGAGGAAAGAGAATAAGGAAGTAGAATGCAGAAGGGAGAAGAGATGTAAGATGAGAGAGTGTGAAAGGGAGGTGGAAGGAGATACAGAGATTAAGGGGTAATGAAAAAGAAAGGAAAATAAACAAGGGGAAGGAAGAAAAAGAGGAAGCAGGGTGTAGAAAAAATAACTAGGGAGAAAAGAGAAGTGTCTGAAGTAAGGGAGACAGGGCGGAGGAGAAAAAGGAGGAATGACGTGGAATCACACCTCACTAATGGCAGATTTCACTCTGCAGAGAGAAGAATGCTTAATGTCAGAAGTTCTTTATTTCTCCTCAAATTCCTAGTTCCCTTTATATTTGGTACCCATCAAAGTGCCAGAGCTCATTTCTCACATGACGTCACTCTTGCCTGGAGGTAAGACCACTGTGATTTTCAACCAGTAAGAGCCATGTGCCCCACATTTTAAATAGATGAATTTGTCTGTGATACTCAGCATGTATCACATACTTTCTGCTGCTGGTTGTTCATCAGGTATGGATATTATCTGACAAATTTAGGTATGCAGGAAATATAAGTTCTATTTTTCTCTGCAACTCAACTTGAATTCTGTCAAGTTCCCAATCTACTGAGTGGTTAAAACTCAACTGCAGCAGTATGAAGTTCCCCTCACTCCATTCTTTGAAGTTGTGTGTAAGTTATAGTATCTTAGCGTCAAAACAATAGGATGGGTGATAAATGCTGAGTATCACATATCCATTAGGGCATGACATGATGTCCTATCTGGTTTACCAGTGTCTGTCCAAGCAGGTAGCTGTTGAGTTTAGCCTCATTTTTTACCACAAAGCCCCTTTGGAGTCTGACTCTCTCTGAGGGGGTCATATCCCACTCATATACATGGGAAATATTCTGCTACTCCTATCATATGTTGAGGCTTGTTCATCTCTGTGAGGCAGTGTTTGATTAATATATTCTTCTTATACTCCCATGATGTCCTGAGCTGAGAGACACTATGTGAGGAGGCCTAAAGCTCAGAATGCCTGTAGATACCACACAACCATTTCTATTTTGTAGTCTTGTCCTCACCCTCTTCCTGGCCTTACTCAGGAAGTGAGGCACAAGGCCACACTGCCAGTGGACCTTACAAACCTATCTGGGGATTCTTTCCATCCCTGGAATACAGAGTGTAGGTTTCTGCTTTTCTCAGGAACCCACAGTATCTACTGACTCCTTACTACTTACCTGCTTTTCTTCCCAAAAGAATGAATGTGAGGCTAAAAAGTACAGTCTTGAAAAGAAGTGCTAACAACAAAAAAAAAAGCTAAACAAATGAAAAGTCAATGACTTTTCTTGGACTTGACAGATAAACAAGGTTTCAGAGTAAACCACTATCCTGAAATACTGAGGGACAGGCAAATCGAGAGTTACAGACAAGATCTGCTTACCTAAGGCAGAAGGCACTAGAGCCATAAACTTGTAGGAACTTTTAAATGAAAATTTTGACAAACTGCTAGATGCTGAATGTGGACAAGAATGAGAGCAAGAAACTCCTGGAAGTGGTAGTCTTGTTGGGGAAGCACACTTTCATGGGCTTTATTTCTAGGAATCTCACCAGGTTCTCATAGTAAAGATCGAAGAAAGATCTGGTGGCCCCAGCAGGAAGAGAGGAAGAGTCTTTGTGATGATCCTTGTGAGCCTCCTCCATAACAAAGTCCTACCTTCCAGGAGGCAGGACTACCAGAGCCTTGTCCCAGAGCCATGAAGTTAGGTCATTATTTTTCTCACTCCAGCCCCCCTCAAGACAAGAAAGCTTTCTTGTCTCACCTAATGTGTGTGTGGTGAAGGGGGGTGGTGGTGGGGGTGGGGGGAACTATACAAGAAGAAGTACTTGTAAAGGTCATGCCAGAGTCACAGGCTCACTAAAACACTGAGATTTAATTGGAATATTACAGAACACTCCCTTTCCCCCATACCATACCACCATACCAACAGGGCTCCAGTATATTATAGTGGATTATAGTTGCATGAGCTGCAAGACAGAGACTTTCTAAGGAAGCCCAAAGTCAAGAGAGGAGACAAAATCAAGGACGCTAGAGGAATATGAAGCCTCTGCCATCTATTGCTAAAATAAACTTTAAACAAAGCCCAACTCCTAGCAAGGTTAAAATAAATCTTCACAACAGAGGCCTCTCTCTCTCTCTCAGTTCCTATTACCTGTCCAGCTTGCAACAAAAAATTACAAGGCACACCAAAAGGCAAGAAGAAAAAGAATGAAGAGACAAAGCAAGCATCAGATCAAATATGACAGAGATATTGGAATTCTTAGGGAATTTAACACACTATAATTAGTATGTTAAATGCTCTAATGAAAAAAGCAAACAACATATAAGAACAGATGGGTAATGTAAGCAGAGAGATGGAAATCCTAAGAAAGAATCAAAAGGAAATGCTAGAAATAAAAAAATCTCAGAAATAAAGACTGCATTTGATGGGCTCGTTAATAGACTGGACACAGCTGAGGAAAGAATTTGTGAACTTGAAGATAGCAGGGCAAAAGATACTTGCCAAACTGATATGAATAGAAAGAAGAATGAAAAGAACTGAACAGAACATTCAAGAATTGTGAGAGAATTTCAAAGGATACAACATATGCCATAACTGGAACACCAGAAGGAGAAAGAGAGAATGGAAGACTATTGCAGATAATAATGGCTAAGACTTTTCCAAAATTAATGAAGACAACAAACCATAGGTCCAAGAAACTCAGAGAACACCAAGCAGGTAAAGAGTAAAAACTTTACACTGAGGAACATCATATTCAAATTGCAGAAAACCAAAAGCAAAGAAGAAACAGTGGAAGAATCAAGAGGGAAAAAAATTCGAAGTATACTTGTAGCAGAACAAGGATAAGAATTACAGAATACTTCATCAGAAACCATGCACAACAAGAAGAGGGTGGAGTGAAATATTTAAAATGTTAAAGGAATAAAACCCAGTGACATAGATTTCTATGTCTTGCAAAAGTATCCTTTAAAAATGAAGGAGATGGGCTTCCTACGTGGTACAGTGGTTGAGAATCCACCTGCCAATGCAGGGGACACAGGTTTGATCCCTGCTCCAGGAAGATCGCACATGCCGCGGAGCAACTAAGCCTGTGCGCCACAACTACTGAGCCTGCTCTTTAGAGCCCGTGAGCCACAACTATTGAGCCCATGTGCTGCCACTACTTAAGCCCACGCACCTAGAGCCCGTGCTCTGCAACAAGAGAAGCCACAGCAATGAGGAGCCCGTGCACCACAACAAAGAGTAGCCCCCACTCACCGCAACTAAAAAGAAAGCCCATGCACAGCAAAAAAGACCCAACATGGCCAATAAAATTAATTAATTAATTAATTTTAAAAATGAAGGAGATATAAAGACATTCTCAGACAAACAAAAACTGCAGGAATTCATCACCAGTAGATCTCCCCTGCAAGAAATGTTAAAAGATTTTTCAGGCACAAGGAAAATGATATAGGACAGAAATGTACAACTACATAAAGTCAGGAAGAGCATTAGAGAGGGAATAAATGAAGCTTTCCTTCAAAGAGGAAATCAAAACTTATAGATATTTTGGGATGCTTTAATCAAAGGAAATTTATGCAATACATTTTTCCGTTATTAAACAACTACATGCAATTCACAAAAGAAATATCTCAATGGTAAACATATACCAAGGATAAAATAAAAGGATGAAATAAGTTATGGTGCACAATTAATAAACAAAAGATGTATTAATATTAAACATAGTACTTTAAGGCAAAACATTATTTTAGATTAAAAGTTCACTGCATAATGTAAACAGAATATACAAATCATAATTCAATAGATGTGCCAGAAGGAATAATAAAACCAAAAACATAGCATGTGATTATAACTTCCCTTTCTAAGTGAATGATAGACTAATCATTCAAAATATGATTCTTGAAACTTTTACAAAGATACTATATATCAAGGCCCAAACATGAAACATTATGGTGCCTCAAAATGAGCATTGTGGAATTCTTAAATCCCTCTTCCATGTTTTCTGGAATGGAGGTAACTTGATTTCATCTCTTTCACCTACACATGTATAAGAATGTAGAAAGAAATTTTAGTGTACTCTATGTTTATGAGCTGCTATGTATTGTGGCAAGTGCTGGGGAAATAATGATGAGCAAAAACATACATATTACCTGCTTTCAAGGACTAATGGGTCTCAGTCTAATGTAAAAAAAACTGAGCCCAGTCACACACACAATTTTAAGAAAACTTACTGAGTTTTTCATGCCAATTTGCATCATGGGAGCAGCCCAACTGACATCTCGAAATTACATCAAATGATTCTGTTATAAACTTAAATAGGTTACAGCTTCCTTCATACTTCACATTTCCCTTCCAGTTAATTCCTCCCTCCTAGCAGTTAACATTCCATTAATAAGCAGAAGGTTGTCAGAAGAGACAAGAGGAAGAAGCCTGCAAGTAGAACTTCCACACACAGTTTGAGGATGTTTGTTTGATATTTTATCAGATGATCTTGCCATACGGGCTCTTGGTATCTTGTAACATACAGGCCCTCTATCATTTGCGCTGGCAAATCCAGAGGTATATCTGAATGTTCTCAGATACTTGGGATATGATTTAGCTCCATATGTGTCTTTTAATGTTCAGCATCAATATAAAACTTCTAAACCACCTAATTTGAGGATCACAAAGCATTAACAACTACTATAACAGATAGAGAGCTGGGCTTAGACAAGTTATTACATACTTCAGCTTTATGGCATTTCCTGATTTCATTTTATGAAACAAGGATCATCGAAAAACACTGGGATACCATACCAACTCCAACATTGTACACACCCACCCACATGCACAATGGTAATTGATATACTCCATCTGACACTGTTTTTAGTACATGATGTTACATCACAAATATTTTGACATAACATTTTCCGTGATATTAAAAAACCTTTGCAAACTTCCTTTATAATAACTATGCAATATCCAATGATATAAATTTACCTATGACTAATTAACAAAAGTATTATTTCTATTTATTTTTGTTCATTAGATTATCATTGTGCTTATTTTTCCCCCTAAACTTCAGAGCATATTTCAAATTATTTTTTATGGTATATTATTAGAAATGGAATTACTACTAGGTCAAAGGTGTATGAACTATTTTAAGGTTGTTATTCAATAATACCAAAATATTTTCCAGAAAGATTTTTATCAATACTATGAGTAGTAATCTAGAAGAGGTCTCATGTACCCCTGATAGTACTGAGTGTTTGCTTTAAAAATATTTTCCAGTTTGATAGACAAAATATTTGATTTAAATTATATTTATTTCATTACTAATGAAGTGGAACACACTTTCAGTGTTTATTAGTCATTTGTACTTCTGCTGTGAGAGTTCTTTAAATATTAAGGATAATTACTTTATAACTAGCACATTTGTTGCAGATTTTTTTTAGTTTGTGTCTTGCCTCTTAATTTTATGAATTCTTGATCTAGGAAAAAATGTAAACCATTACTTTCTTTTCCATTGTCATTGCCTCTATTTTTTTTAATGCTACAGATGTCCTTCCCAATCCAAAAGCCAAATAAATATTTGTTTTACAGGAAATTAATTTGGAAATCTATATTTACGGGCTAAAACTGCTTTCTCCGTAATTTACCTTTCAAGACTACGTTCTAAGTGGGAAATGAATAAAATGTGAAATATTTTGATGATTTTCATGGCAGAAGCATGATGTATAAAGTAAGAAAACACAATACAAATCCAGCAGGATATTCAATGGGACTTTTACAGTTGCCTCAGAATTTTAGTTAAAGTCACACAGCTTAAAAAAAAAAAAAAAAAAAAAAAAGATCACAAGTATCCCCATATTCTAAAGACAGCCACCAAGGAGTCTTGAACACACTCCTATAGGGCTTAGGCAGGGGCAGCAGACTAGTCATGCTACCGATACTTATTCCATTCCTTCTCAGACCAAATGTACTTAGAGACTAGAAAGAATTAGAGACCAATTTACACTGTTGTGAGTCCTTGGCTTGGGAAAGAATGTCTTTCCCTCCCTTGAGGAAGGGAAAGGCATGCGACTCCCTTGCCAAAGCAATGTGAAGAGGGATACAAAGAATCACTTATAGAGACTGGGGGAATCTGCATGAGATAAGAAGAGAGGGGAGTATTTTACCACATTTTGGATAGTCAACAGTTTCCCTCCAGATAGGAATGTCTGATGATTACTAACGTTTGACTTGCTCCTTTTAAAGACTTTTCTACATTGAGTGCATTCCTATGGCTTCTCTTCACCATGTATTCAACTACACTTAATAACATTTTAATATTGAAGCATAGTTGATATACAATATTATATTAGTTTAAGGTATACTACATAGTGATTCAGTATTTTTATAGATTATATTCCATTTAAAGTTATTATAAAATAATGGCTATATTTCCCTGTGCTGTAGAATATATCTTTGTGGTTTATTTATCTTATACATGGTAGTTCATACCTCTTAATCCCCTACCCCTATATTGCCCCTCCTTCCTTCCCACTCCACACTGGTAACCACTGGCTTGTTCTCTTTATCTGAGAGTCTGTTTCTGTTTTGCTATATTCATTTGTTTTATTTTTTAGATTCACATGTAAGTAAGAACATACAGTATTTGTCTTTCTCTGTCTGACATTTTCAATAAGCATAATACCTTCTAGGTCCATCCATATTGTTGCAAATGGCAGACTTTCATTTGCTTTTACTATTAATATTTCATTGTATTTATATACCACATCTTCTTTATGCATTCATCTGTTGATGGACACTTAGGCTGCTTCCATATCTTGACTACTGTAAATAATGCTGCTATGAACACTGGGGTGCATGAATCTTTTTGAATTAGTGTTTTGGTTTTTTTAAAATATATACCCAGGAGTAGAATTGCTGGATAACATGGTAGTTCTATTTTTAGTTTTTTGAGAAGCCTCCATACTGTTTTCCATAGTGGCTGCACCAATTTACATTCCCACCAACAGTGTAAGAGGGTTCCTTCTCCTCTACATCCTTGCCAACATTTGTTATTTGTGCTCTTTCTGATGATAGACATTCTGTCAGGTGTAAGGTGATACCTCACTGTGGTTTTGATTTGCATTTCTCTGATGATTTGTGATGCTGAGTAACGTTTGAACTCTGGTTGAAAGACCATCCATGATCGCTATATCCACAGGGTTTATCTCTGCTGATGATTTTCTGCTGTTAACAAGATCTGAAGCCTGGTTAAAGGCTCTTCAATGCTCTTCGTACATGTTTTCATCATGACCTTCTTGGTAACTCATGGCCTCTGAAGTTGGACTGAAGCTATGATCATGTGACCCACATCATGGGCTGTCTGTCCTATGTATAGATTCATCCTAATGTAGGATAGTGTCTTGAGTTAACAGCACAGTTACTCTAACACTTACTATAGTCTTGGAAGCTCCCTGGCTGGGAGCCAATTCTGTGAGTATCTATCCTAAGGCTTAAACGTCTATCCTTTGAAGGGAGGTTAATCTGCCTCTTTAACCTGTCTTTATACTCACGAAGTTTCTCAAATTCAGAGTCATGAAGAGTTACCCTTGGAATATGTGATCACATTCCCCATTATCCAAAATCTTCCTCAAATCCTTGATTTTGAATAAATTTCTTGTTCTTGTTCAGGCTCTTTCTCCTCATCTGATAACACAAATTTTTTAAGTACAACTGTCACTTATATCTGATACTTGGCAGTAGTGAGGAAATCAATCAGCTCAAAGGAGAGGAGAGGAAGAGTAAAGAAGAGGAAAAGGAAATGGAAACGAAAATGGAAAGAAAAGAAAGGAAAGGAAAGAATTCTTTAACAAGTCTCCACTATAGAGTTTCCTAAGAGGCAAGCTGGAGACTCAATTTACCCTCCAACCTGACAAAAACACTAAAAAATGGAGGACAAAAAATGTGAAATAATGTTTTCAAGACACTGGACATCAAGGAGTGAAAACCAGCGATCCCTGAGAGATGAAGGAAAATGAGGTGAACCTTTACAACTTGGGGGAGTTTCCAGTTTGTGGTGCAAAGATGAAGAATTGCAGTCAAAGACCAGAAGATTCCCTTAGGTGACAGAGATGAGACCAGAAAGACCAAGGTGGCTAGAGTACAGAGAACAGAATACCAAAAAGGAGAGAGATGCACTTAGAAAGAACTCCAGAGACCTTTGAAGGATTGCCATAAAATATTCAGGAGAGTACTGGTCAGTGAATGCATATAAGGAAATTACCCAAGGCTGGGAAAAGAACCGGCTGGGACAGGAACCACCTGAAAGTATTAGAGGAAACAAGTGTCAGAAGCTCAAACAGGTCTGGGGATCATGCCTGTTCCCACCATCCAGAGAAGAAAAACTCATAATTCCTGAGGCATAGGGTATTCAGATGGGCTTGCCTCAGTAGGCTGGGATAATTTAGCAAAACACTGCTGTGGTCCTGCCTAATAAATCTTAAAAACAAGGCTTAAAAAAGATTTAACTGCTCCCAAGTAACTGCTTCTCATAATAAAGCTCAAGAAGATGTAAAATAATACAAAACTAGCACCAAAAGGTAAACATTTATACAAAATTTTACCAAAAAGTAAAGTTCATAATGCCTGGCATCCAATTAAAAAAAAAAAAACCCAGACATACAAAGAAACAGAAAAATGGGACCCATCATGAGGAGAAAAAGAAATCAGTCAATCCAAATTGACCCAGAACTTACACAGATGCTATATTTAGCAGACAAGCACATTTAAAAAGTAATTATAACTATGTTCCATATGTCCAAAAGGATAGAAAAAAGAACGGTCATGTTAACTAGAGAAATGAGATATATTTAATAAGGAACAAATCACAGGCTTAGTGATAAAAACCATAATAATTGAAATAAGAAATATACAGGATGGAATTAACTGGGAAAGATTAGTGAACTTGAAGACATAACAATAGCAAATATCTAAATTAAATAAAACTTCAAATTTAAAAACAGTGTATAAATGCCCTTGTTTATGCTGTTTCCTCTTTTGGGAATGCTCCCCCCACCATCCCACCCATCCATCCATCCTTTATCCAGTTAACTCTGAATCTGCCTTCAAGTCTCAGCTTAATCATCACTTCCTCTGTCTTTGACCTCCCTGAGTAGATCAAATCCTCTTTAAACCTACTCACACAACCCTGTACTCCCTTCCACAGCAGTGTCAACTTCACAAAAATTTGGTCTGTGACTAATGTCGGTCTTTTTCACAAGACAGTAAGTTCCATGAGGGCAGAGAAAACATGTTTATTTTTGCCTATCATGATATCCCCCAGCAACTCAAACTGTGCCAATCATACAGTGTCCCTGTACCCTGAATCCTGTATCTCTCACCTCTGGGATTTCAATCTATTAATTATACCCTCTCTCCCATATCTTCAACCTCTCTTTCTCTACTTGCTGTATCCTACCCAATATCCCTTTTTCTTACTAAATAAACCTTGATTTTTATTACGGGTGATAATGTTCCCAATGATAAACTTATATTTCCCAGACACCCTTGCAATAGTGGTGGTCATGTGTCACAGTTCTGTTCACTGGATGTAGGTGGAAATTGTGGGGTAGGATTCGGGGGAAAGCTCTGTATAAAGGAGACTAATTCTACTGACAAGGTATTTTGCCCTCTCCTCTTCCTCATTTTCCTACCTGGAACATATAAATGATGGCTAGAGTTGCTGCAGCCATCCTGCAACCATGATGGGAGCCACATGCTAAGGATCATGGAACAACAACAACAAAATATGTGGTACCTGAGACACTGATGAAATCATGGAAGTCTTGGGCTTTATACCATTGGATTTGTTTTAGGTAAGATAAAAATATCCCCTAGTCATTTTAAGCAACTTATTTTTCAGATCTCTGTTGCTCACATCCAAATGCAATTCCAAATGCCTATTACAAAACATCTCTCTCTCACACACACACACACACACACACACACACACACAGTCTTTAATACACTATCTCATTCACACGATTTCCTCTATAACTTATATGATAATGACTATGATTTATGATCTCCATAAACTGTCCCAATTCTCCAGACTATTGTACTAACCCACACATTCTCTTTATTACTCCCATTTCTGCACATATATTATCCTATCCTGTACTATCACACAAACAAGTGTCCATATGGCACCATGACACTCACTGGCAAATACAACTATCTCTAATCAACCTCCATTATCACACACACTATCTCCATCACTCACAGCCACATCTACCATTACTCAAACCCTACACTATGACACAGCACCTATCCACACCCACTATCATATATATAGCCCACATCCCCACTATAAAACCTCCATCATCAGAGAGAAAGATGGCGGTGAACTAGAGGGACATGGAACGCATCCCTCTCCACAGATGCATTAGGAATGCACCAAAAGACGCAGTAATGACCACAGAGAACCAACTGAACACCAGCATACGGCCTCAGACACCAGAAAGGACCACAAGGATCCCAACATAACTGGTAGGGAGGCATCTACAATGGCTCAAAGAGGGTGAAACTGCAGAGCTGTGGCAGACGGGAGGGAGTGAGAAACACATGGCGGGGCCACACCGCAGCTCAGCATTCCCGGACTGAGACGTCAATTCACAGCTGAACAGAGGGTCCAGGAGCGGGAGCGTGTGAACCGGAGAGCTGGTTCAGGGTGAGAAAAATTGTTGCCAGAAAGGTGACGGACCAAGAGAACAGGAGGGAAGACGTTTCGCAGCGAGGAGTGCCTGCCCCTGAGAGCTGCCCGGCCATGATAGCAGCTGGATGCTGCAGGCTCACAGGCGGGGGGGAGGAGCCGTGGGCATAGCCTCTCTCTCTCTCCTTCTGCAATGGCAGCGGGCAATGGAGAGACACCCTGTGGGCCACCTAAGGCGCTCAGGGATAACAAGTACCCTCAGGCACTCGGGCGGGGCTAGATTAAAACCTCTTGGAACACCGGCAGCAGGGAGGCTGCTGAGAAAAACAAAACAAAACAAAACAAAAACCCTGAGAGAGGCCCAACTCTGAGACTTTCTGTTTACACCTGAGCCACCAGCATTCCTCTGCAACAGGCACCTCCAAGCCCGACTGAAACAACAGTGCACCACTGCTCACTCACTCCCAGAGAAAGGAGCCACTATTGGACCCTCTCCTTCCCCACACACCAACGCTTACAGACGAACAATAAAGGAAGCTCTGCTGGTCACAGAATAATACAAAAAAACCCAAGGCAAGGAGAAGGACACTTACAGCTGAGACTCTAAGGAAACAGAAATAATAGTATCAATTCTATTGAACTGGTCCATTCTGGGATCAGTTCTGGATTTTTTTTTTCCTTTATTAATTACAATCTTAGTCCTAAGGGATCTACAAGTTTTGTAACATATGTTTTTAATTCTATTTTTTATTCTATTTTTATTTATTTGCCTTTTTATATACTTCTATTTCTAGCTAAGTTTTTGGTAGTATGGACAATATATCTCTCATATCTTCCTTTCACCCCTTTTATACAATTCTATTCCTTTCTTTTTATTTGCACATTTCCAATCACACTATGCTCTTCTGTTCCCGCCTTCCATCCATTTTTAGTTTATTTTATTATAACATACTTCTAAGCCACACTATCGATCTGCTCAGACTCCTTGCTCTATTCTCCAGATGACGCACCACCTTGGTATTTAATATTAGGCTTTTGTCTTTATCTTAGTTCTCAATACAATTCTCTAATTTCATTCTGAGAATCTCCATTCTGTCTGGTGGTACCCTAGCTCTTTTTTATATTTGATCCTAGTTTACAAAATCTCCCTGGATTAGTGTTTGTATGTGTAAGGTGTTATTTGTTTCTTTGTTTGTTTGTTTTTGCTTTTGCTTCTGTTTTGTTCTGTTTTGGTTGTTAATCTCTATAGGGTTTCTCTTTGAATATCTGATAGCATACTGGGGTTCTTCTGTCAGGTCTTTCCAGAGCCTTATGTCCTAATGGATTCAGTAATTGTGAGTCTTATACATGTATGTCTTTCCTAGACTTAGTATTTGTTTAACCGAACACTCGGACATTAGTCTGAGGCTTCAACAGTCTTCTATAAACACCTCTATCACTGGGACAAGCAACCCCAAAAGTTTTGACCACCATGAGGAAACAAAGAAACACCATGCAGGCAAAGGAGCAGGAAAAAAACCCACAAGACCAAGTAAATGAAGAGGAAATAGGAAAAATGCCTGAAAAAGAATTCAGAGTAATGAAAGTAAAAATGATACAAAATCTCAATAACAAAATAGAGAAAGTACAAGAAACAGTTCATAAGAACTCAGAAAAACAAACAGCAATGGATAACAAAATAACTGAAATTAAAAATACTCTAGATGCTCTAACCAGCAGAATGACTGAGGCAGAAGAACGAATAAGTGATTTGGAAGACAGAATGGGGGAAATAACTGCCACAGAGCAGGACAAAGAAAAAAGAATAAAAAGAATAGAAGACAGTCTCAGAGACATCAGTGACAACATTAAGCATACCAACATTCGAATTACAGGCATCCCAGAAGAAGATGAAAACAAGAAAGTGTCTGAGAAAATATTTGAAGAGGTTATAGTGGAAAACTTCCCCAACATGGGAAAGGAAATAATTAACCAAGTCCAAGAAGCACAGAGAGTCCCATACAGAATAAACTCAAGGAGAAATACACCAAGGCACATGTTAATCAAACTAATGACAATTAAACTCAAAGAAAAAATATTAAAAGCAGAAAGAGAAAAGCAACAAATTACATATAAAGGAAAACTCATAAGGATAAAAGTTGACCTTTTTACAGAAACTCTGCAGGCCAGAAGGGAATGGCAGGATATACTGGAAGTCCTGAAAGAGAGAAACCTACAACCAAGAATATTCTACTCAGCAAGAATCTCATTCAGATTTGATGGAGAAATCAAAAGTTTTACACACAAGCAAAAGTTAAGAGATTTCAGCACCACAAAACCAGCCTTACAACAAGTGCTAAAGGAACTTCTCTAAGTAGGAAACACAAGAAAAGGAAAACACCTACAAATACAAACCCAAAACAATTAAGAAAATGGTAACAGAAACACACATGCCAATAATCACCTTAAATGTAAATGCTGCAACCAAAAGACACAGACTGGCTGAAAGGATACAAAAACAAGACCCTTACATACACTGCCTACAAGAAACCTACTTCAGACCAAGGGATACATATAGACTGAAAGTCAAGGGATGGAAAAAGATATTCCATGCAAACGGAAGTCAAAAGAAAGCTGGAGTAGCAATATTCATATCAGACAAATTAGACTTGAAAGTAAAGACTATTAAAAGAGACAAGGAAGGACACTACATAATGATCAAAGGAGCCATCCAAGAAGAACACATCACAATGGTAAATGTCTATGCCCCCAACATAGGAGTACCTCAATACATAAGGCAAATGCTAACAGCTATAAAAGGGAAATTGACAATAACACAATAATAGTGGGAAACTAGAACACCCCACTTACATCAATGGACAGATCATCCAAACAGAAAATAAATAAGGACACACAAGCTATAAATGACACTTTAGACCATCTCGACTTAATTGTTATTTATAGAACATTCCATCCAAAAAAAACAGAATACACTTTCTTCTCAAGTGCACATGGAACATCTTCCAGGATAGGTCACATCTTGGGTCACAAATCAGACCTCAGCAAATTCAAGAAAATTGAAATCATATCAAGCATCTTCTCAGACCACAACACCATGAGACTACATATGAATTACAGGAAAAAAACTGCAAAAAATACAAACACATGGAGGCTAAACAATTCACTCTTAAACAAGCAAGAAATCACTAAAGAAATCAAAGAGGAAACCAAAAAATATCTAGAAACAAACGACAATGAAAACATAACAACCCAAAACCTGTGGGATGCAGCAAAAGCAGTTCTAAGAGGGAAGTTTATAGCAAAACAGTCCTAACCGAAGAAACAAGAAAAATAGCGAATAAACAACCTAACCTTACACCTAAAACAATTAGAAAATGAAGAACAAAGAAACCCCAAAGTGAGCAGAAAGAAAGAAATCATAAAGATCAGAGCAGAAATAAATGAAAAAGAAAGGAAGGAAGCAATAGCAAAAATAAATAAAACTAAAAGCTGGTTCTTTGAGAAGGTTAACAAAATTGATAAACCATTAGCCAGACTCATCAAGAAAAAAAGGGAGAAGATGCAAATCAACAGAATTAGAAATGAAAAAGAAGTAACAACAGACACCACAGAAATACTAAAGATCATGAGAGAATACTACAAGCAAATATATGCCAATAAATTGGATAATCTGGAAGAAATGGATAAATTCTTAGAAAAATACACTCTTCCAAGACTGAACCAGGAAGAAATATAAACTATGAACAGACCAATCACAAGTACGGAAATTGAGGCAGTGATTAAAAATCTCACAACAAACAAAAGCCCAGGGCCAGATGGTTTCACAGACAAATTCTATCAAACATTTTGAGAAGAGCTAACACCTATCCTTCTCAAACTCTTCCAAAATACAGCAGAAGGCGGAACACTCCCAAACTCATTCTACGAGGCCACCATCACCCTGATACCAAAACCAGACAAATATGTCACAAAAAAAGAAAATTACAGACCAATATTACTCATGAATATACATGCAAAAATCCTCAACAAAATACTAGCTAACAGAATCCAACAGCACATTAAAAAAATCATACACCATGATCAAGTGGGGTTTATCCCTGGGATGCAGGGATTCTTCAATATATGCAAATCAATCAATGTGATACATCATATCAACAAAGTGAAGGATAAAAACCATATGATCATCTCAATAGATGCAGAAAAAGCTTTTGACAAAGTTCAACATCCATTTATGATAAAAGGTCTCCAGAAAATGGGCATAGAAGGAAATTACCTCAAAATAATAAAAGACATATATGAGAAACCAAAAGCCAACATCGTTCTCAATGGGGAGAAGCTGAAAGAAGTCCCTCTAAGAACAGGAACAAGACAAGGGTGTCCACTCTCACCATTAGTATTCAACATAGTTTTGGAAGTTTTAGCCCCAGCAATTAGAGAAGAAAAAGAAATAAAGGAATCCACATTGGAAAAGAAGAAGTAAAATTATCACTCTTTGCAGATGACATGATACTATATATAGAAAACCCTCAAGACTCTACCAGAAAACTGCTAGCACTAATTGATGAGTTTAGTAAAGTAGCAGGATACAAAATTAATGCACAGAAATCTCTTGCATTCCTATGCACTAACAACGGAAGAGCAGAAAGAGAAATTAAGGAAACTCTCCCATTCACCATTGCAACAAAAAGAATAAAATACCTAGGAATAAACCTGCCTAAGGAGGCAAAAGATCTGTATGCAGAAAACTTTAAGACACTGATGAAAGAAATCAAAGAGGACACAAACAGATGGAAGGACATACCATGTTCCTGGACTGGAAGAATCAACATCGTGAAAATGACTGTACTACCCAAAGCAATGTACAGATTCAATGCAATCCCGATCAAATTACCAATGGCATTTTTCACAGAACTAGAGCAAGAAATCTTACGATTTGTATGGAAACGCAAAAGACCCCGAATAGCCAAAGCAATCTTGAGAAGGAAAAATGGAGTTGGTGGAATCAGGCTTCCGGACTTCAAACTATACTACAAGGCCATAGTGATCAAGACAGTATGGTGCTGGCACAAAAATAGAAAGGAAGATCAATGGAATAGAATAGAGAACTCAGAAGTAAGCCCAAACACATATGGGCACCTTATCTTTGACAAAGGAGGCAAGAATATACAATGGAAAAAAGACAGCCTCTTCAATAAGTGGTGCTGGGAAAATTGGACAGCAACTTGTAAAAGAATGAAATTAGAACACTTCCTAACACCGTACACAAAAATAAACTCCAAATGGATTAAAGACCTAACTGTAAGGCCAGACACTATAAAACTCCTAGAGGAAAACAGGCAGAACACTCTATGACATCCATCAAAGCAAGATCCTTTTTGACCCACCTACTAGAATCATGGAAATAAAATCAAGAATAAACAAATGGGACCTCATGAAACTTAAAAGCTTTGCACAGTGAAAGAAACCATAAACAAGACTAGAAGGCAACCCTCAGAATGGGAAAAAATAGTTGCCTACGAAACAATGGACAAAGGATTAACCTCTGAAATATACAAGCAGCTCATGCAGCTTCATACCAAAAAAGCAAATAACCCAATCCACAAATGGGCGGAAGACTTAGACATTTCTCCAAAGAAGACATACAGGTGGTCAACAAACACATGAAAAGATGCTCAAAATCACTCATCATCAGAGAAATGCAAGTCAAAGCCACAATGAGGTATCACCTCACACTGATCAGAATGGACATCATCACAAAATCTGGAAACAGCAAATGTTGGAGAGGGTGTGGAGAAAAGGGAACTCTCCTGCACTGTTGGTGGGAATGTAAGTTGGTACAGCCACTATGGAAAACAATTTGGAGCTTCCTTAAAAAACTATAAATAGAACTACCATATGATCCAGTAATCCCACTCCTGGGCATATACCCAGAGAAAACCATAATCCCAAAAGAAACGTGTACCGTAATGTTTATTGCAGCACTATTTACAATAGCCAGGACATGGAAGCAACCTAAATGCCCATCAACAAATGAATGGATAAAGAAGATGTGGCATATATATACAATGCAATATTACTCAGCTATAAAAAGGAATGAGATGGAGCTATATATAATGAGGTGGATAGACCTAGAGTCTGTCATACAGAGTGAAGTAAGTCAGAAAGAGAAAGACAAATATTGTATGCTAACTCATATATACGGAATCTAAAAATGGTACTGATGAACTCAGTGACAAGACAAGAACAAGGACAGTGATGCAGAGAATGGACTGGAGAACTCGAGGTTTGGGAGGGGGCGGGGGGTGAAGGGGAAGCTGAGACAAAGTGAGAGAGTAGCATAGACATATATATACTACCAACTGTAAAATAGATAGCCAGTGCTAAGTTGCTGTATAACAAAAGGGTTTCAACTCAAGGATTGATGATGCCTTAGAGGACTGGGACGGTGAGGGGGGAGACGAGGGAGGGAGGGAATACGGGGATATGTGTATAAAAACAGATGATTGAACTTGGTGTACCCCCCCAAAAATAATAAATAAATAAATAAAATGAAAAAAAAATAAAACCTCCATCATCCTCCAAAATTCCTTTCCCACATGCGCGTGCCATCTCCATATCATACACACTCACAATCAATATCCGCATCATCTCCATTCTCACACACATACTTCTGCCATTCTACACTGACACTCAGAAACTGCATTTTCCCATCATATACTTTATTCAACAACCCCACTCAGACACTCATGATTTCCATGCTCCAAATTATCATGTGTTACCATTCCCCACTGTCGTGCATGCTCAGTGTACCTATCTGCCCCCACAAATTGATACACTTCTCATTGCCCCCAGCATCACACACACACAAACATACAAACACACTAACCCTATCACTTCCAGCATGTACCTATCTTCTACCATCACACTACATTTTCCCCATTCCATCCACTGGAATATATCCTCCTATATCCTCCTATGATTGCTTGAAATGCCCCATCCACATTTTCAAACACACAATAATCCCAGTGTCTCATTAACATCATGACCTTTCTCTCTATTTTCTCTCCCTCCCTAGTTTCACACAACCATACACATGCACAATTTTCATCTTCCACAGTATGACATGCACTGCATCCCTAACTATCATCATGTACATTCTGATCTTGTGCTCTCACTATCATTTACATTGCCCCAACTTCATTTTCAGTGACTTCATACCATCCTCCACTATTATTCACACCATCCCCATTGCCACCATGATCACACATACCTTGTTCACATCACCCTCCACTATCCCACTGTCACTCGATACTCTCTCCATTTCTGCATCAAATACAAAGCTCAGATAATCCACAATTTTACAACATGGTGCCCATCCCCTGAAATCTTTCTCATTTTCTCTTTCTTCCTTTCCCTTCTCTTCTCTCCTGCCTCCACACCACTAACTTTCCCAATATGTGGGTATTACATGAATTCAGATATAGTAGGGAAATTTCTTACTTGAAGCCTCATCTCAGAGCTTTAGTAAGTACAGGAACATACCATGCTAAAAAGTTACAACATTTAGTGTTCCCATTTGGTAGCTAGTTATGAATGGATACCTTTTGGTACATTTGCCCTTAAGAAGCATTTCTTCATGTTTTGTTATTGCATTTAGATGAAGTTTTTAAATATTCTATTGATGTGACTTTAATATGATACTATGCAGTTATTTGCACTATACTTGTCTTCCTAAAACATCCCAATAGCTTTTTTATGAAGCTAAAAGCAAAATTGTGATATTTTTGACACTGAAGAGGATAGACAGGTTCAAGCAAACGGCAATACTGAATGTACCACTTAGCTATGTTAGACGGAACACTTAATCTTTACTTCTCATGTTTCCATGTGTAAGAACTTCAACTAGACTAACACTCCTGCTTTTCTGCCCAGGGGAGGAGAAATGTTTAGGAGAAATATCTGAGTAGGCATGGGTCCAGCCCTTGCTCTCTGCTTCCCTTTCAGGAATCTCTATGCCTACAGTGATCATGCATTCTGACTGGCTCCCTGCCATGCAATAAGGGGCCTACTTTTGGCCTGGAGTCTTGTGGTTTTGCAGTTGTCTGGGTAAGTCTGCCTAATTCTGGGGTCCACAATAATTGGAACTCCACACTAAAACCATCTTCTCCACCTAGCTTTATTAGTAATGAAGATGATGCTTTGATCTCCATCTATCTGATTCCTACATTTACATTTCAATTGGTTCTAAACCTAGTCAGGGAAGACAAGTGTTCTTTATTGATCCCTTACAATTCCCACACGATATAGACCACTTTAATCATGTTAATTCTCTTTACTGGCTTTATCTGTCTTTTAGCACAAACAAGTACCTAGATGGAGTTGGTTTTTAATTAGCACTTAAGACAAACACTTGGCAACAATTAAGATTAGGTCTTAACAAGGGAATGATATGTCCACTTACTGCTAGACTCCCAATTCCCCTGGATTAGGGAATTCAAATTCTGAAGGGCTAGAATTACCACAGTACAGTAGGTGCTACTTATCAGGATGATGGGGACCAGGCACCAACTGGATCTATCTTCCCTGGCCATACTGATAAGTCTTAGAAGAGCATAACCAAAAGAACTATTCCATGGGATAGGGTAGCAAAACTTTATGTGAAATATTAGAAAAGGAGTTAGATATTCATCCAAATGTATTATTATTAAAGAAAGAGTATACATCAGGGAACCATTTCTTGAGGAGTAAAAAAATCTTTTAATAAAAAACTAGAATTTAGTCTGATAAGATGTTCTTGTTAAAAATTCTCTGGAAATTTAGATCTAATAGTCATTTTGGCTATTTCTTTTTTTCTTTTTGCTAGCTAGCTTTGTGCTAGCTTTTAAGCCCTTGCATACAAACTTAAATACTGTGCTTGTCTGCTCTTAGTGAAATACCACTACAGAGTATAATTTGTGTCTAAGGTAACTAGGCCCAAATACTGGAATTTTCACAGTTTTTACCCTAGGACAATTTGTGTTGTAAAGAAATGCTAACTGTTCTCTGGAAATAAAGCAGTGTGAGGACTGGACTTCACATGTGACCTCTTTCACATATAAACACTTTTCACACTTGCACATAGTTGAGTGTTCAGCAGTACTGACCCAAATACACCCTCACCAGCCTACATCAGGGCTCACAAAGTGATCATAAAAACAAGTACACAAACAAAATATGTCTCAGCAGTCCAAGAAAAATAAAACAAAACTGCTGGACAAGATATGTGAAAACTTGACTGAGGAGTAATAAGAGCACCTAAGGAAAATCAAGTGCAGCACACATACCAAAAACTTTTTGGAGCTCAAAGCTTAAAAAAAATTCAATTAAATAATAAAATTAAAAATGATGGTTACTGATGAGCCCTGAAATGAATAAAATATCTAGAAATAAACTTAACTACAGAAGTGAAAGACCTATACTCTGAAAAATGTAAGACACTGATGAAAGAAATTGGAGATGATAGAAAGCAAGGGAAAGATATCCCATGCTCTTGGATTAGAAGAATTAATATTGTTGAAATGGCCATATTATCCAAAGCAATCTAAAGATTTAATGCAATTCTTATCAAAATACCCACGACATATTTCATACAACTAGAACAAATAATCCTAAAATTCATACAGAACCACAAAAGACCCCAAACTGTCAAAGAAATCTTGAGAAAAAAGAATACTAAGAGTATCAACCTCCCAGACTTCAGACTGTACTACAAAGCTACAGTAATCAAAACAGTATGGTACTGGTACAAAAACAGACACACAGATCAATGGAACAGAATAGAGAGCCCAGAAATAAACCCATGCATCTACGGTCAATTAATCTATGACAAAGGAGGCAAGAATATACAATGGAGAAAAGACAGTCTCTTCAACAAGTGGTGTTGGGAAAACTGGACAGTTACATGTAAAACAATGAGATCAGAACATTTCCTCACACCACACAAAAAAATAAACTCAAAATGGATTAAAAACTTAAACATTAAGACTGGAAACCAAAAGACTCCTAGAAGAGAACACAGAACACTCTTTGACATAAATCACAGCAATGTTTCTTTGGATCTGTCTCCTAAGGCAAAAGAAATAAAAGCAAAATTAAACAAATGGGACCCAATTAACTTAAAAGCTTTTGCAAAGCAAAGGAAACCATAAAGGAAACAAAAAGGCAACCTACAAAACTGGAGAAAATATTTGCAAATAATTCGACCAACAAGGGGTTAATATCCAAAATATAAAACAGTTCATACAATTCAATATCAAAAATAAATCCAATCAAAAAACGGCTGAACACCTGAACAGACATTTTTCCAAAGAAGACATACAGATGGCCAACAGGCACAAGAAAAGATGTTCAACACTGCTAAATCAGCAGAGAAATGCAAATCAAAATCAAAATGAGATATCACCTCACACCTGTCAGAATGGCTATCACCAAAAAGAACACAAATAATAAATGTTAGTGAGGATATGGAGAAAAGGGAACCTTCTTACACTGATGGTGGGAATGTAAATTGGTGCAGTATGGAAATTCCTCAAAAAACTAAAAATAGAACTACCATGTGATCGAGCAGTTCTAATCCTGGATATATATCCAAAGAAAATGAAAACATTAATTCAAAATGATACATGCACCTCAATGTTAATAGCAGTATTATTTATTTTTTAATTTTTTAAAATTTTTAAATTTCATTTTATTTAAGAATAGTTGAGGGCTTCCTAGGTGGCGCAGTGGTTAAGAATCCGCCTGCCAATGCAGAGGTCACGGGTTCAATCCCAGCTCCAGGAAGATCCCACATGCTGCGGAGCAACTAAGCCCACGTGCCAAAAGAAAAAAAAAAAAAAAAAAGAATAGTTGATTTACAATGTTGTGTTCATTTCTGCTATACAGCAAAGTGATTCAGTTATACATATACAAACATTCGTTTTTTAAATATTCTTTTCCCTTATGGTTTATTACAGGATATTGAATATAGTTCCCTATGCTATATAGTAGGGCCTTGTTGTTATCCATTCTATATATAATAGTTTTTATCCATGGCAGTATTATCTGCAATTACCAAGATATGGAAGCAACCTAAGTGTCCATCAACAGACAGATGGATAAATATGTGATATATGTATTCAGTGAAACACTACTCAGCCATAAGGAAAGAATGAAATTTTGCTGTTTGCAGCAACATGGATGGACTTGGAGGATATTATGCTAAGTGAAATAAGTTAGACAGAGAAAGACAAATATACTATGATATCACATACGTGGAATCTAAAAGATAAAACAAATGTGAATATAACAAAAAAGAAACAGACACATAGATAGCAGTTACTGGTGGGGAGAGGGAAAGGGGGAGGGACAAGATAAAGGTAGGGGTTTAAGAGGTAGAAACAACTACATATAAAGTGAATAAGCTACAAGGATATATTGTACAACACAGGGAATATAGCCAATATTTTATAATAACTATAAATGGAATATAACTTTTAAAACTGTGAATCGCTATATTGTACACCTGAAACATATATTGTACATCAACTCTACCAATTAAAAAAAAAACCACAATGAGGTATCACCTCACACCTGTCAGAATGGCTATCATCAAAAAGCTTACAAATAACAAATGTTGGCAAAGATGTGGAGAAAAGGGAACCCTCGTACACTGTTGGTGGGGATGTAAATTGCCACTATGGAAAACAGTATGGAGGCTCTTCAAAAAGCTAAAATGGAACTACCATATGATCCCTCTGAATTCCAGACAAGATTGATTCATTGACTGATTCATTTATCCATTCACCTATCCATTCATTACTTTATGATGCCATGTTAATCTAATCAATACATTTAATAAGGACCTATTATGTGTCTGGCACTGTTCTAAGGCACTTGAGATATATCAGTGAAAAAACAGACAGAAATCCCTGCCCTCATGAAACTTATAAAGACATACTTAGGCATACCCTGATCAAATTCCTGAACTCAAAGAATAAAGAAAACATCTTACAAGCTTAAAGATAGAAAAAATTACCTACAATAGAAAAATTAAAGTCAGACAGACAAAGGACTTTACACCAAACTCCATGATTTCAATCACTAATTTTCCCAGAAATGGCTTTACTAAATTCTCAGGGAAGCTGAAGTCAGTCTGACTCAGAACCTGTGTTTTCCTATGACACATTATCTAACAGGGGCAATACTACCCTTTTCTCATGCAACTAGATTTGTACTTTTCAATTTTTTCAAAATTAAACAATATATTGTTTAGGGACACAAATATAGGTGATAAAGCTATAAGAAAACCAAGGGGATTGTTAATACAAAAGTCAGGGCAGTGTTATCTCTAGATGTAGGTAGACGGGAGGGTGTGATTAGAGAAGGGCACATGGTGGGGGGGCACTAAGGTATGGCTAATGTTCTATTTCTTGTTCTGGCTGGTGGGTTTACCAGCATTATTTTATTCATATTATTTTAAATGTAAATAATAATTCACTCATTCAACAAATAATAAGTGCCCATCATGAATCAGGCATTATTCTAGGCACTGCAGACAAAGAAATAAATAAATTAGATAAAAATCTCTGTCCTTAAAGAGCTTGTAAATTATCAAAGAAACAATAAAAATTTCCAGAGCTTAAGCATAAAAACATACACACTGAAAGTCTGCCAAGTGTCCAGCACAACAGATACACAAATATGTACACATCATCATGAAATTTCACAATATCAGTGATAAAGTAGAAATTCTAAAAGCTTCCAGGAGTTGGGGGTAGAAATAGTCCAGATTGGAACAGGACAGAAAGCTCTAGAAAGGGGATTTCCAGAAAAGTAAATTTCTGGGTAATCTAACTTACTTGAGCATTTGCAAAAAACCAAACAAACAAAAAATAGAAACAAAAACAAAATGACATAGATTTGATGGAAAAGATAAGAATATATAAAAAATGTAGGTGAAAAACAATTATTAAATCTAGAATTGATAAAAATGTGTACAAGAAAAATGTAGCCACAATTCACTACTGGTTTCTTTAGTGAACAGTGCACAACAATGCACAATCACAATATTATAAATGTTATCATTAACCAAAACGTATGCTATACCTATATTAAAAGGATGGAAAAGGGAAGTTATATAAAAAGGAGAGGAAAAGTGAAAGTTTAATCTTCATCTATCATAATGGGAAATCAACAGCCAATATCTGAAATAAGTAACTCAAGAAATAATAGTATAGCCATATTGTTTAGAATTATTGAGATAAAAATCAAAATAAATAGCTAACACATTTCAAAGTTGGCTACTTCAGGCATTTGAGACTGGTGAGTGGGGAGAGGTGGAGCTAAATATTGCTATTTTTTTGTTACTACCATATATTTTTAAGCCATATATAGGCCTTACTATAATATAGAATATACTGTAGCTATATATTATATTATACTTACTATAATGAAAATACAAAATAGAATATACTTTCATTATAAAGGGAGCTACTTAATTATAAAGGAAAGGGATATGATGCGAACTAGCGTTTACTGAAATTAATATAGCCAACAGAATAAAGAAGTGGGGAGCACATAAATGTAGAAACTGAAGGGCCCCCAATGTTTGCCTTTTATTCTTTTGCAACTTATGGGAGTGGGTATTCCAGATTGCTCTTAAATTGTAGCAGTAGTCATAGGGGAGTTTTACACTTGAGAAGTGACCACCAGAGGACCTGGTAGCCCCAGTATCACAGGTAGAGTGGAATTGGAAATTATGGGTCCAGCATAGTCAGGGACAGGGGAGACTGAAGACAGGAGAGGGGAAATTTACTCTGGGAAAGAAACTCAGACTGCCACAAGAGGGCACAACAACAATGCAGTATTTCCCCTCGTTCCCCTACCTTTCCTGCTGCTCATTCTCAGCTTTTTGACCCCATTCCCACCCCCAAATGCCTGTATTTCTGAGATTCTGCCTTGCTCCCCACCCCAACCCTGTTGTTCTCACTCCACACACTCTCCTGGGACAATCTCATTCACACCTTAATTAAAACCACCACCTCTACATAGGCTTGATGACCTCCGAATCTATCGGCAACCCTACTTGCTTCACAGCAGCAGAATAAAAGGCAAAGAATACAGAATAAAAGGCAAACATTGGGGGCCCTTCAGTTTCTACATTTATGTGCTCCCCACTTCTTTATCTATTCTGTTGGTTATATTAACTTCAGTAAATGCTAAATTCCTGACTGCTTACTGGATGATTCCTCTTAGACATTCCAAAGGTGCTCCAGACTTCGACTGTTCAAAATTGAACTCATCATTTTTTCCCCTCAAACCTGTTCCTCATTCTGAGTTCTCCAGCTCATGGAATGGCTTTTACATCTCAAAGACCCAAGGCAGAAAGAAAACTGAGGATCATCCTAGATTCCTTCTCATCGACCTCACTCTATATCCTCCAGTCAGCCACTGAATTCTTAATTTCTCACATACATGTATTCTAACTTCATTCCCACTGCCTTAACTCAGGCTTCAATATCTCTCCTCTTTTGTAATAGCCTCTGAACTGGTCTCCCTGTACCCAGTTGTCTTATGCAGTCTATCCATCAAAATCTCATCCACTAGACAACTAATGAGAACATACTGCATAGCACAGAGAACTCTACTCAATGCACTGTGATGACCTAAATGGGAAGGAAATCCAAAATAGAGGGGATATATGTATGTGTGTGGCTGACTCATTTTGCTATACAGTAGAAACTGACAAAACATTGTAAAGCAACTATACTCCAATAAAAATTAATTTTAAAAAATCTCATCCACTGGATATTTGTAAAATGCAAATCTAATCCTGTTAATCCCTTGACTAAAATATCTCTCCACTATTCTTAGTACAGCATTCAAGGCACTCCATGATCTGGCCATTATCTCCTTCTCATTAAATGCCTTCTCACTCTCTATGTTCCAAGTATACCAACCATCTTGAACATACTAGAAATATACTGTAAACACCGAATTATTTCATATAATGTGTCATATGTGAATGTGTCTTTGCTCATATCACCACTGCTTAGAATGACTCTCTTCTATTTCTCAGCCCCAGTAGTTAAAACTGACAACATCTACACACCTTTCAAGACTTAAGCATTATTTTCTTTTTGGAACCTCTCCCACCCAATAGAATTAACTATTTCCTCCTCTGTGTCTCTAATGTATTCTATATAGATTTTTATCAAGCATCTGTGATATTCTGCTGTGTAGATTTGTTTACACGTCTCTTCTACTAATATCAGCTTCTCTAGGATTAGGAACATATCTTTTACATATCTCTATTCAAAATATATATCACAGTGCCTGGTATAGAGAAGATGTTTAACAAATGTTTCTGAATAAATAAGAATTATCATAAGGATATAATATATGAGGCCAGCCTCATGCCAATCTCCTATCTATGGCAGACATCAGGAATCTACCATAGAATTGTACCCTTGCACCTCAGAATCATTTTCAAGACAGCATAATATGAAAACCTGTTTGAATCACTTGGAGTTGGCACAAGATATAAAATTTATTTCTTATCCTGGAATGTAGGCTGTCACAATGGAGTGCCTCAGTAATTACTGGAGTTGATCTAAGAGAATTAACATGGGAGAATTAACATAACTAATGGCAGAGTATGTCCTAAACACTCTTTGCAACAGTATGTTGTAGCAAAAATTGGCATCTGGAGGTAAATTCTGTCCTTGTACACCCAGCACTGCCCATTGAAGAGACATCTTGTCATCAGAAGAGACAAAATCCCATATATTGGTATTCTGATTCATACTTCAATTTTGTCTCAATTGATTCAGAAAATATTCCTCACTGACTAAGGATCAGAAATCTGCTAAAAAGCAAAGTGCTGCACCTGAGCTACCAGGCATATCACACTTGGAGAAACAATGGATCACCTTATCTTCATTCCTTCTGCGTCCAGAACCCCTGGAAAGTAAAGAGAGTAAAAACTCCTTTTTCAAATGGAACAACAATCTATTGGAGCACTGTTTCCAAATCTTAAGACCGTAATACACATACAAAATGATGACATATGTACAGACATGGGGCTATACTGGACAAGAATGTTCACTGCCAGAAATAACTGGCCTGGAAGCTCTAAGCAAATTGGGCTTCCTGTACAGTGTATTAGTTTCCTATTGTCACTACAAATAACCACAGACTTAGTGACTTAAAGCAACTTAAGTTTATTCTTATACAGTTCTAGAAGTTGAAAATCTAAAATGGGTTCACAAGTTTGCATTCTCTGGAAGCTCTAGGGGAGAATCCATTTCCTTGCTTTTTCTAGCTTGTAGAGAATCTACATTTCTTGGCTCATGGCCCCTTTCTTCATCATCAAAGCCAGCAGCTTAGCATTTTCCTTCCTCTCTGACCTCTGCTTCTGCCCTCATATCTTCTCTCTGTAACTCTGACTCTATTGCCTATCTCTTATGAAGAGCTTTGTGATTACACTGGGCCCACCCTAATCATCTAGGACAATCTCCATATCTCAAAATCCTTAACCTTTTACCATTTCAAGCAACATAGGTTCATATTCAGGTTCTGGGGATTAAGACAGAGACATCGTTGGAGGTCCACTACTTAGCCTACCATCTGCAGATTGTGTAAGCTGTGCATCATGTGATTCACACTGTGCACATCATAGATATTTGCATTTATTATAACAATTTTCTGGCAGGTAGTAATAAAATGTTTTGAGGAAGAGATACCATATTCCAATTCACACAAAGGTAACATAGGAGTTAGCAGAAGCTCATGGTCTAAAGTGATTAGTATCTGAACACAGCTGTAAAACACTGGGATAGAGGAGATTTGTATTATAGAGGGTTGAGGCCCTGGCAGAACTAACAAAAATAATAGCAAACATTCATTAAGTGTGTACTATGTGCCAAGTACTGAACTAGGCACTTTATAACCCTTAAAATCCCTTGAATCTTTACAACTTGGTGTGGTATTAATATTCTGACCTAAAAAATGATCAACGTGAAACTCAGATTTATTAACTATAACCAAGGTCACATAGCTTAGAAGGTGCTTACGCTGGTAAATAAACCCAGGTATAGCTGATTCTAGAATATGGATACTTTTCTGCTGTACCATGCTGCCTTTTTTTTTCATTATTCTTTTGGCTGTGCCATGCAGCATGTGGGATCTTAGTTCCCTGACCAGAGATTGAAGCCATGCCTCCTGCAGTGGAAGCGCACAGTCTTAACCACTGGACCACCAGAGAAATCCCCATGTTGCCTTCTTAAAGTGAGAGGATATAAAAATCAATGTATTCGATTTTTTATACCTTGAGTTTCTGAAAGTCCCACTCATCTATCAGTGCTAAGGCACTGACTATTCCCATGGCAATTTCAAGCAGTAGTGTGATAGACAAGCAACCTATGTCTATACCCATGCTGGGAGGAAAATCATTCCACATACCCTAGTTTCTCCACTTCTTATGGGCTAGATTTTCTCAACTTATTTTGGCTTTTCTGGTTATAATCCCTAAAATGATCTTGTTCCCTTCCTGAAGCTTCCAGCACACACATTTGTCTGGCCTCCATTCCTACTCAGTCTTTTTTAGAACTGGACAATTCTCCCTTATTTCCTGATGATGAAACTGTCCTAGTCAATTTCAGAGCCTGCACCATGAGAAATGGTTATTTGAGAAGAGAATCCAGTTATTAATGAAATCTTTCAAGACTGGAGGTGATTCCTATTCAAAGGGAGTTACAGGATAAACTCTGTATAAACTTTACTCCATTTTTTGGAGCTCAATGTGGAGTTTCTGGAAATATTTACCAGATTCCAAAACTGACTGAAGGCTACCAAAACTCACTGCACTGAAGAGTGACTTGTGATTTCTGGAATGAATCACTTAATGATGAATAAAGGCTAACACATCTCTGAAGATTTACACGTTGCCACTATAAACCAAGAATAATTAAACTGTCTAGAATTCAAATCCTGACTCTTCCAGCGATAGCTGTGTGACCTTGGGAAAATTCTCCCATCTCTTTTTCTCATTTTCTTCTCATGTAAAACACGGATGAGAATTCCTATATTATACAGCTGTTGCAAGAATTAAATGATTAAACTATGTAAAGTTCTTATAATGCTTAGCACATGATAGGTGTATAATTGTATGCAGTAAATGGAAAGTATTTTAATTAACTTTTATTATGAATCTTTTTTGCATTTTTACAAAGATCTGATTTTTCTCACAAAGACCCTTCCACAGCATTACATTAGTAAGATTCCTATGTTGTCTAATGCTGAGTAAGATTACACTTCAAATTGAAGGCCTTTCTATTATTCACTGCACTATGAACTCACTGATATCAAATAAGGCTAAATCCTGCTGAAAGCACATTCATATTTTTTATATACATTGAGGGTCTTGCCTTTATGAATCACTTAATGATAGATAAGACTTGGCCTCTAACTGAAGGCTTACTCATTCTAGTTGTTTCTCTCCACTATGAATTTGCAGATGATAAGCAAGGATCTCTTTCCACCTCCACTATGAATTTTCTGATGTCACCAAAATCCCTTTCCCACATTCATTACATGCATAAGGTTTCTTTGCACTATGAATTCTTTCTTGCTTAGTAAGGTCTGAGCTGGATCTGAAAAGCCTTCCACACAGGCATTGCAACCACAGAGGTTTTTCTCCCCTTGGAACTCTCTCATGTTTCAAAAGAAAATGTCTGAGCTTGTCCTGAAGTCCTTCCCAGTTAATACATTCATAGGGTTTCTTTTCTCTTCACCATGCATTTTCATATGGTAGGAAAAGCTTGATTATTCACTGCAATTTCTTTCACATTGGGAAAGTTTCCCCACCGTATGAAACTTCTGGTATTGAAAGAGAACTGAATTCTGCCTGAAGGCCTTCCCACATTTTTACAGCCATATGAATTAATACGTTCTCAGGTGTGAATCCTCAGATGTCAAATTAAGATCAGCCTCATAATTAAAAATTCCTTTATATTCGTTACCTGCACAGGATTTCTTTCTACTAGAGTACTCTGAGGTATTAAACTTGAACACTAATAAAAGAGTTTTAGACACTAATCATACATGTAGGGCTTCTGCGCATCAAAAATTTCCCAGTGTCTCACACATTCTAAAAACTTTGCAGAGTCATAGTCCTATGAACCATATCTCTATGCTCTTTCTCCTAGGGGTTTTCCTCATATAACAGACATCGAGCTCAGCCTTTTCTCAGCCAATGCACTCTCAGCCTTTCTTTTAAGTAGGATTATTTTTTTCTCCATTTATATCACATTCTTTTTTTTTAGGATTATTTTTATAAGTAGCAGCACTGTGCCTGCAACAGACTTCCCTGGAAAAAGGAATATGTTAGATTCTTCCCTGCCAAGCTTTCTTGCAGCCTATGTCATCACATGCCAAGTCTTCTCCACAGAAGAGACTCTGACCAATTGGTATTGGATTCTGGATCCATAATATTGTTTGGAATTTGTTTTTTTTTTTTCTGAAATTTCCCTCTTTGAAGTAGATCCTACTCTTAGTCATAATCTTATCATCTAAAATGATAGATCCTCAAACATAAATGGGCAAAAAAAATGAGTAAACCATTCACAAAAAAGGAAATATTAAAAAACAAATACATGAAATATTTTACCTATTGGTCATCAATAACTGTAAACTGAAACAACCATGTGTGGTTAACTGTTCTTCTCTCATTCTCACCAAGCAGTTTACATGAGTGTTTGACTGTTGTCCTTGCTGGTATGAATGTAAACTGGTACAAATTTTTTGTGTGTGTGTGCTAGTTAATGTGTTTTTGATTGTGGTTAATTTTACATAACATAAATGTAAAAGTATGAAATTAGAACATTCTCCAACGCCATACACAAAAACAAACTCAAAATGGATCAAAGACCCAAATGTAAGACCAGGTACCAAAAAACACCTAGAGGCAAACATTGGCAGAACCCTCCCCGACACAAACCACAGCAATATTTTTTTTTTGATCCATCTCCATCTTAACGATCTTTAAGTGTTCAATTCTGTACACCTGGCATTAAGCACATTCACATCGTTGCACAACCATCACGACCATCTGTCTCCAGATCTTTCCCATCTTAAACTGGTACAAACTTCTAGAAAACAACTTTCCAGTGTGGAATTATGAGCCAGAGAAGAGTCGGGCCTTTTGAGCCAGTAATTACTCTTTAAACAATCTATCCAACAAAATGATCAGATATGCAAATTAAAGATTCATGTACAAAATGATTCATTGGAACATTTATATTAGTGAAAAAATGGAAACACACAAAATATCCAAATACATGGAAATAGTTAAATAAATTGCAGTATACTCTTATGATGGGATATTATGTAGCATCAAAAATGTTGCCAAAAATTGTTATTGATCAGGGAGATTCTCATGAGATAATTTTTAAAGAAAGCAGGTTTTAGAGGAGAAAGCATGGGCTGAATCGTGTCCCTTCAAAATTCGTATGTTGAAGTCCTAACCTCCAGTATCTCAGAATGTGACTGTATCTCGATATAGGACCTTTAAAGAGGTAATTTAGTTAAAACGAGGTCATTAGGGTAGGCCTTTATTCCAATATGACTGGTGTCCTTATAAGAAGAGGTTAGAACACAGAGACACATAGAGGGAAGACCATGTGAAGACACAAGGAGGAAAAGACAGCCAACTACAAGCCAAGGACTGAGAAGAAACCAACCCTGTCAACACCTTAATCTTAGACTCTCTAGGCCTCAGCATTCTGAGGAAATAAATTTCTGCCATTTAAGCAACCCAGTCTGTGGTACTTTGTTATGGCAGTCCCAGCAAACTAATACAGAAGGATATAAAACTGTATACACTGAAAGGAAATATTTCAATTAGTTAATAGGATTTATATCTGGGTAATGAAATGGATGGTTTTTATTTCCTTCCTCATAAAGTTTTGTTCTCCAAAGGATTTTAGAGATGAGCATGTCTCATACTTTTACAAAGTATGTAAAAAAAAAAAAGTCCATAAGCAAACAAAGAATAGACAGAAAAAAAAAAAAAAACTTTTACTTGATGAAATGAAGCTGCCAATGAGGTAGAAAGACAATTAGTCAGAAGACTAAGGCCCAGGGACTTCATGGCTCTGTCTCATTTTTAGGTGGCCTCCCAACTCAGGGAGAGAGGGACTTGGAGAAGCAAAGTGATGTGAGGATGACTGGTTTGTTTGGAAGATAATGCAGAGGCAATTACAGAGATTCAACTGAATAGGGAAATGGGGAGATAACCTGAACAAAGAAGGTGTTGAATGTGTAAAACTAAGAGAGAAAAGCAAGGATTTGGAAGAAGGGAGGTAGCAGAAGATTCATTTTCAGGGTACTTAAGAAGGGGAAGCAATAGAGAAGGGAGAAGTAACTGGGCATGCTAACAAAAGGTAACCACAAAGAAAACAGGAAAAGAAAAATTCTCTTTTGCCTGGTTTTATGGCACCCATCAGATGGAGAGTTGAGGGGTACAGGGGTTCAGAATATGTCACCCCAAAATGCGCCATGTTGGCATACTGATTATTTTGAATTAAAGGTACTTGAGAAACAGCTGTTGCAAGAACAATACTCTGACCCTCCTTTGTTCCCCTGAAAGCAGGAGAAAAATTTCTCAAGAGAAAGATATCTCCCCTATACTAGAAGGGCAGAAGACATCCTTATCACCAGAGACAGGGAATTTAGGGACTGGGAAGGCTGTACAAACAAACCTTGTTAATTCTTTACTATTTACTACTTCTAGCCCAAATCCCTTTGCCTTGTCAATTCTTCACAAATTCATTGGTGTTTTGTTTTGTTTTGTTTTGTTTGTCTAAAAGGTATAACAGCTCTCTGCTCTGATCACTTGAGTCTCACATTTTTGTGGGACTCCTGTACATAAAAAATTAAATTTATTTTTCTCCTTTTAATCTGTCTTATGTCAATTTAATTATTAGACCAGTAAAAGAACCTAGAAAAGAAGAAGCGAAAATTTTCCAGCCCCTACAAGTTGCAACAATAAAGATAACGACTACTATAACTGCTTAGTAAGCATACCCCAAGCACACTCAGTCACTGAAATACTATATTTCCCATAGAAACCTTGAGAGATAGTTATCATTATTCCAAATGTGTAAATGAGGAAACTGATGCTCAGAGAGGGGAACTGACAATATTTTAGAATTAATAAGCAGGGGAACTGAGAGCCAATTCCAGTATGCTTGGTTTTTAAGCTCCTGTGTTTTCCACCATGCCAAGGGGCCTCGTGGGCATTCACCAACCAAAATTCCAAAACTTTCCTAACACTATCTAAAAAAGCTGTAAATTCACAAGCCCCTCCATAACCTCATTTTCCTTCCTTTGCTCACCTAAGGGGATTTCTTTCTGGGTCCTTTTGTCCTTAGCTCTTTCCAAATTCAGCTGGGAATTTGTTTCGGTTTTGTGATGTGGAAAATCCTGCAGTTGAAAAGGAAATAAAACTTTGTGGTTAGAGCTGGGGTATTTCATGTCCCTAAATTCAGTTCTGAAAGGTACAGGGAGGGTGGTGGAAGGGGGTTTCTTATTAGGATGTTTTAGACCCAGGCAAAGGTCTTGTGAAAGAGGCATAAAAATGCTTGTGTTCCCAAGGGCCAGGGAGGGGGCGCTGACCTTGAGGGATGAAAACCTGATAAGAAAAACACAACAAGTCATTTACTCTCCATGGATCTGTTCCATAATCCAGGAACGAAAAACAATGAAATCCAAAGGTTACAGTGCACTGAACTGGTTAAGCACATAGGCTTCAGGGTGGAACAGAGCAAGGCTAAAATCCCAATGTTACTTCTTACTTGCTATTGGACCTTGGGCAAATATCTTTACTTTTCTGAGCACTGGATGTGTGGAAAGGGAGTGTTGCCTGCCATTCCAGTAAACAACAAATGTGGCCCACCATCAAGTCAGCAGCCACTGCAGGGTGCACCCTGAAGGGAATTCATGATGGAGAAAACCAGGAAGCATTCTGTGGTAGTGATACTGGTCCTAGATAGTTATGAAATGCATATCTAAGGAATAATTTGAGCCCAGACTCTTGCATCTTCCCATATACAGAAAAGCACTAAAATCATGAACTTGAGATGTTTATTTTTGGAATTAGCAGTAATATTTTGATGTTCGACCATGTTTTTTTCCAGCAAAAAACTCCTATATACCCTGTGTCCTCCCTCAGTAAGGTCCCTGAATCAAACTTAACTCCCAACTTTTAGGTTGTACATTTTTTTCTCAGCCGACAGATTTTTCCTCTATAAAATGAAAAAAATAAAAACCCAAAAGGTAATGAGACATTCTAAGCCCAAACCCAATCTCAAAAAAAAAAAAAAAAAAAAAAGGAAAGAGTTCTAGGAAAATTTTCTAGTTCTGCCCCCAGCTTGTTTGGACAAACCCTCATGATAAAACAACTAAAAAAAATCTTGGTGAAAAAGAAGCAATAATCACTAGAAAGCAATAAAAAGACGGGGCAATAAAAATATGGAAACATCAGAGCAACAACATGGGAAAAGGAGAATGTAGAGAAGTAAATACAAGCAGAGAGGCAATTTCTGCCCTGAGGGCAACCCCCCCAAAATTTAACTTTCCGTTGCCTTGAAAGGCAACAGAAACAGATTAAAGCCCAGAACTACACTGAGTAGGAAAACTATCAGGAGACTCTCCCTACAATAAACTAGGATCCCCACAGACTACCATCTCGGGGGAGGATGAATGGGAAGCAGGTCATTCTGCAGCTCAGGTTGAACTATAGGACTTGCCCTGGGATCCTTGAACCTTGAATTAGACAAAGAAGCAAATCAGCAGGATCAGCTGATAACACAAAAGACTTCAAACACTGGGATTAGCAAACACAAACCATAAAATAAGTATTTTACCATGGATAAAGAAATAAGTAACAAACTTAAAGATATTTCCAAGCAACAGGAAACTATAACAAGTGGTATATCATAATTAAACTTAATCAAACTTTAAAAAAAATACAGTAACCCAAATGAAAAACTCAAAGGATAGCTTTAATCAGGAGATTAGGAAAATAATTTGTGAAAATTTAAGACGAGTCAAAGGAAATTAATGAGACAAAAGATGGAAAGTACAAAAGAGTGTAAGAGACTCAAACTGCTCTCACTCACTTAACAGGTGTCAGGACTTTGTGAAAGTGATCACGCTGAATCTTAACAACTACTTTGCAAGGCACAAAATATACAATTTCACTGATAATAAAATCCTTTTCAGCCCTTTCTCCATTTCTACAAGCAAAATTGGGCTCCCAGACCTGCTTTTTCTTTAAAAATAGCTAATGAAATTCCAGAGCCTAACTTTACAAATGCAAATGTTCCCAATCAATAAAAGGAAACTCAAAAAGAGACTCTGTACTCTCTCCCCTACAGCCTTGGAGGGGTGGAAACCATTTTGCCTCACAATCATTTCAAATAATCTAAATTTGAAAGATATTAAATTGAGAATTTTAATTTTAATAAGAATGTTAATCTTGTTCTCTTTTACAATATGGAGACATGAATATTCATAACAGCTACCAACCGATTCTATTCTCTGTTAATACAAATCTTTCCTTAAAAGTATTATTTAAAGAAAGGCATTTTATGACTCCTACAACTTCAGAAATTGATTTTTTTCTATGAAAATAACCCACAAAAGAAATGTGTAATTCTAATTAAGTGTCTTATTTGGTAATTCATTAACCTGGTGTGGTAGACAGAATAATGGCCTTCCCAAAATGTCCACGTCCTTATCCTGTGTAGATATTACCTTACACGGCAAATGGAACTTTGCATATGTGATTAAGGATCTTGAGATGGAGAGATTATCCTGAATTATCCTGGTGGGCTCAATGTAATTACAAGAATCTTTATAAGAAGGAAGCAGGAGGATCAGAGTCAGAGAAGGAGATACGATCATGAAAGTAGAAGGTCAGAGTCAGAGAGTTGAAAATGATATACCGGTAGATCTGAAGATAGAGAAAAGGACCATGAACCAAGGGAATGCCGGCAGGCTTTAAGAAGCTGGAAAAGGATAAACAAACATAAACCCATGATTCTGCTGGATTTACTATATAACAAATACTTTGAGAGGACATATTTCTTTTAAATCAACAGTGTCATGATTTCCATTTCACCAGTGAGAAAAATGAAACCCCTAAGGTCAGTACACTGTGAGTTAGGATTCAAATCCCTGTCTACTGGCTACAAAGTCCAATATTTTTCCACTACATCTTGCTGCCTCTCAAACTGCTTGGGGTGTGATGAAGAGAGGGTAGAACACCTAAATGTATTCCTCAAACGACCCACAGCTGCACAAAAGACTCCATGTTTGTGAGACACTCTACCTTCTTTGCTTTAATTCCATGCTCACAGTAAGCAACATGCTGTTTTCTTAGTTTGACTTCCCAAGTACCCCAAATGACATGCCCTAGAAAGAGGACCTGAGTGTTCTGGCCACCAGAAAGAATGTATTAGTGTGAGAGGTGTGTGCTGTTCTCTTTGTATCTATCTTAGTCTCAGTAAATTAATTTGTATTTGTTTATCACCAAGTTTCATTTTAGCATTTCACAAATGCTAAAGACCAAATCCTGGACAGTAGTCAATTAAGTAAAATATTACCACCCTGTAGGCTCTTTTATTAAGTACTGTTAAAATTTCCAAATAAAGGTAATTTCCTTTCTTTGATGACTTCTAAAGTATTTACTTGTCAAACACAGCTCATTAGAGCATGAGGCCTCAGAGATGCTCAAGTGAAATTGTTTCAGAAAAGAATTCTCTCTATACACAATGACATCAACTTACAGAGGTATAAGGACTGAAAGGGAAAAATAATTACAGCTATTCACAAATTACATTAACAAACCAAAAACACTTTGCGATATTGCATTTAGCTGTATAGGTATAATTCATGTACTTTTAAGTAAGTTTTACATAAATGTTATATACAAACTCAATAAAATCTACAAACAAACAATTGGACCTAGAGAAAGAAGTTAGTAAGGTGGATGAATTTAAAAACTATACACCAGAAACAAGCATTCCCATACACCAGTTACAATGAATTACAAAATGTAATTTAAAAATATTAGTGAGAGCAACAAAAACTATCAGTACACAGAAATATATCTAAAAAAATATGCATGAGACCCTTGCGGAGAAAATTATAAAACTTTTTTCAAAGACATTAAAAATGCCTAGATAAAAGGAAAGATAAACCACGTTCACTGCTGTAAAGATGTCATTTCTGTATCTATAATCTATAACTAAAATGCAATTCTAATCAAAATTTCAGTTTCGCAGAGACCATATTAAGCTTATCTCAAAATTCATACGGAAAAGTAAAGGGCAAAGAATATACTTTTGAGGAAGAGGAATAAGGAAAGGGTCTTTCCCTACCAAATATTAAGATGCATTACAAAACTATAGTAATTAACAGTGTAATATTAGTATAGAGATAGACAAATAGACCAGTGGAAGAGAACAGAAAGCCTAGAAACAGACAAATACATACATTACAACTTGGTATATTATAGAGACAGCATTATAAATCTGTGGAGAAAGAACAGACAACTCAGTAAATAGTCCTTGAACTACCGATTAAGCATTCAGAAAAAAAAATTAAGCAAGATCTCTACATCATACAGCACATAAAAATAAATTCCAAGTGAATCATAACCTAATTGTGAAAAGAAAATCATAAAAATTTTACAGGAAGATACAATAGAACTACCTTTATGAAATCAAGGTGAGAAAGAATTCCTTAAACAAGATGCAAAAAGCAAGGCATATAGAGAATGATAGTTTCATGGGGAAATGGAAGCAGCTGCTCTTCCATGAAGGCTAAGGTGATCAATATTATAGCATAAATTGAACCATTTATGAAACTATTTCTATTTGCCTCTTTTCCCTAGCTCTTCCAGACCAGAATGGCCTCTCAACTGTCCATTTCTTCAGGCACTTCCCAAGCTTAAGGCTAGATGACATACCCAGGTAGCTACCATACATGGTCTAAATCCAGCTGTCTGATCCCCACACTCAGAGGATTCTCATCCACTGCCAGATTAACTGCTACTTCTATGCAAAATTAAGTTCTTACAATGGTACCTTCCAGGAGGCCTTCTCTGAGCCCCTTAGGATAGGTTAGAGATACCCTCTTCCATATTTCTACTGAAAGCACCACACCCTGGTCTCTCCATCATAATACTCCCTGTTGCAATGTCTGTGTCTATCTCACCCACCAGACTCAGTAGAAAATACATCCAATTCAACTACTTGTCCTCATTATGCAGCAAAGAGTCTATATCACTACATTTACTATATCACTTAATTCTTGATTGATTGATTAATTAATTGTCTAGCTAACTTTTCCAAGGCTTGCAATCAATCTGTTTTGCCCACCAGTATCCTAGCACTTCTGACATTCTCAGACTATGTATGTTTTCCTCTCTCACCTTCTATGACTTCCCCCCTTTGTTCACTCACACTTCTTGTCTACCAGAGCCCTGGGAAAATATTTTTCTGATAACCACGGAAATAGAGGGAATGAAAAGTAGTAAGCTACGTGCATTGCCTCTTGAAGCTATCAGTTCACTATTCTCCTTCTCACCTAGAATCTTTCTTTTGTGACCTCCAGGATCCCCCTCCTTGAAAAATAAGCTTACCACATGCTTCAGTGGTATATAGAACACCCCTTCACCTCCTAGCCATAAATGAGATAGTTCTCTCCTGAGCCTGCTGCTTCTCCCACATCCCTGGTTCCAAAATTCCCAACTGGTAAACCACACACACTAGTATGTGAAACCTCTGCATAATATGCAAGCGGTATCTGTCAGATGGACATCCTCAGGTGGCTTGCCCTGTGATACAGAAGAGAGCCCAACGTGTTGTAAAAGATAAAAGGGTCCTATACTAACTGTATTGTGGGACTACACTGTAGTGTCCAACTGGTAATAAAGAAAGATGATGTTTTCTAGAATAATAATAATAATGCAGCGAAGAGCATTAAACAGATTGACACAAATAGAAGCCAAAGGATGAAAGCACATCAAGTGGAGGACCACAATAAATATGGCACTGTTTTCAATATCTTGAAAATTCATATTCTCCACATACATAAAGCAAAAATAATAATAGTAAAAAATAAGCAGTGAACTAAAATATGAAATAAGCATCTCCTAATTTTATTTTTTTTATTTTTCCTAATTTTAAATATGCTATAATATTAGTGAAATAAATATAGATAGGTCCAAGAAGTACATTAAATACTAATTTTAATTAAGGTTTGGAATTATTTATTATCCCATTAGTTTTAAAATTTAAAAAACCCATAATACATATGTATATTTCACATCTTCATATAAAACATTTTGTCAATTTTCTGAAAGTTGATAAACTCATACGCAATTTTTGATCACTACAAGTGTATTTCTACAAAATTGAGGTAAAGGTGTGCCATAAATAAACAAACATAAGATGATACTCTAGGAGGCAATCCAAATGTTTAACCAGCCATCTTCACTTCTATCTGGCCACAGAAATAAACCAACCAAGGTTTTCAATCTTTGAGACTTCGGTAAAGAAACAAACAAGCCAGAGCCCCCTCTAAGGAAAAAACTCCCTAAGGGACAGACTGTGGGAAAGAAAGGAACAAGTCAGCTCCCTCCTTGGAGTTGGCTAAAGATGGTTGTTCAAGGATCCTTCAAAGACACAGGGTCATCTAATCCACTATCCCAGTCTTCATATTCTGCTATCCACAGATGCTAATTATCTCTGATCACTTCCTGGTTTTGGTTCTTGATCCTTGAATCTGAGGAAGGGTTAACTGAGTCAGAGCCCACTCACAGAACCCCTGGCTAATTGCTAAGATCAATTGTTTGGACCATCCAAAAAGGAGGAGCATTGCAGGATGCTAACCTAGCCGTCTTCATTCTCAAATGGCCTCAAAGGTTGAGCAACCACACTCAATTCTAGGGCCCAATTCTTGGGCCTAGAAATTCTGGAAAAGATAGGACCAAACCAAGGTTCTCCTACTGAAGCAGCCAAGGGCAACTGTTTCAGGAGAGATGTGAGATAGTAACCAAGTCCCCCATATCCACAGCAAATCACAAGTCCTGGCTATCCCTGATCATCTCCAAGCCATAGTTTTCTGACCTCAAGACTAGAGGAGAAAAGAATCCTCATATAATTTTAGTGGGAGTCAAAATTGGTGCAATACTCTCAAAAATCAATTTTCCATTATCTAGTAAAGTTGAAGATATACATAAACTACTACCAGATAATCCCTCTCCCAGATATATATCTCAGAGAAATGGCAGTACTGTTCACAATACTGCTCAAATAGCCAAAAACAGAACACAGTATTGTTCACAATAGCCAAAAACTGAAAGCAATCCAAATTTCCATAAACAGTAGAATATATAAACAGGTGTGTGTGTACACACATGTCTGTATACACAGGCAAAGAAATAATTACCATAAAAGGCAAGTCAGGATAAATGGTGACCTCTGGTAAAGAAACAGGGTAAGACGAGGCTTCTGGAAAATTTGCAACGTTCTATATTTGGTCCTGAAAGGTTCTTTCATGGGTGTTTACCTTATAATTATTCATTCTAGTGTACATTTACATTTTATGCAACTTTTGGTATTTTCGTTATATTGCACAATTTGAAAAACATTAAAAAAAATAATCCAGTGCCTTCCTATGGAACTCCCTTAAAGCATCCCCTACGAGCATGTGTTCTCAACCTTCCTGAGATATGGAATGATATAATATAAAAAGCATCCACCCCTCTGTAAAAGCTATAGGGACTGGTTATCCACATTCATTTACAATAGGATTCTTGGAAAGGGAAGCCTACACAGACCAGGGTCCTATCAGCAGTGCCATTTCCCTTAAAGTTGTTAAGGGCAGTTGATCAAGTCCCTCCAAGTACAGGAATCAGTGAACAGAATGCTATCCTAGCTCCCCTTACATTCAAGATTTTACCACCAGTCCTTTCCTGGCCCTGGCTCCTGCTTACTGACAGAAAAAAAAAAGGTTTGTGAAGCAAAGACAAAGTTGAAACAAAGCCAGGACTATCCAAGGGATCTGCTGCAAAGCCAGTGGAAGAGCAACTACTCATGCTGGCCATTGCTGCTTCCATTCTCTAACTCTTCCTCCCTTCTGTAAAAATTCTCCATTCTTGATTGTCATGCCACGTGCCTCTCAGCTACACTCACCCTCTTCTTCCACAAAATAGAGCATCTTTCTCACCTTCCTCTCTACTCTTACACTAAATCTTTCCATGGCTAACTTGTCCATCACCCCAGCTTCACAGTTCCTTGACCTCCTCTATTCCAACTCACCCATCCATGGAACCTTCTCATCATCCAGAACTACTTTTCCTCTGAAATCTTAAGCTCCAATACTCTACTCTGACCACGATTTCTTGTCTGCCAGTCCACCTTTATAACATCCACTCTGAGCTTTGAAATCTCCACACGGCTTCACCAACACCCACTGACATATTCACACATCTTCTCTTTCTCTGGTTCTACAGAATCCTCCTGAGAATACACTCTTTCCTGATGAGACTAGATCCCATGGTCTATAACCTGAACAAATCTCATGGGTAACCTCAGCAACCCACCTAGCCCCTCAAACCTCCCACCACCCAAAATCATCATCACACATTCACAAGTCTAAAATCAAACCAAATGTTTGCCTTCCTGGCTCCCACTTCTTGGCAGCTGAACACACCTGGAAAAAAGGACAACACTAAAAATATTTTATTTCCAGCTCAGATAGGTGTTCATTACTGCCCAACAATCTTCTCTCATTCCCCAAGGAAGGGTGCAACCTTCTTCCTCCGGCTCCTGGTCATCCCCTCTCACACTCCAGAATGCCCTTACTGCCTTATTCAGAGAGAACATATCAGGGCAAGAAAGAATCAATCTCTCGCCTTTCCAAAACCTCACAAACAAGCCTTTCTGACCCTCTTTACCTCCGATATCAGAAGTGACGCCCTTTCTCTTGTTCACGGCCAGTCCTTCCACGTGTTCTCTATACCACATCTTTTCCACATTTGCTTCTCCAGTTATCCCATTTCTCTCCTGTATTTTCAATAACCTCTGTTTTTATTAGCTCCTCCTCTGCAGAACATATAAACATACTAAAATCTTTCATCCTAAAAATATACATGTACCACTTGTTATCTATTCTACTTTTCAGATAAGAGTCTTGACACAACAGTCTACATTCACTTCATCAACACTTTTGCCAATCACATTACTGGCCCTCTGTACTTTAACCTTCATCAATGCACACTCACTCCCCTAATTTCCCCTAAATCTTTAACCTAACAGAACCCTCTCAAGTCCACATCTTATATATCCACATAGATAAATTTCACATTTTATGTTTTTAAAAGTTTAAGACAGTAGTCTTAAAAAAGAAGTGCAATACAAGTTCATTAGTGTACAAAAGTGCCTGGCACAGAGCAACACATAAAAGGAAATAAGCATCTTCACTCATCATTCCGCCCTCCCAAAAATAACTATTAAAGCTACATTCTAACCTCTGGGAGAAGCTGAAAAAAATCACCTCATTCCCCCTCATACCCTTAAATCTCAGGAAGGAGAGGAGGAAGAAGAATTCTCAGATTACTGAAGGATACAAAACTGGGCCTCGGTGCCAACTGGTGGAGCTTTGAAGAGGAAGAGCACAATAAGCAAAAGTTTTGGTATGGCCTGTTAAAGAAAAAATTATTTTGACACTTGTTAAAATGGTAAGAAAGACTTTATTAGGGACTATTGTGATAGGTGTCAAGACTATTGCAATAGCGGAGAGAGACCGGACTCAACTCTGAATACAGTAAAGCCAGCTGGGGAACTATAGCCAAAGAGCTATAGAAAATTACTAAAAGGAGACATTAAAGCTAAGGTGATTGTTGCTAAACTGACTTGGGATTCTCACTGAAGGCAGACCAGAATGTTGAAATATCAAGCAAGGGTGGGGGGATTCTCACTAAATTGACTTAGCAGGATCCCTTCCAAAACTGAGCTAAGCAGGCCAAAGACAATGCCCAAGGATGAGGTTTAGTTGAAAAGATGGCTCAAAAGAGCATGACTAAAGTTTGGTCAAGGAGAGAGTCTTTGTTAGCCCTTTTCCACTCTTCAGCTTTCCTTTGGGAATGTTTCTCCACTGAAATATTCTGTATTTTAAACCTGTGATGATGAGACAGCCCCTGGATATACATGAGCAAACAGAATTATAGATACACAACACTACATCCATGTGTATGCACAGATCTATTTTATATATATCACATATATATTATTATATATACGTATGTGGTGTGTGGAAGAGTCGTGTGTATGTACGTATATATGTTACATATCATGTATTTTATATATAACCTGTTGTATATAATTATATATATAACCTATTGTGTGTGTATATATATAACCTATAGTATATATATTATAACCTATTGTAATAAACACACACACACACAAATTTTCTCACATACCACACATACATCTAAAGTGCATTGTAACATGACATCATCTCTCCCCTGACAGTTACACTTCTCTCCTCCTTACCATTCTCCTACTGCCCCACTCCTACTCACCCACCTAATGCATCATCAGTACATCACAGGGGTGATTATATATCTCATCTGCTTAAGACAATTGCATTACTTCTCCCTCATAGCCTTCAGAGTGAAATCCCAGTTCCCTGATCTGCCCTTCGGGGCTCTCAACGTCCTGGCCCCCATCCATGTCTCCAGTTTTGTCTCTTCTCTCCTACATGAACCTTATGTTCCAGTTATCACCAACTACATACAATATCTTTCCTTGAATACATCAAGAGCCCTCTGCCTCTTGCAGTTTCCTCTGACTGAAACACGCTTCATAGCTCCTCCACCTTAATACTTCTTCTACTCATCCAATATCAAGCACTATCTCCCCTTTCCAAAGCATTTTCGGATGCCTGCTCTGTGCTCCTACAGACTGTCAATCCCACTTGCCTCTGCCCACCATACTACTGATCATACTCTTCAGACATTGCCTGTTTATTTACTCATATCCCCACTATAATGAATCTTCATCAAGGACAGGAAACCAGTCAGGTTTACCTTCACATTTTCTGTACTGAACATAAGACCATATACCTAGTTGTAAGTGCTGCATACATTTTTGCTGAATGAATGAGTATAATAAAAACAAATAAAACCATGCTCAGAAAATTTTCAACAGAATGCTGATGGAGTCACTCAAATATATTCAAAATAGTAAGGAAAAGGGCACAAAAAAAGGTCAGGCAGCAGGACTGAAAAAAATAATCCCCCGAGCATCCACATCTTGTTTTCTAAGTACCAAACCCTACTGAAAGAATACACAATTCCTTGCAAAATGACTGATTCCAGGGCTGGGGCAGGAAGTGTACGTGATGAGCCTAAAATATATCAGAGAGCAGTGAAGTCAAGATCTAGTGAAATCATGTGAAAATGATATAGGAACCAAACAAAAAGGACTCCTAATTTCTAAAAAGGCACAATTTCTACAACTAAGACTGCTCCACCCATCAAGGATCTCATTCAGATTCGATGGAGAAATCAAAAGCTTTACAGACAAGCAACAGCTAAGAGAATTCAGCACTACTAAATCAGCTTTATAATAAATGCTAAAGGAACTGCTCTAGGCAGAAAACACAAGAGAAAGAAAAGACCAACAAAAACAAACCCAAAACAATTAAGAAAATGGTAATAGGAACATAGATATCAATAATCACCTTAAAGGTAAATGGATTAAATGCTCCAACCAAAAGACACAGACTGACTGAATGGATACAAAAGCAAGAACCATATATATGCTGTCTGCAAGAGGCCCACTTCAGAACTAGGGATGCATACAGACTGAAAGTGAGGGGATGGAAAAAGATATTCCATGCAAATGGAAATTGCAAGAAAGCTGGAGTAGCAATACTTATATCAGACAAAATAGACTTTAAAATAAAGACTGTTACAGGAGACAAAGAAGGACACTAGATAATGATCAAAGAATCAATGCAAGAAGCTACTTAACAATTGCAAATATTTATGCACGCAACATAGGAGCACCTCAATACATGAGGCAAATGCTAACAGCCATAAAAGGGGAAATTGACAGTAACACAATAATAGTGGTGGACTTTAACATCCCATACACCAATGGACAGGTCATCCAAATAGAAAATTAATAAGGGAACACAAGCCTTAAATGACTCATTAGACCAGAAAGACTTAATTGATATTTATAGGACATTCCATCCAAAAGGTGCAGAATACAAGTTCTTCTCAAGTGCACACAAAACATTCTCCAGGACAGAAAACATCTTGGGTCACAAATCAAGCCTGGGTAAATTTAAGAAAACTGAAATAGTATAAAGCATTTTCTCTGACCACAACACTATGAGATTAGAAATCAATTACAGGAAAAAAAACTGTAAAAAACACAAGTACATGGAGGCTAAACAATATGCTACTAAATAACCAAGAAATCACTGAAGAAATCAAAGAGGAAATCAAAAAATACCTAGAAACAAATGACAATGAAAACACGATGACCCAAAACCTATGGGATGCAGCAGAAGCAGTTCTAAGAGGGAAGTTTATACCAATACAATTCTACTTCAAGAAACAAGAAAAATCTCATACAACCTAACCTTACACCTAAAGCAACTAAAGAAAGGAGAACAAACAAAACCCAAATTAATAGAAGGAAAGAAATCATAAAGATCAGAACAAAAATAAATGAAATAGAAACAAAAACAATACAAAACATCAATGAATCTAAAAGCTGGTTCTTTGAGAAGATGAACAAAATTGATAAACCTTTAGCCAGACTCATCAAGAAAAAGAGGGAGAGGACTCAAATCAATAAAATTAGAAATGAAACAGGAGAAGTTACAATGGACACCCCACTACTACAAAGGATTATAAGAGACTACTACAAGCAACTATATGCCAATAAAATGGAGAACCTAGAAGAAATGGACAAACTCTTAGAAAGGTATGACCTTTCATGACTGAACCAGGAAGAAACAGAAAATATGAACAGATCAATCACAAGTAATAAAATTGAAGCTATGATTAAAAATCTTCCAACAAACAAAAGCACAGGACCAGATGGCTTCACAAGCAAATTCTATCAAACATGTAGAGAAGAGTTAACACCTATCCCTCTCAAACTCTTTCAAAAAATTTCAGAGGGAGGAACATTCCCAAACTCATTCTACAAGGCCACCATCACCCTGACACAAAAACCAAAGATATCTCACAAAAAAAAAAAAAAAAGAAAGAAAGAAAGAAAGAAAATTCCAGGCCAATATCACTGAAGAACATGGACAAAAAAATCCTCAACAAAATACTAGCAAACCAAATCCAATAGCACATTAAAAGGATCATACACCATGATTAAGTGGGATTTACCCCAGGGATTCAAGGGTTCTTCAAAATACACAAATCAATCAATGTGATACACCATATTAACAAACTGAAGAATAAAAACAACATGATCATTTCAATAAATGCAGGAAAAGCTTCTGACAAAATTCAACACCTATTAATGATTAAAAACTGTCTAGAAAGTGGGCATAGAGGGAACCTACATCAACATAATATAGGCCATATATGACAAACCCAAGGCAATGGTGAAAAACTGAAAAGCATTTTCTCTAAAATCAGGAACAAGACAAGGGTGCCCACTCTTGCCACTATTATTCCACATAGTTTTGGAAGTCCTAGCCATGGCAATCAAAGAAAAAGAAATAAAAGGAATCTAAATTGGCAAAAAAGAAGTAAAACTGTCAATGTCCGCATCTGACGTGATACTATACATAGAAAATCCTAAAGATGCCACCAGAAAACTACTAGAGCTAATCAATGAATTTAATAAAGTCACAAGATACAAAATTAGTACACAGAAATCTCTTGCATTCCTATACACTAACAACAAAAGATCAGAAAGAGAAACTAAGGAAACAATCTCATTTACCACTGCAGCAAAAGGAATAAAATACCTAGGAATAAACCTACCTAAGGAGGCAAAAGACCTGTACTCAGAAAACTATAAGATACTTAGGAAAGAAATCAAAGATGACACAAACAGATGTAAAGATATACCATGTTCTTGGATTGGAAGAATCAATATTGTGAAAATGACTATACTACCAAAAGCAATTTACAGATTCAATGCAATCCCTATCAAATTACCGATGGCATTTTTTACAGAACCAGAACAGAAAATTTTACAATTTGTATGGAAACACAAAAGACACTGAATAGCCAAAGCAATCTTGAGAAAGAAAACTGGAGCTGGAGGAATCAGGCTCCCTGACTTCAGACTATACAACAAAGCTACAGTAAGCAAGACAGTATGGTACTGGCACAAAAACAAACATATAGATCAATGGAACAGGATAGAAAGCCCAGAGATAAATCCATGCACCTATGGTCACCTAATCTATGACAAAGGAGGCAAGAACCTAGAGTGGAGAAAACACAGCCTCTTCAGTAAGTGGTGCTGGGAAAACTGCACAGCTACATGTAAAAGAATGAAATTAGGGATTTCCCTGGTGGTCCAGTGGTAAAGAATCTGTCCTTCAATGCAGGGGGCACAGGTTCAATCCCAGATCAGGGAACTAAGATCCTACATGTCACGGGGCAACTAAGTCTGTGTGCCACAACTACTGAGCTCGTGCACCTCAGCTAGATAGCCTTCATGCTGCAAACTACAGAGCTCACACACTCTGGAACCCATGTGCCACAACTACAGAGTCCACACACCCTGGAGCCTGCACACCACAACTAGAGAAGAGAAAACCTCTACACCACAACTAGAGAGAAGTCTGCGTGCCAGAACGAAGAGCCTCCTCACTGTAGCGAAAGATTCCGCATGCCTCAATGAAGATCCCATGTACCACAACTAATACCTAATGCAGCCAAAACTAAATAAATAAATAATGAATAAATCTTAAAAAAAAAAGAATGAAATTAGAACATGCCCTAACACTTTGCACAAAAATTAACTCAAAATGGATTAAAGACCGGAATTTAAGGCCAGACGCTACAAAACTCTTAGAGGAAAACATAGGCAGAACACTCTTTGAGGTAAATTGCAGGAAGATCTTTTTTGACCCACCTCTTAGAGTAATGGAAATAAAAACAAAAATAAACAAATGGAACCTAATTAAACTTAGAAACTTTTGCACAGCAAAGGAAAATGTAAACAAGATAAAAAGACAACCCTCAGAATGGGAGAGAATATTTGCAAACAAAGCAACTGACAGAGGATTAATCTCCAAAATATACAAACAGCTCATATAGCTCAATATCAGAAAAACAAACAACCCAGTCAAAAAATGGGCAGAAGACCTAAATAGACATTTCTCCACAGAAGACATACAGATGGCCAATAAACACATAAAAAGATGCTCAACATCACTAATTAGAGAAATGCAAGTCAAAACTACAATGAGGTATCACCTCACACTGGTCAGAATGGCCATCATCACAAAATCTACAAATAAACGCTAGAGAGGGTGCAGAGAAAAGGGGACCCTCTTGCACTGTTGGTGGGAATGTAAAACTGATACAGCCACTATGGAGAACAGTATGGAGGTTCCTTAAAAAACTGAAAACTAGACCTACCATATGACCCAGCAATCCCACTCCTGGGCATATACCTGGAGAAAACCATAATTCAAAAAGACACATGCACCCCATTGTTCACTGCAGCACTGTTTACAATAGCCAGGACATGGAAGCAACCTAAATGTCCATCAACAGAGGAATGGATAAAGATGTGGTACATATATACAATGGAGTATTACTCAGCCATAAAAAGGAACAAAATTGAGTCAACTGTAGAGACATGGATGGACCTACAGACTGTCATACAGAGTGAAGTAAGTCAGAAAAAGAAAAATGCTGTATATTAACACATATATATGAAATATAGAAAAACAGTACTGATGAGCCTAGTGAAGGGGCCGGAAAAGAGACAGAGACATAGAGAATGGACTTGTGGACACAGCAGGGGAAGGGGAGGCTGGGATGAATTGAGAGAGTAGCACTGACAGATATACATTACCAAATGTAAAACAGATAGCTAGTGGGAAGCTGCTGCATAGCACAGGGAGATCAGCTCAGTGCTTTGTGAAGACCTAGAGGGGTGCGATAAGGAGGGTGGGAGGGAGGATCAAGAGGGAAGGGATATGGTGATAAATGTATACATATAGCTGATTCACTTTTTTGTACAGCAGAAATTCACACAATATTGTAAAGCAATGATACTCCAATAAAAATTAATTAAAAATAAATAAAATGAAATAAAATAGAATAAAATGGCACAATTTGAGCATCAAAGAAAAATCACAATGCTACAAATTAGAAATACTGGAGAGGGTGTGGAGAAAAGGGGACCCTCCTGCATTGTTGGTGGGAATGTAAACCAATATAGCCACTTTGGAAAATAGTATGGAGGTCCCTTAACAAACTAAAAATAGAACTACCCTATGATCCAGCAATCCCACTTTTGGGACATATCTGGAAAAGATGAAAACTCTAATTCAAAAAAATATATGCACTCCAATGCTCATATCAGCACCATTTACAATAGCCAAGACATGGAAGCAACCTAAGTGCCCATCAACAGATTATTGGCTTAAGAGATGTGGTCTTTATATACAATAGAATACTACTCAGCCATAAAAAATAATGAAATATTGCTATTTGCAGCAACATGGATGGACCCAGAGAATATCATACTAAGCAAAGTAAGGCAGAGAAAGACAAATATCATATGATATCATTTATATGTGGAATCTAAAAAATAATACAAATGAATCTATTTACAAAACAGAAAGAGACTCACGGACATAGAAAACAAACTTATAATTACCAAAGGTGAAAGAGGCAGGAAGGAGGGATAAATTAGGAGCATGGGATTAATAGATACACACTACTATGTATAAAATAGATAAGTGACAAGGATTTACTGTATAGCACAGGGAACTATATTCAATATCTTGTAATAACCTATAATGGAAAATAATCTGAAAAATATTTATATATATAATTGAATCACTTTGCTGTACATGAAACATGATATTGTAAATATTAATAAACAAAAAAAGCATTTATCCTTTCTTTTTTTTTAACATTAACTCTTTTTTTACTGAAGTATAGTTAATTTACAATGCTGTGTTAGTTTCAAGTGTATGGCAAAGCAATTCAGTTACATACACATGTGTAAGTGTATATATATGTATAACACATATATATAACTTCTCAGATTCTTTTCTATTATAGGTCATTATAAGATATTGAGTATAGTTCCTTGTGCTATATAGTAGGTCCTTGTTATTTACTTATTTTATATATAGTAGTGTGTATGTGTTAATCCCAAACTCCAATTTATCTCTCCCTCCCCACACCCTGCTATCCCCTTTGGTAACCATAAGTTTGTTTTCTATGTCTGTGAGTGCATTTCTGTTTGTAAATCTTCACTTTCTTTTCATGAAATATATTTCAAGACAAAAAAAGTAGCTGGTAAGGAAAAGGTCTCCTTTATAAAATAATTCCAGCTAACAAATGCAGAATGATTGCTAGAATTAGACCACTACTTTCCAACCACTACTGAAATAATGAATTTAGACAATTATCTTCAATGGCTGCTAAAATCAACAGGAGAAAGGCTGGTAGGAAATGCTACAATGGAGGGATCAGGCTGAGATCACCTGAAAACACAAACCAATCCCAGCATCAGTTAAAAAGATAAAATCACACATGCTGAAATGCAACAGAAACTGCGTAACACTGCCCGAAATGATTCTTTTCATTAAAAAAGTAATTTCAATGAATTTAATCAAGCATCTAGCTCTAAATGCCAGTGAATGGGAAACATGGGGAGGGGAAAACATAATAAAAACCACCTCAAAGAAGCAATCACCTAAATCCATTTGTCAATCAGACAAATAATTTAGTTTCTCCAATAAATCAATGGTTTTTAAAATCGGGGAGGAGGGTTGTATAGAGGATTTACAGGAAAAGAGACTCAAGAGAAAGACATCCAGTAGCAATAAATGGCCTTTGTTTGGATATAATTTAACAAGACTATGTAAATAGACATTTTTAAGACAATCATGGAAATTTGAATATGGACTGAGTATTAGATAACATAAAGAATTACTGTTAATCTTATCAAGTAAATATAATGGCCTAGTGGTTCCTTATATAACGCACCTTTGAGTTAGGGATGCAGAATGAGTTGTTTGTGCAATGACAAGATGGCTGAGATTGCTTTAAGATGCCCCAGTGAAAAAAGTGGGTGAGGAGAAAAGATTAAACAAAACTGGCAAAATGGTATTAGTTGTTGAAGCTTAGGAATGGATTCATGCATGGTGTGTGTGCATTTTACTATTTTCTACTTTAAATCTATTTGAAAATTTCAATAATAAAAGAAAAAAGACAGAGGCCAATGCGAAGGAGATCCAACTGGCTCCTTCCAAACTGGACAGTTTGAGCTATAGAAGAAATAATGACTGCTGTGAATTGAAAAGTACTAAATACAAAAGTTCAATAAAATATGGAAAATAACAATAAAATCTTAAGAAATATAAAAACAACATTAGATTGGATGATGGTTTTAAACACCAAGTATAAAAGACTTGTTGGGGAAAAAAATTAATTTGAAAATGGAGTAGGTAGGTATTAGATGATATTAGGGAATTGTTGTTAATTTTTCTTAGTGAGATAATGGCAATTAAATTATTTACAAAATGTTCCAAATATTAGGAGATGAACACTGAGATATTTATGGGGGAAGTGCCATATGTGCTCTCCAAATTGATCTATTAAAGTGGTATCTCAATTAAAATGCCAAGAAGGATTTTTGTGAAAATTGACAAGCTGATTCTAAAATGTATATGGAAATTCAAAAAGCCAAGAATAACCAAAGCATTATTGAAGAAAAAGATCAAAACTGTAGGACTTACTGACCATATATGATACATTATAAAGTTACATTAATTATGACAGTGGTACCCATACAAGAATAGAGAAACCAAAGTTACATTAATTATGACAGTGGTTACTCATACAACAGAGAAACCAAAATGAAAAGAAACAGGAAACAAACCCATATATATAACCTAATCATCTGATTTATGAAAAAGATGATGAGGGAAAGGATGATCTTTTCAGTAAGTGGTATTGGATTGGCTGGATGTACGTTTCAAAAACAACAACAAAACAATGGGCCTTTACCCATATCCATAACTCATACTGGCAACATACAATAAAATGAATATCAAATGAATTGGAAATATAAATGAGAGATTAAACAGTAACACCACATAGAAAAATATCTTAATGACCTTGGGAAAGGCAAAGATTTCTTAACCAGGAAAAACAAGCACTACTCATGAAGGGGAAAAAATTATAAATTGAGCAATATTAAAAGTGAGATACAGGCATATCTTGTTTTACTGTACTTCACAGATACTGCATTTTTTACAAATTAAAGGTTTGTGGCAACCCTGAGTTGTCAGATGATGGGTAACAACTTTTAGTAATAAAATATTTTTTAATTAAGGTATGTACATTGTTTTTTAGTCAATGCTACTGCACACTTACTAGACTACAGCATAGTGTAAAATTAACTTTTATATGCACTTGGAAACCAAAAAATTTGTATGACTTGCTTTATTGTGATATTCACTTTATTGCAATGGTCTAGAACCAAGCCTGCAACATCTCCAAGGCGTGCCTGTATTCAGTTCATCAAGACACCACTAAAGAGACTGAAAGTGCAAGCAACTGAGATTTGCAAATAAATAGATCTAACAAAATATTTGTATCCTTAATATAGAAAGATATCCTACAAATCAATAAGAAAAGGACAGTCTAAGAGAAAAAGTGGTCAAGAGACTTGAAGAGGCACCTCAAAAAAAGATACCCGGGCCAACAAACATGAAAAGATGCACATTTATCACCAGAGATATGCAAATTAAAACCACGAGATTCCATTAATAACCACTAGAATGGCTACTTTTTTTTTCCTTAAAAAGACAACACAGGGACTTCCTAGGTGGCCCAGTGGTTAAGAATCCGCCTGCCAACGCAGGGGACATGGGTTCAATCCCTGCTCCTGGAAGAGCCCACATGCCGCGGAGCAACTAAGCCCCTGCGCCACAATTATTGAGCCTGAGCTTCAGAGCCCGTGAGCCACAACTACTGAAGCCCACGTGCCTAGAGCCTGTGCTCCACAGCAAGAGAAGCCATGGCAATGAGGAGCCCGCGCACCACAACGAAGCATAGCCTCTGCTCGCCACAGCTAGACAAAGCCTGTGTGCAGCAATGAAGACCCGACACAGCCAATAAATAAATAAATAAATGTATTTCTTTAAAAAAAGACAACACAATGATAAGTGCTGGCAGTATTCTAGAGCAACTGGAACTCTTAAAATTTTCTATTAGGAGTTTTTTAGTACAACGGCTTTGGAAAACCAGATGACAGTATCTACTAATCTTATCCATAACCTGTGATTCGTCAATTCTACTCTTAGGTATATGCTCAACAGAAAGCTGTGCATATTATCACCAAAAGACATGTTCTAGAATGTTTACAGCACTATTTGCAGGGCAAAGATGGAAACAACCAAAATGCCCATCAATTGTGGTATAGTCACACAATAGAATACACAGCAATAAGAATGAAGGAATTACTACTGCACTCAGTAACATGGATCAATCTCAAAAACAAAATCTTAAGCCAAAGAAGTCAAACACAAAAAGTACATACTATACTATATTTTTATAAAGTACAATAATAGGCAAAATTATTATAGTGATAGAAGCCAAGATGTGATTAATTTGGAGTTCAGTTTGTGACTGGTAGGGAATACATTCAAGGGATTTCAGATACCGATCATTCTCTATTTTTCTAAAATGAAATATAGTTGACTTACAATACTATATTAGTTTCAGGTGTACAGCATAGTGACTCAGTATTTTTACAGATTATACTCCATTAAAAATTGTTACAAGATTATGGTTATAATTCCCTTTGTTATACAACATATCCTCCTTGCTCAAAATATTATACATAGTAGTATCTCTTAATCCCATACCTGTAATTTGCCCCCCTCCCTTCTGGTAACCACTAGTTTGTTTTCTATATCTCTAAGTCTGTTTCTGTTTTGCTCTATACATTCATTTGTATTATTTTTTAGATTCCACATATAAGTGATACCATAAAGTATTTGTCTTTCTCTGTCTCACTTATTTCACTGCTGCAAATGGCAGAATTTCATTCTTTTTTAAGGCTAAGTAATATCCCATTGTATATATAGACTACATCTTTATCCATTCATCTGTTGATGGATAGTTGAGTTGCTTTCATGTCCTTGCTATTGCAAATAGTGCTGCTATGAACATTGGGGTGCATGTATCTTTTCAAACTAGTATTTTCATTCTTTCCGGATATATACCCAGAAGTGGAATTGATGGAGCATATGGTAGGTTACACAGGGGTGAAAATGTTTTGAACTGTACTTATGATATGTGCACCTCTCTACATGTATTTAAGTTTACTTAAAAATAATGCCTGCAAATCTCAAATGGTTCAGCCAAAATAGATTAAAAAATAGATAAAAACATTATACTTCAATTAAAAAAATTGGATGGATGGATAGATAGTGAGCAAGTCAGTGAATAAGTGAGCTAATAAGGCAAAAGTTAACAACTACTGAATCTAAGTTCAGAGTATAAAAGTATTCATTGTACTCTTCTTTCAACTTATGCTTGTTTAAATATTTTATGAAAAAATATTCAAGTAAAAATAGTCATCATATCTTTCAGCTCTTAATATTTATAACTAGGAAGTAAATCAAGCACCTGATATAATCTGACTTGTGAAAGGAAACTTACAAAATGAAATTTTTATACCTAGACTATATCTAATAAGATAAAATAAAATATTCTGTGTATTTTCTATTTCTAATTAATAAACAGAGACAAGAGAGAGAAAGAAAGAACCAGGCCAGGACTGAGTGTCTGACAAACTTTAACTCCATTAACTCCACTACCATTTAGCAAGTTATCCACCTGAGTCTTGGTTTTATCATTAGGAAAATGACAATAATACAGACTTCAGAGAGTGGTTTTGAACATTAATTAGGGAGCCAACTATATTTAAAAGCTTGTCTGTTACAGACAAGCACTAAATTCCTTTCAATTTACCATACCAAACATTTATGGGCAACATATTATGAACACACAGTGATAAGAGCAGTGAGAGAGGAAAGCAAGTATGCTGTAGGACAGCACACAATGCACCACAAATAAACAGATTGAGGAAGAGGTGAGGATACAGACAGAGATATGTCTTCCTAGAGGGGCTGGTAACTGACAATTCACCTAAATGGTAGCAAGAAGCTAGCTAAGAGGAAAAGAATATGGGGAATTTATGTGGACAGATTAGGTCATTTGAGTATGCAAAGTGGTGCATTAATGCTGTGCAGGAAAGTGACCATAGGCAGAGGGGAGGAGAGGGAATGTTGGAAGCTGAGTGACCAACAAATGCAGAAACACTGTTATAGATATACCCTGTTTTTCCAATCATATCTGTATCGTTTGTGCCCTCTCTTCCTTTAGGTTTCCGCTCACATGTCACAATACCAGGGAAGCTTTCCTGACCATCCTACCTAACATAGTACAGCCTCCCCATCACAACCTATTATATATTTATTATATACTCACTTACTGTCTCTCAAGTATAGTTTAAAGGACTTTATTCTTGTTTTTATTTTCCACTGTTGTATCCTCAGTGCTTAGAACACTGTCTGGCATATAAAAGCTATTCAATAAAAAAACTCTTGAACGAATGGATGGATGGATACACACAGTGGGTTACAGCCAGTGTGATATTTAAATGCTGTGTAATTACATTTTGAATAGAGAATAAATGGACATCAGCAATACCCTTTGAAAAAGTTCCTAAGTGTTTTGGTGTCATGAAACCTCAGTCTCATCGTTAAAGAACTGAAAATTTTATCTGGCCTAGAAAAAAGAATCATCTCATTTTGGCAAGCCTAACACAGGAGAAAGAGGGAATAAGTTGCTTGTTCAAGGAAATCGCTGGTTAAATTCCTCTTCAGAGCCTGAAAAATCCCTGACCCTCATTATAAATTTAATGATCATTTCCTCTCTCTTGGGTAAAGAATTAAAATAATAAATTGTGATAATTAATGAATATTCTCACAAGAGAAATTACACATGGTAAATGGAGCAGAAAAATACATTTCACATTGCAACAAATGAAAAAAGACAAAGTTCATACTGCACCAAATAGATAACACACGCAAAGCTCCTAGAAAAAAATCTTTGTCTGAAAAAATCTGTGAACCAGAAAAGGATTTACATAATAAACTCATCTGAAATAATGAATTTGTGATTGGATGTCACATCTGTCAACCATTTCTTCTCTGTGAGAAATTCTAAAGGGGATAGGAAAGCTTCCACCCTCTAAAGCTGACAGCAAGTTATAGGCAAAACCCACTATGTTAGCCACTCTAAAAATTTAGGGATTCAGTTGTATACCAAATTTTTTTTTAACATCATCTGAGATGTGATTTCGTTTCGGGTAAAAAATAAAGGACATAATTTGAACAAGTTCCTGTATCTCTGAGAGCTCTAAAACTTCTGCTCCTTTGTTTATTTTTAAAAAGAACAAAAACAGCCTTGCCCTTGGAATTTAAGTCACGTCTGAATTCAGAAAGTATATAATTCACTGGCCTCTGCAGAAGTGGAACCGAAGAGATCGGAAGTCTTCAGGGGGAGTAAAATACTGAAGTCGAAAGGAAAAAGAAGAATGTAGGTTCAGAGTAGGGGAAGGAGGTAGCAAAAGTTCTGAAGCTAAGAGGGGGGCGGGGTGGAAGGTGGGAGTAAGAGGTAGGAATGATAAGAGGTAGGATAAGAGGTAGAGGGAATGATCCAAGCTCAGAAAGATCAGGAAAAGGATTCGGGATAAAGACAAGAAGTGAAGAGTAATCAGGGATAAAAGGACCACGAGAGTCAGAAAGGGGAGGGGATGACGGCCGGCCATCTCCCTAGGAGTAAGAGAGAGGAGATACTGAGCGATCGGAACCACAAGCGTCAGAAACATCCTTCATACAATGTACCCTGGGGATAAATTCTTTCCACCTCGTGTTGAAGCAAGGAGGAAAGAGTCCCTGAGGTGTTTGGAGACACACTTCTGAAAATTACCAGTCCCTTTCTTTACACTCACCTTGATGAAGAATGCCGCGACGCGACGATGGCGTGACCGGAAGTGCTATTTTCTTTTGTTTGGCGGAAGCTTTAGCCTCAAGCCGCCACACCCTTACCCCGCCCCCCAGTCCCGCCCCCGCCCCCCGCCCCCCTCGCCTTCCCTCCAGGCAACTTCCTGTGCCTCTCTAGCAAGCTCTTGAAATACTATATCTCAACGGCTCTCTCAGCAGATGGGAACCTGGATGGTAACATAAAATGGCTGGAAGAGGGAATCAGTAACTTTTCACAAATCCCAGCCCTAGTCATCCCAGGAACTGCAGCATTTCTGCCCAATTTTACGTATCCAATTTGTTACCTCGCCTCGTTGATTCAGATTTTCAAATACCTCCCTTATACTTCGTCCCTTAACTCTCGGATATCTACAGTTACATATATACTATACTGATTCACTGCTTTCTGGAATTAAAAAAAATAGTAAGTTCATTTTTATTAGTGGCATACTTCGATTTCAAGATTGTTTTAAAATTTTAAATCTGAATCATTTTTGTTTTGCAGTGGTATCCAGAGAGTTCATGCCATAACTCAAGTTTCCAAATAAAAGTGAACTCATTTAGAAACGGATCTTTTATACTTTACACTCCCCCCCAAAATGAAGGCAATGATAATTCACAAAAAGTTTCAATAATAGGAATAATCCTTACTCTGGCTAAAAGTTCAATATTGAGTTACTTATTGTCGTTACCTCCAGAAAGCTCTTCTGGGCCCAAAATCTGTTCCCCAGGTCTCCTCTTTTGTTGTTATTTTCAATCAATCCACAAGTGTACCAAACACTATGCTATACCCAGAGGTATCGCACTAAAAGCCCACCACCTGGGGGGTAAAAGTGACATATAAACACATAAGAGTCTGGCATAAAATAGGTGATTATAAATGTTTGTGGAATGAATAAATGACCAAAGTGTGGTCAGGGCAATGAGGGGGGCTGGCACAAGGGTCCTTACCTTTGCTAGTATTTGTATAGTTCATTTCAATGTTTGACTCATATTTTATCATTCAGCCAACAGATTTTGAACAAGCACTCAGTAAGGTTCTGTTCCTGATATAGTACATATGAAGAGGAATTAACGCATAGTCCTGGATTTCAAGACTTTCCAACCAGTGGGGGAAATGAACACATAAACAACTAGCAGTAGTATAATGTGACAATAATAACTGGTAAAGAGAAGACAGTGTTGGAATTATGGCTATCCCATTGACTGGTGAATACCAAAAACCTAAAATAGACCTTATTGCCGAGAGGGTACACAATAAAGACTTGTTTCATGTTGAAAAAATGATTGAAAGGATGAAAGAAAAGGAAGAATGACAGTGGATTTGAAGTTTGATGTGAAAGAAGCAGTGATGAGAGAGAAAGTCTGGATGTAAGACGAGGCCAGGCAAGAAAGGACCTTGCATGCCATGTTACAGAGTTTGAGCTTAATTATGAGGAAAACAGAAAGCCAAAGATGAATTTTTAGCAAGAAAGCATCTAGTAATGTTTCAAACCAGAATATACCAAACGGGTTGTACCAGTGCAGCCTGGAGGCAGAAAGGTTGGCTTAGAGGCTATTGTGGTAATCAGTGACAAAATTCAGAAAATGAGGGATTTATGCTGTTAAGAATTAATTGTGTTTGGAATTGAGCTGGAAAAAAACAGCCAGTGGATTATCAGAAATCCAGAGGAAGAGAAACCTGAGCATTTTCCTTGATGCCCTCCACAATCAAAATTTTGATTATTTCATGCAACAAATATTTATTCAGCAGGTTTTTTCTGTTTTTTTCTAAGCTCTTTATTGGAATATAATTGCTTTACACTCTTGTATTAGCTTTTGAGGTACACCAAAGTCAATCAGCTGTATTTATACACATATCCCCATATTCCCACCCTCCTGCAACTCCCCCCACCCCCCTACCAAGCCCGTTAAGGCATCACCAATCATCAAGTTGATCTCCCTTTGTTATACAGCAACTTCCCACTGGCTTTTCATTTTACAGTTGGTAGTATATATATATATATGTCTTTGCTACCCTCTAACTTCGTCCCAGCATCCCTTTCACCCACCGCCCCCCCAACCCCGTGTCCGCCAGTCCATTCTCTGCATCTGCATCATTATTTTTGTCTTGTCACTGGGTTCATCAGTACCATATATATTTTTTTTTATTCCATATAGATAAGTTAGCATACGATATTTGTTTTTCTCTTTCCGGCTTACTTCACTCTGTATGACAGACTCTAGCTCTATCCACCTCATTACATATAGCTCCATTTCATTCCTTTTTATAGCTGAGTAATATTCCATTGTATATATATCTTTATCCATTCATTTGTTGATGGGCATTTAGGTTGCTTCTATGTCCTGGCTATTGTAAATAGTGCTGCAATGAACATTGGGATACATATTTCTTTTTGGATTATGGTTTCCTCTGGGTATATGCCCAGGAGTGGGATTACTGGATCATAAAGTAGTTCTATTTTTATTTTTTAAGGAACCTCCAAACTGTTTTCCATAGTGGCTGAACCAACTTACATTCCCACCAATGGTGCAGGAGAGTTCCCTTTTCTCCACACCCTCTCCAACATTTGTTGTTTCTAGATTTTGTGATGATGGCCATTCTGACTGGTGTGAGGTGATACCTCATTGTGGCTTTGACGTGCATTTCTCTAATGATGAGTGATGTTGAGCATCTTTTCATGTGTTTGTTGGCCATCTGTATGTCTTCTTTGGAGAAATGTCTATCTAAGTCTTCCGCTCATTTGTGGATTGGGGTATTTGCTTTTTTGGTATTAAGCTGCATGAGCTACTTCTCTATTTTGGAGATTAATCCTTTGTCCGTTGCATCGTTGGTAAGTATTTTCTCCCATTCTGAGGGTTGCCTTCTTGTCTTGTTTATGGTTTCTTTCACTGTGCAAAAGCTTTCAAGTTTCATGAGGTCCCATTTGTTTATTTTTTTATTTTATTTCCATTATTCTAGGAGGTAGGTCAAAAAGGATCTTGCTTTGATGTATGGCATAGAGTCTTCTGCCTATGTTTTCCTCTAGGAGTTTTACAGTGTCTGTACTTACATTTAGGTCTTTAATCCATTTTGAGTTTATTTTTGTGCATGGTAGTATTAGGAAGTGTTCTAATTTCATTCTTTTACATGTTGCTGTCCAATTTTCCCAGCACCACTTATTTTCTGAAGAGGCTGTCTTTTTTCCCTTGTATATTCTTGCCTCCTTTGTCAAAAGTAAGGTGCCCATGTGTGTGTAGGCTTACCTCTGAGTTCTCTATTCTATTCCATTAGTCTTCCTTTCTATTTTTGTGCCAATACCATACTGTCTTGATCACTGTGGCCTTGTAGTACAGTTTGAAGTTAGGATGCCTGATTCCACCAACTCCAGCTTTCCTTCTCAAGATTGCTTTGGCTATTCGGGGTCTTTTGCGTTTCCATACAAATCGAAAGATTTCTTGTTCTAGTCCTGTGAAAGATGCTGTTGGTAAATTAATAGGGATTGCATTGAATCTGTACATTGCTTTGGGTAGTACAGTCATTTTCACAATGTTGATTCTTCCAATCCAAGAACATGGTATGTCTCTCCATCTGTTTGTGTCCTCTTTGATTTCTTTCTTCAGTGTCTTATAGTTTTCAGCATACAGGTCTTTTGCCTCCTTAGGCAGGTTTATTCGTAGGTATTTTATTCTTTTTGTTGCAATGGGAAATGGGAGAGTTTCCTTAATATCTCTTTCTGCTCTTCCATTGTTAGTGTATAGGAATGCAAGAGATTTCTGTGCATTCATTTTGTATCCTGCTACTTTACTAAATTCATCAATTAGTGCTAGCAGTTTTCTGGTAGAGTCTTGAGGGTTTTCTATGTATAATATCATGTCATCTGCAAAGAGTGACAATTTTACTTCTTCTTTTCCAATTTGGATTCCTTTTATTTCATTTTATTCTCTGATTGCTGTGGCTAACACTTCCAAAATTATGTTGAATAATAATGGTGAGAGTGGGCACCCTTGTCTTGTTCCTGTTCTTAGAGGGACTTTCGGTTTTTCACCACTTAGAATGATGTTGGCTTTTGGTTTCTCATATATGCCTTTTATTATGTTAAGGTAATTTCCGTCTATGCCCATTTTCTGGAGCGTTTTTATCATAAGTGGATGCTGAATTTTGTCAAAAGCTTTTTCCGCATCTATTGAGATGATCATATGGTTTTTATCCTTCAATTTGTTGATATGATGTATCACATTGATTGATTTGCATATATTGAAGAATCTTTGCATTCCAGGGATAAACCCCACTTGATCATGGTGTATGATTTTTTTAGTATGCTATTGGATTCTGTTAGCTGGTATTTTGTTGAGGATTGTTGCATCTATATTCATCAGTGATATTGGTCTGTAATTTTCTTTTTTTGTGACATATTTGTCTGGTTTTGGTATCAGGGTGATGGCGGCCTCGTAGAATGAGTTTGGGAGTGTTCCTCCTTCTGCTCTATTTTGGAAGACTTTGAGAAGGATAGGTGTTAGCTCTTCTCAAAATGTTTGATAGAATTTGCCTGTGAAGCCATCTGGCCCTGGGCTTTTGTTTGTTGGGAGATTTTTAATCACTGCCTCAATTTCTGTACTTGTGGTTGGTCTGTTCATAGTGTCTATTTCTTCCTGGTACAGTCTTGGCAGATTGTATTTTTCTAAGGATTTATCCATTTCTTCCAGGTTACCTGATTTATTGGCATATAGTTGCTTGTAGTAGTCTATCATGATCTTTTGTATTTCTGTGGTGTCAGCTGTTACTTCTTTTTCATTTCTAATTCTGTTGATTTGCGTCTTCTCCCTTTTTTTCTTGATGAGTCTGCCTAACGGTTTATCAATTTCATTTATCTTTTCAAAAAACCAGCTTTTAGTTTCATTTATCTTTGCTATTGTTTCCTTCCTTTCTTTTTCATTTATTTCTGATCTGATCTTTATGATTTCTTTCCTTCTGCTCACTTTGGGGTTTCTTTGTTGTTCTCTCTCTAATTGTTTTAGGTGTAAGGTTAGGTTGTTTATTCGATAATTTTCTTGTTTCTTAAGGTAGGACTGTATTGCTATAAACTTCCCTCTTAGAACTGCTTTTGCTGCGTCCCACAGGTTTTGGGTTGCTGTGTTTTCGTTGTCATTTCTTTCTAGATATTTTTTGAATACCTCTTTGATTTCTTTAATGATTTCTTGATTGTTTAATAGTGTATTGTTTAGCCTCCATGTGTTTGTATTTTTTGCAGGTTTTTTTGCTGTAATTGATATCTAATCTCATGGCGTTGTGGTCAGAGAAGTTGCTTGATACGATTTCAATTTTCTTGAATTTACCGAGGCTTGATTTGTGACCCAAGATATGACTTATCCTGGAAAATGTTCCATGTGCACTTGAGAAGAAAGTGTATTCTGTCGTTTTTGGATGGAATGTCCTATAAATATCAATTAAGTCGAGATGGTCTAATGTGTCATTTAAAGCTTGTGTGTCCTTATTTATTTTCTGTTTGGATGATCTGTCCGTTGATGTAAGTGGGGTGTTCAAGGCTCCTACTCTTATTGTGTTACTGTCAATGTCCCCTTTGGTGGCTGTTAGCATTTGCCTTATGTATTGAGGGGCTCCTATGTTGGGTGTATAGATATTTACAATTGTTATATGTTCTTCTTGGATTGGTCCCTTGATCATTATGTAGTGTCCTTCCTTGTCTCTTGTAATAGTCTTTACTCTAAAGTCTAATGTGTCTGATATGAGTATTGCTATTCCAGCTTTCTTTTGACTTCCATTTGCATGGAATATCTTTTTCCATCCCTTTACTTTCAGTCTATATGTATCCCTTGGTCTGAAGTGGGTTTCTTGTAGGCAGCATATAGAAGGGTCTTGTTTTTGTATCCACTCAGCCAGTCTGTGTCTTTTGGTTGGAGCATTTAATGCATTTACATTTAAGGTGATTATTGACATGTGTGTTTCTAGTACCATTTTCTTAATTGTTTTGGGTTTGTTTTCGTAGGTGTTTTCCTTCTCTTGTGTTTCCTACGTAGAAAAGTTCCTTTAGCAATTGTTGTAAGGCTGTTTTGGTGGTGCTGAATTCTCTTAACTTTTGCTTGTCTGTAAAGCTTTTGATTTCTCCCTCAAATCTGAATGAAATTCTTGCTGGGTAGAGTATTCTTGGCTGTAGGTTTTTCTCTTTCAGGACTTTCAGTATATCCTGCCACTCCCTTCTGGCCTGCAGTTTCTGTAGAAAGATCAGCTGTTATCCTTATGGGTTTTCCCTTATATGTTATTTGTTGCTTTTCTCTTGCTGCTTTTAAAATTTTTTCTTTGTGTTTAATTGTCATTAGTTTGATTAATATGTGCCTTGGTGTATTTCTCCTCAGGTTTATTCTGTATGGGACTCTCTGTGCTTCTTGGACTTGGTTAATTATTTCCTTTCCCATGTTGGGGAAGTTTTCCACTATAACCTCTTCAAATATTTTCTGAGACCCTTTCTTTCTTTCTTTCTTTCTTTCTTTCTTTCTTTCTTTCTTTCTTTCTTCTTCTTCTGGGATGCCTATGATTCGAATGTTGGTGCGCTTAATGTTATCACCAAGGTCTCTGAGACTGTCTTCCATTCTTTTTAATCTTTTTTCTCTTTCCTGCTCTGTGGCAGTTATTTCCCCCATTCTATCCTCCAACTCACTTATTCGTTCTTCTGCCTCAGTTATTCTGCTGTTTATACCATCTAGAGTATTTTTAATTTTGGTTATTTTGCTGTCCATTACTGTTTGTTTGCTCTTTAGTTCTTCTGAGTCCTTATTAACTGTTTCGTGTGTTTTCTCTATTTTGTTTTTCAGATTTTGTATCATTTTTACTATCATTACTCTGAATTCTTTTTCAGGCATTTTTCCTATTTCCTCTTCATTTATTTGGTCTTGTGGGTTTTCTTCCTGCTCCTTTGCCTGTGTGATGTTTCTTCGTTTTCTCATTTTGTCTAATTTATAGGATTTGCTGTCCCCTTTCCCTATGCTGCCTAGCAGTAATTCCTCTTGTTTCTGTTCTCTGCCCCCTGTGGTGGGGTTGGTCCAGTGTCTTGAGTAGGCTTCCTGGTGTGGGAGTTTGGTGTCTGCTTTCCGGTGAGTGGCTCTTTGTCTTTTCTCTCTGATGAGCAGGGCAGTGTCGAGAGGTGTGTTTTAGCGTGTCTGTGAGGTTACTATGGCTTCAGGTAGTCTGTGTGCTGATTGGAGGGTTTGTGTTCTTGTCTTGTTTGTAGTTTGGTGTGAGGTGTCCAGTACTGGCAGTTGCAGACAGTCAGACGAAGCCTAGTCTTAGACTCTGATATGAGACTCTGTGAGAGTTCTCTGCAGTTAATCTTCCCTGTGTCTGAGGACTCCCTAGTAGTCTAGCATCCTGGATTCAGTGCCCCCTCCCCAGAGCCTCCTACTTGACTCCTGATGGGGTAGTCTAAACTTCAGAGGTTGCTTCTCCCAGAAATAAAGGGGTTTAAAGAAGACTGTCCAAGCCCCAGACTAATGGCAGAGTGTTGAGTCAAACAAATACTAAGTCAAGGAAACACATACATGTATAAGACACACAAATACTGAATCCAATAGAACATAAGGCACTAGAAAGAACTGACAGAAGAACCTCAGTATGCCATCAGACATTCAAAGAGAAAACCAACAGAAATTCAAAACCAAAACAGAACAAAACAAAAAGAAAAACAAAAACAAACAAAACAAAACAACAACACCACGCACACACAAACACAAATCCAGGGAGATTTTGAAAGCTAGAATTAAATATAATAAAGAGCAAGAGTACCACCTGACAGACTGAAGATTCTCACAATGAAATCAGACAATTATACTTAGAACTAAGATAAAGACAAAACTTAATAATAAATACCAAAGCAGTGTGTCATCTGGAGAATAAAGAAAGGAGACAGAGCAGACTGATAATATTGCTTGTAAGTATATTAAGATAAAAGAAACTAAAAAAGGATGGAAGATGGGGCAACAGAAGAGCATAGTGTGACTGGAAATATGAAAAGAAAAGAAAGAAATAGAAATGTATAAAAGGTAGAGATGATAAGAAGGTAGGAGGGATACAGTCAGCACTACAAAAAACTTAGCTAGAAATAGAAATATATAAAAAGGCTAAAAATAAAAATAGAATAAAAAATATGTTATAAAACGTGTAGATCCCTTAGGACTAAGATCATAATTAATTAAAAAAAACTGGAACTGACCTCAGAATGGACCAGGTCAATAGAATTAATACTAATATTTCTGTTTCCTTGGGGTCTCAGCTGTAAGTGTCCTTCTACCTGCCTTGGGTTTTTTGTATTACTCTGCAACCAGCAGAGCTTCCTATACTGTTCATCTGTAAGCACTGGTGTGTGGGGAGAGAGAGGGTACAATGATGCCTCCTTCCCCTGGGAGTGAGTGAGCAGTGGCGCCCTGCCTGGCTCACAGCAACTTGGGCAGCTCAGGCCAAGAGAGTGACTCCAGCCATGGCTCCTCCCCCCTGCTATGACTCTGCTGGTGCACCCTGCCCGAGTCACGGCAGCTCAGTCAGCCCTGTTGGTACCTGTTGCAGAGGGACACTGGTGGCTCAGGTGTAAACAGAATGTCTCCAGAGCTGGGCCACTCTGCAGGCTTTTGGCTCTTGGCTGCAGGCACTCTAGGCCAGCCCTGCCCAGAGGCCTTTTTTATCCCTGAGTGCCTTAGCTAGGCCCACAGGGATCCTTCCTTTGTCCGTTGCAGGTGCCGGGAGAGAGGCTATGCCCGCGGCTCCTGCCCCCTGCTTGTGAGTCAGCAGTATCTAGCCTCCACCATGGCCGCACAGCTTTCTGCGGTAGGCACTCTCCACTGCGAATTTCTTCCCTCCTGTCCTCTCAGACCATCTCTCCACTGCCAACAATGTTTCTCACCCTTAACCAGTTCTCCAGTTCCCACATTACAGCTCCCAGACCCCCTGTTCAGCTGCGAATCAATGTCTCAGTCCGGACACCCTGAGCCATGGTGCAGACCCTCCATGTGTTTCTCACTCTTTCCCGTCTGCCACAGCTCAGCTGCTTCACCCTCTTTGAACAGTCCCAAATGTCTCCCTTCTGACCCAGGGAAATTCCCCACTGGAGAAGGGGTTTCCCCGTCAGGTAATGATGTTTTCCTGAATTCAGCAATCTCTCTTCTGTTTCAGATCCCCCCACCCTAGGGTGTGTGACCTGTCCCTTTCCTTTCTTCTCCTTCTCTTTCTCCTATTGTTTTTCCGTCTGTCCTACCCGGTTATGTCAGGATCTCTGCAGTCCTTTCTGGTGTCTGAGGTCGTTTGCTGGTGTTCAGCTGGTTCTCTGTGGGAATTATTGTGTCTTTTGGTGTATTCCTGATGGATCTGTGGAGAGGGATGCATTCCACATCCTTCTACTTTGCCGCCATCTTTCTTCTCAATAATGTTATTATTTGAGACAGCCCTCTGTCTGCAGTTCGAGCCCCTCTGCTCTGTGCTCAGATGCCACTGTGGTGCCAGGGACCTAGGGAGGGGTTGTTCCCAGCTGCCGTGCACTCTACTAAACAGTTGAATGTGCACCAGGCCCTGAGGATAGAACCATAACCAAAATGAACAAAAATTTCTTCCCTCACATAGCTTACATTCTTGTGTCACAGATAATAAAATAGTTAAGAAAACACATGCTAAAAGGTGACAAGTGCTCTGTAGAAATTAACCAGGTAAATGAGATAGCAATGTACTATGGGATTTACATTATGTGGAGGAGGAGGAGAGAGTTGCTCTTATAGAAGGGCTCACTGAACATTTATAGACTTCATCCTCTTCTCTCAGTCACCAGGATTACTACCTTAGTTCAGACCTTCCATATATCTCTCCAAATCCCAATCATGGTATACAAAAGCCTTGGGAGTCTAACTCTGTCTCTCTCACCCCATCTCTCATCGTGCAGCCTCTCCTACACTAAATCCAAGTCTCACACAACTGCTTATAGTTTGGAAAGTGCACCAAGATCTGAAATCCCTGTGCTTTCACACTTTGCAAATTCATATTCATCTTCCAAAGGTCAGCTCACATTTTATCTCTTTCATGAAACCTTGCGGATACTTCGTTTCACTCCTTAACCAAAACCAGACAATGGCTCCCTTTCTCTGCTTCTGCCATGTACATTATTCTTAGCACTTTCTTTCATTTACTCAAAAAACATTTGCTGGTCAACTTCTGTATGACTGTCACTGTTCAAGGCAGTAGAGATACATGCATAAATAAGACTGAAAAAAATCCTTGCACTTTTGTAGCTTACATTTTAGGGAAGAAGGCAAACAATAAAAAAACTAATATAAATATTGACCTTATACAGCAGTAGTTCTCAACTCTGGGTGCCCATTAGATTAGCTAGGAGACCTTTCATTTTTCTTCTTTTTTAAACACCAATGCCTGATCCCCATCGCAGCCAAAATTAATCTAAAGCTTAGGAATGAGGTCCAGCATTTACATATATATTTAAAGCTCCTTAAAATGTTTCTGATACACAGAGAAAATTGAACACTACTGTGCTGCAGGCTATGGAAAATGATACCAGAAGGACAGTCTGAAAAGCTAAGGAATTAACAGCAAATTAAATGATAAACATGTATGGCAATCTAAAAACACCATGGTGTGTATGAAAGCATAATAATTATACTGAATGCTGGGGTAGAGAAAAATGATGATTCAAAGAATCTGAACGAAAATACTATACAACTCAGGAAGACATAGAGATGTGAATTAAGTTGTTTTGGAGAGAGATTAAGACATTTTTTAAATTTTTTAAGCTCCTTATTGGAATATAATTGCTTTACACTGTTATGCCAGTTTTTTTCTGTACACCAAAGTGAGTAAGCTATATTTATACATATATCCCCATATCACCTCCCTCCCGCAACTCCCTTTCACCCCCCCATCCCAGCCCTCTAAGTCATTACACATCATCGAGTTGATCTCCCTATGTTATGCAGCAACTTCCCACTAGCTATCTGTTTTACATTTGGTGTATATATGTCAAGGCTACTCTCTCACTTCATCCCAGCTTCCCCTCAACACCCAAACCCATGTCCTCAAGTCCATTCTCTACATCTGTATCTTTATTCTTACCCTGTCACTGGGTGCATCAGTACAATTTTTTTAGATTCCATATGTGTGAGTTAGAATACGGTATTTGTTTTTCTCTTTCTGGCTTACTTCACTCTGTATGACAGTCTCTAGGTCCATCCACCTCACTACAATTAACTCAGTTTTGTTCCTATTTATGGCTGAGTAATATTCCATTGTATATATGTGCCACATCTTCTTTATCCATTCATCAGTGGATGGGAATTTAGGTTGCTTCCCTGTCCTGGCTACTGTAAATAGTGCTACAATGAACATTATGGTACATGTTTCTTTTTGGATTATGGTTTTCTCTGGGTATATACACAGGAGTGGGATTGCTGGGTCATATGGTAGTTCTATTCTTAGTTTTTTAAGGAACCTCCTTAATGTTTTCAGGAAACTCTAAACTTTTTAAGGAACCTCCAAGTGGTATAGTGGCTGTACCAATTTACACTCCCACCAACAGTGCAGGAAGGTTCCTTTTTCTCCACACCCTCTCCAGAATTTATTGTTTCTAGATTTTTTTGATGATGGCCATTCTGACCAGGGTGAGGTGATACCTCATTGTGGCTTTGACTTGCATTTCTCTAATGAGTAGTGATGCTGAACATCTTTACGTGTGTTTGTTAGCCATCTGCATGTCTACTTTGGAGAAATGTCTCTTTAAGTCTTCTGCCCATTTGCGGGTTGGGTTATTTGCTTTTTCATTATTAAGCTGCATGAGCTGCTTCTATATTTTGGAGGTTAATCCTTTCAGGTTGCTTCATTGGCAAATATTTTCTCCCATTCTGAGGGTTGCCTTCTTGTCTTATTTATAGTTTCTTTTGCTGTGAAAAACTTTTGTTTCATTAGGTCCCATTTGTTTGTTCTTGATTTTATTTCCATTATTTTAGGAGGTGGGTCGAAAAGAATCTTGCTTTGATGTATGTCATAGAGTGCTCTGCCTATGTTTTCCTCTAGGAGTTTTATAGTCTCTGTCCTTACATTTAGGTCTTTAATCCATTTTGAGTTTATTTTTGTGTATGGTAGTATTAGGAAGTGTTCTAATTTCATTCTTTTAAATGTTGCTGTCCAATTTTCCCAGCACCATTTCTTTTCTGAAGAGGCTGTCTTTTTTCCATTGTATATTGTTGCCTCCTTTGTCAAAGATATGGTGCCCATATGTGTGTGGGTTTACCTTTGGGCTCTCTATTCTGTTCTATTCATCTATACTTCTGTTTTTGTGCCAGTACCATACTGTCTTGATCACTATGGCCTTGTAGTATAGTTTGAAGTCAGGAAGCCTGATTCCACCAGCTCTGTCCTTTCTTCTCAAGATTGCTTTGGCTATTCAGGGTCTTTTGCATTTCCATACAAATCATAAAATTTCTTGTTTTCATTCTGTGAAAAATGCCATTGGTAATTTAATAGAGATTGCTTTAAATCTTACATTGCTTTGGGTAGTACAGCCATTTTCACAATGTTGATTCTTCCAATCCAAGAACATGGTATGTCCCTCCATCTGTTTGTATGGTCATTGATTTCTTTCATCAGTGTCTTATAGTTTTCTGCATACAGATCTTTTGCCTCCTTAGGCATGTTTATTCCTAGGTATTTTATTCTTTTTGCTGCAATGAGAAATTAATATATTTTTAAAGTTCAGACATTGTTAAGTTTAATAATTATAAGAAATATTCAAAAGTTATTGCAAAAATAACATTAGCACAGTGAGTGAAAAGTAGAATAAGGAAAAATGCATACATTTAAATCTGTAGAGGGATTAAATGGAATAGGAAAAAATGCTTCAATAAATTTTTAAAAAGAAAGCATATGTAGGGGAAGAAAGATGGTGGCAAAGTAGAAGGATGTGGAATGCATCCCTCTCCACAGATCCATCAGGAATACACCAAAAGACACAATAATTCCCACAGAGAACCAGCTGAACACCAGCAAACGACCTCAGACACCAGAAAGGACTGCAGAGATCCTGACATAACCGGGTAGGACAGACGGAAAAACAATAGGAGAAAGAGAAGGAGAAGAAAGGAAAGGGACAGGTCACACACCCTAGGGTGGGGGGATCTGAAACAGAAGAGAGATTGCTGAATTCAGGAAAACATCATTACCTGACGGGGAAACCCCTTCTCCAGTGGGGAATTTCCCTGGGTCAGAAGGGAGACATTTGGGACTGTTCAAAGAGGGTGAAGCAGCTGAGCTGTGGCAGATGGGAAAGAGTGAGAAACACATGGAGGGTCTGCACCATGGCTCAGGGTGTCCGGACTGAGACATTGATTCGCAGCTGAACAGGGGGTCTGGGAGCTGTAATGTGGGAACCGGAGAACTGGTTAAGGGTGAGAAACATTGTTGGCAGTGGAGAGATGGTCTGAGAGGACAGGAGGGAAGAAATTCGCAGTGGAGAGTGCCTACCGCAGAAAGCTGTGCGGCCATGGTGGAGGCTAGATACTGCTGACTCACAAGCAGGGGGCAGGAGCCGCGGGCATAGCCTCTCTCCCGGCACCTGCAACGGACAAAGGAAGGATCCCTGTGGGCCTAGCTAAGGCACTCAGGGATAAAAAAGGCCTCTGGGCAGGGCTGGCCTAGAGTGCCTGCAGCCAAGAGCCAAAAGCCTGCAGAGTGGCCCAGCTCTGGAGACATTCTGTTTACACCTGAGCCACCAGTGTCCCTCTGCAACAGGTACCAACAGGGCTGACTGAGCTGCCGTGACTCGGGCAGGGTGCACCAGCAGAGTCATAGCAGGGGGGAGGAGCCATGGCTGGAGTCACTCTCTTGGCCTGAGCTGCCCAAGTTGCTGTGAGCCAGGCAGGGCGCCACTGCTCACTCACTCCCAGGGGAAGGAGGCATCATTGTACCCTCTCTCTCCCCACACACCAGTGCTTACAGATGAACAGTATAGGAAGCTCTGCTGGTTGCAGAGTAATACAAAAAACCCAAGGCAGGTAGAAGGACACTTACAGCTGAGACCCCAAGGAAACAGAAATATTAGTATTAATTCTATTGACCTGGTCCATTCTGAGGTCAGTTCCAGTTTTTTTTAATTAATTATGATCTTAGTCCTAAGGGATCTACACGTTTTATAACATATTTTTTATTCTATTTTTATTTTTAGCCTTTTTATATATTTCTATTTCTAGCTAAGTTTTTTGTAGTGCTGACTGTATCCCTCCTACCTTCTTATCATCTCTACCTTTTATACATTTCTATTTCTTTCTTTTCTTTTCATATTTCCAGTCACACTATGCTCTTCTGTTGCCCCATCTTCCATCCTTTTTTAGTTTCTTTTATCTTAATATACTTACAAGCAATATTATCAGTCTGCTCTGTCTCCTTTCTTTATTCTCCAGATGACACACTGCTTTGGTATTTATTATTAAGTTTTGTCTTTATCTTAGTTCTAAGTATAATTGTCTGATTTCATTGTGAGAATCTTCAGTCTGTCAGGTGGTACTCTTGCTCTTTATTATATTTAATTCTAGCTTTCAAAATCTCCCTGGATTTGTGTTTGTGTGTGCGTGGTGTTGTTGTTTTGTTTTGTTTGTTTTTGTTTTTCTTTTTGTTTTGTTCTGTTTTGGTTTTGAATTTCTGTTGGTTTTCTCTTTGAATGTCTGATGGCATACTGAGGTTCTTCTGTCAGTTCTTTCTAGTGCCTTATGTTCTATTGGATTCAGTATTTGTGTGTCTTATACATGTATGTGTTTCCTTGACTTAGTATTTGTTTGACTCAACACTCTGCCATTAGTCTGGGGCTTGGACAGTCTTCTTTAAACCCCTTTATTTCTGGGAGAAGCAACCTCTGAAGTTTAGACTACCCCATCAGGAGTCAAGTAGGAGGCTCTGGGGAGGGGGCACTGAATCCAGGATGCTAGACTACTAGGGAGTCCTCAGACACAGGGAAGATTAACTGCAGAGAACTCTCACAGAGTCTCATATCAGAGTCTAAGACTAGGCTTCGTCTGACTGTCTGCAACTGCCAGTACTGGACACCTCACACCAAACTACAAACAAGACAAGAACACAAACCCTCCAATCAGCACACAGACTACCTGAAGCCATAGTAACCTCACAGACACGCTAAAACACACCTCTCGACACTGCCCTGCTCATCAGAGAGAAAAGACAAAGAGCCACTCACCGGAAAGCAGACACCAAACTCCCACACCAGGAAGCCTACTCAAGACACTGGACCAACCCCACCACAGGGGGCAGAGAACAGAAACAAGAGGAATTACTGCTAGGCAGCATAGGGAAAGGGGACAGCAAATCCTATAAATTAGACAAAATGAGAAAACGAAGAAACATCACACAGGCAAAGGAGCAGGAAGAAAACCCACAAGACCAAATAAATGAAGAGGAAATAGGAAAAATGCCTGAAAAAGAATTCAGAGTAATGATAGTAAAAATGATACAAAATCTGAAAAACAAAATAGAGAAAACACACGAAACAGTTAATAAGGACTCAGAAGAACTAAAGAGCAAACAAACAGTAATGGACAGCAAAATAACCAAAATTAAAAATACTCTAGATGGTATAAACAGCAGAATAACTGAGGCAGAAGAACGAATAAGTGAGTTGGAGGATAGAATGGGGGAAATAACTGCCACAGAGCAGGAAAGAGAAAAAAGATTAAAAAGAATGGAAGACAGTCTCAGAGACCTTGGTGATAACATTAAGCGCACCAACATTCGAATCATAGGCATCCCAGAAGAAGAAGAAAGAAAGAAAGAAAGAAAGAAAGAAAGAAAGAAAGAAAGAAAGGGTCTCAGAAAATATTTGAAGAGGTTATAGTGGAAAACTTCCCCAACATGGGAAAGGAAATAATTAACCAAGTCCAAGAAGCACAGAGAGTCCCATACAGAATAAACCTGAGGAGAAATACACCAAGGCACATATTAATCAAACTAATGACAATTAAACACAAAGAAAAAATTTTAAAAGCAGCAAGAGAAAAGCAACAAATAACATATAAGGGAAAACCCATAAGGATAACAGCTGATCTTTCTACAGAAACTGCAGGCCAGAAGGGAGTGGCAGGATATACTGAAAGTCCTGAAAGAGAAAAACCTACAGCCAAGAATACTCTACCCAGCAAGAATTTCATTCAGATTTGAGGGAGAAATCAAAAGCTTTACAGACAAGCAAAAGTTAAGAGAATTCAGCACCACCAAAACAGCCTTACAACAATTGCTAAAGGAACTTTTCTACGTAGGAAACACAAGAGAAGGAAAACACCTACGAAAACAAACCCAAAACAATTAAGAAAATGGTACTAGAAACACACATGTCAATAATCACCTTAAATGTAAATGCATTAAATGCTCCAACCAAAAGACACAGACTGGCTGAGTGGATACAAAAACAAGACCCTTCTATATGCTGCCTACAAGAAACCCACTTCAGACCAAGGGATACATATAGACTGAAAGTAAAGGGATGGAAAAAGATATTCCATGCAAATGGAAGTCAAAAGAAAGCTGGAATAGCAATACTCATATCAGACACATTAGACTTTAGAGTAAAGACTATTACAAGAGACAAGGAAGGACACTACATAATGATCAAGGGACCAATCCAAGAAGAACATATAACAATTGTAAATATCTATACACCCAACATAGGAGCCCCTCAATACATAAGGCAAATGCTAACAGCCACCAAAGGGGACATTGACAGTAACACAATAAGAGTAGGAGCCTTGAACACCCCACTTACATCAACGGACAGATCATCCAAACAGAAAATAAATAAGGACACACAAGCTTTAAATGACACATTAGACCATCTCGACTTAATTGATATTTATAGGACATTCCATCCAAAAACGACAGAATACACTTTCTTCTCAAGTGCACATGGAACATTTTCCAGGATAAGTCATATCTTGGGTCACAAATCAAGCCTCGGTAAATTCAAGAAAATTGAAATCGTATCAAGCAACTTCTCTGACCACAACGCCATGAGATTAGATATCAATTACAGCAAAAAAACCTGCAAAAAATACAAACACATGGAGGCTAAACAATACACTATTAAACAATCAAGAAATCATTAAAGAAATCAAAGAGGTATTCAAAAAATATCTAGAAAGAAATGACAACGAAAACACAGCAACCCAAAACCTGTGGGACGCAGCAAAAGCAGTTCTAAGAGGGAAGTTTATAGCAATACAGTCCTACCTTAAGAAACAAGAAAATTATCGAATAAACAACCTAACCTTACACCTAAAACAATTAGAGAGAGAACAACAAAGAAACCCCAAAGTGAGCAGAAGGAAAGAAATCATAAAGATCAGATCAGAAATAAATGAAAAAGAAAGGAAGGAAACAATAGCAAAGATAAATGAAACTAAAAGCTGGTTTTTTGAAAAGATAAATGAAATTGATAAACCGTTAGGCAGACTCATCAAGAAAAAAAGGGAGAAGACGCAAATCAACAGAATTAGAAATGAAAAAGAAGTAACAGCTGACACCACAGAAATACAAAAGATCATGATAGACTACTACAAGCAACTATATGCCAATAAATCAGGTAACCTGGAAGAAATGGATAAATCCTTAGAAAAATACAATCTGCCAAGACTGTACCAGGAAGAAATAGACACTATGAACAGACCAACCACAAGTACAGAAATTGAGGCAGTGATTAAAAATCTCCCAACAAACAAAAGCCCAGGGCCAGATGGCTTCACAGGCAAATTCTATCAAACATTTTGAGAAGAGCTAACACCTATCCTTCTCAAAGTCTTCCAAAATAGAGCAGAAGGAGGAACACTCCCAAACTCATTCTACGAGGCCGCCATCACCCTGATACCAAAACCAGACAAATATGTCACAAAAAAAGAAAATTACAGACCAATATCACTGATGAATATAGATGCAACAATCCTCAACAAAATACCAGCTAACAGAATCCAATAGCATACTAAAAAAATCATACACCATGATCAAGTGGGGTTTATCCCTGGAATGCAAAGATTCTTCAATATATGCAAATCAATCAATGTGATACATCATATCAACAAATTGAAGGATAAAAACCATATGATCATCTCAATAGATGCGGAAAAAGCTTTTGACAAAATTCAGCATCCACTTATGATAAAAACGCTCCAGAAAATGGGCATAGACGGAAATTACCTTAACATAATAAAAGGCATATATGAGAAACCAAAAGCCAACATCATTCTAAGTGGTGAAAAACCGAAAGTCCCTCTAAGAACAGGAACAAGACAAGGGTGCCCACTCTCACCATTATTATTCAACATAATTTTGGAAGTGTTAGCCACAGCAATCAGAGAATAAAATGAAATAAAAGGAATCCAAATTGGAAAAGAAGAAGTAAAATTGTCACTCTTTGCAGATGACATGATATTATACATAGAAAACCCTCAAGACTCTACCAGAAAACTGCTAGCACTAATTGATGAATTTAGTAAAGTAGCAGGATACAAAATGAATGCGCAGAAATCTCTTGCATTCCTATACACTAACAACGGAAGAGCAGAAAGAGATATTAAGGAAACTCTCCCATTTCCCATTGCAACAAAAAGAATAAAATACCTACGAATAAACCTGCCTAAGGAGGCAAAAGACCTGTATGCTGAAAACTATAAGACACTGAAGAAAGAAATCAAAGAGGACACAAACAGATGGAGAGACATACCATGTTCTTGGATTGGAAGAATCAACATTGTGAAAATGACTGTACTACCCAAAGCAATGTACAGATTCAATGCAATCCCTATTAATTTACCAACAGCATCTTTCACAGGACTAGAACAAGAAATCTTTCGATTTGTATGGAAACGCAAAAGACCCCGAATAGCCAAAGCAATCTTGAGAAGGAAAGCTGGAGTTGGTGGAATCAGGCATCCTAACTTCAAACTGTACTACAAGGCCACAGTGATCAAGACAGTATGGTATTGGCACAAAAATAGAAAGGAAGACTAATGGAATAGAATAGAGAACTCAGAGGTAAGCCTACACACACATGGGCACCTTACTTTTGACAAAGGAGGCAAGAATATACAAGGGAAAAAAGACAGCCTCTTCAGAAAATAAGTGGTGCTGGGAAAATTGGACAGCAACATGTAAAAGAATGAAATTAGAACACTTCCTAATACTACCATGCACAAAAATAAACTCAAAATGGATTAAAGACCTAAATGTAAGTACAGACACTGTAAAACTCCTAGAGGAAAACATAGGCAGAAGACTCTATGCCATACATCAAAGCAAGATCCTTTTTGACCTACCTCCTAGAATAATGGAAATAAAATCAAGAATAAACGAATGGGACCTCATGAAACTTAAAAGCTTTTGCACAGCAAAAGAAACCATAAACAAGACTAGAAGGCAACCCTCAGAATGGGAAAAAATAATTGCCTATGAAACAACGGACAAAGGATTAACCTCCAAAATATACAAGCAGCTCATGCAGCTTCATACCAAAAAAGCAAATAACCCAATCCACAAATGGGCAGAAGACCTAAATAGACATTTCTCCAAAGAAGACATACAGATGGCCAACAAACACATGAAAAGATGCTCAACATCACTCATCATCAGAGAAATGCAAGTCAAAGCCACAATGAGGTATCACCTCACACCAATCAGAATGGCCATCATCACAAAGTCTGGAAACAACAAATGTTGGAGAGGGTGTGGAGAAAAGGGAACTCTCCTGCACTGTTGGTGGGAGTGTAAGTTGGTACAGCCACTATGGAAAACAATTTGGAGGTTCCTTAAAAAACTACAAATAGAACTACCATATGATCCAGTAATCCCACTCCTGGGCATATACCCAAAGAAAACCATAATCCCAAAAGAAACTTGTACCATAATGTTTATTGCAGCACTCTTTACAATAGCCAGGACATGGAAGCAACCTAAATGCCCATCAACAAATGAATGGATACAGAAGATGTGGCATATATATACAATGGAATATTACTCAGCTATAAAAAGGGATGAGATGGAACTATATGTAATGAGGTGGATAGAACTACAATCTGTCATACAGAGTGAAGTAAGTCAGAAAGAGAAAGACAAATATTGTATGCTAACTCACATATACGGAATCTAAAAATGGTACTGATGAACTCAGTGACAAGAACAGGGAAGCAGATACAGAGAATGGACTGGAGAACTCGAGGTATGGGAGGGGGCCGGGGGAGAAGGGGAAACTGAGAAGAAGCGAGAGAGTAGCACAGACATATATATACTACCAACTGTAAAATAGTCAGTGGGAAGTTGTTGTATAACAAAGGGAGTCCAACTCGAGGATGGAAGATGCCTTAGAGGACTGGGGCAGGGAGGGTGGGGGGGAATCGAGGGGGGGGGCGTCAAGGAAGGGAGGGAATATGGGGATATGTGTATAAAAACAGTTGATTGAACCTGGTGTACCCCCAAAAAAATAAAATAAAATAAAATAAAAAAAAAAAAGAAATATGTATCCCAATGTTCATTGCAGCACTATTTACAATAGCCAGGACATAGAAGCAACCTAAATGCCCATCAACAAATGAATGGATAAAGATATATATACAATGGAATATTACTCAGCTATAAAAAGGAATGAAATGGAGCTATATGTAATGAGGTGGATAGAGCTAGAGTCTGTCATACACAGTGAAGTAATCCGGAAAGAGAAAAACAAATATCGTATGCTAACTCATATATATGGAATCTAAAAAAAAAAAAAAAAGTGTGCTGATGAACCCTGTGACAGTAGACGAATAATGATGCAGATGCAGAGAATGGACTGGAGAACACGGGGTTGGGGGGGCGGTGGGTGAAAGGGATGCTGGGACGAAGTTAGAGAGTAGCAAAGACATATATATATATATACTACCAACTGTAAAATGAATAGCCAGTGGGAAGTTGCTGTATAACAAAGGGAGATCAACTTGATGATTGGTGATGCCTTAACGGGCTTGGTAGGGGGGTGGGGGGAGTTGCAGGAGGGTGGGAATATGGGGATATGTGTATAAATACAGCTGATTGACTTTGGTGTACCTCAAAAGCTAATACAAGAGTGTAAAGCAATTATATTCCAATAAAGAGCTTTAAAAGAAGTGAAAGGACAAAAAAATGAAAAGGAAGCATGTACATATATGAACAGAAAGACATGGATTGATGGAAACGGTACATGATGAGAGGCAGAGGAGGATCTCAAAGCCCAAGGAAATTTATTAATGGCTATCTTCGTTGAGAGATGGTTCAGAAGTGTTCATTATGCCATTGTTTATAATTTACAAATATATTACATGAATTATTTTTTATATATCATATATTATAATAAACATAAAGAATAATTTTTTAATTAGAGACAAAATGATATACAATAAAAACTTTCCATCTTATACCTGGCCCCTAGCTACCCAGTGAGTAAGATGTGTTATGCAAGTAAACACATATGTATATTTTTTTACATTTTTACCAAACAACACAATATGATACAAACTATTCAGCATCATGATTTTTTCATTTAACTATATTTTATAGGCATTCATTTCACCTTGGCACATAAAGAGAACTGTCATTTTTTAAAATTACATAGAGTAAATTACTTTTTTGGTATGTACCATACTATGAGTATTAACACATACATAGATCATGTAACCACACCCCAATCAGGATACAGAACAATCCCATAACCCCCCAAAGTCCCTATGATATCCTTTTTTTGCCACACAGTCTTCCCCACTCTTAATGTTCTCTTTCAATCTAGTTTCTTCTTTTCTAAAACATCATGTAAGTTGAAGCATGGAATATATAACTTTTTGAGACAGGCTTCTTTTACCTAGGATAACACCTTTGAGATTCATCCAAGTTGATACATATAGTAACCATTCATTAGTCTTTATTTAAGAAGGGTATTTCATCACATGGATATATGGCAAATTGTTTACCCATTCACCAATTGAGAAATATTTGGGTGGTTTCCACGTTTAAAGATGATGAATTAAGCAGCTATAACGTTCATATGCACTCTTTTGTGTGAATATAAATTTTAATTTCTCAAAAGCAATGCCTAGAAATAGGATTTCTCATAAACGCTAATGATGTATAGATGTTTAACTTTGTAAGAAACTGCCAAAATGTTTTCCAAAGTGACTATACCATTTTGTGTTCCCACCAGCAATGTGTGAGAGTTATACTTACTCTACATCCTTGCCAGCACTTGGTATTCTTTAGACTATTTTCATATTAGGCTTCTAACAGATATGTAGTAGAATCTCTTTGTGATCTTAGTATGCACACCATTTGTTAAAAGGACAGTCATTTCTCCATTGAATCTGTAGCTTTGTTAAAAAAATCAATTCACTATACTGTACATGTATTGGTCTATTTCTGAATGCTCTATTCTTTTCCACTGATCTATGTGTTATCCTTTCACCAATACCATGCTGTCCTGTTAACTGCAGTTTTAAAGTAAATTAATCTCAAGTAATGTGATTCCTCCAAATATATTCTTTTTCAAAATTGGCTTGGTGATCTAATTCCTTTGACTTTCCCTATAGATTATGAAATCAGCTTTTCTATAACTACCCAAAATCCTGTCGTGATTTTGATTGAAATTGTGTTAAATCTACAGATTAACTTGGGATAATTGTCATCTTATTAAGAGGACTCTGCAAATCCATGAGCACTAGATCTGTCTCCATTTCTTTAGATATTCTTAGCTTCCTTTAATCAGTGTCCTACAGTTTTCAACATGCAGATCCTGTTTTTTTTTTGTTGTTGTTGTTGTTGTTAAATTCACACCTATTGCTTCCTTTTTTGAGCTATTATAAATTGTTTTGTTTCTTCAATTTTGTTTAAATATTGGAGCTAGTATAATTTTTTTAAATTTCATTACTATATTTAGATATATGATTGATTTTGTGTGTTGACTTACATCCTGAGTTTTTGTTAAATGCACTTGATACTTCTAGGGGCTTGGTTTTGTAGATCCCTTGGGAATGTTTTTCTAGACAATTATGTTGTCTGCAAATAGGGAACGTTTTTCCCGCCTTTCAAACTAGTGTAAATTTTATTTATTTTTCATGCTTGACTGCAGTGTTTAGGACTTCCAATACAATGCTGAATGCAAGTGGTGAGAATAACATCTTTGCTTTGTTCCAGAAATTAGAGGGAAAGCATTCAGCTTTTCACTATTAAGTATAAAAGCTGGGGTAGCTACAATAATATTAGAAAAAAATAGACTTTAAAACAAAAATGTTTATTATAAATAAATAAAAGCATGTATATGATAAAAGAGTATATCCATTTGTAAGATATTAAAATTGTAAATATATATACACCCCAAAACAGAGCTTCAAATGAAAGAAGCAGAAAGTTGCAGAATTGAAGAGAGTTATGGAGAATTCAACAATAATAGTTGGAAACATTCAGGAATGTATAGAACAATAAAGCAAAGGATCAGCTAGGAACTAGAAGACTTGAACAACACTATAAAGAAACTTATACTTAATAGACATCTATAGAACACGTAACCTAAAAAAGGCAGAAAACATATTCTTGTAAAGTACACATGGAACGTTCCCCAGGTTAGACAATATGCTAAGCCATAAAACAACATATTGAAAATCAATAACAAAAAACTCAATTCTCTGAAAAGATAACAAAATTCATAACTCTTTAGCTAGAATGACCAAGAGAAAAAAGGCAGAAGACTCAAATCACTAAAATGAGGAATGAGAGAGTGGGTGTTACTACTGACATTTCCCAAGTTCTACAAGGCCAGTATTTTCCTACTAACAAAAGCAGACAAAGGCATGACAAGAAAAGAAAACTACAGACCTTTATGCAAAAATCCTCAAAAAAATACTACAAAACTAAACCTACCAGCATAAATAAGCAATCATATTATGATCAAGTAGAATATATCCTACAAATGCAAAGTTGGTATAAAATCTGAAAATCTATTAAAGTAAGTCACCATATCAACAGAATAAAGGACAAAAATCATAAATCACCTGAACAGACACAGAAAGAGCATTTGACAAAATTCAATACCCCTCCATGAGTAAAAAAAGCCAAACTAGAAATAGAGTGGAACTTCCTCAAGCTTAAAAAGGTCTTCTATGAAAAATGCACAGCTATTATCATACTTAATAATTAAAGATTGAATGCTTTCTCCCTAAGATAAGCAATAAGACAAGGACATACATTTTCACCACTTCTATTCAGCATTGTACTAGAACATTGTACTAGAGGTTTTAGAGAAGCCAGTTATGCAACAAGATTAAAAAAAAAGAGAAATCTTGATTGAAAAGTAAGAAGTAAAACTATCTCTAGTTGCAGAAGATGTGATCTCGTTTATAGAAAATCCTAAGAATCTCCAAAAGAAAACCTATTAGAACTAATAAATGACTGTAGCAGGTTTTTAAAGTACAAGATCAATATACAAATTATATTTTTATACATTAGCATTGAACAATCCAAAAATGAAATCAGGGAAATAATTTCACTTACCATAGAATCAGAAAACATAATTAGGAATAAACTTAATAAAAGAAGTTTAAAAATTATACTCTTAGGCTACAAAACATTATTAAAAGTAATTCAAGAAGACCTAAATAAATGGAAGAATTCCCATATACATGAATCAGATTTAGTATTGTTCAGATGGCAATACTCTCCAAATTGATCTACAGATTCAATGGAATCCCTTATCAAATTTTACATAGATTTTTTTGTGGAAATTGACAAGGTAGCCCTAAAATTCATATGGAAATTCATGGGACTCCCAATGGCTAAAACAATCTTTAAAATAAGGTCAAAATTGAAGGACACAGAATCCCTGATTTTAAGATTTTCTACAAAGTTAGAGCAAGCAAGACACTGCAGTATGGGCATAAAAATAGACATATAGATAAATGGAATGAAGTGGAAAGTCCAGAAATAAACTCTTGAAATTGGTCTATTGAGTTTCATCAATAGAGCAAGAGTGCCAAGACAATTCATAGTGACAGAATAGTCTTTTCAGTGGTCCTCAGCAACTGAATAGCCACGAGCAAAAGAATGAATTTGGACCCCTATCTCATACTATACACAAAAATTAACAGGAGGAGGAGGGGGGAGGGGGAGGAGGGAAGGAGGAGCAGGATGAGAAGTAGAGGGGGAATAGGTCTGAGAGGATTCTGAGGTAATTCTTATGATAAGCAAGGTGAGAAAACATGGCGGGGGGGGGGGGTGCAAAAGAAACCTCCCTGGGTTCTCTCAAAGTCTTTTAGGTGGAATTTAGCAAACACTGAAGTTTCTGAAGACTAGGTGAGAGCGGAATCAAATAAATATTCCTTTATTAGTTATTTAATTTTTTGGCTGCTGAGGACTGGGAAACATGAACAATTGGTAATTGGCAGATGAAAAAATATCATAAACTCAGGAAAGAATACCATTGATTTAAAAATAAAGTTTTTGACTTGCTATGTAGATAGGAAAGATGAAAAAAAGAAGTAAGCCACTGCTTCTTCCATAGCATCATGCTACTTTTCTTGATTGGAGTCATGGTTGTAATTCTATTAGCATTGCTCACTTTTGCTAGCATCTCTTGATAGTCTACTGTGTGAATGATAAATAACTAGTAACAATGAGACTGGATGATGTTTGGTGGTAAACTGGAAAAATATGAATACTCAGGACCAGTACTGTTTGACAAAAAGCTTTGGCAAGGATGTGAAGAAAAGGGAACCCTTGCTCACTGTTGATGGGAATGTAAATTGGTGCAGGAACAATCTAAAACAGTATGAAAGGGCTTCAAAAAACTAAAAATAGAACTACCATATGATCCAGCAATTCCACTTCTGGGAATTTAGCCAAAGAAAACTAAAACACTAATTAGAAAAGATATAAGCATCCCCATGTTCATTGCAGCATTATTTACAATAGCCAAGATGTGTAGGAAACCTGTGTCCATCAATGGAAGAACAGAAAGAAGATGGAAGTGTACATATATATATATACATATATATATATATGAAATGGGCTACTAGTCAGCCATAAAAATGAAGGAAATCTTGCTATTTGTGACAACATGGACGGACCTTGGGGGTACCATCCTAAGTGAAATAAGTCAGACAGAGACAAATATTGTATGATCTCACTTACATGTGGAATTAAAAACAAAACAAACAAACAAAAAACCCAAGCTCATAGATACAGAAAACAGATTGGTGGTTGCCAGAGGCAGAGGGTAGGGGGTGGGCAAAATGGGTGAAGGGGGTCAAAAAGTACAAACTTTCAGCTATAGAATAAATAAGTCATGGGGATGTAATGTACAGGTGGTGACTATAGTTAGTTAATAATACTGGATTGTATATTTGAAAGTTGCTAAGAGAGTAAATCTTAAAAGTCCTCATCATAAGAAAAAAAAATTTTTTTGTAACTATGTGTGGTAACAAATGTTAACTAGGCTTATTGTGGTGATCATTTTGCAATATATACACATATAAAAGCATCATGTATACTGCATTTTCTTATTTTTATTACTTTCATTTCTCACCTAGAATTGTCATATCTTTGAACATAAATGCTTTATCTGTACTTTTGATTTATATTGATCCACATGTTCTTTAAGAAAATCTTAATAGTATTTAATATTGCCAGTTAACCCTTTAATACTCATGTCTTATTTGACATTTGAAGATTTTGTATACCCCACATAATCACTAAGTATCAAACAGACACTGTGGTAGATGTTGCCCTGACCATATCCTGTCCATACTCACGTCTTTGCAATGAAGGTTGCCCTTATTGAACATCTCAACTTTCTGTCTGGCGGACCTTTTGATTTTGTTTTTTTGCTACAGGAGTAGCTTATTTTCAATCAGAACAAGCCAAAGTGTTAGTTATTTCTCTTAGAAGTAATGAGTGATGGGAGTCAGTGGCTAAATACAGTAGTTTCCTCTACCTTAATTGATATAACTCTAAGATGCATTCAACATCTCCCAGAGTTGCCCAGCTGGATGAACTCCAATTGTGCTCCAATGTTGGCTTCTTTCTCTCCCTTATCATTTTCCCCACTCCTTTATTAACTTACTTTTAAATTTTTTTTATTGAGGTAGAGTTGATTTACAATGTTTCAGGTGTATAGAAAAGTGATTCAGTTATACATATATACCTATGCTTTTTCAAATTCTTTTGCATTATAGGTCATTACAAGATATAATATAATAACTAAATATAATACAGTTTCCTGTGCTATACAGTAGGTCCTTGTTTACCTATTTTATATATAGTAGTCTGTGTCTGTTAATCCCAAATTCCAAATTTATCCCTTCCCCCTTCTCCTTTGATACCCATAAATTTGTTTTCTAAGTTGTGAGTCTAATTCTGTTTTGTAAACAAGCTCATTTGTATTATTCCACATATAAGTGATATCATATGACATTTGTCTTTGTCTGACTTACTTCACTTAGTATAACCTCTAAGTCCATCCATGTTGCTGCAAATGGCATTATTTCATTCTTTTTTATGGCTGAGTAATATTCTGTTGCATATATTTACCACATCTTCTTTATCCATTCATCTGTCGATGGATACTAAGGTTGCTTCCATGTCTTGGCTATTGTAAATAGTGCTGCTATGAACATCAGGGTGCATGTATTGTTTCAAATTAGAGTTTTCTCCAGATATATGCCCAGGAGTGGGATTGCTGGATCATATGGTAACTCTATGTTTAGTAGTTTAAGGAACCTCCATACTGTTCTCCATAGTGGCTGTATCAATTTACATTCCCACCAACAGTGCAAGAGGGTTCTCTTTTCTCCACATTCTCTCCAGTTTTATTGTTTGTAGTTTTTTTTTTATGATGGCCATTCTGACCAGTGTGAGGTGATACCTCATTGTAGTTGTGACTTGCATTTCTCTAATAGTTAGTGATGTTGAGCATCTTTTCATCTGTATGTCTTCTTTGGAGAAATGTCTATTTAGGTCTTCTGTCCATTTTTTGATTGGATTATTTGTTTTTTTGATATTGAGCTGTATGAGCTGTTTGTATGTTTTGGAAATTAATCCCTTGTCAGTTGCATCATTTGCAAATATTTTCTCCCCTTCTATGGGTTGTTTTCTTTTTTGTTTATGGTTTCCTTTGATGTGCAGAAGCTTTTAAGTTTAATTAGGTTCATTTGTTTATTTTTGTTTCTGTTTCCATTACTCTAGGAGAATGATCCAAAAATATACTGCTGCAATATTTGTCAGAAAGTGTTCTGCCTATGTTTTCCTCTAGGAGTGTCTGGTCTTAGATTTAGGTCTTTAATCTATTTTGAGTTTATTTTTGTATATGGTGTTAGGAAATGTCTTAATTTCATTCTTTTACATGTAGCTGTCCACTTTTTATACTTCAATTTTTAAAAAGTAAAGTAAAAATCCACTCTGTTTTGTAATAGCCATCCATTAAAAAAAATCTAAAGTGAGACTACTTCTAGAAGACAGAAGACAGGGATTGATAGCTGAAGTGTGGCAGCAATAAAATTACATGGTTTTATCATGACTGTAGCATAAGAACAAGGTAGCTGGCTTGCAATAAAACAGAGTAGTGGAGGATGCTGAGGGAACCTTTCAGGAGTTCTTAAAATTTTTAATAACTTGATCTGGGCAGTAATTGCACAGATATATAAATAATTGAGCTCAGCACACATGAGTAGTGCATGTTATTGCATGTAAAACATCTCAAATTTAAAAGACAATAAGAAACAAGATCAGATATTTCTGCTTATGGACAATATGGAATAAAAAACAAGATTTACCCTCAAAACTGAGACAACCAATAAAATGTTTCAAACTATATGAAACATCATTGTCAAGACACTGGAGATCCAGAGATCCAGTAATGGAAACAAATGAACTCAAAGATTGCCCCAGTTTATTGCTTTGAGAGATTTTCTGAGCTATAGTGCAGGGAGGGAGAATTGAAGAGAAGACTGGTGAATTAATTGCATTGAGAACATGGGGCTGAGTGTCCAGAGAGACATAGATGGCTAGATTTTTCAGGAGAGAGTACTAAAGAAGAGAAACTGCATAGAGGTCAAACTTCAGATATCTACTGAGATTCCCCTTCAGCATTCAGTTGATGACTAATCAGAACATGCATGTGAGGAAAGTACCCAAGGCCAGATAGAGAATCAACCAAAAGGATTAGAACTAACAGTATGTGGGGGGCAGGTAGGGCCAGAAATAATGCCTGTTCCCACCAGCCACACTAAGAAACCTCAAAATTCATGGAGCATGAAGTAGAATACAGAGAAGGGTTACAGAGAAGGGTAGCTTCAGTAGCGGGGAATCATTAGGCCTAGAATGAGCACTACACCAGTCCTGTAATAAAACAAAGGCATGACCCAAGAATATCAAACCATTTCCAGGTACCTTAATTATGTCCCAGAATTATGTCAAGAATGTTTATGGGAATACAGACATATTTAGCATTGAACAAGGTAAAACATACAATATCTAGCTAGTATTAAATTAAAAAATACAAAGAATGTAAAATGCATAAAAATATGAACAAAAATTAAGGAGAAAATTAAAACAATTAGAGCTGATCCAAAGCTGAGATGTTAGAATTAGTAGACATAGACATTTAAATAGCGTTATAACTGTATTCCATATGTTCAAAAAGTTAAGTAGAGACGTGGAATATATGAAAAAGATCCAAATAGACATTCTTGAGATGAAAACTAAAATTTTTATGATGAAAAATATGATGGATAGAATTAATGGCCGATTAGACATTGCATAAGAAAAGATTAATGTATTTGATGGCATAAGCTATCTGAAATGATACAGGGAGAAAAATGAACTATAAAATATTAACAGAGTATCAGTGGACTATGGGTCAGTAACTAATGAATAGATAATTGGAGTCTCTGAAAGAGAGGAGAGGGGAAGGAGACAGAAAAAAATTGAGGAAATAATAGCTGAAAATGTATAAATTTGATAAAAATTATAAACCCATAGAACCAAAAAGATAAATGAATTCCAAGCACAAGAAAACTATACCTATGCACATTATGACCAAAGTGTTTAAAACCAGTGAAAAAAGATAAAATCTTAAAAGCACCCAGAGATAAAAGGCTTGTTATGTGTAGAGGAACAAAGAAAATGATGACATCAGATTTCTCCTGGGAAACGATGCAAGTAAGAAGACAGTGGAGATACATCTTTAACATACTGAAAGGAAATAAAATGGTAAGGTAAAATTCTGTATCTGGCAAGACTATCTTTCAAAAGTAAAGGCAAAAAAGACATTTTTCAGACATGTAAAAGCTGAAATAATTTATTACTGGCAGACTTGTACTACAAGAAATACTAAAAGTGTTTCATGAAAAAGGAAAATGATGCCATATGGAAATATATATCTACAGAAAGGAATGAAGAGGTCCAGAAATAGTGTGCTACTGTTATTTATAGTAAGAAATATATATTTGATCTTTGTCTGCTGTTCCTGGTCCACAGCTCCAAAACCTACTGTAATTTCCTGCATAAGAGCCATAGGGGCATCTTTTGTTATAATATTTGGTCTTTTGTCCTCAGTTCCTGAAATAGTTTTAGGGCATAAAGGTGAAATGGGTGCCTTGTTATTCATAACAAACCACTTTCAACCACATCTGAGATTATGTTAATGAGGTGATTTTTGGAAAGCCATCCCCCAACAGACACACACATACACAACCTCCAGCAAAAGAAGAGGGACTGAAGATTGAGTTCAATCACCAATGGGCAAAGATTTAATTCATTATGCTTATGTAATAAAACCTCCATGAAAACCCAAATGGATGTGTTCAGAGAGCTTCCAGGTTGCTGAACATCCTGAGATGCAAGAAGAGTGGTGTGCCCAGAGACAGCATGGAAACTCTGTGCCCCTTCCCACATACGTTTCCTTATGTATCTCTTTCATCTGACTGTTCCTGAGTTATATCCTTTTATAATAAACTAGTAATATAGTAAATAAATATTTTCTTGTGTTCTGTGAGCTGCTCTAGCAAATTAATTGAATATGAGGAAGGGGGGTCACAGAAACCTCTTATTTATAGTCAGCAGATCAGGAGCACAGGTAACAATTTGGACTTATGATTGACATCTGAAGTAAGGGTGGCAGTCTTGTGGGACTGAATCCTTAACCTTCGGCATCTGACACTATCTCCAGGTGGATAGTGTCAGAATTGAGTTAAATTGTAGGACACCCAGCTGGTGCAAAATTGTTTGGTGTGGGGAAACCCCCACCACCCTGAAACATCTGGGGTCAGAAGTGAAGTAGTATTAGAGTATTGAGAATGGAGGAGACACACAGCAATGTGTTTTTCTTCTGGAAATGGTACCAAAAAGGATAACTATATAAAAATATTTTTCTTATTATTTAAAACTTTTTAAAAGAAACTTGACTGTTTAAACAAAAATAATAATAGTGTATCAGAGGAGACTGGTTCAAGATGGCAGAGTAGAAGGACATGCACTCACACCCTCTTGTGAGAGCACCAGAATTATGAGTAACTGCTGGACAATCATCAATGGGGGGACATTGGAACTCACTGAGGCTGATGCCTCACACCCAAAGACAAAGGAGAAAGGGCAATGAGACAGTATGAGGGGTGCAATCATGATAAAATCAAATCCCATAACTGCTGGGTGAGTGACTCACAAGCTGAAGAACAATTATATCACAGAAGTCCACCCACTAGAGTGAAAGTTCTAAGCCCCACATCACTCTTCCCATCCTGGGGGTCCAGCAATGGGAGGAGGAATCCCCAGAGAATCAGAATTTGAAGGCCAGCAGGATTTGATTACAGGACTTCAACAGGACTGCGGGAAGGAGAGACTCCAATCTTGGCAGGCATACACAAAATAGTGCATGCACCAGGGCCTGGGGGAAGAAGCAATGATCCCATAGGAGACTGAACTAGACCTACCTGCTGCTGTTGGAGGGTCTCCTGCAGAGGTGGGGGATGGCTGTGGCTCACTGTGGGGACAAGGACACTGGCAGCAGAAGTTCTGGGAAGTAGTCATTGGCATGAGCTCCCCAGAGTCTACCATTAGCCCCATCAAAGAGCCAGTAGGCTCCACTGCTGGGTCGACTCAAGCCAAACAACCAACAGGGAGGGAACTCAGCCCCACCCATTAGCAGACAAGAGGATTAAAGTTTTACTGAGCTCTGCCCACCATAGCAACACACAGCTCTATCCACCACCAGTCCCTCCCATCAGGAAGCTTGCACAAGCCTCTTAGATAGCCTCATCCACCAGAGGGTAGATAGCAAAAGCAAGAAGAACTACAATCCTGCAGCCTGTGAAACGCAAACCACAATCACAGAAAGATAGAGAAAATGAAAAGGCAGAAGAATACATACCAGATGAAGGAACAAGATAAAACCCCAGAAAAAAAAACTAAATGAAGTAGAGATAGGCAACCTTCCAGAAAAAGAATTCAGAATAATGATAGTGAAGATGATCCAGGACCTCAGAAAAAGAATGGAGGCAAGATCGAGAAGATGCAAGAAATGTTTAACAAAGAACAAGAAGAGTTAAAGAACAAACAAACAGAGATGAACAATACAATAACTGAAATGAAAAAATACCTAGAAAGAATCAATAGCAGAATAACTGAGGCAGAAGAATGGATAAGTGACCTGGAAGACAGAATGGTGGAAATCACTGCTGCAGAACACAATAAAGTAAAAAGAATGAAGAGAAGTGAAGACAAACTAAGAGACCTCTGGGACAACATTAAACGTACCAACATTCACATTATAGGGGTACCAGAAGGAGAAGAGAGAGAGAAAGGACCTAAGAAAATATTTGAAGAGATTATAGTTGAAGACTTCCCTAACATGGGAAGGGAAATAGCCACCCAAGTCCAGAAAGTGCAGAGAGTCCCAGGCAGGATAAACCCAAGGAGAAACATGCCAAGATTACTATGTAGTAATCAAATTGACACAAATTAAAGAAAAATTATTAAAAGCAACAAGGGAAAAAGGACAAATAACATACAAGGGAATTCAAATAACGTTAATAGCTGATCTCTTAGCAGAAATTCTACAAGCCAGAAGAGAGCGGTACAATATATTTAAAGTGATGTAAGGGAAGAATCTACAACCAAGAATACTCTACCCAGCAAGGATCTCATTCAGATTCAATGGAGAAATCAAAAGCTTTACGGACAAGCAAAAGTTAAGAGAATTCAGCACCACCAAACCAGCCTTACAACAAATGCTAAAGGAACTTCTCTAAGTGGGAAACACAAGAGAAGAAAAGGACATACAAAAACAAACCCAAAACAATTAAGAAAATGGTAATAGGAACATTGATATCAATAATCACCTTAAAGGTAAATGGATTAAATGCTCCAACAAAAAGACACAGACTGGCTGAATGGATAAAAAATCAAGACCTGTATATATGCTGTCTACAAGGGACCCACTTCAGACCTAGGGACACATACAGACTGAAAGTGAGGGGATGGAAAAAGATACTCCATGCAAATGGAAATCAAGAGAAAGCTGGAATAGCAATACTCATATCAAACAAAAGAGATGTTAAAATAAAGACTATTACAAGAGACAAGGAAGGACACTACATAAAGATTGAGGGATCAATCCAATAAGAAGATATAATGATTGTAAATATTTATGCACCCAAAACAGGAGCACCTCATTACATAAGGCAAATGCTAACAGCCACCAAAGGGGACATCGACAGTAACACAATAATACTAGGGGAATTTAACACCCCACTTACATCAATGGACAGATCATCCAAACAGAAAATAAATAAGGAAACACAATCTTTAAATGATGCATTGGACCATCTCGACTTAATTGATATTTATAGGACATTCCATCCAAAAACAACAGAATATACTTTCTTCTCAAGTGCACAAGGAACATTCTCCAAGATAGATCGCATTGGCTCACAAATCAAGCTTCAGTAAATTTAAGAAAATTGAAATCATATCAAGCATCTTTTCTGACCACAATGCTATGATATTAGAAATCAATTACAGAAAAAAAAACTGCAAGAAACACAAACACATGGAGGCTAAACAATATGCTACTAAATAACCAAGAGTTCACTGAAGAAATCAAAGAAGAAATAGAAAAAATACCTAGAGAAAAATGACAATGAAAACATTATGATCCAAATACTATGGGATGCAGGAAAAGCACTTCTAAAAGGGAAGTTTATAGCAATACAATCCTACCTCAAGAAACTAGAAAAATCTCAAATAAAAAATCTAACCTCACACCTAAAGGAACTAGAAGAAGAACAAACAAAACCCAAAGTTAGTAGAAGAAAAGAAACCATAAAGATCAGAGCAGAAATAAATGAAATAGAAACAAAGAAAACAATAGCAAAGATCAATGAAACTAAAAGCTGGTTCTTTGAGAAGAAAAACAAAATTGATAAACATTTAGCAAGACTCCTCAAGAAAAAGAGGGAGAGGACTCAAATCAATAAAATTAGAAATGAAACAGGAGAAGTTACAACGGACACCACAGAAATAAAAAGCACCATAATAGACTACTACAAGCAACTATATGCCGATAAAATGGACAACCTGGAAGAAATGGACAAATTCTTAGAAAGGTACAATCTTCCAAGACTGAATTAGGAAGAAATAGAAAATATGAGCAGATCAACCACAAGTAATGAAATTGAAACTGTGATTTAAAATCTTCCAACAAACAAAAGTCCAGGAGCAGATGACTTCACAGGTGAATTCTGTCAAACATTTAGAGAAGAGCTAACACCCATCCTTCTCCAACTCTTCCAAAAATTTGCAGAGGAAGGAACACTCGCAAACTCATTCTAAGAGGCCACCATCACCCTTATACCAAAACCAGGCAAAGATACTACAAAAAAAGAAAATTACAGACCAATAACACTGATGAACATAGATGCAAAAATCCTCAACACAATACTAGCCAACAGAATCCAACAACACATTAAAAGGATCATCCACCATGATCAAGTGGGGTTTATCCCTGGAATGCAAGGATTCTTCAATATACACAAATCAATCAATGTGATACACCATATTAACAAATTGGAGGATAAAAACCACATGATCATCTCAATAGATGCAGAAAAAGCTTTTGACACAATTCATCACCCATTTATGACAAAAACTCTCCAGAAGGTTGGCATAGAGGGAACCTACCTCAACATAATAATAAAGGCCATATACAACAAACCCACAGAAACATCATTCTCAATGGTGAAAAACTGAAAGCATTCCCTCTACAATCAGGAACAAGACAAGGATGTCCACTCTCACCACTACTATGCAACATAGTTTTGGCAGTCCTTGCCACAGCAATCAGAGAAGAAAAAGAAATAAATGGAATATAAATTGGAAAAGAAGTAAAACTGTGACTGTTTGCAGATGACATGATACTATAAATAGATAATCCTAAAGATGTCACCAGAAAACTGCTAGAGCTAATCAATGAATTTGGTAAAGCTGCAGGATACAAAATTAATGCACAGAAATCTGTTGCACTCCTATACACTAACAATAAAAGATCAGAAAGAGAAATGAAGGAAACAATCCTATTCACCATTGCAACAAAAAGAATAAAATACCTAGGAATAACCCTACCTAAGGAGGTAAAAGTCTTATGTTTTCAGAAAACTATAAGACACTGATGAAAGAAATCAAAGATGACATAGAAGGAAAGATATACCATGTTCTTGGATTGGAAGAATCAATATTGTGAAAATGAATATATACCCAAAACAATCTATAGATTCAATGCAATCCCTATCAAATTACCAATGGCATTTTTTACAGAACTAGAACAAAATATCTTAAAATTTGTATGGAGACCAAAAAGTCCCTGAATAGCCAAATCAATCTCAACAAAAAATAAAAATAAAAGAAACAGAGCCAGAGGAATCAGGCTCCCTGACTTCAGACTATACTGACTATACAATAATCAATGCAGTATGGTACTGGCACAAAAACAGAAATTGAGATCAATGGAACAGGATAGAATGCCCAGAGATAAACCCACATACCTATGGCCACCTTACCTTTGACAAAGGAGGCAAGAATATACAATGGTGAAAAGACAGCCTCTTCAATAAGTGGTACTAGGAAAACTGGACAGCTACATGTAAAAGAACGAAATTAGAACACTCCCTAACACCTTACACAAAACAACTCAAAATGGATTGAAAACCTAGGTGTAAGATTGGACACTATAAAACTCTTAGAGGAAAACATAGGAAGAATAGTCTTTGACATAAATCAGAGCAAGATCTTTTTTGAGCCACCTCCTAGAGTAATGGAAATAAAAGCAAAAATATACAAATGGAACCTAATGAAACAAAACTTTTCCACATCAAAGGAAACTATAAATAAAATGAAATGGCCACCCTTAGAATGGGAGAAAATATTTGCCAATGAATCATCAGACGAAGGATTAATCTCCAAAATATATAAACAGCTCGTGCAGCTCAATATCAAAAAAAAAAAAAAACAACAAAGAACCCAATCAATAAATGGGCAGACCTAAATAGATATTTCTCCAAAGAAGACATACAGATGGCCAGCAAACACATGAAAAGATGCTCAACATCACTAATTATTAAAGAAATGCAAATCAAAACTTCAATGAGGTGTCACCTCACACCATTACAATGGGCATCATCACAAAGTCTGGAAACCACAAATGTTGGAGAGGGTGTGGAGAAAAGGGAACTCTCCTGCACTGTTGGTGGGAATGTAAGTTGGTACAGCCACTATGGAAAACAATTTGGAGGTTCCTTAAAAAACTACACATAGAACTACCATATGATCCAGTAATCCCACTCCTGGGCATATACCCAAAGAAAACCATAATCCCAAAAGAAACTTGTACCATAATGTTTATTGCAGCACTATTTACGATAGCCAGGACATGGAAGCAACCTAAATGCCCATCAACAAATGAATGGATACAGAAGATGTGGCATATATATACAATGGAATATTACTCAGCTATAAAAAGGGATGAGATGGAGCTATATGTCATGAGGTGGATAGAACTACAATCTGTCATACATAGTGAAGTAAGTCAGAAAGAGAAAGACAAATATTGTATGCTAACTCACATATACGGAATCTAAAAATGGTACTGATGAACTCAGTGACAAGAATAAGGATGCAGATACAGAGAATGGACTGGAGAACTCGAGGTATGGGAGGGGGCGGGGGGTGAAGGGGAAACTGAGACGAAGCGAGAGAGTAGCACAGCCATATATATATACTACCAACTGTAAAATAGTCAGTGGGAAGTTGTTGTATAACAAAGGGAGTCCAACTCGAGGATGGAAGATGCCTTAGAGGACTGGGGCAGGGAGGGTGGGGGGGACTCGAAGGGGGGGAGTCAAGGAAGGGAGGGAATACGGGGATATGTGTATAAAAGCAGATGATTGAACCTGGTGTACCCCCCCCCCAAAAAAAAAACTAAATAAAAAAAAATTTTTTTAATAAAAAAAATAAAAACTAAAAATAGAATTACTGTATGACCCTGCAATTCCACTACTGGGCATATACTCTGAGAAAACCACATTCAAAAAGACACATGTACCCAATGTTCATTGCAACACTATTTACAATAGCCAGGACCTGGAAGCAGCCTAAATGTCCATCAACAGAAGAACGGATAAAGAAGATGTGGTACATATATACAATCAAATATTACGCAGACGTAGAAAGGAATGAAATTGGGTCATTTGTAGAGACGTGGATGGACCTAGACACTGTCATACAGAATGAAGTAACTCAGAAACAGAAAAACAAGTATTGTAGATTAACGCACATATGTGGAATCTAGAAAAGTGGTACAGATGAATAGGTTTGCAAGGCAGAAGTAAAGACACAGATGTAGAGGACAAATGTATGGACACCAATGGGGGAAAGTGGGGGAGGGGTGGTGGTGGGATGAATTGGGAGATTGGGGTTGGCATATATACGCTAATATGTATAAAATAGGTAATTAATAAAAATTATTTTCAAAAATATTATAATGTATTGTACGTTTTATTACATATATAAAAGTAAAATATTTACAGCAGTGGAATAAAGGTCAGGATGGGCAGGATATTTTAAGGATCTTATATTGTACCCAAAGTGGTATAATATTATTTGAAGGTAGGCTAGAATAAGTTAAAGATATATGCCATAAATTCAAGACTGGCTACTAAAATAATAAAACAAAAAGTTATAGATAGTAAGCTGACAAAGGGCATAAAATAGAATCAGAAAAATACTTTACTAATGGAAAAGAAGGCAGAAAAAGAGGAAAAAAGAAGAGAACGGATGGGATGGGACAAATAGAAAACAGAAAAATACTAGACTCAAACTAAACCATATCAATAACGACAAAATGTAAGTGGTCTGAACATAGCAATTTAAAGTTATAGATTGGATAAAAATGCAAGTCACAACTGTGTACTACCTATAAGAAACATACTTTAGTTTTAAAGGCAAAAATAGAATAAAAGTTTTGATAAAGATGTACCGTGTTAACTCTAGTGGAGAGAAAGACTCTGGAAAATCCCTAAATATATGGAAACTAAATAATAAACTTCTAAATAACTCATGGACTATAGGGTAAATAAAAAAGGAAATTAACAAGTATTTTAACTAAATAAAATGAAAACACAATATATCAAATTTCGTGGGGGATGCTGCTAAAGAAGTACTTAGAATAAATATTGAATCATTATGTTGTACACCTGAAACTAATGTAATGTCATATGTCAATTATATAGAAAATAGAAGTACGTAGGAGGAAATTTATAGCACTGAATGTCTATGTTAGAAAATAAGAAAAGTTTCAAATTGATGACCTCCTTAGGAAACTAGAAAAAGAGAAAATTAATCCCAAAGTAAGCAGAAGAAAGGCAATAATAAAGATTAAAGTGGAAACTGATGAAAGAGAAAAGATAAAAACAATACAGAATAATTAATGAAACAAAAAGCTTGTTCTATGAGATCAATAAAATTGGTAAATCTGTAATCAGAACAAAAAAAAAGAAAAGAAAAGGAAACAGTATTGACTATTTCCATCTAAATGGGGCAGCAGCTACACAGTTTTGACTGATTAGTACTACTAGTGAATTTGCATTCTCATACTGAGATTTACAATTTTGCAAACATCATGTTACCAGCACTTCTAATTTTCAAGAGAAGTTGGAAGTTCCTCTTTTTATGTAAAATCTGATTTTTAAATGTTGGCAATCAATCAAAAATTTTCAGCACTGTGAGGGCTGAACACAACCTGCCTGTGGGCCTCCAGGCACTATGTAATTGTGAAATAAACATGTAAGCAGAAGTTGAGAACTGAGATATTTCATTTCTTATAAAAATTAATAGAAATTAATTCTGGTTGTAATACTGAATTTCTGTGTAATTAAATTATTTAATACATCTGTACCTTGTTTTATGCAGTCCCAACCCAGTAGTTCTCAATCTTGGCTGCACAAATTACCTGGGCAGATTTTAAAAATACTGATGACTAAGTCGTACTTCCCAAGATTCTGATTTGATTGGTCTGGGGGTACAGCTAGGGCAACTGAACTTTTAATAAAACTACTTAGGTGTTTCTAACTTGCAGACAAGGATGAGCGCCTTTGACATAGACTGAGGTGAGAATGAATGCTTAATAGGGCAGATTACCTATTGAAGACTCAGAAAAAGGAAGATACAATTTGCTCAAGGGAAACTCAGCTTTCAGTACTTCTCCTTAGTCCCCAGTCTATTCTATTTTATGGTGGTCTTTTCAACTTGCTTTCAAATACGTTGCCTATATTCACTTGCTTGTTGATCACCAAACGTTCCCTTATTCATTCAACCATTTATTTAATGTTTTGTACTCTGTATTAGGTGCTGAGATTCCAAGAAAATAAGATAATTCCTTGGCTTTGAGATGCCACAATCTAGTAGAGAGAAGGAGTAGACATGGAAACAAATCTTCCTTGTTATAGTCTACTATGTTCTAGGTCATTCCTCTTCAGCATGTATAGTAGTCCCACTTATCTGTAGGGAATACATTCCAAGACCACACCCCCAGTGCATGACTGAAACTGCAGAGAGTACTGAAATATATATATATATACACCCATGATAAAATTTAACTCTAAATTAGGCACAATAAGAGATTAACAATAACTTATAATAAAATAGAACAATTATAACAATATATTGTAATAAAAGTTAAGTGAATATGGTCTTTTCACTCTCAAAATATCTTATTGTACAAATTTAATGCTTTTTCCATCTTAATTAAACACTTATCATACACTGTGGCCCTAACTTTTTCAGTTTGAGGTGTGACAGCAAAACTAACATGAATTTCTTTTTTCCTTCTTCAAAATTTCACAGATAGATTTGTTTTTACAGTAGATCTTAGCAACCTCAGCATATGATTGTTTTTTCTTTCCTTAAGTAGAGAACTTTCACCTTTTCACTTAAAAGAAACACTTTACAGCTTCACTTTGGTGTATCCGAATTGTCAGCATCACTACTCTTGTGCTTCGGGGCCATTATTAAGTCAAATAAGGGTTACTTGAACGCAAGCACTGTTGATACTGCAACAATCAATCTGATAACCTGGATGGCCACTAAGCGACTAACAGGCAGAATATGCTGGATAAAGGGATGCCTGAGACAGAGCGGGACAACTTCATGGACAGCTTCAACACTTATTTGGATTATCTACCCAAAGTTAGCCTGAAAGCTCCTTTTTTTTTTTTTTTTTTTTTTTTTTTTGCGGTGGTGGGGGCAGGCGCTGCATTGGGTTTTTGTTGTTGTGTGGCGGGCTTTCTCTAGTCGTGGTGAGTGGGGGCTACTCTTCATTGTGGTGCGAGGGCTTCTCAGTGCAGTGGCTTCTCTTGCTGTGGCACACGGGCCCTAGAGCGTGCAGGCTTCAGTAGTTGCAGCATGCAGGCTCAGTAGTTGCTGCTCATGGGCTCTAGAGAGCAGCCTCGGTAGTTGTGGCACACGGGCTTTGTTGCTCTGCAGCATGTTGGATCTTACTGGACCAGGGATGAGAACCAGTGTCCCCTGCATTGGCAGGCGGATTCTTAACCACTGTGCCACCAGGGAAGTCCCAGCCTCAAAGCTCCTTGATGCCCACACATCCAATGGCCATTAACTCTACTTCAAGCTTCAAACTCTACAACCTTTACTATGGATCCAATTTAATGTAAGTTGTCTCTCAATATTCACCAATGATGACATTTTCTTCAAAATTTGATACCTTTCTATCCCTTGCTTCTACTATTTGGCACTGTTAGCCTATGTCCCTTTCTTCTTGATGTCCTCCCAGGAGCATCATACTTTAGGTACATACTCTATTTCAGGGACAATTCCAGTTAATTAATAATGATGACTTGAGGCAGTGTGTCAAGAAAATTTTAAGGCCATATCTGAGATCCAGAAGTAGTGTCTGCCCATGGACATAGGGAGGAGGTGGAAATATACTTGCCCTCCTAGCTTTAATGTTGTATATCCATACTTCAGTGTTAACAAAATCACATATGTAACAATTGGGTATAAAATTCTGATATCAGCTACCATGTTCCAAATCTTTGAACTCTCACAGCATTTTGGCAATCCTATCCTTACAGTATTTATATTATCACAACTCTTATGGTAGCTGTTTTTGTATCCACTTTACCCTTCTTACTTTTTGACAAGCTCCTTGAAGGCAAGAATAGAATGGCTTACTCACTATTGTTTCCCTCGCACTGCTTGGGATGATACAAAAATGACAATAGAAACTACATTTATTGGATGCCAGGCACTGTGATAAGCATCTTAACTAACAAAAGCTTCTAATTTAACTGCTACAACCACCTTGTGAAATAGGCAACATCCCTACCCCAGTTTTACAGATGAGGAAACTGAGTCTCAAAGAGGTTAAATTACTTGCCTAGACCAATTGACTAGTAAATAGTAAAGCTTGGACTAGATCCTAGGCCCGACATCAACTCCTATGTTCCTTACTCTGTACTCAGAATTTGCAGAATCATAATAAATGATTTAAAGAACACAAAACATTAGCATTAGTATAGTTTAATTTATTAGATGGGATGGTGGGTGCATGGGCCTACATTGTACAATTCTATGTACCTTTTAAAGACATTTTAAATGTCTTTAACATGTTATGATATTTTAAAGTTAGTGATCAGGGCTTCCCTGGTGGCACAGTGGTTGAGAATCCACCTGCCAATGCAGGGGACATGGGTTCAATCCCTGAGCCGGGAAGATCCCACAAGCAGCGGAGCAACTAAGCCAGTATGCCACAAATAGTAAGCCTGTGCTCTAGAACCTGTGAGCCACAACTATTGAGCCCATGTGCCACAACTACTGAAACCCGCGTGCCTAGAGCCCGTGTTCCACAGCAAGAGAAGCCACTGTAATGAGAAGCCCGCTCTCCACAACTAGAGAAAGCCCATGCACAGCAATGAAGACCCAACGCAGCCAATAAATAAGCTAATGGGTTAATTAAAAAAATTTAAAAATAAAGTTAGTGATCATAAGAACATTAGATAACTTTCTATCTTTCCCTAAACTTATGAAGTCATTTTATCATGCCTCTAAGGTATGTTAACTTCACTTTAAAATTTTATCATGTATTATTCAGATACCAAAATTCTCTTATATAATGTATCATGGACTACCACGTATTCTGTATTTGCAGCCATGTTTATAAATTTGTGTCTGAAGTAATTTAGCAATGCCTAGGTCCATATAAATGACTAGAGTACAATATGAAAACCATAGGATAGAATCCAAGAAACTTGAAATCTAATAGACTATATTGGGCACAGACTGTAGAAAAACTAGTAAACAAAGAGGCAGTGGGGTGTCAGTATGGAGTCCAGCAAGTGGTACATTAAGAAGAAAATTTAAACACTTAATTACTTTGGTAGGAGTGATGAGTATGTTAAGTTCATTGGCACAACCCATAAGAATCGTAACCCATAAGAGCTATGACTCTTATTTGTGTGCCAAGGGACACCTTCTCATTAGGACTTTTTCCATTGTAGATAGGAAGAGAACATACTGATGCAAAGATATAAATTATTGATCCACTTGGAAGCTAAAATTCTCATTAAAAATCACCTGTCAGTTTATGGGACAGGATAGAGTACACAGAGTTCTCCCTCTTCTTCCCACGAAGAACACTAAAAACCCTATACTTGATAGGTGAAAAGAAGAAATCAGAGCAGCTAGGGACCGCAGGACATGAAGTGCAACACAGCATTGAATCTTGGAATTTTTTTTTTTTTTGCCTCATATATCTAAGACTGGGTGCAACAGAATCTAGCAACTCAGAAATGTCAGTGGATACATTTTCAAGAAAAGCCTTCTTTCCGTAGCCAAAGAACTGGAAAAAGATAACAAGCACAGTGAAACAAGATAGGAAACTTTAGGCAATTATTGCCTTACTCCAGCCAAACATCATGGAAAAGAATGTGGCCTTACCTCACCCATTGGTCGATAAAGGCTTAGTGGAGCTTAGACTTCCATTCTCACCTGGCTATAGCAAGGCACGTCTTTTCCTGAATCAGAGTGGTTTCAGACAAAGCCAAATGGGGAGCTGGGACATTTATCCTCACCCAGTAACAAGGAAGCATTCCCCTGTGGTTTCAGTAGAGGCCATATAGGGAATAGTAATGAGGTGCCCCCTACAACATCCAAATAGAGAAGTCTCAGTGTTGGCCTGGTGGGGAGCCTGAATCCTGCCCACCTTCCAACAGTAATGAGGAGCCCCTCCCACCCTGGGTATCAAGGGAAGCTGAGTGAGGAACCTAGACTTCCACTTACATCTGGCAATGATAAGGCAGCACTTCCCCTTCTCCCACTAGTATGGTGTCAGAGGAGGTCTGTTGAAATGAAGGATTTAAATAAGATCCAGAGTCTCATAACATGAAACCAAAAATGTCCAAGATACAACACAAATCCCTCATCATATCAAGAACCAGGAAAACGTCAACTTGAATGAGAAAAGACAATCTACGTGTGCCAACACTGAGATGACACAGACATTGGTATTATCTGACAAGTATTTTAACACAGCCATCATATGAATGTTTCAACGTGCATTACAAACAGTTGAATCAAAAAAAATAGAAAACCTCAGCAATAAATTATCAGCAAAGAAATAGAAGACAGAAATTTTAAAACTGAAAATACAAAAACCAAAAAAAAAAATCCCTGGATGGACTTAAAACCAGAATAGAGGAGACAGAGAACTGTATAAGTGAACTTGAATATAGAACCAAAAAAAAAATTACCTAATATAAGCAAAAAGAGAGACTGAAAAAAAAGAACAGAGCTTCAGGTACTTGGACTATTACAAAATATTTAACATTCCTGTCATCAGAGACTCACAGGAGAGAGAAAGAGAGTGGAACTGTGAGTATATTTGAAGAAATATTGGAAGAAAATTTCCCAAATTTGGGAGAAAAATTCTTGAAAGCAGCAAGAGAGAAGTTATACATTACATAAGGAAGAAACAATTTAGATTGGCAGTAGATTTCTCATCAGAAACATTGAGGTTAGAAGGAAGTGACAAAACATTTTTCAAGTGCTACAAGAAAACTGTTAACATAGAAATCTATATCCAGAGAAAATATCTGTCTGAAAAGAGGATGAGATAAAGACGTTCTCAGATGAAAGAAAACCAAGAGAATTTTTCCCCAACAGACCTACCCTAAAAGGATGGCTAGAAACAATTTTTTTTTTGGCTGCATTGAGTCTTAGTTGCAGCACACGTGGGATCTTTGTTGAGGCATGTGGGATCTTTTGTTGCAGCATGAGGGCTTCTCTCTAGTTGTGGCATGTGGGTTTTCTCTTCTCTAGTTGTGGTGCGCAAGCTCCAGGGCACATGGGCTCTGTAGTTTGCAGCACGCAGGCTCTCTAGTTGAGATGTGCGAGCTCAGCAGCTGTGGCTCGCAGGTTTAGTTTCCCTGTGGCGTGTGGGATCTTAGTTCCCCGACAAGGGATTGAACCTCTGTCCCCTGCATTGGAAGACAGATTCTTTACCACTGGATCACCAGGGAAATGCCTAGAAATAATTTTTCTAAACAGAAAGGAACTGATGAAAGAAGATGTCTTGGAACATCAAGAAGGAAGAAAGAACAAAAAGAGAAAAATTAGAGTTAAATATAGTAGACTTTCTCTTTAGTTTTGTAAACCATGTTTAGGAATTTAAGGATAAATTATAGCATTGTCTTAAGTGGTTCACAAAATATGTAGAGAAATATTTAAGATGACTATTATAATAGGGGAGAGCAAAGGGAATTAAAAACTGGAAAGTTTTCTACACTTTACTTGAACTAAAAAAATGAAGACATGGGTGGACTATGATAAGTAATGTACATACAATGTATAATGGAATAATATGTACAGTGTACAATACTTAGAACAATAACTAAAAATCTATACAAAGAGATACACTCAGAAACACCATAAATAAATAAAAATGGAATTCCAAAATGGTATAAGTGAGCAGCCAGTCCATGGACTCACTTTTTCCTGCTCCTCCCTTCTAACTATAAAGTCTGGAAGTAAGGTAAAAAGGAATCAGATGAGAACTCTGAAAGGTGGAAAGAGGAAGGCAAGCTAGTTAGGGCCCCAGGACTGTAGGAACAACATGGTAGCAGAGTATCTTATGAAAACACACCCCCACCACCACAACACACACACACACACACACGCACACACACACACACACACACCCCAGGCCTGGCATTTCCCAAACTCCAACCTGTCAGCAGCAGAAAGCCCAGCTAGGCTCATTTCTCACCTGAGCTGAATAGAAATACAATCACCAACACCCAATGGAGCCTGGTGGCAATGGCCAGGAGGATGTATCAGGAGACCTGCTGATAATAAGCAGCCGGGGAAAAGCATTTCATCCCTACTGGGCTACCCTCCCCTACAAGAGATAAGAGGCAACAGGGTAGCAGGATCCAGAGTGCTCCTACCACAACAAGCCGCTCCACCCAGGAAGCCTCTTCATCCCCAGGGCCTGAAACACACTTGACAAGAATTTTAAAGCAGCCATCATAAAAATGCTTCCACAAGCAATTCTTAAATGAAAATCTTAAATGAAAAATTAAGAACTCTCAGTAAGAAATAACATAATACTGAAATAAGAAAACTCAGCTCAATAGTAGAGTTGAGAAGAGAGGATAGAATCAGTGAATCAAGGACATATCAAGAGAATTTATTCAATCTGAACATAGAAATAGACCAAATACAAACCAGAGCCTCAAGAACTTGTGACAAAATAACAAATGCTGCTGTTTACAAGAAACACACTTGAAAATCCATGACATAGATAAAGTGAATACATAGAAAAAATACACAATGCAAGTATTAACAAAAAGAAGTTCTTTGAGAAAAAGTCAATAACATTGATAAACATTTTGCTAGAAGAGTAAAAATGAAATGAGAGTACTCAAAAATCACCAACACCATGAATAAAATAGGGGATATCATTAAAGATTCTACATAATTAAAAACAATACATGTACAAATAATTTCACATTCATAAATTTGACAATTTAAGAAGACAAAGACATATTTCTCAAAAATCACAACCTGCCAAAACACAACCAAGATAATATACATAATCTGATAATATGATTAGTCCTATAACCATGAAAGATATTGAATTTGTGATTTAAAAACTCTAGAAAAAAGAAATGTCCACGCCAAGATGGTTTTGCTGGACGAGGCTACCAAATATTTAAAGAATAAATAACATTATTTTATACAATCTCTTCCAGAAAGTAGAAGAGGGGAGAATACTTCCTGTATCATTTTATGATTTAAGAATTACCCTAAATAAATTTATCTGTTAAAGACAGGCCACCACCATCCAACCACCTAAGCCCAAATAGAACTGGAGTCAAACAGAACTGAATTCAAATTCAGTTTTGTGATTTATCACATGTGTGAAGAGAAACAAGCTGATTTTTTGGGTTGAGTACAAAGGCTAGAAAAGACTGATGTTCCAGTTCAGTGGGAAGGAAGGAAGAGTTCCTTCTTACTCCATTTGTTCTATCCAGGTCTTCAACTGATTGGAAGAAGGCCACCAACATTAGAAAGGGCAATCGGCTTTACTCAGTCCACCAATTCTAATGTTAATCTCATCCAGAAACACTCTCACAGGCACACCCAGGACTAATGTTTGATCAAATGTCCGGGAACCTCTGGACACACGAAATTAACCACCACAGGGAGTAACACCTGTGGAATGAAAGGGAAGAAAGATTGAGAAGAAAGAGGCATTGAACCATGATGCAGAGCTAGAGAAGTCTCTCTCAGCACAGCGAAGAGCTCTAGGGCAAATATTGTCTGTTAGAGGAGCCCATGTTTGAAGGAAATGGTTAGGCCCTTGTATAGCCACCTTGCTCAGACAGTGGCTGGTGGCCAGTAAAAAATCTTGACCTTGGCTACCACCATCTTGTTCAATTATTGGGTGGGGGCCACTAGAGAAGATTAGGACTTCAGTTGGAAAGCAAAAGTAGGCTCAAGAAACTAACAGTTGTCAGTTAAACACATTCTTCTCAATTGGATGGCAAGTTTCAGTTTGAAGACAAATATGAGAGGTGCATCTCAGATATATGTGCCACACCATCATGATCTAAGTCACTATCATTTCTCACTTGGATAATCAGTAACCTCTTAGCTAATTTTCTTGTTATCACTCTTGTCCCTCACCTCTCACTCCTGTGTCAGCACTCCTCACAATAGCCTGAGAAAGGTTTATACAATGACCATCAAAGGCTTACATGATCAGTGACTGCATTTCCTATTTATTTCACGGTACTCTGAGCACATATCACCTTCTCAGAGAGACCTTCCTGTCTGCCACATCAAATGGAGGGGGCACCTCTCCATTCTCTATGACCACATCATACTTTATTTCATGACAAATCTTATCAAATTAACCTCATCTCGAGGACACAAATTATATTGATTTTCTTCTCTGCTGTATCGCTAGATTTTAGAATACTGTGCTGTATCTCCCAATATCTCACTAATATATGTTGAGGGACTTGTATAATTCTAATACTGCTTCTTTCCCTGGCAAAAATGTAATCTCCGCTAGGGCCATGATTTGATATGTTTCACCTTTGGATCTGCAGATCATAGAATAATGACCAGCAAAGAGTAGAAATAAAAAATTATTTGTAATAATAGTAAATGATTAAATAGTAAATTAAAAAAATAAAAATGAATTTGTAGTCATAGTAAATGATGACTATTAAGTCCCCCAAATGTAATAGGCATACTGATAGATATTACATAATAGTAATAAGGAAGAGAGATGTGGTATGTACATTTAAATATAAATAAATAAAAAGCAACAAATAAATGTATGTCAATACTCTAAATTATGACACGTGTACAAAGGAAAAATACATGGGGCTATCAGAATATAAAACCAAATTTTTCTCAGAAAGTCAGGAAAACATTCTACAGAAAAGCAATATTTATGCTAACAAGTTCAAGTCAGGGAGCAGTTAACAAGGGAAAAGAGTTAAGGAGAACAGTGTTCTAGGCAGACAGAACAGTATGTGCAAAGTCCCTGGGGCAGGAAAAAAATTGGCATGTTTGATAAGCTGAAAGAACTACTGACATTGTATATGTTAATGCCTTCTAGCCAAAGAACACTAGGAATACACAAGGAGATAAATTTAAGTCTCATTTATTACTCATTGCAGTGAAGAAATGAATGACGGGGGAACCATGTATGTGCGTCAGGAAGATCGTGTTAGAAAGGACCTATTATGAGAGTTGAGTTTGGGTTGGGTGCTTTGGTTGTTTACGTCCAATGCGAGAACAACAGGGCTTAGCCGTGAGTAGCAGGACCTGTTATCAGCAACACTGAGGCCTCCTTGTAACCATCAGGCAAGTGCCACACGTCAGCTTTCTTCCTTCATATGACTAAAGAGCAGAGAGATGCGGGGGAAAGTGGCACAAGAACCTGGAGAGGTAGGCAGGGCCTGGAAGACCATATTGGCAAAGTTGGCGTTTATCTTAAAGAAAAGGGAAACAGAGGCATGGTGTGCTTAAATCTGTGTGTCAAGGACTGTGGAGGGTCTAGGATTTTATCCTACTTGCAAGTTCACAAGTTAATTTGCCAGATTGACAGATCCTGGCAGAAGACAGAAGACTCCTGGGTGAGAGACAAAGGATTTTACAATCGCAGCAAAAGCAGTAGCCAGAGCAACAGGTTTGCACCAGCGCTGCATGTGCCCAAAGTCCCCTGGGGGCGATGAAGGTAGACTTACCTGGATGCCTGCATGTGCAGAGGGTTGTGATACAGGAGGGGGCCCTGAGCTTGGGAGATATACTGCTTCTGTAGTGAGCAGAAGCAATCCTGCTCTTCGGGGGAGGTGTTACCTTATCCCTCGGGATTGCTCAGTACAAATAAAACCCTGAGAAATCTCCCTAGTTAAGAGCGGTTAGGGCTTTAAATTCTTGGCATACCCAGCAAAACCACAAAGGAACACTCAGGGCCCATGGTGGACTTCCTCTTGCAACACTGTGCTGTTGAAAAGGGCAACATTTGGAGAACCTGCTCATTACGTGGAGAAAACTAACACTGAATCACGGCCTTACACCATATATGATCATTCTCATCAGGCTACAAACCTGCTATAATTTGTCCTGTGTTGACCCCCACACTCCCCTGCAGCTACTGCCCCACCTGGTCACGCTATTAATGGGGCGGGAGAATGTAACACACTCTGGGATAACTCCAGTGAGAGAGTATGCACAGAGACAGTGGCACTTTGCTGAGGGAAAAGAAGCACCCAACCCCATGAGGAGGGAAGGAGGCCAGGAGGAGGATGTTCTGGGCTGAGGACACAGAAGATGCCTGAACCCATGGGCACTGGTGCTCCAAGGAAGCATGAAAATGGCACCCCAAGAGGTGGTTTTTGTATGTAGAAAGGATGTGGGCCTGGTGGAAAGTGGACAGGACCCAGAAGAGAGGCACCAACCCTTCCCAGCAACTTCTAGGCCTACCTCTCAGAGAAAGCCTCATCGTGCATTTTCTATGGGAGACAGAGTTCCTTGATATCCTTGGTTGCCATGGGAACTCAGGTACGGACCCAGCTTCTGTGAACCACATGGGTCTCATCAGGACCAATTTCCCCCCAAATGGATTCATAATAGTCAGATGCTTCGTTCTGAACTTGCTGATATTATCTGCAGATAGGTGAACAGCTACAGCTTTAGGGATGGGTGACAGCTTTGGGGATGGAATGGGACACATTACTCCATCTAAAACCATACGAGGAATACTCCTGTTTAATCTGCAGTGGTCGATGGTTCTATCTGTTGTGATGTTTGTATGTGTTCATTATATCACCTTACGCTATTTCAATAAAGTAGTTAATAATTAGAATTCTGATACAATACCTATGCATGTTCATAACATAATACTATAATATTAATTACAGTCGCATTAATAATTTAAAAATTATATTCAACATGTAGTGATTTGTGGTGTGGTATCGGGTAATATGCTTAGCACTTTACACATAAAATCTCATTGAAGTTTCACAAAAAAGTATAAGGTTTTGTGTGTTTGTGTTTTTTTTTTAAACCTCCATTTTGCTGATGAAGAGACTGAAGCCCCAGAGAAGTTAACTAATGACACACATGGTGGGGGCCTGAGTATGGGTACAGGAAGGGCCAGGGTGTAGAGTGCCAGGTCCAGGGGTGGGGAGGGGCCAAGACACCTGTGAGGACCCTCACGGCATTAAACAGCAAATACAAAACACAATGCCAGGTCAAAAGAGAGACTGTGGGAGAAAGAGGGGGGTATATTTTCACTGCTTTCTGGGTGAGAAACCCCACCTTTTCATTTTGCACTAGGCCTCTACTTATATAGCTGGACCCGCGTGGTAGAAAAGGTCACAAATTCAGTTTGCATAGCTCCAAAGCCTATGTTATTGCTTTTTCTTTTCTCCTCGCCTTTAACGACAGAAAAAAAATGAATACGTGATACACAGACACAGTATAAAATTCCAAAGTTTAAAAACATGCAGTCAAGGTATGCTTCTCACCCCAGTTGTGGAATCATACAGTTCTCCACCCCAAAGGCAACACTTTTCCACCAGGTTCTCATAGATCCTTCCTTTGACATTACGCATGTACGAGGATATACATGTATTTCAACCACTCTTCTTTGTATACAAATGGTTAAATACCAAACAGCGCCTGGGCCTGAATTTTTCCCTTTCTAATGTATCTGGAGGTCTTTCTGCATGATCAAAATGAGGCGAAAGTTAGAGAGTGCTTGTCATGCCATTGTTTTAAGTGTTTTAAATCCGGTGGTTTAACCCTCATCATACCCGATGAAGTAAATATTATCCTTGTTTATTGATGAAGAAACTAAAGCACATAGAATGTGAACAACTTGTCAAAGGTAATGTGGCTAAAAGTGGGGAGAATCAGGATTGGACCCATGCAATGTAGTTCCAGCATGTGCACTTAACCATTAAGCTAAATAACATTCTTTTTTCTTAAATAGCTGCGTGGTACCCTTTTATATACATGTACTCACTTTATTTACCAGCCTGCTACCGATGGACACATGGTTTTTCCAATCTTATGTTATCACAGACAAAGCTGCATTGAACAAGCTTACATGTGTCATCGTGCCACACATGTGCAAGTACATCCAATGGATAAATTCATAGACGTAAGATTTCTGGATACATGATTTTGACAGATATTGCTACACTGCCCTCTCCAGGTGTTGTATCAATTCATACTGGCACTAACAATGCAGGAGCATTTCTGTTTCCCCACATCCTCACCCAAGCAGTGTGTTTCAAACAGTATATTGGGCAACATGATAAAAAATGAGTGATATGTTATTGTAGTTAACATACACATTTGCCTTATTATGAACAAGGCTGGGGATTTTAAAAGCACTTTTAGAGGTATTTTGTATTTTCCCTCCCACGAACGTATTTGTCACACTAGTAAGCAGAGGCTGACTAGTAGCTATTCTCCAAAGCTGTTCCTTTTCCTCCTGGAGTTTCACAGCCCTCTGGCACCTAACTTTGGCCTGTGGACTGAGTCCTGGCCAAGGGAAAGTGGACCTAAGTGATGTAGAACATTTACCAGCATGACTCCTAAAAGCCTCCTGTGCGATCCTCCTATTCTCTTTCTTGCCCCATCTGCTGGCAAAATGTTCACCCCGGAGTGACCCATGCAGCCCAATGCTGAAAGTGGAAGAGATTCTGCTGTTGGTTGATCCATGAATAAGTTCAGAGCCAAGCCTCCCAAGCCTGCTTCCATTTGGATTTTATGCGGGTAAGAAACATTGCTAGAGTGCGAGGCCACTGAGATTTGGGAGTTTCTCAGTTACAGCAGCTGGTGTTATCACAAACAATAGAGAAGCCTTTGTTTCTTTTTTTTTTCTTTTTTTTAAATGGGTCAATAAAAGACTATTTTCTTATTGGGGAAATTAGCCCTTTGTCTGTGGCATGGATAGCAAATACTTTTTAAACTTGGCCTTTTGAGTTTTAACTTTGGATAGATTTAGCTTCCTGAATCTCTTTTCAGTCTTGTTGTACTAAAATTTATCACCTTTTTCTTTCATGAATTCTGCTTTTCCAACATACCTAGTGTCCAGTGAGGAAACACACACAACCTAAAAGTTGTGAGTTATATTTTATTCAGGGATCTTACTGAGGACTGAAGCCCAGGAGGCAGTCTCTCAGATAGCTCTGAGTAAATGTTCTCAAGAAGTAAGGGAGGAGCCAGGATATATAGGAGTTTTTGCTTTTAAAAAATATAGTGGAACGTGAAAAGATTACTACTAATTGCAAAAAGCAATCACCTCAAGTTAATAATATATCTAGAGTTGCACTACAAAAATTATCTTACACAGAGTTATGTATGTGACCAATTGCCTCAAGATGTTTAGCCATTGTTAATTTTGTCAGAGGCCTGATTACACGTTGGGTAAGGTAAGAGACAACAATCTTGTATAATATGTTACCAAGTCCAAGCTTGCTCTGCTCGCTGCACAACAGGCCGATAAATCAGAGATGAGGTGCTGAGGCAAGGAATACAACTTTATTCGGAAAGCCAGCAGACTGAGAAGATGGCAGACTAGTGTCTCCAAAAAACCATCTTATCGGGGTTTGGATGCCAGTTTCTTTTACAGCACAGAGACAGGGAGGAGATGAGGAAGTAAAGTAAAAAGGCCACAAGTTTTGCAAATATCCCTTGGAATGGCCAGCCTCGGGGAGGGGATGTGTTAACGTCTTCTTTCTTGCAGCCATCCACAGGTGGACAGGGTCTGGGTGTTTCACTGAACAAAGGCACTTTGGTTTAACATTCAGGCAGAGGGGCAGGGTTCCCCGAGGCAGGCCATTGTGTATGGACAGTATCCTTTTAGGGAACAAAAGCAACGGGAAGCAAACGTTAAAGTAAGAGAACCAGGTCCAACATCCAGTCCAGTCAGATTTGGCTCTTCCCTGTTACAAATAGACAGGATACAAGTAATATAACTAGTAACATTAATAAGGTCATAGTATAGCAGAGAGTGACACAAAACAATTTGAAAACAACAAAGAGAAAACAAATTAAACCAATGTTTAGCATAGCTAGTTGTACTCTGGTCCCAATAAGTCATCAAGTCCAGAGGGGAGCCAGCTGGAGAAGCCAGATTCTGGAGGGATCAGGTAGAGAGAAAAAGATAAATGTTTCATCTTCATTTACAAAGATATACTTTATCAACCTGTTGTAGGGCATAGCATGAGAGGAAAGGTTTTCTGGAAAACAAAGATTTTCTGGAAAACAAAGATTAATAGCCAATAATATTTCAGAAAAAATAGTGTAATTTTCTTTCCTCAATGTGATACAAGATGTGCGTCTGATAAATCCAAATATCTTTAGTTTCCCTCTCATATGAAGACAAAAGTAGGTAAACTTAGCCAGTTGAGCAGTTACTGTTCCAGTATTTTATCACTTAAAATTATCTTGATATTCAATGAATTCCCATCATTTAACTTAATGTAGCAAAATTCTAAAGTTTCAAGTTATCAAAAAGTTCTAGAGAAACTATTTCAGATAGACACACCGAAAGCATAACTATTCCTACAGAATTCTTCTGAAAACTCTTATCTCATTTACCTCTATTTTAAACTTACGAAAATATCATTATACCAACTTAATATTTTCTTGCCTACAAACTTTGCAACAGAAATAACATAAACTTATTGACCTTTAGTCGACCTAGGTACAATAAAAATAAGACATCTCTGTATTAAGTACACCAACAAGCCTAAATTAACTTTAATACCAGGTATTATTTTAATATGGAGTATTTCCCAGATCACTTAAACCTGAAATTCATTCTGGCCAATTTCCTTTATATTTAGAAATATTTAATTTGTAAACACTCACTTTTAAGTCAGTTAAATAGAGCTCTTTTATAAATTTCATTTTGATAAAACAATCCAAATGGAAAGATATATCATATGTCTGTACACAGAAATAAAACAGACATAACTAGAGATCTCATAGCTTCATTTCAAAACTTAGTCATGAATCAGGTATTACACTGTAAACTTACTAGTTTATAAATAGTAGCTGGAATAAGTTAATTTCTTTTTCTTTTTTTTGCTCAGATGACTAAGGCTTTACTATTTGTGGAAAAGGCTTTTAAGATTTGTATTTGTCCTTGATAAATCTTTTGGGAGGCTGTGAATTAGATTTTGGGTGAGGGAGCCTTTCCAGCGGTTTGAGTTTAGAAAGGCCTCTTGTTTCCATTTTTTCCCCATTGGTTCCAGGTTCTACCAGATTGAGCTAATTAGGTTCCCTATCAGGTCCTTGTGGGCTGTATTTACACTTCTGATTTGTAGAGATTTGCAGGATAAAGACAGTTGCTTTTAATTCCTCAAAGGACTTGTCTGCTGCCTGTCTGATATTAAAAGATCGATTTGCCCCACTACATTTTTTTAATTTGCTTTTTTATATCAGTGAGATTTCCAACACAGTTGAAAATCAGGAGTTGTCTGCTTTAGAACTTTAGGGCTCAATTTATCATGTCTTCAAAAGTTTGCACAAGGTAGTCAACAAAGGCCCTCTTTCTGAGCCCAGAAGTTAAACCCAGAGCAAAAGAACACTCTATTATTATTTTTAGTAGCCCCTAAATATTAGCTCCCAGTTTTTTGCTTTTTTTTAAAAATAAATTTATTTATTTATTTATTGGCTGTGTTGGGTCTTTGTTGCTGCACACGGGCTTTTTTTTTTTTTTTTCTAGTTGCTGCGAGCGGGGGCTACTCTTCATTGTGGTGCGCAGGCTCCTCAGTGTAGTGGCTTCTCTTGTTGTGGAGCACGGGCCCTAGGCGCGTGGGTTTCAATAGTTGCGGCACATGGGCTCAATAGTTGTGGCTCACGGGCTCTAGGGCACAGGCTCAATAGTTGTGGCGAACGGGCTTAGTTGCTCTGTGGCATGTGGAATCTTCCCAGAGCAGGGCTCGAACCCGTGTCCCCTGCATTGGCAGGCAGGTTCTTTACCACTGCACCACCTAGGAAGTCCTAGCTCCCAGTTTTTACTTTATATTGTGTGGGCTCAGGTAACCCTAATGGTTTCCTTTAGTGTGTTTAATTATTATTGCCTGAAGGGCAGATTTATTTCTTCTCTTATAATACCAAGCGGGGCACGCATTCCCCAGTGAGACATGATGTCTATCCCACAATATAATTAGGCCAAAGAGATGTAATATCTTATTTTTAAAAAGCCTATTTAAATGTACCAATTTTTATAAACATTCATCTCACTCAAGTCTATCAATTTTTATACCTTTAACTCTAGCTTCCATAGGACCCCATCAACAAGTCTACGTCTTACAAGGAGTTCCAGAAACTTTCCTTTTTGTTCCCTGGCCATTTTACCTATTTTTGTATAAACCCTTTGGGTTCCCAGTGACGGGTTGAACCAAGGAACTCATCTGTCACCATTCATAGTTACAAAATTTGTTTTCCTGTGATGAGAACTTTTAAGGTTTATTCTCTTATGAACTTTCATATACAGTAGACCTCCAGGGGATGTCTGAAACTGTGGGTAGTACTGAATCCTATGTATACTGTTGTTTTCCTACACATAAATACCCATGACAAAGTTTAATTTATAAATTAGGCACAATAAGAGAATATCCAAGTTGCCAGTATCACTAATCTTGCACTTTTGACCCATTATCAAGTAAAATAATGGTTACTTGAACACAAGCACTGTGATACTGCCACAGATAACCCATATGGCTATGAAGCGATTAATGGGAGGGATACTCTGGACGAAGGGATGATTCAATTTCAGGTGGGACAGAGCAGGACAGCAGGAGATTTCATCACACTACTCAAAATGGTACACAATTTAAAACTTAAGAATTGTTTATGTCTGGAATTTTCCATTTAAAATTTTTGGACTGCAGTTAAGAGCAAGTAACTGAAACTGCAGAGAATAAAACCGAGGATAAGGGGAGACTGTTGTATGTAATACAGTGTTATTAACTACAGTCACCATACAAGACATTTATTTTACACTTGGAAATTTGCACCTTTTGACCGCTCTGGCAACCAGCAAACTCTTCTCTGTATCTATCAGTTTGGCTGTGTGTGTGTGTGTGTGTGTGTGTGTGTGTGTGTGTGTTCGTTTTCAAATCCACATATAAGTGAGATGGTGTGGTATTTGTCTTTCTCTGTCTTATTTCACTTAGCATAAGGCCCTCAAGGTCCATCCATGGTGTCGCAGATGGCAGATTTCCTTCTTTTTCAGGGTTGTATAATATCCCAGTGTGTGTGTGTGTGTGTGTGTATACACACTTCATCTTCTTTATCCACACATGTCTATGGACATTTAGGCTGCTTGCTTATCTTGGCTACTATAAATAACGCTGCAATAAACATGGGGGTACAGATATTTTTTGGGATAGTGTTTTCCTTTTCTTCAGATAAATACCCAGAAGTGGGATTGCTGGATCATAGGGTAGTTCCACTTTTAGTTTTTTGAGAAATCTCCATACTGTTTTCCATAGTGGCTGCACCAATTTACATTCCCACCAACAGTGTGTGAGGGTTCCCTTTTCTCCACACCCTCTCCAGCATTTATTGTTTGTAGATTTTTTTGATGATGGCCATTCTGACCCGTGTGAGGTGACATCTCAGTGTGGTTTTGATTTGCAGTTCCCTGATGATTAGCGATGTTGAGTAACTTTTCATGGGCCTGTTGGCCCCCTCTGTGTCTTCTTTCCTCTTTTCTAATACATACATTTAAGGATATAAGTTTTCACCTAAGTGAGCTGTCTTCCCAAGTTTGGTTTGTAGCACCTCTTTTGCCACCTAGTTGAATGCGTTTTATCGTTTGCACCCGGATAGATGATGCAAAGTGAAATGGGAGCTGATTTACTTATGGTTCGGGCATTCTGACTCAGAGGCTGTAAGCCCTTAGGGTCTCAGTTAAAAGTGAGGGAGTGGTCTACCAACATCACCACTTTGGGTTAGCTCTGAGACCTAAAGCACAGCTCAGTTTTACAGCTGTTTAGTTTCAGGCAGGCAATTCTGGATAGAAGCTGTTTTCAGTCGTAGGCTTGCTCTGCTGGTCCTGTCTTCTCCTGAGGGACCCAGTAATTGCATACAGTAATTCCTCAGCGTCCTCTTGGGACTAAGGTGATTTATTTTTTTTTCTTTTTATATCCTCTGAGCTTTTTAGTTATTCTCAGCAGGCACACTGGCCCTTACAACCTACTTCACGTTTATCAGAATTTGAAGTCTGTTATCTTGGTGCAGGTGCTGACTATCATATGCATCACTTAGACCTATCTCATTTGTTATTTATTTAGTTCTTCTATGTTCTTATTGTGTGCACTTGGTCTGTCATGCCCTGGGAGAGGGCACTGCAAGTCTCACACTGCTCATTTGTGTCCGTCATAGTCCTAAGTGTTATACCTTCCTAGGAAACTGTATTCATCTGCAATAAAATATATCCTTCTTTGTCTGGTGTATTGCATTCTAATCTTAATTCAGTCTGTCCTGATTTTAAATTGTGATTTAACTTTAATTTCTCTCTTTCTTTCCTTTCTCCCTTTCCTTCCTTCCTTCCTTCCTTCCTTTTATACTATTGATATTTGCATTTGTCTGGAAAATCAGCCTGCCTAGGTTAGACTATACCATGTTAACAAACAAACCCCAATTAATTCTCCCTTACGGGTGGGCTATGGCTCCGTCTATACCACATTCGTTCCAGGATGCAGCTTCCATTTTGAAGATATGGCTAGCTTTTAACTTTTTGCTTGGAGATAGCAGAACACATTACATGCTACATTGTGGAAGACAGATTCAATGTATCTGTCATATCAACACCTGTGAATGGTATAATGTGACCTATTTTAAAAGACTTTCCATTTGGATTGCACATGTCATAGACATTGCTTTGCAATCCATTGAGAAAATACTGTTGTCAAGTCCTGACAGTAGAGTGTTGAAGTTCCCCACAAACATTTTGGATTTGTCTGTTATTCCTTTCAGCTCTACCAGTTTTTGTTTCATGTAGTTCAAGGTTTGCTTCTGGCTGCACACACATTTAGAATTGCTATGACTTCTTGCTGGATTGATCCTTTTACCTTTATGTAACATGCCGCCTGTGCCTAGTAATTTTATTGACCTGAAGTACACATTCTCTCGTGCTGATACAGCCACTCCTGTTTTTTAAATAATTAATGGTAGCATGCCTTGTGTTTTTTCCGTCAACTTACTTTGAATCTACCCGTGTAGTTGTGCTTGAAATGTTTCCTGTAGACTGAGTATATTTGGGTCACTTTCCTTTCATCCGTTCTGTCCATCTCTGTCCCTAATTGGTGTCCTTAGAGAATTTACATTTTTTTTTAAGATCTGAAAAATGTTTATTTGTGTGTCAACACATAAACCCCTCCAAGATGGCAAGTACCACTGACATGGATAATGTGTTGCATTTATTAGTGATTTTTTTTAGGCTTTTGAAATGCTTGCACATACATAATCTCATTGGATCTCTAGAACAACTTTGTGAGGTAGGTTTTATTTATTTTACAAATGAGGAGAATGTTGCTAAATATTCCTATGTTAGGACTTCAGTCTAGTCTTTCAGTTTTCGATTTTTGTTGTTCCCTCTGGTTCTCATTCTCATGTTTTGTTTTTGCATTCCTGTGGGTTGCTTGCATATGTTTTAGAGTTCTATTTTGAATGCTTTGGATATTTCACCTTATATCTTTTCTTAGTGGTTTCTCTAAGGATTATAATGTACATGTGGAACCACCACCTACAGGTATTGATGTTTTATGATTTTGTATGAAGTTGGAATCGTTAATTGCTTTTAAGTCCATTTACCCTCCTGACTTTGAACTTTTAATTACCTCAAGTATTTTGTTTACATGCTTTCAGCATCAAGACAGATGTTATAATTTTTGCTTTAACCATCAGTCATAATTTTAGAAGCTTCTGAGTAAAAGGAAAGTTTATTACATATACTCCTCTTTTTTTTCCAAATCAGTGCTGTTCTTTATTTTATTTTATATTTTTTATTGAGTATAGTTGATATACAGTATTGTGTTAGTTACCGGTGTACAGCGAAGTGATTCACTTATGTGTATTTATATATATTCTTTTTCAGATTCTTTTCCATTCTAGGTTATTACAAAACATTGAATATAGTTCCCTGTGCTATACAGTATGTCCTTCGTGTTTATCTGTTTTATATATAGTAGCTTGTACCTGTTAACCCCAAACTCCTAATTTATCTCTCCCCCTGACCCTCCCCTCCCCACCCAGCACCCCGTTTTCCCTTTTGGCAACCATAAGTTTGTTTTCTATGTCTGTGAGTCTATTTCTGTTTTGTAAATAAGTTCACTTGTATCTTTTTTTTTTTTTTTTTAGATTCCACATATAAGTGATATCATATGATATTTGTCTTTCTCGGCCTGACCTACTTCACTTAGTATGATAATCTCTAGGTCCATCCATGTTGCCGTAAATGTCATTATTTCATTCTTTTTTATGACTGAATAACATTATATATTATGTAATATTCTTTACCCATTCATCTGTCAATGGACATTTAGGTTGCTTCCATGTCCTGCCTATTGTAAACAGTGCTGCTATGAACATTGGGCTGCATGTATCTTTTTGAATGATAGTTTTCTTCTTTTCCAGACAGATGCCTAGGAGTGGGATTGCTGGATCATATGGTAACTCTATTTTTAGTGTTTTAAGGAACCTCCATACTGTTCTCCAGAGTAGCTGCACCAAGTTACATTCCCACCAACAGTGTAGGAGGGTTCCCTTTTCTCCACACCTTCTCTAGCATTTATTGTTTGTAGACTTTTTGATGATGGCTATTCTGGCCAGCATATATACACCTCTTTTTATCCACTCCATTTTTCTTCTTTCCTCTCTGAAGCTGTAAGTTTTCTTCAGTTATCCTTTCTTTTTGTTTGGAGAGCTTCCTTAAACAGTTTCTCTAAGGCTACATCGGCAAATGACTAATTATTGTAGTTTTCCTTCTTTTCAGTATGTCTTTATTTCCCCTTATGCCTGAAGGGACTTATCTCCATGTGTAAAACCTAGGGTTGTGGATTCTTTCCTAAAGAACTCGAAAAATGTTGTCAAGGGCACAATCTCTTAGTTACAAGATGAATAATTTCTGGTAATCTAATGTGCAGCATCATGACTGTAGTTAATAATACTGTCTTGTATACTTGGCATTGCCAGGAGAGTAGATCTTGCGTGTTCTCACCACACACACACAAAAAGGGAATTATGCGAGGCGATGGATATGTCAATTAGCTTGATGGTGGTTATCATTTCATTATGTATATGTCTATTAATTCATCACATTGTACAACCCCCAAAACGAACAGAGAACTTGAAAAAATGACATGCCACTTCCTTATGTCCTCCATGCTTCGAGACAAAAGCTCTACTATCGCTAGAATCGGTTTTCCTCTATAAATAACATGTCACTTCTGACTGTTTCATTTCTTGATTATTTTCTTTCTCTTGAGCTTTCAGTAATTCAAAGTTCTTGTGTGTTGGCAAGGAATACTTTGCGTTTATCCTATTTGGAGTTCACTCACTTCCCTGAGTCTGTAGTTGTATGGTTGTTCAAATTTATTTTCCTTAAGCTTGGGAAGTTTTCAGCCACTATTTTTGGATATATCTTTTTAAGAAAATGACACTTTATGTCTTAAATAGTATCGGCCTAGAGACCCCCCATGGTAACTGAAAGTACTGCAACACGGTAGCAACATGCTTGTTAAAAATAAACCTTACATTTTACAACAGTTTTTAGATTTTCAGAATTACTGTAAACAGTGTAAAGACAGTTCCCATATACCCCATGACCAGAGTCTCCTATTATTATCATTTGATGCTAGTATGGTACATTCATCACATTAATGTACTGATATCGATACATAATCATTAGCCAAAGTCTATACTTTACTCATATTCTCTCAGCTTTTCTCTAATGTCCTTTTGGGATTCCAAGATCCCATCCAGGATACTGACTCCCATTTAGTAGTCATGTCTCCTTAGGCTTCTCGTGGTAACGACAGTTGTGTAGATGTGATTTTTAATGTTCCTGACAGTCTGAAATTAATACAACTACTCCCGAGTTCTTTTGTTTAGTGTTAAAATGATATGGTTTTTTTCCCATCTCTTTACTTTGACCTATCAGAAACTTTTAATATAAAATGGGTTCTTGCTGACAATATTTACTTGTGAATTTGTAAATTCCACTCTGACTTTTGTTCGGTGTGTGTGTATCGACCATTAAAGTGACTATTGAAAGAAACAGCTGCAGTAAAATCAACCATGTTTGCGGCTGTTTTCATTACGAGAGGCTTCTTTTCCTGCCTTCTATGGTTGTAATGGAATGTTTTATATTAAGCCAATTCATTTCTCCTCTTGGTGTATTGATTATACTTGTTTAAAATATATTAGAGGTTTCCCTAGAGATTACATATACATTTTTAACTAGTTTAGGACCTCCTTCAAACAACATATCCACCTCACATGTAGAGCGGGTAACAGAGTATTCCATCTCTTTTTATGTTACTGTCATTCGTTTCACTTACCCACATGCTACAATCACTTGATTCATTATTGCTTCTGTTATGTAAACAAACAGTTATTTTTAGATCAATTAAGAATAAGAAAAAGGAAAGCTTTCATTTTACCGTCTTTGTTCCTTCCCTGATGCACTTCCTTTCTTTATGTAAACCCAAATTTCTGACCTATATAATTTTCCCTATAAATCTTTTCCCATCTCTTTCAGGGTAGAACTACTGGTGATAATTCCCTCAATTTTTCTTTATCTGAGAGAGAAAGTCTGTATATACTCTGCATTTTTAAAGAATATTTTTTGCTGCATGTAAAATGATCTTAGGTCAGTAAATTATTTTTCTTTTGGCACATTAAAAATGCCTCCTCGTGCTGTCTTCTTGCTTGCATCGATACTGACAAAAAACCCACTATAATTTTCTCTTTGTTCTTCTACAGGTAAGGAGGGTTTTGTTTTTTTTTTTTTCCTGGCTTCCTTTGGGATTTTCCTTCGTCTTTTCTCTTTTGCAATTTGAATTTGATATGCAATGAGGCATCCACCAGGGTACCTGCTGCTGCTGCTGGTGGAAGGGCTAGGAGCTTCAGGCCTGGGTATCTCTCTGCCACTGGGTGGAGTGTGGAGAGACCCTGGAACATGTTCACCTTCTGGTACAGGGTGGATATCTGGGAAATGCCAGGCCTAGTGCCTTCTGCCATTGGGTGAAGGGACTGCAGATGCCTGGACTAGATATTCTTCTTCAGGGCGGAATGCCATGAGCCACCTGGTCTAGCTAGCAGTCCTCTGCTGGGCAGAGGATAGAGAGACACTGGTCTTGGGTCACCTTCTGCCCCTGAGTGGACACGTAGGAGACATCGGGGCTGGTGGAGTTACCTGTGCATGTGGCGAGGCACTCTTGTGGTCAGCCTGAGAAGAGTGTGGGATGGGTCAGCCCTCTGAGGATCAGCTACGGGTGCTGTTTTGTGGAAATAATGCCTGTTGTTTCCTTCATTTGGGGGTGCAGAGAGGGTGGTCCTGCCTGCCAGGCTAGGGTTAGCACTTGTAAATGCTGCAGGTAGGCCAGCTTGGTGCTTCTATTGGGTATGCATCTCTCCTTCATGTCACTGTTGGGTTTCCACTTTTCCGGCCGTTTGCACATTGAGAGCAGGCTTTGTTTTTAAATTTGTAGTTTATTGATTGAGTGATTGATTGATTATGAAGACTGAGAGTTTTTTAATTGGTAGTTCTTTTATTTATTAATTTACTTGTTTATTTATTATGAAGACTTGACTTTTCTTTCTTGCACATCTCCAGAACCCGTCTGAGGGATGAAAAGAAAGGTCAGGGAACTCACCACAGTGTATCATAAGTCTTCAAGTCCTTAGGTCTTCTTTCCAACTTTTATACTCTTTTTACGATTTTTTCTTAGCTCTTTACTGGAGTATAATTGCTTTACACTGTTGTGCCAGTTTCTGCTGTACACCAAAGTGAATCAGCTGTATTTATACATATATCCCCATATCCCCTCCCTCCTGCGACTCCCTCCCACCCTCCCTATCCCACCCCTCCAAGTCATCACCCATCATCGAGGTGATCTCCCTGTGTTATGTTTATTTGTTGAAATTCTTCCAAGGTAATTATTTGAATTTGGAGGGGAGGAGCAGGAGAAAGTTGGTCTACACCACCTTCGCCAACCACCCAAAGTCCCTGATGTATTTTTATAAATACAGTTATATGAAATGCTCCTAATCTTCTGTTCCTCTAGACATTCTTTTTTAAGCCTGGGTACGAGCAATGATTAAATTAGAAAATCTCTTTCCCTCTTTCCATCCCTCTATGTTTTCCTTAATAATGTATAGTTTCATTTACATGTATTTCGCTTGATTTGCTAGTTTTATAAGGATTTAGTTCTCAACAACAGTCCATTTGCCTTAGATTTTCTATTATTGGTCGACTTGAGTTCATACCCTATAAATTCTTTAAAGCACAGTCCTTAGACTAAACTTCCCCGACTTAGCACACAATCAGAATTGTTTGACTATTGCTTTTATACTTCAGCCACAGGTTGGTTGTGTGAAAAATGTTGGGGTTGGACTTTCTTCCTTGATGCTTTTGTAGGTTTTGCTCCATCAAAACTTGTGCTGTAAACCGCAGGAATATACTGATATCAGGTAGAAAAATCCTCTGAGGTTAATATTCTCTTGGAATATATTTTAGAGCCAGAGCTGCATTTTCACCTTTAAGAAATAGACTTAACAAGCATGTGTGCGTCATTTCCACTTCCAGCCATGGCCATGAAGAAATAGCTTGTCGAAGTCCTATTATCTCACAGAGAAAAAAAAAAATCTAAACAAAAGAAAAATCTTCTGCTTGTAGGCATCAGAGAACTTCTTTTGTGTCCAGGACATCGGGGTAGGAGAACCTGGAGGGTAGGGAACCGCATGGAGGGGGATCTAACAGTTTTGTGCTGCTTTTTCCCCTCAGGGAATCTACTGAATCCCAAACTGCCCGGGGTGAGAGCACATTGCTCTCTGGGCAAAACACCCACTAAGAGACAGAGAAGACATTTGCTTCTAGGAAAATTCCTGGGGCTAGGGAAAATTCATGGAGCTAGACTTACAAACCAGGCAATAGTGGAGAAGTCAAGATCTTAGGGAGAAGAAATTTTGGCAGACAGAAGTGAGACCTACCTTGGGTGGTTTTGTTCCTCGAGGCATTTGTTCCTACCTAAACTGCATAGGACATGAGACAAAGAAGAAGAGCAGACAGCTGTTACAGCTCCCATGGTGCAGTAGAGTAAAACACTGAGTGCAGAACTCACCAAAAACAGGGTCCCCACTAAACGCCCCAGACTGACAGTTGGGACCGCTGGAGAGCTGTAACCTGGGAGGAGGGAAAACCAGGGGTAATCCAAGCCTGATAAAGCCTGAAGCGTCCTGGAGTCGGCTCAACCCCTGACTGGATCGATACGATTGCCCTATGCTTGCGGCCTGCCAGGGAGAGGGTGAAACTTCTATGGAGGGAAAAGCATTGCCCAGTCAACTCTTTTTTAAACAATGTCTGACATTTAGATCAACCACCAGACATATCAAAAGACAGCTTCCCAATATTGGAATTATCAGACAGGAGCAGAGAAATAATTGATGGATATGTTCAAGGCTAAGGATAATGACAAAATTGAGATCTCATCAGAAAGCTGAAATTTAAAAATCAACCCAATGGATGCACTGACAATTGGAAAGCTAACAAATACAACCTACTGACGTTAAGAATTCAACATCTGAGCATAACATAATATAGCCAAGAGCAGAACGGAGCGGGCAGAGAGAGAAAGGGCCAGGGATAGGGCAAGCGGAAGGCTGACGGGTACATAGGGTTTGTCTCTGAGACCTCAGAGATGCATACAACTTCTCAGAAGGGGCAAGGACAGAGCATGGATTAAGTGGCAGCTAATATCTTTGGAGCCCTTGCTGTGTCCTGGTCACTCTGCCTGGGCTCTGCAATTATTATCCGGAGACAGACTTAGGTACCCCTTCTACATGGCTGCATCTGGCCCTCAGGAGACACTTCTGGCTCCCGATCAAAAAGTCCTAAGGATTTTAAGATATTTTTATTGTGGTAAATTTATACATAGCATGAAATTGGCTATTTTAGCCATGTTAAGGGTACAATTCAGTGGAATTAATTAGATTCACAATATTGCACAACTGTCACCACTCTTTCCGTAATTTTTCATTCCTTTGCACAAAAACTCTGTTCACATTGATCAATAACCCCCATTAACCCCTCCCACCCAGTCCCTGGTATCCTCTAACCTACTTTCAACTGTCTCTATGAATTTGTCTATTCTATACTTTTCATGTAAGTAGAGCCATACAATATTTGTCCTTTTGTGTCTGGCTTATTTCGCTTAGCATACATTTTCAAGGCTAACCATCTTGCAGCATGCGTCCTGAAGGCACTTTAAAGCATAGAAATAACAAGGTGTCCATTTTCTCTTGGGCCGATAAGAAAAATTTAGAATCAGCCTTTGACAGACCACTGTAGGCATGTGCATAATTCACTGTATGCCTTTTCAGCCACATCTCCGATATTTTAGGGGAATGTTGACTTTGCCCTACTCCTGACAAGCCTGCCAAGTAACAGATGAGATGTGTCAACAAATGAGTGAGTGAGAATGTTCTGAATCCTACCAGACAGAAGAGAATTAAAAGGGTTTTTCATCACAGACCGTTTGCTTTCTACTCAGCATTAAATTAAGTGAAATAAGAAATTATTGACACTGATTTCTCAGACCTCTAATGGTGAACTTTCTTTTCTCAGTGTGTGACTTACTTCAAGAGCAGAGCAGAGCAATTGTACACTCCCCTCCAACCCTCAGCAAAGAAGCTCCGCCATCTCAGGTGGGGAAGACAACAAACAAACAAACAAACAAAAACAACCTCCAGATTTTTCCAGGCTCAATCTCTGTGGACATGACCTGTTCACCATTTCTCTCCCTTTAGGTCACTCCTTTCTGATAAACATCCAAGATGATTGACAACAATAGCACCAGGTCACTCTACTACTTCTCCTTTCTCACTTCAGTATCTGATGCCTTTGCTTCATTTGTTGCAGAACAGGTTTTATAAGTAATAGACAAGCACGGAACTATCAGCAAGATATAGTAGAATTAATAAAGAAGGGACCCCTCCCCCTACCGTCTGTTCTGCTTCCTTGCTTCCTTACCTACAGAATCTGCTGTGAGCAGAAATGCTTCCACCTTGCACTGTCTTGATTTCTTAGGGAAAGTTTAGTAAGTCCATAATAGGGTTTCAGAGGAAGGAGGAAATGTCACATGTCAACTGGTGAGTCTGCAGCATTATGATGTCTCAATGGCTGTTCTCATGACAGATGAAAAAATTGATTAAAATCTAATGATATATCTTTAAAACATCCAAAGACTAGACCCTGAATTTTCTCCATAATGATGGGAGTCTCCCCCTCCTCCCATGTTCTTCTGAACATACTCACAGGATGAGAACTCGTCAGTCTGCAAATGGCATTGAGCCACATGCATCTACTTAACTAGGGGATAGAGAGGGTTCAGTTGGCAAGATCTATATATCTCACGAGACCCAAATCTTAAAGGATGGAGATTAAGCACAGAGGAGAATTGGGTCACAAGGCTCTGGCATTGGGTCAAATATGGCAGGGGAGCAAAGCTGACATAATAAAAAACAGCTCTTTGCTCCATGAATGGCAATATTCTGCTGGCATGAAATGGAGTTATGAAGCACAAGAAAGGCTTTCTAGGAACTATCCTTGATGTTCCGGCAGGACCTGAGCTGGACTCTGCAGGTGTTCATGGGATGAATGTACATCAAGCTCATTCCTTGTGAACAGGTGACCAGACCTGCTGGCAACGAGATCAGCATGGCAGCACCTCTGCCTATGGGCAGACCATCAAGCTTCCCACCTCCTGAGTTAGGCCCTGCACTCCTTTCTCAGCCCATAACTGAGTTCCCGTGTTTGCAGTTTTCACGTGTGACCTGGTGTGCAGAACTGATAGTGTGGGGCAGGATCAGTTGTGAGCCGCTATGTGAGCCCTAAATCTGCAAGCAGCATCCACCATCAGAGCAGGGCCAGAATCAAAATAGGCCCCCTTCCTGAATTGGAGTATGCCTGGCACAGTGCTGAGCAAACCGTGGACTTCTTTCCCTTGCCCTGTTAGTACTTCCCACAGTGATTTTGGTGAGCCAGGAAGGTGGCTGTTAGAACCCCTGGCAGACAGGCAAAGTAATGTGCTGTGGAGCCACTACACAGAACCCCAACTAGCCACCTCGCCTCTACCCGAGGAAGCTCTGGTCCCTCATCGCAACATGGAGATAATGCCACTTACCTTATTAGGGGGATTGTTGTGAGGACTGAACAAGATAGCAGGTGTGAAAGTGCTTGGATAGAGTATGTGACTCAATCCTGTGAGCGTATCCCCTTCACTGCAAATTTAATCCTTACCCCTGACTTGTTTTGGGCCCTAGTAGCTCTGCTTCTCCTTTCTCACTGGATTTGTTGATTTCTGACCCTACAACCTTTCCTGCCAATGCCCTTTGATAGGAAAAACTGATTTTGGTCAAAGAGGTAATACGTTCAGTCCCTGAGTGGGACTTGGGATTTCTCCAATCCAATCGTGGCTACACCATTATTCTTTGTCAGATAATGGTTTCTCCAGCCTCCTCTGTAGCTAAAGGTGGCTCTATGATCCAGTCCTGCTCAATGAGACGTATGGGGAATGTGTTGGGGGCTTCTGTGGTATATGCCTTTTTTCTGATGAGAGGGACAGATGTGGCATGAGAGGGTGGTACTTGGAATGCAATAGAGATGCCTGGAGCTCTTGCAGAGATACCTGTGTGACTGCGTGAGGTTATCACCTAAACCTGCAGAAAATAGTGGAGCAGGGGAATAGAAGCCATAGTAGCTTCCTGTGGCAGCTGAATCAGAGAACGAGCGCTTCCAGACTTCTTTTTGCAAACAAAAACAAAAACAAACCCCCCAAAAAAGGAAGGCCCTATTTATTTTGCCTTTGCTTCTAAACTTTCACTTCAACTCATTTGAAGCTAACTTTTACAAATTCTAAAACTGGCCCTATATCCAGAAATTTTGATTTCATTAGTCTGTTTTGTGGAACTATTACAACGAACTCCCATGTAAACCCCACCCAACCGAAACTGTCATGAGCTCTTGGTCAGTTTTATTTCATGTAAACCTATTCATTTCCTCACCCCTCCAGGTTTTCTTCAGGCAAATCCCAAACATTTTATCAGTTAATCCACGTCTATTGCAGAATATAACTCTCCAAGATGAAGACTCCTTAAAAAGACTACTTTAGTGGCACAATACATGCCATTATCATGCCTAAACAAGAGTTGATAATTACTTAGTATCTTCAATACTCATAGGTAGAGTTTCCCTTTCTCTCTTTTAAATGCTAATGTTTTCACTTCGTTTTCTTCAACTCTGGATCCCATTTAGTCTCAGGCACTGCGGTTTTTCAGTATGCCTGCTAATTCTCTGTAAAATTCACCATCTCTTACTCTCTCCTTCTCTAGAAGGAGGGTCCTTTGTTCTACAGAGCCATCCACATGCAGAATTTTGCTGATGTCATTTTGTTGGCATCATTTAACACACTCCTCTGTCCCCATCCTTTCCTGCAAATTGGGATTTAGATCCTGTCTTCTTCTGGTTCCATCTTCATAATTTGGCAAGAATGTCTCAGAGACAGTGTTGCATTCATCCACTGGGAGGGGAATACTGTACGGTTGCCCCTCTTTTTGTAAAGCGAGCAGATATTGGTGCTCCTTGCCTAGAGGGCTTGTGTCATTTGAGGTTGAAAATGGAGATATTTTCATTCTGTCTACCCTTCTTCATTTATTAGAAATGGAATTCTTCTCCAATGAGAAACTTCCCTCATCCACTATTTGGTAACCAGTGTTACAGTTCATATGCCACGCACAGGATAATTGTTTCATTACTTGCCTCTGCTTACCCAATTTCCAAATAATGAATCTATTTCCTAGCACTTAATCACGGTGACCGTGAGGTCCTTGTCCCTTTAGAGCCACTGTGAACCCAATATTTAATCACAGTTGATGTGTTTAAATCCATTTTAGTTATTATTCTTATTGGCACTCAGTTTGTCCCTACGTGATGCAGACTCATAATCCGAATCTGCCCACACAGGGGCAAGTGCAAAGCCGGCGCTCTCAGTCAGTGTGGGCTGGAAGTACGTCATAGAACTGAGTGAAGTGTACTGACATCACACTTTACTGTTTTATTACATTATATTACTGTGCCCATCCCTCCACCAGATGTTTGAAACTGGCATTACCCCTTGGCTGTCTTTGGTGTTGATACCGGGCAGGGCCCTGTGGGGCTCCTGGGCACAAAGCCTTTCTGTGTCCCCTCTTTCTTTGATTATAGGAAAGCAGCCTTCATTCAGCCTCCATGACCTTCTCTGACTTCCAGTGGGCAGATTCGAGCAGTTGCTAATTAATGAAGGGAGGGGTTGCACGGGAGACCTGGGAGAAACAGTCAAGAGCAGCCTTGGGGCAGGTCCTGTTTCCCCAGCAACAATACACACAACAGTATCTTTGAGCTATTTTGCAGAAGTTGAAACCCCCTCCAGGTGCAAGCAGTTAATGATTCACGATGGTATGCTTCCCACAAGCATGTAGACCCCAGACCAGCTGGACCTGGGGTCCAACTTAGCTCCTACTTAGCTCACCACCAACCCATCAGAAGAATGCAGGACTGTTATTACCTTGACCCTTATCACTTACCCCTGACCACAAGCCCCAACTATAAGACCTCTCCCTATTCCCCAGAGAGGGGGGCACCATTCTTGAGGCGCTAGCCACTGTGTTCCCCCTTTGCCTGGCAAAGGAATAAAGCTATTCCTTTCTACTCCTCCAAAGCTCTGTCTCCGTATTTCCATTCGGCATCGGTGAACAGAGCCCAGGTTTTTCTCGGCAGCAGTGTTATGCAGGTGTTGCTACATTTGGAGACAGAAGAATTAAGACTCCCTCTCCTTTGTTGGACCTTTCTACCTTACTTGGGCACAAGTGACTCAACCAGGCTCATGGGTTTGATCATCTTTTGGCTTACAAAATTCATTTGCCCACATTACCATTAACTCTCACTCACACCGTTTTCTCTGTGCTCATCTCTGCCATCACTTGCTACTGCTCTACTTTCTGGAACCTTGCATAGCTCAGATTTCTTCTTTCCCTGACACATCTATCTCCTCCATACCTTTGTAGCGGCACCCGTGTGGAAGTCGTTTATCAATAAATCTCCAATGTCTTTACTCGGCTTCTTCCTCTCAATGGTTTTTCCAATCATGGCTGTGCATTTTGAAGGCTGAGTGTTTGGGCCTTGGCCACTTCAAAGACCCTTTGGTGACCAGCCTCCTTTTCTCCAAACTTCAATTTTCTGATTTCTAACCTGGGGCAAAAGGTTTCTCTCCTGTGTCCTTGTGAAATGAGCTCCACAAGAGAGCGCCAGAACATCATGAAGCACACAGAGCCTGGGATGTGTAAAACGTTTGTACCCATGATTACTTGAGTACAGGCTGCTACATGAGAAGTGATGGATAAAATGTAGGGGAATTAGACAACCCCCTGATCTTATCCTGTTACTCTGAGAGATCACAGTAATCTTTACACAGCAATTGCTAGGACATGTGCAGTAATTGGTTGGCCGTCATGTTAATGTATAGAGATATTTCTCCAATCTTCAACCCTCAAATAAGACTACTTTCTGGTTAGGCTACTCCAGCACTTGGCTATCAGGCAGTTCCGTTCTAGCTGAGTGTGCTTCACCAAATTTTAATTTTTATTGTGATAAATTTTACGTATAACATTATATGAATTTAAGTTGAACAATGTGTTGCTTTGATAAACTAACATATCATAATATGAATACCACAGTTAGCGTTAGCTTACATGGCCATCATGTCACATAATTATCATTTTATTTGTATGCTTCACTAAATTTTATTGTAGCACTTGTGTGTACTGGTGGAAAATGAACAAGTCTGAGTGACTAATAATCTCAGTTTTCACAGTTGTTCATATTTCCTATATTAACTGTGTGTGAATTAGTCTGGAAACAACAGGTTTATAGTTTCAGATTTGGTTTCGTAATTATATTTTCACCTAGGACTGGAAACACTGGATAGAATGCGCTGTGGACATTGTAGGCATTAGGGACTGCCTTAGAATGGAGATACATTTTCCCCCATTTAACTTCAAAATTAAGATATTTTCTTTATGGTTACCCACAGACGCAGCTATCAGGCATATGATCGATGTTGCTGTCCCACACTTTACCATGTTGGTATTTAGTAATGATGATCCTACTGAAGTATCTTATAATTCCAGCCTCTGTGGCTCTTTGTACCTGCCATGTACCTTTGTCCCTAGTACCTGTGAATGTGGTGTACATGTGAATGTGGATCTATCTCCACTTATCAGATAAGGAAACTGAGGCACAGAGTGGCTAAGGATATTAAACAAAGAAAATAGTTAAAAATGGTATGCCTTGAATTTGAACCTCAACTTCTCAGTACTTGCAGTAGTCAATGTTTGGTTGCTATTAGCAGAAAGCATTCTATGTTAATTAGCACAGGGATTAATTTGGGGAATTAGGGCCTATAAATACTGTCTTTCTAGGGCCTGGATCCACAACTCTGTTCATGGACTCTCAGAATGATTAGTATAATCATTCAGCAGAATTGGTCCTCAAGGTGAGCTGCCACAGTTGAGTGGGGAAATCAGGATGCTTCCAGTGCTACTGTTGGCTTTAGGCATAGTGTGTCTTAATTGCTTCCCCGGAAGCAGGAAATTCCACCAGAATTGTTAGCTCAAGGGAGATACTTCCCCATCTATATTCACAACTCCAGATCATGCCTGCCTTACTCTACATCTCTCTGCACTTAAATGGGCTCTAAAATAAATCTGATCGGTGTGCATCAGATTGACAGAAGGTAAAATGCATCTGGAACAGTACCAGTAAAAACTCCAGGAAATGGAGAATTAAGCTTTCCAGCCTCTTCAGTATAGAGAGGCATATTTATGAATGGAGCTGGAAGATACACTGAGGAAACCAACATAAGGCATCCAACACAGTGTTCTTAACTCTGTGTTCACTAGTCCCTTGATATATTCCTCTTCTCCTTCCATCCCATTTGGCACTAGCATTCCTAAAACCTGGATGAAACTTAAAACTCTGCTTGTGCTCTAGGCTACCTAATGATGATAGGTGTATGCTGGGGAAAGAGGGGAATCTCATAGCCTGAGAGAATTATGTTTTCCAGTATAAACTGCTTTAGTTTAATTGGAATTCTTAAGAATTCCCAAGTCAACCACTTCCCCCTAAAAGTCTATCCTAAATCTTCTCCCATTCCTCATTTTTCTTCTTTCATTCCTCCTTCATAATCTCCAAAGGGTTATCTCTTACTTCAGGAAGAAAACATGTCCTCATAAAAGAACTTCACTGTATTATCCATTCTCTCTAAAAGTCATCAATATGTCCATTCTCTCCAGATAATCTAAGACTTTACCCTCTTCTTCCATTTTGTGATTTAAACCTGCCAAATCTCCTGATTCCTTTTTTAGTATATAATAGATGCTGCAAGCCATTATGGCCTTAGAATCATACTGGCTGTGTTTGAACACAAAGCCCACTACTTACTAGTTATGTGACCTTGGATAATTCACTCAACTTCTCTAAACATCCATTTCTTTCCTGTAAAATATAGCGTTAAGATTACCTTCCTCACAGAATGGTAGGGAAAACAAAATAAGAAAGTCCATAGAAAGTAATTGAAATATGACTTGCACCCAGGAAGCACTCAACAAAATGAGTTATTATCAGATAAATGTAGTTCAGCCATGACATACTGGTAGAAAATGTGGAGAACTTATGGGAAAAAAATCTGTTTTCTCTAATCATACTGGTGGTGGCAGTACCAAGACTTCTATGTGCATAGGTGGGATAAATCAGATGAATAATTATTTTCTTTTCTAATTTTATCATCGAGAACCAGTATTTCTGGCTTGGCAGAAATATATAAAATTGGTCTGGTACATTTGTCTCACCAGATAATAAATAAACCATGAAGGATTACTGGCATAATCTCAAAACCACTCAGAACCCAACTTGAAGAGGCTTCCATTGGTCAATAATGGACCATCTTAAATTCAATAAGTGTAGTAAGAGAAATTGTTTAAAACACAAGTATATGTAAATCCAATAATTCATAATTATTCTTTTGCAATATCCTTATTTGTCATCTGTGAAGGATTATAGGCAACCAAATCATTATTTTGAAAACACTCAAATAAAGAGAAATAATCAAGCACTTTCCTGTCTCTCTTTTACAATTTGTCCCTCAAAATAACAAAATTGTCAATAAAAAGAAACTTTTAAATGTATATCCCAATTAATAAAGAAAGGAAGAACAACAGAAATACAGTATCATAATTTTGCAATCCCTAATGATGCAATGTTTCTATACAATCATCATTAACTTCTGCTAACTGTAAAAAGTCACATCCTGACATTATGTGCCTCTTTATGGAAATAATCGAAATCCCCCTTCAAGTAGTTTTGCTAAGAAATTGTACCTATGTCAAGCTCACAGATCCAATTATTGAAATACAGGAAATACAGAGAAAAAATGAACTATATCATAGAGATGCAATCAGCAAAGTCAAGAATGTAGAAAACTCTACAAGTCACATGATCTACCTTCTTCGGTAAATAAATGATGTGAAAAAATGGAGGATAAGTTGGGAACCTGTAAATTGAGAGACTGAAAAGAACCATCAAAAAAGCTAGGCAAAATTGAACTGTAGTATTTGAGTATACATTTGTGTGATAATACTGTACAGAAAATCATGAAGGTGATTACCATAAATGTCAGGATAGTAGTTACATTTAAAGGTGAAAGGAATGGGTTGTGATTGGACAGGGTAGAGAGATGCCTTCGGATTGGCTGGCAAAGTTCTAACTATTGATTTGGGTGGTGGTTACAAGCGTGTTTTCCTTCTGAGTCAATAAGCTATAATGTTGTTTCATGCAATTTTCTGTATTTGTGCTATACTTTGCAATAAAAAACTTTAAAGGGAAAATGATTGAATTAAGCAGTGGCCAGATATTGCCTATACTTTCTTTCTTAAAAAGCCTTTGATGAGACTTCTCCCATTTACTGATGAACTCTTTCAAAGTTCTAGGCAGATCAATGGAGACAATCACCCCATCACAAAAACCAAGAGAGTTTTGTCCAAGGTTAGTCTCTGTGTATATAGCCTGGTCAGTATTTCTTTTCTTGGGTGTATCTGCCTCCCTCTGAGCCCCAAGGATGTTGGCTTGTGAATACATCCAGTCACCATTTCTCATTTCTCCTTTAAGGTTCTAAAAGTGAATCATCCTTTGTTCTCTAACAGAGATATTACTAAGTAGCAGTTATGCTAATATCCTCATGATCAATACAAATGATCCAGGTAAAGGAAATGTACCCGGTCTGTCCTGCTTCCTTACTAACTTTATGTGAACACATTTGCCTGAACCTTGACAAGTTCCCCCAGAGACATTTTAGTAAGTCTATGCGAGCTTCACAGAATGCACAAGAAAGGCTCCAGCATATTGTAGAGTGCTGTCCAAGGGTCTCTGCACATTCACCTTCTCATTTCTTCCTATTCATTGTGAATAGGTTACATTCTCTTTATGTGATAGCAAATAATTAAGCTATTACCTGAGGCAAAAAGAATGAAGGGGTTCGACATCTAATGGCTTGGGAACAGCACAGAGCTAGTAAAATAGTGGCAACCACCGACTGAAACCATCAAGAATGCAAGTGTGTTAGATATAGGACATTTTTTCTACCCCTGAAATTTGCAAAACAAAATTCTTAAGTTATAAATCAGTTACTAATTTTTATATTTTGACTTGTTGGATTTATTTAATATCCAACTTTATGACTTCATCTTGTACTAGCACATTGCATTTTCCCAGGATCTTTTTTCTATTTCGGTTTGATCTAAATTAAGATAATTTACAAACTAGCTCTTCTAGGCTTTGGCTCAAATGTTACAAACTCTTTCTAAGAGTGAGATTCTATTGCTTAGTGTCTTATGGACTTTGTCCATCTCAGAGGTCTTAATTGGCTTAATTAGCCTGATACCCACAACCCCTGTAAGTTTCCCATATGACAGATTCTTTCTTAGAGCAAACCCAGTATCAGCAGTAAGGTTCCAGGCCCCCAGAATTAGAGAGGAAAGCCTGTGGACCTAGGGTGTACTCCAAGGAGGTGTTGGTGAGTGGGGCAGGTACACCAGAATACAGCTGGTTAGAAGAATACAAGTGATATGTGTCCTGTGCCTGTCTATAGGCTCCACCAGCCATTGTCCAGGCACCTGCACAAATGCTGTAGGTTGTGCAGTTTCACCGGGACAAGAGTCTTCTTGGGAATTCCTTCCATGCAGACACAGCCAAAGTGCTTGACATGAAAAAAGGTTATAACCCCATCTTTACATCCTAGAAGCCATCAGCCAAAGTTACAGGCTTAGTGGGGCGGGGCACTACTGGAAAAGGGAAATCTAAAGGCCTCGGGTTTCAAATTAATGACTGATCTAAAGTTGCATTTCCAAGGTTCAGCTTCATCTCCCTGTATTTCAAGAGCGCCTCCCTAACCACTAATTTCTTCCTTCAGTTGCTGGGTAAACCTTTCACCCCTATTCTACCTCCATTTGTTCAATAGGAATTTTCATTTTCACTTGAATCTGAGTAGAATTGGAAATCAGGTGTGCCTGTCTAGGTTTAATCATTACATCGTGGTCAAATCGCTCTTCCAGAGCGCGTGAACAAAAATTAATGGAAATTTTCGTTAAAAAAAAAAAAAAAAAAGAGAGACTTTTTGGACTTCGGCCAGGACTGAGGATGCTGGAGGCAGAGCGTACGGATGGCAGCGAGGGGTCAGTCCCCGCCCGGCGCCGGGTCGGCGGTGGAGGAGTCGGAAGTGGTCGGGGTTTGGGGGAGGAGATCCGCTCACACACAACAGGAGAGGCTGCGCCGCCATATCTGTTGCCGCCGCCGCAGTTGCGAATGCAGCGTCGGAACCGGGCAGCCTCCGCGCCGCCGCTAAGGTTCGTGTCGCTCCCCCCTGAGCCCCCCGCTCTTGTCGCCTCAACCCCGGCGGCACTGTCCGCTCTTTCTTGCCCCCTGAGCCCGCTCCCTCCCCGCACCCATCAGGGCTGAGGACCATGGATCCGGGCAGCGGCAGCAGCAGCGACTCGGCTCCCGACTGCTGGGACCAGGTGGACATGGAAGCACCGGGTTTGGCCCCGAGCGGGGACCCAGCCGCCTCGGCGGTGGCGGCGGCCGAGGCCCAGCGTGAGCCCCTCAGCTCGGCCTTCAGCCGTCAGCTCAACGTCAACGCCAAACCCTTCGTGCCTAACGTCCACGCCGCGGAGTTCGTGCCGTCCTTCCTGCGGGGCCCGGGCCAGCCGCAGATCCCCCCGGCCGACGCCCCCGGCATCGATGAAACCTGCCCCGGCGCGGGCGATCCTCAAGGTAAAAGGCTGGGACGGGGGGCACCTGTGGAACATTCCAAAGAGGAACAGTTAGTGTGGCGTGAAGGTTCCAATTCAGCTGTTACCATGGAACTTTCAGAACCTGTTGTAGAAAATGGAGAGATGGAGATGGTCTTAGAAGAGTCATGGGAACACAATAAAGAAGTAAGTGAAGCTGAGCCAGGGGGTAGTTCCATGGGAGATTCGGGGCCCCCAGAAGAAAGTGGCCAGGAAATGATGGATAAAGAGGAAATCAGAAAATCGAAATCTGTGGTCGTACCCTCAGGTGCTTCTAAAAAAGAACACGTAAATGTGGTATTCATTGGGCATGTAGATGCCGGAAAGTCAACCATTGGAGGACAGATCATGTTTTTGACAGGAATGGTTGACAAAAGAACACTTGAGAAATATGAAAGAGAAGCTAAAGAAAAAAACAGAGAAACTTGGTATTTGTCCTGGGCCTTAGATACAAATCAGGAAGAACGAGACAAGGGTAAAACAGTAGAAGTGGGTCGTGCGTATTTTGAAACAGAAAAGAAACATTTCACAATTTTAGATGCCCCTGGCCACAAGAGTTTTGTCCCAAATATGATCGGTGGTGCTTCTCAAGCTGATTTGGCTGTACTGGTAATCTCTGCCAGGAAAGGAGAGTTTGAGACTGGATTTGAAAAAGGTGGACAGACAAGAGAACATGCGATGTTGGCAAAAACAGCAGGGGTGAAATATTTAATAGTGCTTATTAATAAGATGGATGATCCCACAGTAAATTGGAGCAGTGAGAGATATGAAGAATGTAAAGAAAAGCTAGTGCCCTTTTTGAAAAAAGTCGGCTTCAGTCCCAAAAAGGACATTCACTTTATGCCCTGCTCAGGGCTGACCGGGGCAAATATTAAAGAGCAATCAGATTTCTGCCCTTGGTACACTGGATTACCATTCATTCCGTATTTGGATAATATGCCAAACTTCAACAGATCCATTGATGGACCAATTAGACTGCCAATTGTGGATAAGTACAAGGATATGGGCACTGTGGTCCTGGGAAAGCTGGAATCAGGATCCATTTTTAAAGGCCAGCAGCTTGTGATGATGCCAAACAAGCACAATGTGGAAGTTCTTGGAATACTTTCTGATGATGCTGAAACTGATTATGTAGCCCCAGGTGAAAACCTTAAAATCAGACTGAAGGGAATTGAAGAAGAAGAGATTCTTCCAGGATTCATACTCTGTGATCCTAATAATCTTTGCCATTCTGGACGCACATTTGATGTTCAGATAGTGATTATTGAGCACAAGTCCATCATCTGCCCAGGTTATAATGCGGTGCTGCACATTCATACTTGTATTGAGGAAGTTGAGATAACAGCCTTAATCTCCTTGGTAGATAAAAAATCAGGAGAAAAGAGTAAGATACGGCCCCGCTTCGTGAAACAAGATCAAGTGTGCATTGCCCGTTTAAGGACAGCAGGAACTATCTGCCTTGAGACATTCAAAGATTTTCCTCAGATGGGTCGTTTTACTTTAAGAGATGAGGGTAAGACCATTGCCATTGGAAAAGTTCTGAAACTGGTCCCAGAGAAGGACTAAGCAGTTTTCTTGATGCCCCTACACAATACTGTGAGAATTGACTATGAAAGTTCACCACCTTCTCTTATTTACTGCCCGTTGACAGACTTTTCTCCATATTTTGCAAAGAAAAATTTCACAGCAAAAATCCATGTTTTGTCAGCTTTCTCATGTTGAGATCTCAGTTATGTCACTGTTGAATTTACCCATAAGTTTCCCCTTCCTATGCCATTCTGCTTCCTTGAACAGAATCAGTAATAGCTTTGTAAGTGATGTGGATGTAATTGTCTATAACAATGAAAAATTAATATATTTTTTAATTTTTCATTTTCCCTTAGGATATTTAGACAACCCTGTTCCACGCAGACCAGAGTGTGTCAGTGTGTGTGTACATGTTTAAAAGATAACTAACATGTGAATAAAATATTCCATATGAAACTCTTATTGGTATTTGAAGTGCTTTTGAATATTTTTTTAATTTGTCTGTAATACTTCTCAGTTAGCTTTTTTACTTCCTCAAGTACTTGAATACATTTTATTACCTGGGCTTTTAAAAACTGTCCTACACTTACTGTTTTAAATGAGGAATTTGCAAACAATGCACAGGTTTGTGTTAAAGGAAAATTTTTAATTTTGAGAAAAAAAGTTTAGAGCTCTTCCAAATGAACTTTGTTTTCTGTGTTCAAGTCCAGTCAATAAAGGAGCTCTTCTGCTTCCCCACTTGTGATTTGAAAAAGAAAAGCTCAGGCCATCTATCAGGTCCCCAAATGTTGAACATGGCCAGATTACAAATATACCTGGGGATTCAGGCCATACGTTGACTAAATTGTTATCCGCACTCCCTCATCTTAACACACCCCTTTGTTTGATTCACCAAGAGACTTGTGATGTGGGACACAACACAATAAGGGGCATGACTATTGGGAAGATAAATGCTTGCAATAGTAAGTCATTCACTGACAAGTATGGGTTAGTGAGGGTCCTGAGCTTGGAAATGGGGAGACCATTCCACTCTTCTGTTCTTCAGTGCTTGGGGTCAGTAGGAAAGGTGGGAGGTCATTTTTACAGTCAGATCACGACCCACTCTTGGGGTCAGAGGTAACTGGACTTGCCTTTGAAGAGTACACTGAGGAAAACACCAACTGTGGATCCTGAGGTGGCTACTTTTATTGCCAGGAGAGCGGCCTTATAACCTGCGTAACTATCAACAGCTACAAGAACTTTCTGTCTTGGTAAGTGGGTAGTGGCCCAGTGTAAACACTGCCCAGTGGTGGGAAGAGCCAATTCTTCACACTCATGGGGTGGTTGAACAAGGGTGGAGACTGCTGCTGGAACACCTTGGGCTATGCTCAAGACCCTTCTCCATGGTCCCTTTGTTTGTGTGCCCATGTACCTCCAGGATATCTAACCTGTCAGGTAGCCACAGGTCTTGTCAGAGCATCAATAGCAAGGCTTCGTGAATCATCCAACCATAGATCTTCAGGGCACCCACAGGGAAAAAAGGATTTTTATTTTGTCATATGTCAGCTAACCTAACCCACAGGGATGTGATTCATGTTGTCTTGGACCCAGTCCTTTAATAATTAGAATATCAGTGGCAAGAGTTTCATCTTATTTTACAGTTCCTTCTCTTGCCTCTGTGCTCTGAACTTTGTATAAAATACAGGCCAATCCAGTGTTTGCTAAAAGTTTTGCCCTGACAACCACTTGTTAAAAATTTGTTTCTGATGCTGCATCAGTGTCATTGTTTTGCAATTTTAGTAATTTACCAATACGATTATTTTGGATAGCATCCACTAATAGGCCAAAGCCACAAGGCAGGACAGAACTCTTTTTCTCCATCCAATTTGGATAATTTCCCATCAAAAACTGGCTCCTAAATGTCTTTCTCATTAACCAGTTGTATAGAAATTTCTCCACTAGGAGCTCTGAACTCTGTAAAAAATCAACTTTCAGAGACCAGGACATAAATCTTCACTGAAATAAATGAAACCAATAATTTTCATTTCAGTGATCATCCAGGTGATTGGACACACCGGACCCTGGCTCTTTAGGAAAATGTTCAATATATAAACTTGTGGTAACAGTTTTTTTCTAACTTTATGAATACCTTCCTTTATAGTTCTTAATGTCTGGTAGTGTTCTCCAATACTGCAAATTGAGGCCATTCACAACACAGTACAGATTCCCCAGGGCATACAAAACAGTGTCCCTTCAGAGGTCCCCTGTTGCCTCTAATTCAGACCAATTTAACGGTGCTAACAGCAACTCAAATTCCTGGCAAACAAGATCAATGTAGAAACTCCCGAAGTCTGGCTGCATCCTGTAAATAACATCATGAACTTCCTACTTCAGGATGGCTCTTGGCAACTTTACTCCCAAGGTTCTTCTTTTTGTTCCTCTGGTCACTACAGGACAAATCTGAGGAGGTTTAGGAAAAGGGGCCGACTTATTTGGTACTTCAGCAAAGACCCATGAAGGAAAGAAAATGGAAAGTTTGGGCTAGGTAGAAGCTAGCAGACCTCCATATCACTCACTTTGAGCATCTTTCTCTGGTACCCAGGACAAATTGCAGTGCTATTAATATCCACTATGATTACCATTCCTGTCTTCAGTAGACAAGTCCTCAAAATAGATTATCTTTTTACAATGTCATGATTCTGATTTACTACAATGCAAGGACCTGCTGTTTTTAAAGTTTACTTATGCACATTTCACAGTACAAATATTCAACTTACACACTTTAGTTAAAATGGCCTGTCTAGCAGCAGGAAAGTTATTAGTTACCATTTCATGGTCATTCAAAAGAAACTATCCAGCTACTACAGAAATTCTGCCAAAACCTGAGCATTTGAACATGTTCACATTGATCCAGTGTGTGTTTTTATGTTCAATATGATTCTGTATTTTCTGTTGAGGGTATTGACATACTTTCATTTGTTCTGGTATTCAGTTAACAATATCCATTCATGGTTGGCCACTGGGGGAAAGGAAAATTTGATCCCAGATTTCTTACCAGGGACACGACTATTTCCACTGAGTGGGGAAAGTGGGCTTACCTTAGAATTTGGGAGAAGCTTTTTCAAAACACCCTGTATGTGTTAATGTTTGATCGATCACCAAAATCAACAAGGGAAAGGGAAGAGAAAAAAGAACCTACTGTATGAAAATGCCACGTGTGAGAAAAGAGAAAAAAAGCTTTGCTTACATACAAGAAGGCACAGTTTACAATTTGACACTATAGCCTGTAGAGGATTGACTATCAGCTTCCCTTACAGTTCTATCCTGCATTCAACAATGCTAGATCGTTTTAGAGGAAATTTGTCTAAATTCTAGGGGGATTCTCTTTTCCTTCACTTATCCTTTAAAAAAATGTATAGTTTCTTTAATAAGTCAGTGGATGAAAGGTTCAGGCTCTAAGAATCAGACATCAATCAAAAGGAGTTTCAGCAAAGCCCCTTATTTTCTACTCAGATTAATATTAAGCAATCAGAATTTACATGCACACATAATTTGCAGACAGTTCTCAGCCCTCTAATGAAGATATTTCTCTTTCATTGTTGAACTTCAAAAGTCCAAGCAGAGAATATTGAGACCTGCCCCCAATTTTAGAATGAGAGGAAAAAAGAAAAAGATTTGTCCACAGTCAGGTTGCTGTATACATTCATGTCACTGTATCTCTCAGTTGATATGATATATATCCAATAAGTATCCAATTACAGCTCTTCTTTCCTCACATTTGGGGCTCTGTTTAAAAGGCTTCCTCTAATCTCTAACAGAGACTTAGATGAATTATCTCCTCCCGAGACTGCTTTTACTAGCTCTACCACAGTCTATCAGTGACCTTTTGCCACACCAATAAATTTACAGAACACATTGTCACATGGCAAATGAGCAAGAAAGACCCCCAAATGGTTTCTGCTACTTTAGCTGACAGTTTCTGGATTAAAGTTTATTATTTGAATTCTACCTTCGTATTTCTTTTTGCACCCTGCTTTAACTGATGCTCATATGACATATATTATTTAGCTTTCCAAACTGCTTTAGCTTCTTTGCCAATTTGCTAAGGTATAAATGAATAGATGATATAAAATGTATTAATACATTTTTTAAATATCTAAAGGCTTAACTCCCGAGTGATGCTAATGACAGAATGCTCCATCACCATCTGTGTTCTTCAATGTGTGCCAAACCCAAAAGAACTCTGGTCTGAAAGGGTAAATGAGCTGCAAGCATACATTTTGCACATTTAAGAAGGGAACACCAAGGTTTGAAGGAGTGGAGATACATCTAAGGAGGCCTTAACCTTAAAGGCTGGTGATTCAGGACAGATGTGTGGTGGCTTCACAAGATCCTAGTGGTGCGTAAAAATTTGCAGTGACCAAATTTAACATAATTCAAGAACATTTGCTTCTATGGACGGCACACTGTTCAAGGCCTGGAGGGAAGTTGGGGGCACGAGAAAGGTCATATTGATTTCCCAGCAGAATCTGAGCAGGGCCTCCAAAGAGGTCAAAACTGCTGGCGATATTGGCAGCATGGCAGCTAACTCTGAGGATGGTGATATTACCAAGCCTCACAGATCCCCAGGTGTCAGTTTTAGGTCTCACACTATCTACCAATGCCTGACTGAGTTAGCGGCATCCAAAATAACACGTATGGCCTGAGTGTGCAGATGTCACAGCTACAACAAAGGGCAAGTTCTGCTCTGGGCCACCCTGGTGCCCCCACCTCTTCCAGAAGACCCCATTATCAGAGAAGTGGCTTGAATGAAAATGTCACCTTCCTGACGTAGAATGTACCTAGCATAGTGCTGAGGAATAGCAGACTTCTTTTTCTTCCTTTGTTTATGTTTTAGACAGTGATCTTGGTAAGCCAGAGAAGGGACTGACCCATGGCACAGGGGCAATGCACCATGAAACCACTAATCAGAACCCTGAATAAGTGACCTCACCCCTCTTCTATGAGTCTCTGTTCCCTCATGCATAATGTAGAACTAATGCCAGTTACCTCGTGTTGGGCTGCACCCCGCAGACATGCAAGGCCTGTGCTTGCTCAGCCTCAAGACCGAAGAAAGAACCCGGAGTCCGAGACAATAGTTTAATCAATGGGAGATCTTACCCGTCTGAAGCAAGGTCCTGGAGTGACCCTCCACCGTGGAGCTAATAGGTGGAGATGTACTGATCTAAAGATTAGAACAATCACTAGCTGGGGCTGGGGGCAAGTACATAGGCATTACTGATTAGGCTCTATGATTAAGAGGGAAGGTCAGTCATGTGAGTAGGGTGTAAGTGAAGCAGGCACTGGTTGAGCAAGGCATGTGCAGAGAATAAGAGAATAGCCATCTTGGGTGGCCTGATCAAATGCCTCGTTTATAGGATTGTTGTGAGGACTGAACAAGGTAGCAGGTATGAAAATTTGGCTCAGTCCTTGTGAGTTTATTTCCTTCAGTGCACAATCAGTCCTTAACCTCGACTGTGTTTTTAACCCTAGGAGCTCTGCTTCTCCTTCTCACTAGATTTCTTGATTGCTGACCAATGCCCTACGGTAAGAAAAATGGATTTTTAAAAAAGAAGCAATATGTTTAGCCTGGGAGTGGGGAGGGGAGGGGGACTTGAAATTTCTCCAGTCCAGTCATGGCTGTTCCATTCCCCTTTGTCAGATGATGGTTTTTCCAGCCTCCTCTACACCTAAAGTTGGCCATGTGGCCTGGTTCTTCCCAATGATGTGTGCAGGAATGTGTTGGGGACTTCTATGGGAAAAGATGGTACTTGGGATGACTGATATACTATCAGATACATGACAAGATGTACCATTATAAAGAATCCATGTAAGATCTCACATAGCTCCAACAGTTAAGAACTCTTAGTTAATTTTATTTCATCTACACTCCCACACACTTCTCTCCACCTGCAGATTATTTTGAAGTTAATCCTAAACATCATATCACTTAATAAAAGATTGTTTCAGTATGTATCTCTAAAAGACATAGACACTTTAAAAATACAAGGACAGTAACAATATCACATGTAAAATTAATTTTAATCCCTAAATATCTTCAAATATTCATTCCTAGTTTAAATGTTCCAATTGTGTCATAAATGTTTATCTTTTTGAAATTTGATTTTCAAATCAGGATCCAGTTTACGCCCATGCATTATAATTTGTTAACATGCTTATTGTCTCTTTCAACCTATAGGTTGTCCCTTCTTTTGCTTTGCTTGTAATTTATACACTGAACAATTTGGGTCCTTTATTCTCTAGAGTTTCATACAGTCTGGATTTTGCTGACATCCTCCCTTTGTCATTGTTTAACAAGTCCCTCTGTCTCCTGACTTTCCTGTAAATTGGTTGTTAGAGATAGAGGCTTCATTGGAGTCAAGTTTGCTGTTTGTTCTTTTTTTTTTTAAGCAAGAATACCTCACAGGTAGTGCTGTATACTTCTATCTGGATATACATAATGTCTGGTTGTCTCCTTTTTTATAATGTTAGCAGACACTGATGATTAGTGCCTAGATCCAGTATTTCATTACAGCTTGTAGTATGAAGATATTCTATTTATCTTTCATTTATTAAAATACCCCTCTAAAGAGAATCTTTTCTTCATTATTTGATAACATAGTAGATATACAGATGGAAGGATAATTATTTGATTTTTTCCTTCTATTTAAGAGTTTTTAAATTATGAATTTATTTTTTAGCAGTTTTAAAACTGACCACAGAGTAAATTTTAGAATCACTATGAATACAATACCTAAACACACAATGTGTTCAAATCTATTCACTTATTATTCTTACAGATGCTCAAACTGTACCATTTTTAGGCATTTAGGCTCTTCAGATTAGCTCTTGAATCCTTCTTATACGACCCCAGTAGTCCTCCCTCTCTTCTGGTGCATCAAGTTGTTCAAGGCTCACCTTGTACATTTCCTGTTGTCAGTTAATTCATCATGTAAACTAGATTTATTTTTTTAGTGGAAAATGCTTTTTAGAGAGTAAAATCGTGGTGCTTGTCAGCTTGCTACTGGGTTCGTCATGGTTTCTAGTGCTTTGTAGAGGGCAGAGCTAAGAAATAGGTATATTTAAAATCAAAATATAACATGAGTTTATACTGATACTTCTTATTCAAATTCAGGGCTCCAGGGTATTTGCTTTATGTCCCTGATCTTTCATTAGTATATCCTTTCTCTGAAGGTACAAGCCTTGACTCCCAATGACACCAAAAAAATTAAAAATTACTCATTAGTGTTATCCCACAATTCACAACCAACAGTGTCCAAAAAACCATGCCAACATTACCAATAAAAATACTGATTCTGAAAACAGTTTAAAGTTTTCATCTGATTCTTTTAGTCCTCAGGTTGTATCTTCTGGGAATGTGCAGAACAAATGGCTATATTTTAAAATAATTAAAAAACAGTTTCTGTGTGGTAATGCCACCAGCTGGATGCACAATGAAGTACAGTAGATTCATTTTGCTTTTCATTGGTTTTATCTCAATTAGTGTTTATAAATATGCAGAAAATTTACATAATACCAAAGTCAAACCTGCAAGACAATGTATTTTAGCAAAATCCAGCTTGTCTTCTTGTCCCTACCACCCTGTACATTCTCACATATTGTACCTTTTTATAGTTTGTTGATTATAATTCCATATGTATTCATACTTCCATGTGTGGTGATACTATACTATATAGTTTCCCCATCTTGATTTTTCTTCACTTGTCAATATATCCCAGAGAGTGTTCCAAAGCAGTATATAAAAATAGTCATCATTCCTTTTTATAGCTGCATAATATTCAATTATCTTGTTTTTCAGGTCCTCCATTCATAGATGTTTAATTATTTCAGTTTTTATTATAACATATTTCTGCAATCAATAACATTTTTCATATTTTCCCAGTGTTTCCTTGATTTTGAGAATTGGGATTTATGGGCTAACAGGTACATGCTAGATATTGACAAATTCCCCTCCATAAGAATATTACCATTTTGCAAGAAGTTTGTCTTTTTAAAAAATGTCCCAGGTGATTCTATGGTTCTGCAAGGGTTAAGAGTTGTTGTTATTTGTTTTGGGTTTGTTGTTATTATTGAAGCTAAATCATAAGAATCTAATGCACAATTCATAATGGAAATGTTCCTGCTAGATCCAATACTAGTAGAAATCAGGGACTGTGCTGCATTCATCTCTACATGCACAGTCGCTAGCACAGGGTCTCCAACAAGCACACGCTTATTAAATATATGTTGAATGATGTAGTGAAGTGTAGCAACATTATATTTAACTGGTTTCTTATCAAAATATATTACTGTGCCTGCCCCTATACCAGATGTTTTATTCTCTGAAGTCATGGGGTGGTATTATTTATACATTATGTAGCAAACCTTTATTTAGAGTGTACCTTGTCACTGCAGGATTCTGGGTAGTATAGATAGAACAGAAAAAAAAACAGGCAAAAATCTGTGCCCCTGTAGAATTTATATTTTAGTGGGGAGACACTAAAGAAAATAAGAATTGAATATGAGCAGAGGAGTACTAAGTGCTAAGAAGAAAATGAAAGCAGTGTAAAAATGAGACTGACAGGGACTTTAGCGATGGTTAGACCTGTCTGTGCCTTTTAAGCAGAAACCTGAGTTGAACGAAAGACGGCTTGTCATAGAGAGCATTTTTGAATATTTACTGTGTAAATGAGTGCTTATAATTGTCAATAGAATCTTGTGTCTCTGGCTATGTAACAGTCCCCAGATCGAAGCACCCCTCCCTATTCTTGTGTGCTAACACCTCTCTTTCCATCCCCGCAAGGTGGCCTACAAAAACCTGCTTGGAAAAAACTGAACCTCATTCTACATAATCAATAAGTTAGATCTTCTGGATATATATCAAACCTTACAGTTAGACAATAGAAAAATATCTTCTCAAGCGCACGAGGAGTATTCATAAAACGTTATGCCAGGTCACAAAGAAAGTATCATCAAATTCAATAAAATAGAAATAGCACAACCAGCATTCTTTTTATCATAGTACAATGAAGGTAAACATTTTTCTGAAAGTCTTTACATCAGAAAAAATTTTAAAAGCTATTAAGGATGGCAGAGGTGCACAAAGGAAGCATGCTGAGCCCATAAAACTCTATTAAGTACTCTTAAGTAAAAGGGGAAAGGGAATTCCCTGGAGGTCCAGTTGTTAGGACTCGGCGCTTTCACTGCCAAGGGCGCAGGTTCAATCCCGGGTTGGAGAACTAAGATCCTGCAAGCTGCACAGCGTGGCCAAAAATAAATAAATAAATAAATAAATAGAAAGGGGAAATACAAACCAAAATTGCAGCATTAAAAAACAGCAAAAACAATGACATTAGAAACTCCACATATCATAAAATGTGGGATATATTTTAGCAGTTATTAGAGGAAATTTAATATTTATATTAACTGCAAATATTTACATCAATAAAATTTTAAAGTGAAATTAATGTGCTAAAATTTCAACTCCTTAAGTTAAACAAAAACCAACAAAATAAACCAAAATAAAACACTTATGAAAGGACTTCCCTGGTGGCACAGTGGTTAAGAATCCGCCTGCCAATGCAGGGGACACAGGTTTGATCCCTGGTCTGGGAAGATCCCTCACACCATGGAGCAACTAAGCCTGTACACTGCAACTACTGAGTCTGTGCTCTAGAGCCTGCGAGCCACAACCACTGAGCCTGCATGCTGCAACTACCGAAGCCCGAGTGCCTTGGGCTCATACACTGCAACGAAGCGAGCCCCTGCTCGCTGCAACTAGAGAAAGCCTGCACATAACAACGAATATCCAATGCAGCCAAAAGGTAAATAAATAAATAAATAATTTTAAAAACCACTAATAATAAAGATAAAAGAAAACATTAAAGATATAAGAAATGGAAAAATAGTAGAAGTAAATAAATCAAGATACTGTTTTTAAATTAGCAATAAGGAATCAACTGCTAGTTAATATGATAAGAAATAAGTAGAAAACACAGATACACAAAATAAAAAATGAAAAGAAAATAACTATTAAGACAGAAAAAATTAACAATAATAACAAAAGGCTTTTTTGCGCAATAAGTTGAAAACCTAAATGATTAGTATGATTTCCTAGGAAAAAAGTAATTTGTCAAAATGACTCCAGTTGAGATGGAGATCTTAAGGAAACCAATTTCCATAGAAGAAATAGGGAGATTTATTGAAGAACTGCCTCACATAAAAGCACTAAGCCTTAAAATTTTCACAGAAGAATTTTACCAAGACTTAATTATCAACTAAACACGCTACATAAGTACTCCCAGTGCTACACAAAATATTCCAAAACATAGAAAATAAAGAGAAATTAAAATTATTTTTATGAAATGAGTATAACATTGGTGTCAAAACCTAATAAAGACAGTATAATAACAGAAAGCTATAGAACAATGTCAATTATGCATATTGATGCAAATCTCTTAAATTTAATGTCAGTGGACAGAATCTAACACCACATTAGGAAAATAATACACCATGAACAAGTAGGATTTATTGTAGGCAACCAGGGATGATTCAATTCTTAGGAAATCCACTAATACAATTCACCTTATGATAGGCCTAAGGAGAAATATCATATGATAAGCTCCAGAAATCCTGAAAAGGAACCCAGTGAAATTCAACACTCATTCCAAAAAAATCAAAACAAAACAAAATAAAAAAAAATAGGAACTCATGGGCTCTTCCTATATATACATATATATATTATATATATGATATTTGTAAGTGCATCTAGAAATTTAGATACACAAACACACAGCAAGTGTCCATTATATACGTAGATCAATACAAAAATAAATACTAAAATTGCTAATGGGAAACACAATAAGCATTCCTGCTAAAGTCAAGAACAGGAAAAAAAGTTATCCATACACTTGACTATTCAAATTTGTAGTGGAGCTATGAGCAAACACAATTAAAAAACCAAGCATGGTCCTAGAGTCTGTCAACAGTGTGAAGTCAGAAAGAGAAAAACAAATACTGTATGCTAAAGCATATATATGGAATCTAGAAAAATCTTACTGATGAACCTGGTGACAGGGCAGGAATAAAGATGCAGAACTAAAGAATGGACTTGAGGATATGGGTGGGGTGGGGAAGAGGAGGCTGGGACATAGTGAGAGAGTAGCATTGACATATGTACACTACCAGTTGTAAAATAGATAGCTAGTTGGAAGCTGCTGCATAGCACAGGGAGATCAGCTTGGTGATTTGTGATAACCTAGAGGAGTGGGAGGGGGAGGGTGGGAGGGAAGCTCAAGAAGGGGGAGATAGGGGATATATGTATAAATATAGCTGATTCACTTTGTTGCACAGCATAAAGTAACACAACATTGTAAAGCAATTGCACTCCAACAAATATGTATAAAAAAATAAATAAAAATTTAAAAACTGTTATAGGACTTACCTGGTGGCACAGTGGTTAAGAATCCGCCTGCCAATGCAGGGGACATGGGTTCGAGCCCTGGTCTGGGAAGATTCCACATGTTGAGGAGCAACTAAGCCCGTGCGCCACAACTACTGAGTCCGTGTGGCACAACTACTGAAGCCTGTGCACCTACAGCCTGTACTCCACAAGAGAAGCCACCTCAATGAGAAGCCTTCGCACAGCAACCATTCATTTGTTGATGGGCATTTAGGTTGCTTCCATGTCCTGGCTATTGTAAATAGTGCTGCAATAAACATTATGGTACAAGTTTCTTTTGGGATTATGGTTTTCTTTGGGTATATGCCCAGTAGTGGGATTATGGGATCATATGGTAGTTCTATTTGTAGTTTTTTAAGGAAACTCCAAACTGTTTTCCATAGTGGCTGTACCAACTTACATTCCCACCAACAGTGCAGGAGAGTTCCCTTCAACAAATGAATGGATAAAGAAGATGTGGCATATATATACAATGGAATATTACTCAGCTATAAAAAGGGATGAGATGGAGCTATATGTAATGAGGTGGATAGAACTACAGTCTGTCATACAGAGTGAAGTTAGAAAGAGAAAGACAAATATTGTATGCTAACTCACATATACGGAATCTAAAAATGGTACTGATGAACTCAGTGACAAGAACAAGGACGCAGATACAGAGAATGGACTGGAGAACTCGAGGTTTGGGAGGGGGCGGGGGGTGAAGGGGAAGCTGAGACTAAGCGAGAGAGTAGCACAGACATATATATACTACCAACTGTAAAATAGATAGTCAGTGGGAAGTTGTTGTATAACAAAGGGAGTCCAACTTGGGGATGGAAGATGCCTTAGAGGACTGGGGTTGGGAGGGTGGGGGAGACTCGAGGCGGGGGGGAGTCAAGGAAGGGAGGGAATACGGGGATATGTGTATAAAAACAGATGATTGAACTTGGTGTACCCCCCAAAAAATAATAAATAAATAAATAAATAAAATTAAAAAAAAAAAAAAGAGTAGCCCCTGCTCACTGCAACTAACGAAAGCCTGCACGCAGCAACGAAGACACAACACAGCCAAAAATAAATTAATCAATTAATTAAAAAAAACTATTATAAGCATAAGAATTGAAAAAAAAGTAAATGGTAGATTATAATATTTACTTGGACAACTTGAGAAATGTAGTGATAAAACTAAAACAGTTTTAGTAAATTAATTTAAAAAAATCAATGACTTTATATATATATAATCAGTAACCAGAAACGCGATATAATGGAAAAGAGGATCTTGTTTATAATAGCAACAAATAAGATAACATTCTTAGGAATAAACTTATAATGTAGAAAAGCTATATAAGGACAATTTTAAAGACCCCTGGAAGCTATAAAAAGTAGGAAAAACATCTCTTAGTCTTGGATAGGAAGGCTCAATATCATTTAAATATAATTAGTTCACTAATTTAATGCATTCTTAGAAAAAAAATACCAAGTTATTGTTGCTGTTTTTCCTAGAGAAAGACAAGTTGATTCTAAATTTCTTCTGGAAAAAAAGAAAACATGCAAGAATAGCTACAACACACTATGAAAAAAATAGCAATGGGGGCGGGGGACTAACCCAACCAGTAATAAAACATACTATAAGTTCTCTATAATTAAAACCATATCGTACTGGCACTTGAATGAACAGAATAGTGAAATACTCGTAGAATAGAAAGTTTTGAAATAAACCCATGTACATATTGAAACTTACTACATAGTAATGGTGATATCACATATGACTGGGGAAAGAGAAACATTTTAGTAAATGCTGTTGGGACAACTGGACAGCCATTTAATAAAAGATAAAATTTGACCCATAAATCATACCATAAAGAGAATAATCTCCAAATGATTTAGAGATCTATATGTAAAATGAAACTCAATACTAGAAAATAATACAAGTAGAGTCTGCAATGACCTGGGAGTGTGTAAAGGACTTCTATCAAAGAATCAAAATTCAAACACATCAAGGGGAAAATCAATAAGTGACCTACCTAAAAATGAAGAAAAAGAAGCATTTTGGTCTGGCAAAACACAAAAACAAAAATAAAAAGACAAGCAAAACTTAAATTATCAACTTGAAGAAAATATTTTCAGAATATATAAAAAATAGAGATAATATTCCAAATAAATGTACTATTTAAAGTCAAGTAAAAAAGACCATAACTCCATTACATAAAATGGCAAAAGAGCTGAACAAATATTTTAGAAAAAGACATACAAATGACCCTTAAATATATGAAAAGACGATTAAATCTACTCATAGTAACAGAAAAGTAAATTAAAATAACTTTGAAAAACCATTTCTCACTTAACAGGTTGTCTGTTCTCTGTTCCTATCTGTTGTGATCCATGCACGATTATCTCATGCATTTATTATTTTAGGTTTATTATACATTGAATAATTTTCTAGTGCTAATCACGCTACCTATAAAGGACAACGAAAAGAGATTGATAGAAAGTGCTCAATAAGCAATAGCTATTTTTATTTAGTTCATTCCAGTCATAAATAATATATGACCTGGACGCTCCTTCAACAGTTTGGGGAGCAATTGGCGTGCTCCATCCCATACATCCCCATTATACAAATGATATATATGCACACACTTGCTAATAACAACAAAAATTCTAGAAGCAAAACCTTCCCAATTTTGGTGCCAATTAAGTTATAAACTAGTGAATGTCTTTGGGAAAATAATTCTGTTGGCTCTATTTTCTCACTCTGAACTGAAAAAGGAGATGGTACTGGCAGCTGAGGAAAAGCTGCCGTTGGTGTATCAAGTCTGAACAAGATTGGGTCAAGTGCACGAGTTACCATAGCAACAACAAAATCAGGATGCATCACTTCCCATAGCAACAGCATTGAGGGGGCCTTATATCTGAGTAAAAGCTTTCTTTCGCTGTCAGGCCTTGTTTGAATCCACATCTACAGCTACACCCTAAGGTGCTAGTCGAGAGGATACAAAGAGGCAACAAAGAACTACAGAATCTGGAATTAGAAGTCACTTCAGCAGCTTCGTCATTTTTCGGGGAACACCGCCCACCACTATTACAGAAGGTATGAGAGAGCAACGTCAGTCAGGGTTGAAATGCTTGATATCAAGCATGGGAGTAGTCCACTCAAAAATAGCCTAATTTTGAGGTTAAACAGGTAAAAAATGTTTCTCCATTCTATGTCAGTCCCCATTACTTGTGTGTCCATACCACACTATAGGAAGTTATTCATTCAATGTTTCCAATGCTAGCTGAATAAAGACCTACAAAATAAAAGTTGACGCTTATAATCCTGTTACTTACAGACATTTTAGCAAACAATTATATGGGGAATATGAAAAATTCCAAAAACTGGGATCATCTCAACGAACCTTGTTCATTTTATACCATTACCCAAATCTACAACAAAAACTTTTGGTGAAGCACACTCAGCTAGAACGGAACTGCCTGATAGCCAAGTGCTGGAGTAGCCTAACCAGAAAGTAGTCTTATTTGAGGGTTGAAGATTGGAGAAATATCTCTATACATTAACATGACGGCCAACCAATTACTGCACATGTCCTAGCAATTGCTGTGTAAAGATTACTGTGATCTCTCAGAGTAACAGGATAAGATCAGGGGGTTGTCTAATTCCCCTACATTTTATCCATCACTTCTCATGTAGCAGCCTGTACTCAAGTAATCATGGGTACAAACGTTTTACACATCCCAGGCTCTGTGTGCTTCATGATGTTCTGGCGCTCTCTTGTGGAGCTCATTTCACAAGGACACAGGAGAGAAACCTTTTGCCCCAGGTTAGAAATCAGAAAATTGAAGTTTGGAGAAAAGGAGGCTGGTCACCAAAGGGTCTTTGAAGTGGCCAAGGCCCAAACACTCAGCCTTCAAAATGCACAGCCATGATTGGAAAAACCATTGAGAGGAAGAAGCCGAGTAAAGACATTGGAGATTTATTGATAAACGACTTCCACACGGGTGCCGCTACAAAGGTATGGAGGAGATAGATGTGTCAGGGAAAGAAGAAATCTGAGCTATGCAAGGTTCCAGAAAGTAGAGCAGTAGCAAGTGATGGCAGAGATGAGCACAGAGAAAACGGTGTGAGTGAGAGTTAATGGTAATGTGGGCAAATGAATTTTGTAAGCCAAAAGATGATCAAACCCATGAGCCTGGTTGAGTCACTTGTGCCCAAGTAAGGTAGAAAGGTCCAACAAAGGAGAGGGAGTCTTAATTCTTCTGTCTCCAAATGTAGCAACACCTGCATAACACTGCTGCCGAGAAAAACCTGGGCTCTGTTCACCGATGCCGAATGGAAATACGGAGACAGAGCTTTGGAGGAGTAGAAAGGAATAGCTTTATTCCTTTGCCAGGCAAAGGGGGAACACAGTGGCTAGCGCCTCAAGAACGGTGCCCCCCCTCTCTGGGGAATAGGGAGAGGTCTTATAGTTGGGGCTTGTGGTCAGGGGTAAGTGATAAGGGTCAAGGTAATAACAGTCCTGCATTCTTCTGATGGGTTGGTGGTGAGCTAAGTAGGAGCTAAGTTGGACCCCAGGTCCAGCTGGTCTGGGGTCTACATGCTTGTGGGAAGCATACCATCGTGAATCATTAACTGCTTGCACCTGGAGGGGGTTTCAACTTCTGCAAAATAGCTCAAAGATACTGTTGTGTGTATTGTTGCTGGGGAAACAGGACCTGCCCCAAGGCTGCTCTTGACTGTTTCTCCCAGGTCTCCCGTGCAACCCCTCCCTTCATTAATTAGCAACTGCTCGAATCTGCCCACTGGAAGTCAGAGAAGGTCATGGAGGCTGAATGAAGGCTGCTTTCCTATAATCAAAGAAAGAGGGGACACAGAAAGGCTTTGTGCCCAGGAGCCCCACAGGGCCCTGCCCGGTATCAACACCAAAGACAGCCAAGGGGTAATGCCAGTTTCAAACATCTGGTGGAGGGATGGGCACAGTAATATAATGTAATAAAACAGTAAAGTGTGATGTCAGTACACTTCACTCAGTTCTATGACGTACTTCCAGCCCACACTGACTGAGAGCGCCGGCTTTGCACTTGCCCCTGTGTGGGCAGATTCGGATTATGAGTCTGCATCACGTAGGGACAAACTGAGTGCCAATAAGAATAATAACTAAAATGGATTTAAACACATCAACTGTGATTAAATATTGGGTTCACAGTGGCTCTAAAGGGACAAGGACCTCACGGTCACCGTGATTAAGTGCTAGGAAATAGATTCATTATTTGGAAATTGGGTAAGCAGAGGCAAGTAATGAAACAATTATCCTGTGCGTGGCATATGAACTGTAACACTGGTTACCAAATAGTGGATGAGGGAAGTTTCTCATTGGAGAAGAATTCCATTTCTAATAAATGAAGAAGGGTAGACAGAATGAAAATATCTCCATTTTCAACCTCAAATGACACAAGCCCTCTAGGCAAGGAGCACCAATATCTGCTCGCTTTACAAAAAGAGGGGCAACCGTACAGTATTCCCCTCCCAGTGGATGAATGCAACACTGTCTCTGAGACATTCTTGCCAAATTATGAAGATGGAACCAGAAGAAGACAGGATCTAAATCCCAATTTGCAGGAAAGGATGGGGACAGAGGAGTGTGTTAAATGATGCCAACAAAATGACATCAGCAAAATTCTGCATGTGGATGGCTCTGTAGAACAAAGGACCCTCCTTCTAGAGAAGGAGAGAGTAAGAGATGGTGAATTTTACAGAGAATTAGCAGGCATACTGAAAAACCGCAGTGCCTGAGACTAAATGGGATCCAGAGTTGAAGAAAACGAAGTGAAAACATTAGCATTTAAAAGAGAGAAAGGGAAACTCTACCTATGAGTATTGAAGATACTAAGTAATTATCAACTCTTGTTTAGGCATGATAATGGCATGTATTGTGCCACTAAAGTAGTCTTTTTAAGGAGTCTTCATCTTGGAGAGTTATATTCTGCAATAGACGTGGATTAACTGATAAAATGTTTGGGATTTGCCTGAAGAAAACCTGGAGGGGTGAGGAAATGAATAGGTTTACATGAAATAAAACTGACCAAGAGCTCATGACAGTTTCGGTTGGGTGGGGTTTACATGGGAGTTCGTTGTAATAGTTCCACAAAACAGACTAATGAAATCAAAATTTCTGGATATAGGGCCAGTTTTAGAATTTGTAAAAGTTAGCTTCAAATGAGTTGAAGTGAAAGTTTAGAAGCAAAGGCAAAATAAATAGGGCCTTCCTTTTTTGGGGGGTTTGTTTTTGTTTTTGTTTGCAAAAAGAAGTCTGGAAGCGCTCGTTCTCTGATTCAGCTGCCACAGGAAGCTACTATGGCTTCTATTCCCCTGCTCCACTATTTTCTGCAGGTTTAGGTGATAACCTCACGCAGTCACACAGGTATCTCTGCAAGAGCTCCAGGCATCTCTATTGCATTCCAAGTACCACCCTCTCATGCCACATCTGTCCCTCTCATCAGAAAAAAGGCATATACCACAGAAGCCCCCAACACATTCCCCATACGTCTCATTGAGCAGGACTGGATCATAGAGCCACCTTTAGCTACAGAGGAGGCTGGAGAAACCATTATCTGACAAAGAATAATGGTGTAGCCACGATTGGATTGGAGAAATCCCAAGTCCCACTCAGGGACTGAACGTATTACCTCTTTGACCAAAATCAGTTTTTCCTATCAAAGGGCATTGGCAGGAAAGGTTGTAGGGTCAGAAATCAACAAATCCAGTGAGAAAGGAGAAGCAGAGCTACTAGGGCCCAAAACAAGTCAGGGGTAAGGATTAAATTTGCAGTGAAGGGGATACGCTCACAGGATTGAGTCACATACTCTATCCAAGCACTTTCACACCTGCTATCTTGTTCAGTCCTCACAACAATCCCCCTAATAAGGTAAGTGGCATTATCTCCATGTTGCGATGAGGGACCAGAGCTTCCTCGGGTAGAGGCGAGGTGGCTAGTTGGGGTTCTGTGTAGTGGCTCCACAGCACATTACTTTGCCTGTCTGCCAGGGGTTCTAACAGCCACCTTCCTGGCTCACCAAAATCACTGTGGGAAGTACTAACAGGGCAAGGGAAAGAAGTCCACGGTTTGCTCAGCACTGTGCCAGGCATACTCCAATTCAGGAAGGGGGCCTATTTTGATTCTGGCCCTGCTCTGATGGTGGATGCTGCTTGCAGATTTAGGGCTCACATAGCGGCTCACAACTGATCCTGCCCCACACTATCAGTTCTGCACACCAGGTCACACGTGAAAACTGCAAACACGGGAACTCAGTTATGGGCTGAGAAAGGAGTGCAGGGCCTAACTCAGGAGGTGGGAAGCTTGATGGTCTGCCCATAGGCAGAGGTGCTGCCATGCTGATCTCGTTGCCAGCAGGTCTGGTCACCTGTTCACAAGGAATGAGCTTGATGTACATTCATCCCATGAACACCTGCAGAGTCCAGCTCAGGTCCTGCCGGAACATCAAGGATAGTTCCTAGAAAGCCTTTCTTGTGCTTCATAACTCCATTTCATGCCAGCAGAATATTGCCATTCATGGAGCAAAGAGCTGTTTTTTATTATGTCAGCTTTGCTCCCCTGCCATATTTGACCCAATGCCAGAGCCTTGTGACCCAATTCTCCTCTGTGCTTAATCTCCATCCTTTAAGATTTGGGTCTCGTGAGATATATAGATCTTGCCAACTGAACCCTCTCTATCCCCTAGTTAAGTAGATGCATGTGGCTCAATGCCATTTGCAGACTGACGAGTTCTCATCCTGTGAGTATGTTCAGAAGAACATGGGAGGAGGGGGAGACTCCCATCATTATGGAGAAAATTCAGGGTCTAGTCTTTGGATGTTTTAAAGATATATCATTAGATTTTAATCAATTTTTTCATCTGTCATGAGAACAGCCATTGAGACATCATAATGCTGCAGACTCACCAGTTGACATGTGACATTTCCTCCTTCCTCTGAAACCCTATTATGGACTTACTAAACTTTCCCTAAGAAATCAAGACAGTGCAAGGTGGAAGCATTTCTGCTCACAGCAGATTCTGTAGGTAAGGAAGCAAGGAAGCAGAACAGACGGTAGGGGGAGGGGTCCCTTCTTTATTAATTCTACTATATCTTGCTGATAGTTCCGTGCTTGTCTATTACTTATAAAACCTGTTCTGCAACAAATGAAGCAAAGGCATCAGATACTGAAGTGAGAAAGGAGAAGTAGTAGAGTGACCTGGTGCTATTGTTGTCAATCATCTTGGATGTTTATCAGAAAGGAGTGACCTAAAGGGAGAGAAATGGTGAACAGGTCATGTCCACAGAGATTGAGCCTGGAAAAATCTGGAGGTTGTTTTTGTTTGTTTGTTTGTTTGTTGTCTTCCCCACCTGAGATGGCGGAGCTTCTTTGCTGAGGGTTGGAGGGGAGTGTACAATTGCTCTGCTCTGCTCTTGAAGTAAGTCACACACTGAGAAAAGAAAGTTCACCATTAGAGGTCTGAGAAATCAGTGTCAATAATTTCTTATTTCACTTAATTTAATGCTGAGTAGAAAGCAAACGGTCTGTGATGAAAAACCCTTTTAATTCTCTTCTGTCTGGTAGGATTCAGAACATTCTCACTCACTCATTTGTTGACACATCTCATCTGTTACTTGGCAGGCTTGTCAGGAGTAGGGCAAAGTCAACATTCCCCTAAAATATCGGAGATGTGGCTGAAAAGGCATACAGTGAATTATGCACATGCCTACAGTGGTCTGTCAAAGGCTGATTCTAAATTTTTCTTATCGGCCCAAGAGAAAATGGACACCTTGTTATTTCTATGCTTTAAAGTGCCTTCAGGACGCATGCTGCAAGATGGTTAGCCTTGAAAATGTATGCTAAGCGAAATAAGCCAGACACAAAAGGACAAATATTGTATGGCTCTACTTACATGAAAAGTATAGAATAGACAAATTCATAGAGACAGTTGAAAGTAGGTTAGAGGATACCAGGGACTGGGTGGGAGGGGTTAATGGGGGTTATTGATCAATGTGAACAGAGTTTTTGTGCAAAGGAATGAAAAATTACGGAAAGAGTGGTGACAGTTGTGCAATATTGTGAATCTAATTAATTCCACTGAATTGTACCCTTAACATGGCTAAAATAGCCAATTTCATGCTATGTATAAATTTACCACAATAAAAATATCTTAAAATCCTTAGGACTTTTTGATCGGGAGCCAGAAGTGTCTCCTGAGGGCCAGATGCAGCCATGTAGAAGGGGTACCTAAGTCTGTCTCCGGATAATAATTGCAGAGCCCAGGCAGAGTGACCAGGACACAGCAAGGGCTCCAAAGATATTAGCTGCCACTTAATCCATGCTCTGTCCTTGCCCCTTCTGAGAAGTTGTATGCATCTCTGAGGTCTCAGAGACAAACCCTATGTACCCGTCAGCCTTCCGCTTGCCCTATCCCTGGCCCTTTCTCTCTCTGCCCGCTCCGTTCTGCTCTTGGCTATATTATGTTATGCTCAGATGTTGAATTCTTAACGTCAGTAGGTTGTATTTGTTAGCTTTCCAATTGTCAGTGCATCCATTGGGTTGATTTTTAAATTTCAGCTTTCTGATGAGATCTCAATTTTGTCATTATCCTTAGCCTTGAACATATCCATCAATTATTTCTCTGCTCCTGTCTGATAATTCCAATATTGGGAAGCTGTCTTTTGATATGTCTGGTGGTTGATCTAAATGTCAGACATTGTTTAAAAAAGAGTTGACTGGGCAATGCTTTTCCCTCCATAGAAGTTTCACCCTCTCCCTGGCAGGCCGCAAGCATAGGGCAATCGTATCGATCCAGTCAGGGGTTGAGCCGACTCCAGGACGCTTCAGGCTTTATCAGGCTTGGATTACCCCTGGTTTTCCCTCCTCCCAGGTTACAGCTCTCCAGCGGTCCCAACTGTCAGTCTGGGGCGTTTAGTGGGGACCCTGTTTTTGGTGAGTTCTGCACTCAGTGTTTTACTCTACTGCACCATGGGAGCTGTAACAGCTGTCTGCTCTTCTTCTTTGTCTCATGTCCTATGCAGTTTAGGTAGGAACAAATGCCTCGAGGAACAAAACCACCCAAGGTAGGTCTCACTTCTGTCTGCCAAAATTTCTTCTCCCTAAGATCTTGACTTCTCCACTATTGCCTGGTTTGTAAGTCTAGCTCCATGAATTTTCCCTAGCCCCAGGAATTTTCCTAGAAGCAAATGTCTTCTCTGTCTCTTAGTGGGTGTTTTGCCCAGAGAGCAATGTGCTCTCACCCCGGGCAGTTTGGGATTCAGTAGATTCCCTGAGGGGAAAAAGCAGCACAAAACTGTTAGATCCCCCTCCATGCGGTTCCCTACCCTCCAGGTTCTCCTACCCCGATGTCCTGGACACAAAAGAAGTTCTCTGATGCCTACAAGCAGAAGATTTTTCTTTTGTTTAGATTTTTTTTTTTCTCTGTGAGATAATAGGACTTCGACAAGCTATTTCTTCATGGCCATGGCTGGAAGTGGAAATGACGCACACATGCTTGTTAAGTCTATTTCTTAAAGGTGAAAATGCAGCTCTGGCTCTAAAATATATTCCAAGAGAATATTAACCTCAGAGGATTTTTCTACCTGATATCAGTATATTCCTGCGGTTTACAGCACAAGTTTTGATGGAGCAAAACCTACAAAAGCATCAAGGAAGAAAGTCCAACCCCAACATTTTTCACACAACCAACCTGTGGCTGAAGTATAAAAGCAATAGTCAAACAATTCTGATTGTGTGCTAAGTCGGGGAAGTTTAGTCTAAGGACTGTGCTTTAAAGAATTTATAGGGTATGAACTCAAGTCGACCAATAATAGAAAATCTAAGGCAAATGGACTGTTGTTGAGAACTAAATCCTTATAAAACTAGCAAATCAAGCGAAATACATGTAAATGAAACTATACATTATTAAGGAAAACATAGAGGGATGGAAAGAGGGAAAGAGATTTTCTAATTTAATCATTGCTCGTACCCAGGCTTAAAAAAGAATGTCTAGAGGAACAGAAGATTAGGAGCATTTCATATAACTGTATTTATAAAAATACATCAGGGACTTTGGGTGGTTGGCGAAGGTGGTGTAGACCAACTTTCTCCTGCTCCTCCCCTCCAAATTCAAATAATTACCTTGGAAGAATTTCAACAAATAAACATAACACAGGGAGATCACCTCGATGATGGGTGATGACTTGGAGGGGTGGGATAGGGAGGGTGGGAGGGAGTCGCAGGAGGGAGGGGATATGGGGATATATGTATAAATACAGCTGATTCACTTTGGTGTACAGCAGAAACTGGCACAACAGTGTAAAGCAATTATACTCCAGTAAAGAGCTAAGAAAAAATCGTAAAAAGAGTATAAAAGTTGGAAAGAAGACCTAAGGACTTGAAGACTTATGATACACTGTGGTGAGTTCCCTGACCTTTCTTTTCATCCCTCAGACGGGTTCTGGAGATGTGCAAGAAAGAAAAGTCAAGTCTTCATAATAAATAAACAAGTAAATTAATAAATAAAAGAACTACCAATTAAAAAACTCTCAGTCTTCATAATCAATCAATCACTCAATCAATAAACTACAAATTTAAAAACAAAGCCTGCTCTCAATGTGCAAACGGCCGGAAAAGTGGAAACCCAACAGTGACATGAAGGAGAGATGCATACCCAATAGAAGCACCAAGCTGGCCTACCTGCAGCATTTACAAGTGCTAACCCTAGCCTGGCAGGCAGGACCACCCTCTCTGCACCCCCAAATGAAGGAAACAACAGGCATTATTTCCACAAAACAGCACCCGTAGCTGATCCTCAGAGGGCTGACCCATCCCACACTCTTCTCAGGCTGACCACAAGAGTGCCTCGCCACATGCACAGGTAACTCCACCAGCCCCGATGTCTCCTACGTGTCCACTCAGGGGCAGAAGGTGACCCAAGACCAGTGTCTCTCTATCCTCTGCCCAGCAGAGGACTGCTAGCTAGACCAGGTGGCTCATGGCATTCCGCCCTGAAGAAGAATATCTAGTCCAGGCATCTGCAGTCCCTTCACCCAATGGCAGAAGGCACTAGGCCTGGCATTTCCCAGATATCCACCCTGTACCAGAAGGTGAACATGTTCCAGGGTCTCTCCACACTCCACCCAGTGGCAGAGAGATACCCAGGCCTGAAGCTCCTAGCCCTTCCACCAGCAGCAGCAGCAGGTACCCTGGTGGATGCCTCATTGCATATCAAATTCAAATTGCAAAAGAGAAAAGACGAAGGAAAATCCCAAAGGAAGCCAGGAAAAAAAAAAAAACAAAACCCTCCTTACCTGTAGAAGAACAAAGAGAAAATTATAGTGGGTTTTTTGTCAGTATCGATGCAAGCAAGAAGACAGCACGAGGAGGCATTTTTAATGTGCCAAAAGAAAAATAATTTACTGACCTAAGATCATTTTACATGCAGCAAAAAATATTCTTTAAAAATGCAGAGTATATACAGACTTTCTCTCTCAGATAAAGAAAAATTGAGGGAATTATCACCAGTAGTTCTACCCTGAAAGAGATGGGAAAAGATTTATAGGGAAAATTATATAGGTCAGAAATTTGGGTTTACATAAAGAAAGGAAGTGCATCAGGGAAGGAACAAAGACGGTAAAATGAAAGCTTTCCTTTTTCTTATTCTTAATTGATCTAAAAATAACTGTTTGTTTACATAACAGAAGCAATAATGAATCAAGTGATTGTAGCATGTGGGTAAGTGAAACGAATGACAGTAACATAAAAAGAGATGGAATACTCTGTTACCCGCTCTACATGTGAGGTGGATATGTTGTTTGAAGGAGGTCCTAAACTAGTTAAAAATGTATATGTAATCTCTAGGGAAACCTCTAATATATTTTAAACAAGTATAATCAATACACCAAGAGGAGAAATGAATTGGCTTAATATAAAACATTCCATTACAACCATAGAAGGCAGGAAAAGAAGCCTCTCGTAATGAAAACAGCCGCAAACATGGTTGATTTTACTGCAGCTGTTTCTTTCAATAGTCACTTTAATGGTCGATACACACACACCGAACAAAAGTCAGAGTGGAATTTACAAATTCACAAGTAAATATTGTCAGCAAGAACCCATTTTATATTAAAAGTTTCTGATAGGTCAAAGTAAAGAGATGGGAAAAAAACCATATCATTTTAACACTAAACAAAAGAACTCGGGAGTAGTTGTATTAATTTCAGACTGTCAGGAACATTAAAAATCACATCTACACAACTGTCGTTACCACGAGAAGCCTAAGGAGACATGACTACTAAATGGGAGTCAGTATCCTGGATGGGATCTTGGAATCCCAAAAGGACATTAGAGAAAAGCTGAGAGAATATGAGTAAAGTATAGACTTTGGCTAATGATTATGTATCGATATCAGTACATTAATGTGATGAATGTACCATACTAGCATCAAATGATAATAATAGGAGACTCTGGTCATGGGGTATATGGGAACTGTCTTTACACTGTTTACAGTAATTCTGAAAATCTAAAAACTGTTGTAAAATGTAAGGTTTATTTTTAACAAGCATGTTGCTACCGTGTTGCAGTACTTTCAGTTACCATGGGGGGTCTCTAGGCCGATACTATTTAAGACATAAAGTGTCATTTTCTTAAAAAGATATATCCAAAAATAGTGGCTGAAAACTTCCCAAGCTTAAGGAAAATAAATTTGAACAACCATACAACTACAGACTCAGGGAAGTGAGTGAACTCCAAATAGGATAAACGCAAAGTATTCCTTGCCAACACACAAGAACTTTGAATTACTGAAAGCTCAAGAGAAAGAAAATAATCAAGAAATGAAACAGTCAGAAGTGACATGTTATTTATAGAGGAAAACCGATTCTAGCGATAGTAGAGCTTTTGTCTCGAAGCATGGAGGACATAAGGAAGTGGCATGTCATTTTTTCAAGTTCTCTGTTCGTTTTGGGGGTTGTACAATGTGATGAATTAATAGACATATACATAATGAAATGATAACCACCATCAAGCTAATTGACATATCCATCGCCTCGCATAATTCCCTTTTTGTGTGTGTGTGGTGAGAACACGCAAGATCTACTCTCCTGGCAATGCCAAGTATACAAGACAGTATTATTAACTACAGTCATGATGCTGCACATTAGATTACCAGAAATTATTCATCTTGTAACTAAGAGATTGTGCCCTTGACAACATTTTTCGAGTTCTTTAGGAAAGAATCCACAACCCTAGGTTTTACACATGGAGATAAGTCCCTTCAGGCATAAGGGGAAATAAAGACATACTGAAAAGAAGGAAAACTACAATAATTAGTCATTTGCCGATGTAGCCTTAGAGAAACTGTTTAAGGAAGCTCTCCAAACAAAAAGAAAGGATAACTGAAGAAAACTTACAGCTTCAGAGAGGAAAGAAGAAAAATGGAGTGGATAAAAAGAGGTGTATATATGCTGGCCAGAATAGCCATCATCAAAAAGTCTACAAACAATAAATGCTAGAGAAGGTGTGGAGAAAAGGGAACCCTCCTACACTGTTGGTGGGAATGTAACTTGGTGCAGCTACTCTGGAGAACAGTATGGAGGTTCCTTAAAACACTAAAAATAGAGTTACCATATGATCCAGCAATCCCACTCCTAGGCATCTGTCTGGAAAAGAAGAAAACTATCATTCAAAAAGATACATGCAGCCCAATGTTCATAGCAGCACTGTTTACAATAGGCAGGACATGGAAGCAACCTAAATGTCCATTGACAGATGAATGGGTAAAGAATATTACATAATATATAATGTTATTCAGTCATAAAAAAGAATGAAATAATGACATTTACGGCAACATGGATGGACCTAGAGATTATCATACTAAGTGAAGTAGGTCAGGCCGAGAAAGACAAATATCATATGATATCACTTATATGTGGAATCTAAAAAAAAAAAAAAAAAGATACAAGTGAACTTATTTACAAAACAGAAATAGACTCACAGACATAGAAAACAAACTTATGGTTGCCAAAAGGGAAAACGGGGTGCTGGGTGGGGAGGGGAGGGTCAGGGGGAGAGATAAATTAGGAGTTTGGGGTTAACAGGTACAAGCTACTATATATAAAACAGATAAACACGAAGGACATACTGTATAGCACAGGGAACTATATTCAATGTTTTGTAATAACCTAGAATGGAAAAGAATCTGAAAAAGAATATATATAAATACACATAAGTGAATCACTTCGCTGTACACCGGTAACTAACACAATACTGTATATCAACTATACTCAATAAAAAATATAAAATAAAATAAAGAACAGCACTGATTTGGAAAAAAAAGAGGAGTATATGTAATAAACTTTCCTTTTACTCAGAAGCTTCTAAAATTATGACTGATGGTTAAAGCAAAAATTATAACATCTGTCTTGATGCTGAAAGCATGTAAACAAAATACTTGAGGTAATTAAAAGTTCAAAGTCAGGAGGGTAAATGGACTTAAAAGCAATTAACGATTCCAACTTCATACAAAATCATAAAACATCAATACCTGTAGGTGGTGGTTCCACATGTACATTATAATCCTTAGAGAAACCACTAAGAAAAGATATAAGGTGAAATATCCAAAGCATTCAAAATAGAACTCTAAAACATATGCAAGCAACCCACAGGAATGCAAAAACAAAACATGAGAATGAGAACCAGAGGGAACAACAAAAATCGAAAACTGAAAGACTAGACTGAAGTCCTAACATAGGAATATTTAGCAACATTCTCCTCATTTGTAAAATAAATAAAACCTACCTCACAAAGTTGTTCTAGAGATCCAATGAGATTATGTATGTGCAAGCATTTCAAAAGCCTAAAAAAAATCACTAATAAATGCAACACATTATCCATGTCAGTGGTACTTGCCATCTTGGAGGGGTTTATGTGTTGACACACAAATAAACATTTTTCAGATCTTAAAAAAAAATGTAAATTCTCTAAGGACACCAATTAGGGACAGAGATGGACAGAACGGATGAAAGGAAAGTGACCCAAATATACTCAGTCTACAGGAAACATTTCAAGCACAACTACACGGGTAGATTCAAAGTAAGTTGACGGAAAAAACACAAGGCATGCTACCATTAATTATTTAAAAAACAGGAGTGGCTGTATCAGCACGAGAGAATGTGTACTTCAGGTCAATAAAATTACTAGGCACAGGCGGCATGTTACATAAAGGTAAAAGGATCAATCCAGCAAGAAGTCATAGCAATTCTAAATGTGTGTGCAGCCAGAAGCAAACCTTGAACTACATGAAACAAAAACTGGTAGAGCTGAAAGGAATAACAGACAAATCCAAAATGTTTGTGGGGAACTTCAACACTCTACTGTCAGGACTTGACAACAGTATTTTCTCAATGGATTGCAAAGCAATGTCTATGACATGTGCAATCCAAATGGAAAGTCTTTTAAAATAGGTCACATTATACCATTCACAGGTGTTGATATGACAGATACATTGAATCTGTCTTCCACAATGTAGCATGTAATGTGTTCTGCTATCTCCAAGCAAAAAGTTAAAAGCTAGCCATATCTTCAAAATGGAAGCTGCATCCTGGAACGAATGTGGTATAGACGGAGCCATAGCCCACCCGTAAGGGAGAATTAATTGGGGTTTGTTTGTTAACATGGTATAGTCTAACCTAGGCAGGCTGATTTTCCAGACAAATGCAAATATCAATAGTATAAAAGGAAGGAAGGAAGGAAGGAAGGAAAGGGAGAAAGGAAAGAAAGAGAGAAATTAAAGTTAAATCACAATTTAAAATCAGGACAGACTGAATTAAGATTAGAATGCAATACACCAGACAAAGAAGGATATATTTTATTGCAGATGAATACAGTTTCCTAGGAAGGTATAACACTTAGGACTATGACGGACACAAATGAGCAGTGTGAGACTTGCAGTGCCCTCTCCCAGGGCATGACAGACCAAGTGCACACAATAAGAACATAGAAGAACTAAATAAATAACAAATGAGATAGGTCTAAGTGATGCATATGATAGTCAGCACCTGCACCAAGATAACAGACTTCAAATTCTGATAAACGTGAAGTAGGTTGTAAGGGCCAGTGTGCCTGCTGAGAATAACTAAAAAGCTCAGAGGATATAAAAAGAAAAAAAAATAAATCACCTTAGTCCCAAGAGGACGCTGAGGAATTACTGTATGCAATTACTGGGTCCCTCAGGAGAAGACAGGACCAGCAGAGCAAGCCTACGACTGAAAACAGCTTCTATCCAGAATTGCCTGCCTGAAACTAAACAGCTGTAAAACTGAGCTGTGCTTTAGGTCTCAGAGCTAACCCAAAGTGGTGATGTTGGTAGACCACTCCCTCACTTTTAACTGAGACCCTAAGGGCTTACAGCCTCTGAGTCAGAATGCCCGAACCATAAGTAAATCAGCTCCCATTTCACTTTGCATCATCTATCCGGGTGCAAACGATAAAACGCATTCAACTAGGTGGCAAAAGAGGTGCTACAAACCAAACTTGGGAAGACAGCTCACTTAGGTGAAAACTTATATCCTTAAATGTATGTATTAGAAAAGAGGAAAGAAGACACAGAGGGGGCCAACAGGCCCATGAAAAGTTACTCAACATCGCTAATCATCAGGGAACTGCAAATCAAAACCACACTGAGATGTCACCTCACACGGGTCAGAATGGCCATCATCAAAAAAATCTACAAACAATAAATGCTGGAGAGGGTGTGGAGAAAAGGGAACCCTCACACACTGTTGGTGGGAATGTAAATTGGTGCAGCCACTATGGAAAACAGTATGGAGATTTCTCAAAAAACTAAAAGTGGAACTACCCTATGATCCAGCAATCCCACTTCTGGGTATTTATCTGAAGAAAAGGAAAACACTATCCCAAAAAATATCTGTACCCCCATGTTTATTGCAGCGTTATTTATAGTAGCCAAGATAAGCAAGCAGCCTAAATGTCCATAGACATGTGTGGATAAAGAAGATGAAGTGTGTATACACACACACACACACACACACTGGGATATTATACAACCCTGAAAAAGAAGGAAATCTGCCATCTGCGACACCATGGATGGACCTTGAGGGCCTTATGCTAAGTGAAATAAGACAGAGAAAGACAAATACCACACCATCTCACTTATATGTGGATTTGAAAACGAACACACACACACACACACACACACACACACACACACACAGCCAAACTGATAGATACAGAGAAGAGTTTGCTGGTTGCCAGAGCGGTCAAAAGGTGCAAATTTCCAAGTGTAAAATAAATGTCTTGTATGGTGACTGTAGTTAATAACACTGTATTACATACAACAGTCTCCCCTTATCCTCGGTTTTATTCTCTGCAGTTTCAGTTACTTGCTCTTAACTGCAGTCCAAAAATTTTAAATGGAAAATTCCAGACATAAACAATTCTTAAGTTTTAAATTGTGTACCATTTTGAGTAGTGTGATGAAATCTCCTGCTGTCCTGCTCTGTCCCACCTGAAATTGAATCATCCCTTCGTCCAGAGTATCCCTCCCATTAATCGCTTCATAGCCATATGGGTTATCTGTGGCAGTATCACAGTGCTTGTGTTCAAGTAACCATTATTTTACTTGATAATGGGTCAAAAGTGCAAGATTAGTGATACTGGCAACTTGGATATTCTCTTATTGTGCCTAATTTATAAATTAAACTTTGTCATGGGTATTTATGTGTAGGAAAACAACAGTATACATAGGATTCAGTACTACCCACAGTTTCAGACATCCCCTGGAGGTCTACTGTATATGAAAGTTCATAAGAGAATAAACCTTAAAAGTTCTCATCACAGGAAAACAAATTTTGTAACTATGAATGGTGACAGATGAGTTCCTTGGTTCAACCCGTCACTGGGAACCCAAAGGGTTTATACAAAAATAGGTAAAATGGCCAGGGAACAAAAAGGAAAGTTTCTGGAACTCCTTGTAAGACGTAGACTTGTTGATGGGGTCCTATGGAAGCTAGAGTTAAAGGTATAAAAATTGATAGACTTGAGTGAGATGAATGTTTATAAAAATTGGTACATTTAAATAGGCTTTTTAAAAATAAGATATTACATCTCTTTGGCCTAATTATATTGTGGGATAGACATCATGTCTCACTGGGGAATGCGTGCCCCGCTTGGTATTATAAGAGAAGAAATAAATCTGCCCTTCAGGCAATAATAATTAAACACACTAAAGGAAACCATTAGGGTTACCTGAGCCCACACAATATAAAGTAAAAACTGGGAGCTAGGACTTCCTAGGTGGTGCAGTGGTAAAGAACCTGCCTGCCAATGCAGGGGACACGGGTTCGAGCCCTGCTCTGGGAAGATTCCACATGCCACAGAGCAACTAAGCCCGTTCGCCACAACTATTGAGCCTGTGCCCTAGAGCCCGTGAGCCACAACTATTGAGCCCATGTGCCGCAACTATTGAAACCCACGCGCCTAGGGCCCGTGCTCCACAACAAGAGAAGCCACTACACTGAGGAGCCTGCGCACCACAATGAAGAGTAGCCCCCGCTCGCAGCAACTAGAAAAAAAAAAAAAAAAGCCCGTGTGCAGCAACAAAGACCCAACACAGCCAATAAATAAATAAATAAATTTATTTTTAAAAAAAAGCAAAAAACTGGGAGCTAATATTTAGGGGCTACTAAAAATAATAATAGAGTGTTCTTTTGCTCTGGGTTTAACTTCTGGGCTCAGAAAGAGGGCCTTTGTTGACTACCTTGTGCAAACTTTTGAAGACATGATAAATTGAGCCCTAAAGTTCTAAAGCAGACAACTCCTGATTTTCAACTGTGTTGGAAATCTCACTGATATAAAAAAGCAAATTAAAAAAATGTAGTGGGGCAAATCGATCTTTTAATATCAGACAGGCAGCAGACAAGTCCTTTGAGGAATTAAAAGCAACTGTCTTTATCCTGCAAATCTCTACAAATCAGAAGTGTAAATACAGCCCACAAGGACCTGATAGGGAACCTAATTAGCTCAATCTGGTAGAACCTGGAACCAATGGGGAAAAAATGGAAACAAGAGGCCTTTCTAAACTCAAACCGCTGGAAAGGCTCCCTCACCCAAAATCTAATTCACAGCCTCCCAAAAGATTTATCAAGGACAAATACAAATCTTAAAAGCCTTTTCCACAAATAGTAAAGCCTTAGTCATCTGAGCAAAAAAAAGAAAAAGAAATTAACTTATTCCAGCTACTATTTATAAACTAGTAAGTTTACAGTGTAATACCTGATTCATGACTAAGTTTTGAAATGAAGCTATGAGATCTCTAGTTATGTCTGTTTTATTTCTGTGTACAGACATATGATATATCTTTCCATTTGGATTGTTTTATCAAAATGAAATTTATAAAAGAGCTCTATTTAACTGACTTAAAAGTGAGTGTTTACAAATTAAATATTTCTAAATATAAAGGAAATTGGCCAGAATGAATTTCAGGTTTAAGTGATCTGGGAAATACTCCATATTAAAATAATACCTGGTATTAAAGTTAATTTAGGCTTGTTGGTGTACTTAATACAGAGATGTCTTATTTTTATTGTACCTAGGTCGACTAAAGGTCAATAAGTTTATGTTATTTCTGTTGCAAAGTTTGTAGGCAAGAAAATATTAAGTTGGTATAATGATATTTTCGTAAGTTTAAAATAGAGGTAAATGAGATAAGAGTTTTCAGAAGAATTCTGTAGGAATAGTTATGCTTTCGGTGTGTCTATCTGAAATAGTTTCTCTAGAACTTTTTGATAACTTGAAACTTTAGAATTTTGCTACATTAAGTTAAATGATGGGAATTCATTGAATATCAAGATAATTTTAAGTGATAAAATACTGGAACAGTAACTGCTCAACTGGCTAAGTTTACCTACTTTTGTCTTCATATGAGAGGGAAACTAAAGATATTTGGATTTATCAGACGCACATCTTGTATCACATTGAGGAAAGAAAATTACACTATTTTTTCTGAAATATTATTGGCTATTAATCTTTGTTTTCCAGAAAATCTTTGTTTTCCAGAAAACCTTTCCTCTCATGCTATGCCCTACAACAGGTTGATAAAGTATATCTTTGTAAATGAAGATGAAACATTTATCTTTTTCTCTCTACCTGATCCCTCCAGAATCTGGCTTCTCCAGCTGGCTCCCCTCTGGACTTGATGACTTATTGGGACCAGAGTACAACTAGCTATGCTAAACATTGGTTTAATTTGTTTTCTCTTTGTTGTTTTCAAATTGTTTTGTGTCACTCTCTGCTATACTATGACCTTATTAATGTTACTAGTTATATTACTTGTATCCTGTCTATTTGTAACAGGGAAGAGCCAAATCTGACTGGACTGGATGTTGGACCTGGTTCTCTTACTTTAACGTTTGCTTCCCGTTGCTTTTGTTCCCTAAAAGGATACTGTCCATACACAATGGCCTGCCTCGGGGAACCCTGCCCCTCTGCCTGAATGTTAAACCAAAGTGCCTTTGTTCAGTGAAACACCCAGACCCTGTCCACCTGTGGATGGCTGCAAGAAAGAAGACGTTAACACATCCCCTCCCCGAGGCTGGCCATTCCAAGGGATATTTGCAAAACTTGTGGCCTTTTTACTTTACTTCCTCATCTCCTCCCTGTCTCTGTGCTGTAAAAGAAACTGGCATCCAAACCCCGATAAGATGGTTTTTCGGAGACACTAGTCTGCCATCTTCTCAGTCTGCTGGCTTTCCGAATAAAGTTGTATTCCTTGCCTCAGCACCTCATCTCTGATTTATCGGCCTGTTGTGCAGCGAGCAGAGCAAGCTTGGACTTGGTAACATATTATACAAGATTGTTGTCTCTTACCTTACCCAACGTGTAATCAGGCCTCTGACAAAATTAACAATGGCTAAACATCTTGAGGCAATTGGTCACATACATAACTCTGTGTAAGATAATTTTTGTAGTGCAACTCTAGATATATTATTAACTTGAGGTGATTGCTTTTTGCAATTAGTAGTAATCTTTTCACGTTCCACTATATTTTTTAAAAGCAAAAACTCCTATATATCCTGGCTCCTCCCTTACTTCTTGAGAACATTTACTCAGAGCTATCTGAGAGACTGCCTCCTGGGCTTCAGTCCTCAGTAAGATCCCTGAATAAAATATAACTCACAACTTTTAGGTTGTGTGTGTTTCCTCACTGGACACTAGGTATGTTGGAAAAGCAGAATTCATGAAAGAAAAAGGTGATAAATTTTAGTACAACAAGACTGAAAAGAGATTCAGGAAGCTAAATCTATCCAAAGTTAAAACTCAAAAGGCCAAGTTTAAAAAGTATTTGCTATCCATGCCACAGACAAAGGGCTAATTTCCCCAATAAGAAAATAGTCTTTTATTGACCCATTTAAAAAAAAGAAAAAAAAAAGAAACAAAGGCTTCTCTATTGTTTGTGATAACACCAGCTGCTGTAACTGAGAAACTCCCAAATCTCAGTGGCCTCGCACTCTAGCAATGTTTCTTACCCGCATAAAATCCAAATGGAAGCAGGCTTGGGAGGCTTGGCTCTGAACTTATTCATGGATCAACCAACAGCAGAATCTCTTCCACTTTCAGCATTGGGCTGCATGGGTCACTCCGGGGTGAACATTTTGCCAGCAGATGGGGCAAGAAAGAGAATAGGAGGATCGCACAGGAGGCTTTTAGGAGTCATGCTGGTAAATGTTCTACATCACTTAGGTCCACTTTCCCTTGGCCAGGACTCAGTCCACAGGCCAAAGTTAGGTGCCAGAGGGCTGTGAAACTCCAGGAGGAAAAGGAACAGCTTTGGAGAATAGCTACTAGTCAGCCTCTGCTTACTAGTGTGACAAATACGTTCGTGGGAGGGAAAATACAAAATACCTCTAAAAGTGCTTTTAAAATCCCCAGCCTTGTTCATAATAAGGCAAATGTGTATGTTAACTACAATAACATATCACTCATTTTTTATCATGTTGCCCAATATACTGTTTGAAACACACTGCTTGGGTGAGGATGTGGGGAAACAGAAATGCTCCTGCATTGTTAGTGCCAGTATGAATTGATACAACACCTGGAGAGGGCAGTGTAGCAATATCTGTCAAAATCATGTATCCAGAAATCTTACGTCTATGAATTTATCCATTGGATGTACTTGCACATGTGTGGCACGATGACACATGTAAGCTTGTTCAATGCAGCTTTGTCTGTGATAACATAAGATTGGAAAAACCATGTGTCCATCGGTAGCAGGCTGGTAAATAAAGTGAGTACATGTATATAAAAGGGTACCACGCAGCTATTTAAGAAAAAAGAATGTTATTTAGCTTAATGGTTAAGTGCACATGCTGGAACTACATTGCATGGGTCCAATCCTGATTCTCCCCACTTTTAGCCACATTACCTTTGACAAGTTGTTCACATTCTATGTGCTTTAGTTTCTTCATCAATAAACAAGGATAATATTTACTTCATCGGGTATGATGAGGGTTAAACCACCGGATTTAAAACACTTAAAACAATGGCATGACAAGCACTCTCTAACTTTCGCCTCATTTTGATCATGCAGAAAGACCTCCAGATACATTAGAAAGGGAAAAATTCAGGCCCAGGCGCTGTTTGGTATTTAACCATTTGTATACAAAGAAGAGTGGTTGAAATACATGTATATCCTCGTACATGCGTAATGTCAAAGGAAGGATCTATGAGAACCTGGTGGAAAAGTGTTGCCTTTGGGGTGGAGAACTGTATGATTCCACAACTGGGGTGAGAAGCATACCTTGACTGCATGTTTTTAAACTTTGGAATTTTATACTGTGTCTGTGTATCACGTATTCATTTTTTTTCTGTCGTTAAAGGCGAGGAGAAAAGAAAAAGCAATAACATAGGCTTTGGAGCTATGCAAACTGAATTTGTGACCTTTTCTACCACGCGGGTCCAGCTATATAAGTAGAGGCCTAGTGCAAAATGAAAAGGTGGGGTTTCTCACCCAGAAAGCAGTGAAAATATACCCCCCTCTTTCTCCCACAGTCTCTCTTTTGACCTGGCATTGTGTTTTGTATTTGCTGTTTAATGCCGTGAGGGTCCTCACAGGTGTCTTGGCCCCTCCCCACCCCTGGACCTGGCACTCTACACCCTGGCCCTTCCTGTACCCATACTCAGGCCCCCACCATGTGTGTCATTAGTTAACTTCTCTGGGGCTTCAGTCTCTTCATCAGCAAAATGGAGGTTTAAAAAAAAAACACAAACACACAAAACCTTATACTTTTTTGTGAAACTTCAATGAGATTTTATGTGTAAAGTGCTAAGCATATTACCCGATACCACACCACAAATCACTACATGTTGAATATAATTTTTAAATTATTAATGCGACTGTAATTAATATTATAGTATTATGTTATGAACATGCATAGGTATTGTATCAGAATTCTAATTATTAACTACTTTATTGAAATAGCGTAAGGTGATATAATGAACACATACAAACATCACAACAGATAGAACCATCGACCACTGCAGATTAAACAGGAGTATTCCTCGTATGGTTTTAGATGGAGTAATGTGTCCCATTCCATCCCCAAAGCTGTCACCCATCCCTAAAGCTGTAGCTGTTCACCTATCTGCAGATAATATCAGCAAGTTCAGAACGAAGCATCTGACTATTATGAATCCATTTGGGGGGAAATTGGTCCTGATGAGACCCATGTGGTTCACAGAAGCTGGGTCCGTACCTGAGTTCCCATGGCAACCAAGGATATCAAGGAACTCTGTCTCCCATAGAAAATGCACGATGAGGCTTTCTCTGAGAGGTAGGCCTAGAAGTTGCTGGGAAGGGTTGGTGCCTCTCTTCTGGGTCCTGTCCACTTTCCACCAGGCCCACATCCTTTCTACATACAAAAACCACCTCTTGGGGTGCCATTTTCATGCTTCCTTGGAGCACCAGTGCCCATGGGTTCAGGCATCTTCTGTGTCCTCAGCCCAGAACATCCTCCTCCTGGCCTCCTTCCCTCCTCATGGGGTTGGGTGCTTCTTTTCCCTCAGCAAAGTGCCACTGTCTCTGTGCATACTCTCTCACTGGAGTTATCCCAGAGTGTGTTACATTCTCCCGCCCCATTAATAGCGTGACCAGGTGGGGCAGTAGCTGCAGGGGAGTGTGGGGGTCAACACAGGACAAATTATAGCAGGTTTGTAGCCTGATGAGAATGATCATATATGGTGTAAGGCCGTGATTCAGTGTTAGTTTTCTCCACGTAATGAGCAGGTTCTCCAAATGTTGCCCTTTTCAACAGCACAGTGTTGCAAGAGGAAGTCCACCATGGGCCCTGAGTGTTCCTTTGTGGTTTTGCTGGGTATGCCAAGAATTTAAAGCCCTAACCGCTCTTAACTAGGGAGATTTCTCAGGGTTTTATTTGTACTGAGCAATCCCGAGGGATAAGGTAACACCTCCCCCGAAGAGCAGGATTGCTTCTGCTCACTACAGAAGCAGTATATCTCCCAAGCTCAGGGCCCCCTCCTGTATCACAACCCTCTGCACATGCAGGCATCCAGGTAAGTCTACCTTCATCGCCCCCAGGGGACTTTGGGCACATGCAGCGCTGGTGCAAACCTGTTGCTCTGGCTACTGCTTTTGCTGCGATTGTAAAATCCTTTGTCTCTCACCCAGGAGTCTTCTGTCTTCTGCCAGGATCTGTCAATCTGGCAAATTAACTTGTGAACTTGCAAGTAGGATAAAATCCTAGACCCTCCACAGTCCTTGACACACAGATTTAAGCACACCATGCCTCTGTTTCCCTTTTCTTTAAGATAAACGCCAACTTTGCCAATATGGTCTTCCAGGCCCTGCCTACCTCTCCAGGTTCTTGTGCCACTTTCCCCCGCATCTCTCTGCTCTTTAGTCATATGAAGGAAGAAAGCTGACGTGTGGCACTTGCCTGATGGTTACAAGGAGGCCTCAGTGTTGCTGATAACAGGTCCTGCTACTCACGGCTAAGCCCTGTTGTTCTCGCATTGGACGTAAACAACCAAAGCACCCAACCCAAACTCAACTCTCATAATAGGTCCTTTCTAACACGATCTTCCTGACGCACATACATGGTTCCCCCGTCATTCATTTCTTCACTGCAATGAGTAATAAATGAGACTTAAATTTATCTCCTTGTGTATTCCTAGTGTTCTTTGGCTAGAAGGCATTAACATATACAATGTCAGTAGTTCTTTCAGCTTATCAAACATGCCAATTTCTTTCCTGCCCCAGGGACTTTGCACATACTGTTCTGTCTGTCTAGAACACTGTTTTCCTAATCTCCTTATTGTTACCAATGTCTCTGTAATTAATAGGTATACTTCACAAATGGTCAAACATTTACCATGTGTTAAGCACTGTGTTACAGGAAATGCAGTGGTGAGCAAATACAGATATCCTGTATCTCCCTTTCTTATAACTAAGTAGATAAGAGAAAATTTAATCCAAAATCACAGTAATGAATATATAATTCAAAAATGACTTAATTGCTCTGATGATAAGAAGCACATTTCTTGTGGATTCATGTTAATAGGAATCTAATCTAGACTTGTGGGTTTGCGGTGATTGAGTAGCGCTAAAGCTGAAATATGAATGATAAAGGATACACTGATTAATGGCTTAACTGTCCTGACTATAGGTATAGCATGTACGAAGGTCCTATGTTCAGAGTTATTGCAACAGGTTTAAGGAGCTAGAAAGGGTTTATATGATCAGATTGCAAACAACAAGTAGGAGAGCGTTGTGAGACTGGGAGGCAAAAGAAGTATAATGTCTGAGTATAGTGATTTGTGTAATAGGACTCCCTGCATTTGGCCCTCAGCTCTCTCACTAACTTTGTAACAGGGGGTAAGTTACTGAACCTCTCTGTGCCTTACCTGTATTAGGGGCATGATTAAAAACTGCCTTAGAGATTCTTATGAGAATTCAGTGACATAATGCCTACAAGGCATGTAGGACCATAAAAACTGATTACATTCAATGAATGTTAACTGTTATTATTTTGACTATGGTGACTAGGCAAGGATGGTATGGACTAGGGTGAGATAGCAGGGCAAAAGTAAAAGAGGCACTCACTTTTTGTGCTGACTTGTACTTGGACTACTCTGAGCATTCCCTTACATTTTGCATTCTATGTGCCTGTTTTGTCCCACCTATTCCTTGCCTTTAGAGACAGATCAGACCATGCAGACCATGTTAAAGATTTTGGTTTTCCTCCTAAGAGCTAAGAAGATTTTTCAGAGTTTTAACCAAGCAGAGTGAGTAGGATATGTATACAAGATGCTCTAATGTTTCTTTTGAATATGTCATTTGGAAAAATATGGATTGGAAGGAATCCAGGGTCAATGTGAATAGTGGCAGTTAGGAAGCAGTTTAAGTAGTGAAAGAATGACATGATGAGAACTTGGACAAGAATGGTGTAGTGGAGGTAGAAAAACATGGACAACTTTGATAAATATTTAGGAATAAAATATATAAGACTTGACAATGAATAGCATGTGAAAGGCAAGGGAAAAAAGGTCATAAGAGTGATGCCTAGAATTCTGATGTATGCAAATGATAGACTGTGATGAGGTAACACTGAAAGAGGTGATAACAGTGTAAGGAATCCAAATTTAGGAGGAAGAGCACATGTGGTCTTGTAAAGTTTGAGGTGACTTTGAGACCCTCAAATCGATATTTTGAATAGAAATTTGATTATTCTAGTCTGGAGGTCTGTTGGCAGTGTGGGCTGAGAAATAAATGTCCTTTGTAGCTTATAGATGGTGATTAAAGATGAGGGTATGATTGGCATTACCTTAGGGAGAAAATGGAGTGATAACAAGAGGCCTTAGAACCAAACCCCCCAAAACTCAAGTATTTAATGCCTACGTACAGGAGGATGACCTTACAAAGCAGATAGATAAATGGCCAGAAAGGTAAGAAGAACACCAGGAAATTAGCAACACTGAAATCAAAAGAAAGGACTGTTTCTAGGAGGAAAGAGTGCTCCATGGTATTAAAGGAGGGAGGAAGGGCAAGGAATTGAATGAAGAATGGAAAATTTTCACTGCCTTTAGCGACCCAGAAGTGATGGTAGTGAGAGTTATTGCAGGCAGTGATGGAGTGAAAGTTAGATGTGAGCTGAGAGGTAAGAAGTAGGTGAAATAATGACAACAGAGCTATTTCTTTCAAGACATCTGGCTGTGAAGGGAGGGAGAGAGAACAGGCACTTTTTAGAGGCTTCAGAAGTTCAGTGAAGGGTGATTATAAAAAAGAATTTGCCAAGTTTAAAGTTTCAACATTTTATTAAGTGTTTACTCTGGTGCCAGGTATTGCAATAAATGCTTTACATATATTATGACATTTAATATTTACCACAATCTAATGGTAGAGGGATTATTATCTCCATTCCGCAAATGAAAAAGCGGAGGCTTGGAGGGGTTAAGTGCCTAAAGCCACACTGCATCTGAGTGGCAAGGTAAGATGCCAAAGTCAGTGTGACACCAAATCCTATGCACTTAACCACTGCAGTAATCCATATCTTTTCCCTTGAATTTCATCTGTGCCTTCCTGATTATTTCTGTTCTGCCTGTCCTTCCTCTACTTCAGCTGTCTAAGAAATTTGAGGTAACCAAAGGAATACAGAGAATGCCAGACCTCCCAGCATCCTAGAGAAACACTGGAAGTTCTTTGAATTGGAGGCAGTGGGAAGGAGGGGCAACACTTCCGGTGGTGTCTCCGCACTTTTCAGGCTCCGGTGAGTTTTGGGGGCGGTGACCTGCCACTCTCTGCAGCAGATTTTTTTTTTTTAACACTGGGGGTAGCAGAAGGCTATTTGTCCGGAGATCACGTGTGTTGCGGGGATGGGGGCAGGGAGGACGGAAGCTTGGAAATTTTTTCTGTCTGCTCTACCTAACTACTGAGGGGTGGTCGCCAAGCTCAGGGACATAATCATGTACTCTTCTGTAAACCAGGGCGATTCCTTCCCAGGTCTCACATCAAAGTGGAGTCAGGACAGCGAGAAGAGGGGTTCACACTGAGCCTGGCTTTTCTGCGCTGAGGACAAAAGTGCCGACACCTGTTTAGATGGGGTTTCTATTTTTAGAAGTGGGCTTCTAAAATGGATCTCTCAGTGTCCTTTCAGCCTACACTTAGCCACGCCTTTCTGGTAAGCTCTGAGGATCCGCAAGGAATCAGTGCCTATCTCTGACTTCAAGTTATTTTACAGCTAGGAGGGGACATGCACATTAATCAAAAATAACATTTGTGCCTCTTTTAGTTGCAGCTCTATCTCTGACACCTCAAATAGCGCTAATTTTATTAAATAAATGAAATAATAGTTGAAAGAGTGACACATGTTTAAATTATAATAATAACATGATTTATTGAGTTTTGTTGTGTCAAGCACCAGGTGTTTTATATGTATTCATTCATTATGTTATGTGATACCAGGGAAAGGCACCTAGTACTTTAACAGGGTGACCTGACCTAGCTTGAGGGGTCAGTGAAGACCTCCCCAAGGAAAGTCACTTGCACTGTGATTTGAAAGAAGAGTAGGCTTTGACCACTTGAAAAAAGGGAGTGAAGGCAGAAATCATTCTAGACATATCATTACAGAAATAACAGCATTTATTAATGTCCTAGTGAAAGGGAGAGACCTTGACCGACTTGCAAGATTGAAAGAAGGCCTGTGTAGTTGGGTCATGTAGTACTTATAGGTCACATTATGGAGTTTGGTGTTTTTGCCTAAGAGCAGTCAAGAAAAAGAATAGATATATGTATATGTATAACTAAATCACTTTGCTGTACACCTGAAACTAACACAACATTGTAAATAAACTATACTCCAATATAAAATAAAAATTAAAAAAGAAATTTAAATTAGAGTATGGTATCAGTTTTGCAGAAAATTCTGTCAGATGGAAGAGCAGGGCTGATGTGAGTAGATCAATGAGGAGAGTATTGTAGTAATTCAGGTATGGTATGGTGTCATTTGTATCAGAGCAGTGATAGTAGAGATGAAGAAAAGTAGAGAGATTTAAGAGATATTTAGGAGCTAAAGTCAGCAGAACTTAATGTTGGAGAGGATGTCAGAGACAACTTCCAGGCCTGGCCTGTGCAACTGGGTAAATGGTAACACGATCTGCTAGGACCAGGGGAGGACCAGATTGGGCATGGGAAAGTGAAGATCATATCATGCAAACTTTCAGATGCCTTAGAATCAACCAAATGCCAATGTCAACTAAGCTGAAACAGGTCAGTGATCTATCATAACTGGAGGAAAGGAAACAGTTGTGGATGTAAATGCAGGTACATTTTTAGATTTGGCGGTAGAAAGTTGAGAAAGTCCCTCATGAGGACTTTTATTTTCTTGGTAAAATGTGAGATATGGTTAGCTTCTGTGAGAGGAAAGGAGATCAGGTGTTTGAGGAGTTTTTAAGTTTGAAATCGTCATTACAGGTAATTGGAGAAAGAGGTAATTACAAAAATACAGTAAATTTACTGGACACTCTGTAGAGCTTGGTTGAAGTAGATATCTATGATTGTAGATGTTACCGGTCTCTCTACTCATTTGATTTTTCACCAGCAGTCTGCTGCTTCTTGACCGCAGGCCTGGGTTCATCCAGACTTTGATATGGGAAAGTTTCTGAATTGGGTAACTGAGTAATGCAAGAACTCTTAAATGGAGAATTGAATACAGAGGTGTGCACACATCTGCAGGTGAAGGGAACACATTGAGATGAGGTCTGAGTTTGAGGTGCTTGTGAAAACATCCAGGATAACATTTTAGTCTGGTGGTCTAGCTCCAGACCAGAAATATATATTTGGGAGTCACCCCAACTCTCAGTGTCAAATGAAGTAATGAATTTGAATAAATTCATCCAAGGATGTAGGAAATATAGCATATAAAGAGCTGATGGCCAAGAATGGAACCTAGGGAGTAGTAAATTTCAGTGGCATAGGAAAGTAACCAGGAGAAGCAGAATTACAGACTTGAAGAGGGGGGGTGTTGATGCTACAGAGAGGTAAGGTCAGATGAGAACTGAGATTGGACTCCTTTGGGATTCATTAATTAGGACATCCTTGTTACCTTATTGAGAGCTGTGTCAGCCGGGGCAGCTGTAGGCCCTTAGGGAGTGAAGCCAGACTGAATTAAATAGAAGAGTGAGGAAGGGAAGGCTCTTTTGTTTGAGGGTACATCATTTAAAAGGAAATGAGGAGGGGAGTTTGGTAATTAGAGATGAGGTGCAAGGGAAGGTTATTTAGGATATGGAATACTTATATACATTGTTTAGATTGAAAAGAAGGAGACATTGAAAAGGGAGAAAGTGAAAATGCATTTTTATCCTTCTAATCTTGTATTCTCAGAACAATCCTCCAAGGAAGGTAGTATTATCCCTGTTTTTCAAAGATGAGGCAACTGAAAGTAATTTCAGTCACTTTTCTGTGGTCATGTGGCTAGTGGCTAGTAAGTGGGAGTCAACACTTGAACCCAGTTATAACTCCAAAATGGTTGCACTTACCACAGTACCAAGTCACAAACACCTTGGACATTGTTCTCTCTTAGGACAAAAAAGTTGATGTAGTAGCCTCAGTACATTTTAAAAAAATTTACTGTTTTAAAGAAAACTCCCAACACTCTGGCAAGCAATATGAGGTTCACCTTTTCTGGAATGTCAGTTAATGACAGGCACTCAACTGGATGTTTTATAGTCATCGTTTAATTTAATTTTCACAACATCATGGCAACATAGGTGTAATTACCTCTGCTTTAAAATGAGGAGAAGATTCACAGTGGATACAGCTTTTGCCATACTACACTACCATTGATTTCTTTTTAAAAAAATTTTATTGGAGTATAGTTGATTCACAATGTTGTGTTAGTTTCAGGTTTACAGCAAAGTGATATATATATTCGTCTTCAGATTCTTTCCTCATATAGGTATTGAGTAGAATTCCCTGTGCTATACAGTAGGTTATTAGTTATCTGTTTTATATATAGTACTGTGTATATATCAATCCCAATCTTCCAATTTATCCCTCCCCCCCTTACCCCCCGGCAACCATAAGTTTGTTTTCTACATCTGTAACTCTATTTCTATTTTGTAGATAAGTTCATTTGTACCCTTTTTTAGATTCCACATATAAGCAATATACCATTGATTTTTTAAATTTTTTTTATTTTTTGCTTTTACGAATTTTTATTAGTTATATATTTTATACATATTAGTGTATATATGTCAATCCTAATCTCCCAATTCCTGCCCCCCTCCTCCCCCTTGGTGTCCATACATTTGTTCTCTACATCTGTGTCTCTATCTCTGCCTTGCAAACTGGCTCATCTGTACCATTTTTCTAGATTCCATATATGTGTGTTAGTATATGATATTTGTTTTTCTCTTTCTGACTTCCTTCACTCTGTATGACAGTCCCTAGGTCCATACACCAGTCTCTAGGTCCATCCATGTCTCTACAAATGTCCCAATATCATTCCTTTTTATGGCTGAGTAATATTCCATTTTATATATGTACCACATCTTCTTTATCCATTCATCTGTTGATGGACATTTAGGTTGCTTCCATGACCTGGCTATTGTAAAAAGTGCTGCAATAAACATTGGGGTGCAAGAGTCTTTTTGAATTATGATTTTCTTTGGGTATATGCCCAGTAGTGGGATTGTTGGGTCATATGGTATGCCATTGATTTCTTTGTTTAATTCTATTTGACCTGTTTACCATTGTTTCTCAAAAATCTCTACAAATTAGTGGACAATAAATTATACTTTTTATAAACTTTATTGACATATAATCCACATACTATAAAGCTCACCCAAAGTGTACAATTCAATTTTTTTAAGTATTATTCACAGAGTTGTGCAATCCTCTCTACGATCTAACTTTATTTTTTATTTATTTTAAATTTTATTTATTTATTTATTATTTTTTGGGGGGTACACCAAGTTCAATCATCTGTTTTTATACACATATCCCCATATTCCCTCCCTCCCTCGACTCCTCCCCACCCTCCCTCGAGTCCCCCCCATCCTCCCCATCCCAGTCCTCTAAGGCATCTTTCATCCTCGAGTTGAACACCCTTTGTTATACAACAACTTCCCACTGGCTATCTATTTTACAGTTGGTAGTATATATATGTCTGTGCTACTCTCTCCCTTCGTCTCAGCTTCCCCTTCACCCCCCGCCCCCTCCCAGACCTCGAATTCTCCAGTCCATTCTCTGCATCTGCATCCTTACTCTTGTCACTGAGTTCAACAGTACCATTTTTAGATTCCGTATGTGTGAGTTAGCATACAATATTTGTCTTTCTCTTTCTGACTTACTTCACTCTGTATGACAGACTCTAGGTCTATCCACCTCATTACATATAGCTCCATCTCATTTTTTTTATAGCTGAGTAATGTTCCATTGTATATATATGCCACATCTTCTTTATCCATTCATTTGTTGATGGGCATTTAGGTCACTTCCATGTCCTGGCTATTGTAAATAGTGCTGCAATAAACATTATGGTACATGTTTCTTTTGGGATTATGGTTTTCTTTGGGTATATGCCCAGGAGTGGGATTACTGGATCATATGGGAGTTCTATTTGTAGTTTTTTAAGGAACCTCCAAATTGTTTTCCATAGTGGCTGTACCAACTTACATTCCCACCAACAGTGCAAGAGAGTTCCCTTTTCTCCACACCCTCTCCAACATTTATGGTTTCCAGATTTTGTGATGATGGCCATTCTGATCGGTGTGAGGTGATACCTCATTGCAGCTTTGACTTGCATTTCTCTGATGATTAGTGATGTTGAGCATCTTTTCATGTGTTTGTTGGCCATCTGTATGTCTTCTTTGGAGAAATGTCTATTTAGGTCTTCCACTCATTTGTGGATTGGGTTATTTGCTTTTTTGGTATTAAGCTGCATGAGCTGCTTGTATATTTTGGAGGTTAATCCTTTGTCCATTGTTTCATAGGCAACTATTTTTTCCCATTTTGAGGGTTGCCTTCTAGTCTTGTTTATAGTTTCTTTCGCTGTGCAAAAGCTTTTAAGTTTCATGAGGTCCCATTTGTTTATTCTTGAGTTTCTTTCCATGATTCTAGGAGGTGGGTCAAAAAGGATCTTGCTTTGATGGATGCCATAGAGTGTTCTGCCTATGTTTTCCTCTAGGAGTTTTATAGTGTTTGGCCTTACATGTAGGTCTTTAATCCATTTGGAGTTTATTTTTGTGTATGGTGTTAGGAAGTGTTCTAATTTCATTCTTTTACATGTTGCTGTCCAATTTTCCCAGCACCACTTATTGAAGAGGCTGTCTTTTTTCCATTGTATATTCGTGCCTCCTTTGTTAAAGATAAGGTGCCCATATGTGTTTGGGCTTACTCTGAGTTCTCTATTCTATTCCATTGATCTTCCTTTCTATTTTTGTGCCAGCACCATACTGTCTTGATCACTATGGCCTTGTAGTATAGTTTGAAGTCCGGAAGCCTGATTCCACCAACTCCATTTTTCCTTCTCAAGATTGCTTTGGCTATTCGGGGTCTTTTGCGTTTCCATACAAATCGTAAGATTTCTTGGTCTAGTTCTGTGAAAAATGCCATTGGCAATTTGATCGGGATTGCATTGAATCTGTACATTGCTTTGGGTAGTACAGTCATTTTCACGATGTTGATTCTTCCAATCCAGGAACATGGTATGTCCCTCCATCTGTTTGTGTTGTCTTTGATTTCTTTCATCAATGTCTTAAAGTTTTCTGCATACAGATCTTTTGCCTCCTTAGGCAGGTTTATTCCTAGGTATTTTATTCTTTTTGTTGCAATGGTGAATGGGAGAGTTTCCTTCATTTCTCTTTCTGCTCTTCTGTTGTTAGTGTATAGGAATGCAAGAGATTTCTGTGCATTCATTTTGTATCCTGCTACTTGACTAAACTCATCAATTAGTGCTAGCAGTTTTCTGGTAGAGTCTTTAGGGTTTTCTATATGTAATATCATGTCATCTGCAAAGAGTGACAATTTTACTTCTTCTTTTCCAATTTGGATTCCTTTTATTTCTTTTTCTTCTCTGATTGCTGTGGCTAACACTTCCAAAACTATGTTGAATAATAATGGTGAGAGTGGACACCCTTGTCTTGTTCCTGTCCTTAGAGAGAATTCTTTCAGTTTCTCCCCATTGAGAACGATGTTGGCTTTTGGTTTCTCATATATGTCTTTTATTCTGTTGAGGTAATTTCCTTCTATGCTCATTTGCTGGAGAGCTTTTATCATAAATGGATGTTGAACTTTGTCAAAAGCTTTTTCTGCATCTATTGAGATGATCATATGGTTTTTATCCTTCACTTTGTTGATATGATGTAACACATTGATTGCTTTGCGTATACTGAAGAATCCTTGCATCCCAGGGATAAACCCCACTTGATCATGGCGTATGATTTTTTTAATGTGCTGTTGGATTCTGTTAGCTAGTATTTTGTTGAGGATTTTTGCATCTATAGTCATCAGTGATATGGGCCTGTGATTTTCTTTTTTTGTGACATCTTTGCCTGGTTTTGGTATCAGGGTGATGGTGGCCTCGTAGAATGAGTTTGGGAGTGTTCCGCCTTCTGCAATATTTTGGAAGAGTTTGAGAAGGATAGATGTTAGCTCTTCGCAAAATGTTTGATAGAATTTGCCCGTGAATCCATCTGGTCCTGGGCTTTTGTGTGTTGGGAGATTTTTAATCACTGCCTCAATTTCCGTACTTGTGATTGGTCTGTTCATAGTTTCTATTTCTTCCTGGTTCAGTCTTGGAAGATTGTATTTTTCTAAGAATTTATTCCTTTCTTCCAGGTTATCCAATTGATTGGCATATAGTTGCTTGTAGTAGTCTCTCATGATCTTTTGTATTTCTGAGGTGTCCGTTGTTACTTCTCCTTTTTCATTTCTAATTCTGTTGATGTGCATCTTCTCCCTTTTTTTCTTGATGAGTCTGGCTAATGGTTTATCAATTTTGTTAATCTTCTCAAAGAACCAGCCTTTAGTTTTATTAATTTTTGCCATTGCTTCCTTCCTTTCTTTTTCATTTATTTCTGCTCCAATCTTTATGTCTACAATCTAACTTTAGAGTATTACAATCACCTTCAAAAGAGACCCTATACCTCTTAGCAGTCACTTCTCATCCTCCACTCCTTCCCTAGGCAGACACAAATCAAATTTATGACTCCATACATTTGCCTGTTCCGAACATTACATACAAATGGAATCATATAATATGTGGTCTTTTGTAATTGACTTCTTTCACCCATCATGTTTTTAAAATTCACCCATTTTATGGTATGTATCAGTACTTTATTCCTTTTTATTGCTGAGCTATACTCCACTGAATGGATGTTCCATATTCCACCCATCCATTCATCAAGTGATGAATATTTGGGCCACTTACAACCTTTGGCCACTATGAATATTGATACTATGAATACAAAAATTTGTGCACAAATTTTTGTTTGAATGTATGTTTTCATTTCTCTTTGGTAGATACCTAAGAGTGGATTGGGTCATATGGAAACTCTCTGTTTCAAGTTTTGAGGAACTGCCAAACTGTTTCAAAAGAGGCTGCACTATTGTATGTTCCTACTAGCAATCTGAGGGTTCTAATTTCTCCACATCCTTGTCAACAATTGTTACTGCCTATCTTTTTAATTATAGGCATCCCAGTGGATGAGAAGTGGTATCTCATTGTGATTTTGATTTTCGATTCCCTAATGGCTGATGATAAGCATCTTTACATGTGCTTATTGGCCATTTGTATATAACTTCTTTGGCAAAATGTCTATGCACATTCTTTGCCCATTTAGAATATTAGATTTTTTGTCTTTTTATCATTGAGTTACATGAGTTCAGTAAGTATTCTGTATACGTCTTACTGGATATGACTTGCAAATATTTTCTGTGAGTTGTCTTTTCACTCTCTTGATTTTGTCCTTTGAAACATGAAAGTTTTTAATTTTGATAAAGTCCAACTTATTTTTTCTTTTCTTGCTTGTGCTTTGGTGTCACGTGTAAGAAGCCTTTGCCTAATCCAAGGTCACAAAGATTTACTCTTATGTTTTCTTTTAAGAGTTTTATAGTTTTAGCTCTTACATTTATATCTTTGACCAATTTAAAGTTAGTTTTTATATTTTGATGAGGTAGGAGTCCAATTCATTCTTTTGTATGTGGATATCCAGTTGTCCCCTATCATTTTTTGAAGAGACTGTTCTTTCCCCCATTGATTTTTCTTGGTAACTTTGTTAAAAATCAATTGACCATAAATGTAAGAATTCATTTCTGGACTCAATTCTATTTCATCAATCTATATGTCTATCCTTATGCCAGTGTAACATTGTCTTGATTACTGTAGCTTTGTAGTAAGTTTTGAAATCAGATAGTGTGGATGAATTCTCCAACTTTGTTCTTTTTCTGGATGATTTTGGATGTTCTTTGTCTCTTGCATTTCTACATGAATTTTAGGATCAGTTTGTTATATATGAACTTTAAGATTAACTTCTTTTTAATGATCCAGATAGGATTTGTATTGAATCTGTATATCAGTTTGAGGAGTATTGGCTTCTTAACAATATTAAGTCTTCTGGTTCCTGAACATGAGATAACCTTTAATTTATTTAAATCTTTAATTTCTTTCAGCAATGTTTTGTAGTTTTTAGTGTACAAGAAGTATTACACTACTTTTTAAAAATAGACTTTATTTTTTAGAACAGTTTTATGTTCACAGCAAAATTTAGCAGAAAGTACAGGGACTTCCTAAATACTCCCTGCCCCCACATAGCACAGCCCCTCCCATTATAAACATCTCACAAAAGAATGGTACATTTGTTACAATTGATGAACCTACATTGACAGTTCATTATCACTCATAGTCTCTAGTTTACATTAGGGTTCATTCTTGGTGTTGTACAACCTATGGTTTTTCACAAATGTATAGTGGCATGTATCCACCATTATAGTATCATACAAAATAGTTTCACTGCCCTAAAAATTTTCTGTGCTCAGCCTATTCATCACTCTCTTCCCCTAACCCCTGGAAGCCACAGAACTTTTTCCTGTTTCCATAGTTTTGTGCATTCCATAATGTCCAATAGTTGAATCATATAGTATGTAACTTTTTCATATTGACTTCTTTCACTTAGTAATATGCATCTAAAATCCCTCCATGTCTTTTCATGGCTTGATTGCTCATTTCTTTTTAGTGCTGAATAATATTCCATTGTACCACAGTTTATTTATCCACTTACCTGCTGAAGGACATAACCTTGGTTGCCTTCAAGTTTTGGCAATTATGAATAAAGCTGCTGTAAAATATGTGCAGGTTTTTGTGTAGACATAAATTTTCAACTCATTTGGATAAATACCAAGAAGGTGATTGATGCATCTTACCCTACTTTCTAAAATTTACTTCCAAGTATTTTATTCTTTTTTGATGCTCTTACAAATGAAATTGTTTTCTTAATTTCATTTTTGAATTGCTCATGGCCAGCATATAGAAATACAATTCAGTTTTGTGTGTTGATCTTGTATCCTGAAACTTTGCTGAACTCGTTTATTAGTTCTCATGTTTTTTCAGTTGATTCCTTAGGATTTTTAATGTATTAGATTATGCCATCTTTCTTTCCAATCAGGATTCCATTCTTTCTTTTTCTTGCCTGATTTTCATGGCTAGAACTTTGAATACAATATTAATGGCAAGAGCAGACACCCTTGTCTTTTTTTTTCTGATATAGGAGGGAAAACATTTAGTCTTTCACAACTAAGTATGATGATAACTGTGGCATTTTCATAGATGTCTTTATCAGGTTGAGGAAGTTTGTTTCTATTTCAAGTATGTTGAGAGTTTTTATCATGAAAGAGTGTTGGATTTTAAAGTAATTTTCCTTAAACTGTTGATATGATCATGTGGTTTTTGTCCTTTATTCTATTAATACAGTATATTATATAAATTAGGTTTTGGATAGTAAAACATCCTTGCATTCCTGAAATTCATCTCACTTGGTCATGGTGTACATTCTTTTTTATGTATTTCTGGATTAGGGTTACTAATATTTTAGTTGAAATTATTTATGTCAATATTCATAAAGAATATTGATCTAATTTTCCTTATTATATCTTTGTTTGGGCTTGGTATCAACAAAATACTGACCTTATAGAATGAATTGCAAAATGTTCCTTCCTGTTCTATTTTTTTTTGGAAGAGTTTGTGAAGGATTAGTATTAATTCATCTTTAAACAATTTGGTAGAATTTGATGAAGTCACCTGATCCTAGGTTTTCTTTGTGGGGAGTATTTTGAGTACTAATTCAATCTCTTTACTTATTATAGGTCTATTCAGATTTTGTATTTCTTTTTGAGTTAGTTTTGATAGTTTGAGTGTTTCTAAGAATGTTTATTTCATATGTTATGTAATTTGTTGGCATACAATTGTTTATTATATTTCCTTACGTGTTTTTTATTTCTGTAAAATTTATTGATGATAGTGCTTTCATTCCTGATTTTAGTAATTTATGCCCTCTCTCTGTTGTTTCTTGGTCAGTCTGCTTAGAGGGTTGTCAACTTTTCTGATCTTTTCAAAGAACTAACTTTGTCATTGATTTTCTCTATTGGTTTTCATTTTCTATTTCATTTGTTTTCACTCTAGTCTTATATTAGTCTACTTTTTGCTTGCTTTTGGTCAAACTTGCCCTTCTTTTTCTAGTTTCTTAAGGTAGAAGTTTACTTTATTAAGATCTTTGTTTTTTTTTTTAATATAAAATTTGCAGCTATGTATTTCCTTCTGAGCATTGCTTTAGCTGCATCTCATATAGTTTGTTTTGTTTTCATTTTCATTCACCTCAAAGTATTTTAAATTTTCCTTGTGATTTTTTTCTCTGAACCATTAGTTATGTGGGAGTATATTGCTTAATTTCCACATATTTGTGATTTTCCTAAATTTTCTTTTCTTATTTTTTCTAATTTCATTACATTGTTGTAATTTGATTTTCATCCTTTTAAATATGCAGGTATACCTCGTTTTACTGAGTTTTGCTTTATTGTGATTTGTAGATATTGCATTTTTTTTTTTTAATAAATTGAAGGTTTGTGCCAACCCACATTGCCAGATGATGGTTAGCATTTAGTAATAAAGTATTTTAAAATTAAGGTATATACATTGTTTTTTAAAGACAATGCTATTGCATATTTACTAGACTACAGTATAGTATAAACAGAACCTTTATATGCACTGGGAAACCAAAGAGAATTGCGTGGCTTGCTTTATTGCAATATTCACTTTATTGTGGTGGTCTGGAACTGAACCTATAATATCTCCTAGGTATGACTAGATATTGAAGTTGTTTCATGACCTAGCATATTATCTGCTTTAGATAATATTCTGTGTGCACTTGAAAAGGATGTTTATTCTACTGTTGTTGAGTGGAATGTTCTGTGGATATCTGTTATGTCAGTTTGGTTTACAGTGTCGCTCGTCTTCCATATCCTTGTTGATCTTCTGCCTAGTTGTTCTATGTGTTATTGAAAGTGGGGTATTAAAGCCTGAAATATCATTGTCATTATTTTCTGCCTTTATTTATGTCAGTATTTGCTTCATGTATTTTTTCTGTAGGTGCATTTGTTAATTTTTCATAATGAATTGAAACTTTTATCACTGTAAAATATCTTTGTCTGTAGTAACAGCATAAATTGAATCATGCTTTTTTATTGAGGTATACTTGACTTACAATATTATTTTAGTTTCAGGTGTACAGCATAGTGATTCAGTATTTTTCTAGACTGTACTCCATTAAAAGTTATTATAAGATAATAGCTATAATTCCCTTGTTGCTTATTTATTTTATATGTAGGAGTTTGTGTCATTTAATCCCATACCCCTAATGTGACCCTCCCCACTTTCCTCTTCCCACTGGCAACCAGAAGTTTGTTTTCTATATCTGTGAGACTGTTTCTGTTTTGCTATATACATTTGTTTGTATTTTTTATTTGAAGTATAGTTGATTGACAATATTGTGTTAGTTTAAGGTGTACAGCGTAATGATTCAGTTGTTTTTTTCTGATTATATTCCATTATTGGTTATTATAATATATTGAATATAATTCCCTGTGCTACATAGTAAATCCTTGTTGCTTATCTATCTTATGTATAGTGTATCTGCTAATTCCAAACTCCTAATTTATCCCTCCCCCACCCCCATTCCCCTTTGGTAACCATAAATTTGTTTTGTAAATCTGTTTCTGTTTTGTAAATAAGTTCATTTGTATCATTTTTTAGATTCTATGTGTAATTGATATCATATGGTATTTGTCTTTCTCTTTTGGACTTACTTCCCTTAGTACGATAATCTCTAGGTCCATCTATGTTGCTGCAAATGATAATATTTCATTCTTTTTTATGGCTGAGTAATATTCCATTCTATATATACCACATCTTCTTAAGCCACAGCTTCTTAAATTTTTGCTTACTTTATTGTACTTTCCAACTCCAGAATTTCTATTTGAACCTTTTAAAATTATTTTAATCTTATCATTATTACCCACTACTTTGGTGAGACATGCTTGTCACACTTTCTTTAAATTCTTTAACCATTTGTCCTTTGAATATATTAATAATAAATGATTTAAAGTCTATCTCTAATAAGTTCAACATCTGGTCCCTCTCAGGGACATTTTCTGTTGTAGTTTTTATCCCTGTGTATGTGGCATATGTTTTCTGTTTCTTTGCTTAATATTTTTTGGTTGAAAACTGGGCATTTTAAATAACATAACACCTCTGGTGTCAGGCATTGCCCCCCCTCCAATGTTTGTTTTCTTATATTTTATTTTCATCTTTTTTGCTGCTATTTGTTTAGTGACTTTCCTCAGCTTAAAAGGGAGGGGTTATGGGAATGGCTTCAAGATAAAACACCACAGTTCCTGCCGTCTTATTTGAGATCAGTAGTTTCTCTTTGATAGATGATTTTCATTTTTGTCTGTGAAGCTGGCTAATTTCCAGAGTTCTGAAATGATTGATTTTAGTTATTTTGCAATGAATTTCTTTGTTTCTGTGGAAGAATGGATTCACTGAGGTCCTCACTCCACCATGAAAGATATTGGTCTACCTCCAATACTTCTTTCAAAAAAATTAAAATGTAATAGAATAGAAAAGCAAGTATTGGTGCTTTGCATGTAGTAAAATTAGGTATTGTTTTATGAAATTTTAAAATCAAAGTGTGTATATTAATTGCTTTGTAATATTATATGTACTTTTTACTGTGAGTCCTAATTTAAAAAAGCCTATATAGCAATGTTAATTTGTATGAACTTAAGTGTGCATCAGAATCACCTGGAGCACTAGTTAAAATATGTATTTCTGATCTCCCCTTCATAGTTTCTGATTCAGTAGATTGAGAAGGGGGTGAGAATTTGCATTTTTAAGTCACGTTCCCATATGATACTGATGCTTCTGCTCTGGGGACCACACTTTGAGATCCACTGCACAAGACCAATAGTTTTCAACCCTGCTTGCAAATAGAATCACCTGTGAATGTTTTAAAATATGAAGATGTCTAGTCCCTACTCCAGACTAATTAGATTCAGATCTCTAGAAGTGGGGCACAGTGTTTCTGATGTACACAAGGAGTTTAGATCTCTATACTAGATTGTGACCTTTTCAAGGGGAAGACTGAGTCTTTTGTCTTTTATCCTTGGCCTGATCTTGTGAAGGTGGTCAATATATGTTGAATGAATTGACTTAAAATGGCCCTAGATTTTTCTAGCAGTAGAGGACAGATTATTCTTGGAGGAGGCAAGGTTTTAAAGATGAAAGGGGCAGACAGGGCTGGTGTTTCTCCAAATGAAGAATGCTGGCTCCATTCCTTCATGCAGCCAAGATACAAGGAGGAGCTTCAGGGTTGTATGAGATTTATGTCTGTTGGAAATTATTCCCCAGTGCAGGAGGGATAAAGGAAACTTAAGTCCAGACATTGTTGGTGATGTCTTTTCAGCACAGGCACAGAGAAGGGCCCATCTTGGATTTCCCTGCCATGAAACTTCAGAGAAGTTTTTATTCATGGCCTGTTTTTATCTACCTCAACTCTCCCTACTCCCCAGTTTCCTTCTTCTGAAAGGAGCACTGCTAACTAGGCAAAGGCTGCTTATCTACTACTGATCTACTGACACCCAGACCCCAGGTGAGCCAGTTTTCCCTCTGCTTTTCCTTAGGTCCACCATTGGTACTTCAGTTTGGCCTTAGCGATTTTCTGCAGCCTCTCTTCCTTGCAAAGTCCCTGTGACCCAGCTCTGTCCCTTAGGTACCCAGTCTTATCCTGTTACATAGTCATAGTCAAATATTTGTGGATTATTCCCTATGTGTCTTCCTAACAGTGATGTCACTATGTTAGACAAGTGCATTGGCTCTTGTTAGTTCTAAAGTATCCTCATGACTTAGCTGGAAAAATGAGCATTACAAAGTAAGCCTCCTACCTGAGCAATACAGGCATCCCTCAGAGCTAGTGCGGGTTTGGTTCCAGACCACTGCAATAAAGGGGATATCACAATAAAGCGAGTCATACAAATTTTTTGGCTTCCCAGTATATATAGAAGTTACGTTCACACTATATTGTAGTCTGTTAAGTGTGCAATAGCATTATGTCTAAATAATGTACTACCTTAATTAAAAAATAGTTTATTGCTAAAAAAATGCTAACATCATCTGTCTTCAATGAGTTGCAATCTTTTTGCAGTAGTAACATCAAAGATCACAGATTATCATAACAAATATAATAGTAATGAAAAAGAAATATTGTGAGAATTACCAAAATGTGACAGAGACATGAAGTGAGCAAACGCTGTTAGGAAAATTGAGCCGATAGACTTGCTCAATGCAGTCTTGCCACAAACTTTCAATTTTTAAAAATGCAGTATCTGGAAAGTGCAGTAAAGCAAAGCACAATAAAATGAGGTCTACCTGTATGCTTTTTTGACTGTGTTACATCTTCTTATACAGGGGTCCCCAACCACCTGGCCACAGACCAGTACCTGTTAGGAGCTGGGCCGCACAGCAGGAGGTGAGTGGCAGCCGAGTGAGAGCAACTTCATCTATATTTACATATGCTCTCCCCATCACTCGCATTACCGCCTGAGCTCCGCCTCCTGTCAGCATTATGGTGAGTTGTATGAGTTGTATGATTGTTTCATTATATATTACAATGTAATAATAATAGAAATAAAGTGCACAATAAATGTAATGTGCTTGCATCATCCCCAAATCATCCCCCACCCCCCCAGTCCATGGAAAAATTGTCTTCCACAAAACTGGTCCCTGGTGCCAAAAAGGTTGGGGACTGCTGTTCTTATAGACTTTTTCCTCTCTGAGTGAGGCACATTCAGAAAGTGTAACCCCTTTCCTGTCCATCTGCTGCCCAGTAATACAGAAGTTTTTGTCTTTCGTTATATAATCAAGCTATGAGGTTGTCCCTGTTGTTTGAGTACATGATGAAGTTCTCTCAAAGAGGAGGAATGGAGTCAACCTGACTCCTCCCAGAGGACTCTCTGTAGGGATGTGATGCTGGAGAATTATGGAAACATAGTCTCACTTGGTAAGTGAAATGTACCTTCTTCCCTGTGTTCTTCTAAGGGTTGGGATAGTCCTCCTTTTTCCATGCTTTATTTCCTTCCCCTTATCTACCTTTTATTATTAATTCACCCATTCAGCATACATTGAATGTCTACCATATGCAAAGTACTATGCTAGGTTTTGAAGATATTAATCACCCTATCTGAAATAGCATTCCCATAATTCTGTACCCTCTTACCCAGGTTTGTATTTCTTCCAAGAGTATCACTGCCTTACATTTGTTTGTTCATTTATTACTGTCTCCCACATTAAAATAAGTTCCATGAAGGCAGAGACTCTGTCTTTTGTGCTAACCAATACATCCTAGATATGTAGAATAATGCCTGGCACACAGGAGATCCTTAAAAAAAATGGTTGAATGATTTCTGAGATAAAAGACATTATCTTTGACATTCATATCCTTGTCCTCAAGAGGTTCACAGTCTTTTAGGGGAGACAGAGAAATATCACTGAAATACTTGTACTTTCCTCATGCAATAGGCTCTCTCAGTCCAGCTATCTTGCTGCTTTCTTTACATCTTCCAAGGTTCAGCATTTTATGCCTGCTTCCTTCCCATACATTCAAGTAACATTTCCTGATGCCCTCACTGTTCCAGGCACTGTCATATTTGGTAGAGGACTTTAGAATGCTAACAATAATTAAAGTATTCTAGTCTCCTATGGGATCTTAGTCTAGCTTTGTCCCAACAAGGACAGTATTAGGTGATTTATGCTGTGATGGGGGAAGCACTGGGTCCTATGGAAGCACAGAGGAGCAGCATGAAACTCATTCTATGGAAGATCAGGGTAGACTTTCCGGAAAATGAAATGTCTGAGCTACATTTTAAAGGGTGTATTCATTAATTCAAACTCATCCATCAAATATTTATTGAGCACTTACTCTGTACCAAGCACTAAGTGCTGAAAGTGCAGTATTAAACAAAAACAGATACGAAACTGATAAAAGCAAGGTTTGTTCAAGAAGCTTCAAGTATTAGGTAGTTTAGTATAGCTAGAGTGGAGAAGACAGAGTGGAAGTGGTGAGAGTTAATGCTTTAAAGGGCACCAGAGACAGAGACAGTTCATGCACCATCACACGTGCTGTTCTAATGAGTTTTTATCCCAAAGGCAGGGAAGTGTCAGTATTTTACTAGGAAAATGACATTTTTATCTAGGAAGGCTTTCCCAACTATCCCTTCTCCTGTCTACAATCTGAGTTAGATCTTTTCTTCTGTTCCCAGTACCTCCCTCTGATAGCACTGTAAGCATTAAACATAACTTTTTAGTGGGAAATATACCCATACATAGAAAAATGTATAAAAGATAATGTATATGATATAATGTGTAATTATAAAATGAACATCAAAATAACCAGAGTAAGATATTGCTAGCATTATAGAAGCCCCTATTGTGCCATTGCTTATCAAGTCCTCTTTCCTCCTTCCAAAAGTAACCATTGTCCAAAAAGGGAGAATTGACCCTTTTATCATTATGTAAGAACTTCTTTGTCTCTCATGACAATTTTTGACTTAAACTCTACTTTGGCTGATATAAGTATAGCCATCTCTACTCTCTTTTGATTACCATTTGAATGGATTATCTTTTTCCATCTTTTCCCTTTCAGCCTATGTGTGTCCTTAAATCTAAAGTCAGTCTCTTGTAGACAACATATAGTTGAATCTTCGTTTTTTTTTAATCCATCAGCCAATATGTTTTGATTGGTGAGTTTAATCCATTTACTTTTAAAGTAATTAGTGATAGGTAAGGGCTTATTAGTGCCATTTTGTTGTTTTCTGTATGTTTCTAATTCTTTTGTTCCTCTCTTGCAGTCTTCCTGTGTGGTTTGTTGATTTTTTGTAGTGATACCTTTGATTCTTTTCCCTTTACCTTTTATTGTATTTATTAAATGTTTTTTTCTTTGTGGTTACCAAGAGAATTACATAAAACTTCTTACAATTAAAACAGCCTATTTAAACTGATAATAATTTAATTTCAATCACATATCAAAACTTTTACTCCCTCCCCACACTTTGTTATTGTTCTGATGTCAAAATTTACTTCTTATATTGTGTATCCATTAACAGATTTTTATAGTTATAGTTATTTGTTATACTTTTGTCTTTAAACTTTTATATTAGGGTCAAAAGTGATTTACTTATCGCCTTACAATATATGTTATCTGTATTTGTCTATATATTAACTTTTGTCAGTGAGATTTGTACTTCCCTATGCTTTCATGCTGCTGTTTAGCATCCTTTTGTTTAAACTTAAATAACTTCCTTTAGCATTCTTGTAAGGTCAGAGTGACAAGGCCACACAGAGAAGGGGAGAAAATATTTGCAGAACATATAACTAAGACATTAAAATCCAGGATATATAAAGAATTCCTACAACTCAACAACAGCAGGAACAAACAAACAAATTTTAAAATAGGCGAAGGACGTGTATAGACATATCTCCAAAGATATGCAGATGCCAATTAGTACATAAAGAGAGGCTCAGCATCATCAATCAGTAGGGAAATGTACATCAAAACCACTGGGAGGTACAATGTTATACCCATTAGGATGGCTATTAACAAATAAATAAAAGCAAAAACCTGAAAATAAGGTTTTGGTGAGGATGTGGAGAGATTAGAATCCTATTCTGTGCTGTTGGGAATGTACAGTGGTGCAGCTGCTGTGGAAAACATTATAATATTTGCTCAAAAAATTAAACATAGAATTACCTCACAACCCAGCAATTCCACTACTGAATGTAGGGGGACTCGAACAGATATTTGAACACTAATGTTCATAGCAGCATTATTCACAATAGGCAAAAGGTAGAAACAACTCAAATGAACATCAGTAGATGTGTGGGTAAGCATACTGTGGTAAATACGCAAAATGGAATATTACTTGGTCTTAAGAAGAAATGAAATCTGAAAAATTCTATAATATGGATGAACCTTGAGGGCATTATGGTAAGTGAAATAAGTTAGGTACACAAGAACAAATACTGTAGAATTTCATTTATATGAGGTATCTAGAGTAGTCAAACTCATAGAGACAGAATGGTGGTTGCCAGGGGCTGCATGGAGGAATCTGGAATTTTTTAATGGGTACAGAGTTTCAATTTGAGATGATTAAAAATTTCTGGACATGGATGATGGTGATGATTGCACAAAATGTTAACATATTTCATGCTACTGAATTGTACACAAAATTATTGAGATGATTATACATTTGTACATCTAAATCTAAATCTCTATCTATCTATGTAATCTAACATCCCATTTGACCATTACCTCCAATCACAGCCCCTTCTCCAGAGGCAATAATGTTTGTCTTAGTCTTTTTAACCACCCTCAATATTCCATAGTGTGGTTATACCATGTTTTATTTAAACGTTCCTTAATAATAATTTTAAAGTGATTTCTAGGTTTTCACTATTATGAATAATGCTGCAGTTAAAACATCCTTGTACATATATTCTTGTGTACTAGGGCACATGTTTCTGTAGGCTAAAATCCTACAGATTGAATGACTGAGTCAAATGATAAGAATATTTGAAATGTTGATGAATATTGCTCAATCACACTCTAGAAGTTTTAACAGTTTTCACAGTAAATAAGCATGGACGTTTTCCCATAACATGCCCCAAACAATATGTTATCAATCTTTTAAAATCTTTTCTAATCTTTTGGACAAAAAAAAATGATTGGGTTAATTTGGATTTGGCTGCTAACTAGTGAGGTTAATTCTCTGTTCACATGTTTTTTGACTTCTTCCCTGCCTTCTGTGGATTTTCTCTTCATGTTGTTTATCTATGAGTCTATAGGATTGTTTCTTTTTTCCTTAGTGTATGAGTACTTTATTTAATATCAATGTTAATCCTAAATCATATATGTGACCATATATTTTGCAGATAGTTTCCTCTGGTCTCTCAGTTATCTTTTTTTTTTTTTTTCTGTTCCGTGTTTTTTTTTTTTTTTTAATTTTATTTATTTATTATTTTTTTGGGGGTACACCAAGTTCAATCATCTGTTTTTATACACATATCCCCGTATTCCCTCCCTTCCTTGACTCCCCCCGCCTCGAGTCCCCCCCACCCTCCCCGCCCCAGTCCTCTAAGGCATCTTCCATCCTCGAGTTGGACTCCCTTTGTTATACAACGACTTCCCACTGACTATCTATTTTACAGTTGGTAGTATATATATGTCTGTGCTACTCTCTCGCTTCAGTTATCTTTCTTACAAGCATTATTGAAATACTGCTTACATACACTACAATTCATCCATTTAAAGTATTTAAGTTTAACAGCTTTTAGTATATTCACAGAGTTGTACAAAAATCACTACAAACAATTTTAGAATATTTTTATCACCCAAATGAAAATCCCTCATCAATTAGCCATAATTGCCCAATACCCAATCCATACTAGGCCTAGCAATCCACTAATCTACTTTCTGTCTCTATAGATCTGCCTATTCTGGAATGGAATCATATAACATATGGACCTTTGTGATTGACTGTTTTCACTTAGGATAATGTTTTGAAAGTTTATTCATGTCAGACCATCTATAAATACTTCATTTATTTTTATTGCCAAATAATATTCCATTGTATTGTTAACAATCAATCAACAGAATCTATCAATTAATAGATATCTGTGATATTTCCACTTTTTGGCACTTGTGAATAGTGCTGCTATGAATTCTTCACATATGAACATTTGTGTGTAAATTTTTGTATGTGCATATGTTTTCATTTATTTTGCGTATGTATATAGAGGAGGAATTTTTGATCATATGCTAACTCTATATTTAACTCTGGAACTAACAGACTGCATTTCAAAGCAACTGCACCATTTTATATTCCCAAAAGTGTGATGGGAACAACAGTTTCAATTTTTCCACATCTCCAACAACATTATTATTTTTCTCAATCTGGTCATGGGTGTGAAGTGGTATCTCACTGTGGCAGTGATTTGCATTTCTGTGATGGCTAATGACATTGAGCATTTTTATGTGCTTTTTGACAATTTGTATATCTTTAGAGAACAATTAATTTGGATCCACGCTCATTTTTCTGTTGAATTATTTGGCTTTTTTGTTGAATTGTAATAGTTATTTATATATTCTTGATAGAAGTCCCCTATCAGAAATATGATTTTCAAGTATGTTTTCCTTTGGTTTTTTTTTTTTTATTTAAGCTCTTTATTGGAATATAATTGCTTTACACCGCTGTGCCAATTTTTGAGGTACACCAAAATGAATCAGCTGTATTTATACACATGTCCTCACCCTCCTGTGACTCCCTCCCACCCTCCCTATCCTGGCCCTCTAAGTCATCACCCATCATCGAGTTTGTCTCCTTATGTTATGCAGGAAATTCCCACCAGCTATCTATTTTACATTTGGTGGAGTATATATGTCAAAGCTACTCTCTCACTTCATCCCAGTGTCCCCAATGTGTCCCCCCCAACCTGTGTCCTCAAGTCTGTTCTCTACATCTGCATCTTTATTCTTGCCCTGTCACTGGGTTTATCAGTACCATTTGTTTTTTAGATTACATATATATAAGTTAGCATACGGTATTTGTTTTTCTCTTTCTGACTTACTTCGCTCTGTATGAGTGACTCTAGGTCTATCCACCTCATTACAAATAACTCAATTTCATTCTTCTTTATGGATGAGTAATATTCCATTGTATATATATGCCACATCTTCTTTATCCATTCATCTGTTGATGGACATTTATGTTGATTCGACGTCCTGACTATTGTAAACAGTGCTGCAATGAACATTATGGTACGTTTCTTTTTGGATTATGGTTTTCTCTGGGTATATGCCCAGTAGTGGGATTGCTGGGTCATATGGTAGTTCCATTTTTAGTTTTTTAAGGAACTTCCAAACTGTTTTCCATAGTGGCTGTACCAACTTACATTCCCACCAACAATGCAAGAGGGTTCCCTTTTCTCCACACCCTCTTCAGCATTTATTGCTTTTAGTTTTTTTGATGATGGCCATTCTGACTGGTGTGAGTTGATACCTCATTGGGCCTTTGACTTGCATTTCTCTAATGAGTAGTGATGCTGAGCGTCTTTTCATGTGTTTGCTAGATATCTGCATGTCTTCTTCGGAGAAATGTCTATTTAGGTCTTCCGCCCATTTGTGGATTGGGTTATTTGCTGTTTTAGTATTAAGCTGTATCAGCTGCTTGTGTATTTTGGAGATGAATCCTTTGTCAGTTGCTTCATTGGCAAATTTTTTTTCCCATTCTGAGGGATGTCTTCTTGTCTTGTTTATGGTTTCTTTCGCTGTGCAAAAGCTTTTGTTTCATTAGGTCCCATTCATTTATTTTTGATTTTATTTCCATTATTCTAGGAGGTGAGTCAAAAAGGATCCTGCTTTGATGCGTGTCATAGAGTGTTCTACCTATGTTTTCCTCTAGGAGTTTTATAGTGTCTGGCCCTACATGTAGGTCTTTAATCCATTTGGAGTTTATTTCTGTGTATGGTGTTAGGAAGTGTTCTAATTTCATTCTTTTACGTGCAGCTGTCCAATTTTCCCAGCACCACTTATTTTCTGAAGAGGCTGTCTTTTTTTCTACTATATTTTCTTGCCTCCTTTGTCAAAGATAAGATGCCCATATGTGCGTGGATTGATCTCTGGGCTCTCTGTTGTGTTCCATTGATGTATATTTCTGTTTTTGTGCCAGTACCATACCGTCTTGATCACTGTAGCCTTGTAGTAGAGTTTGAAGCCAGAGAGCCTGATTCCTCCAGCTCCATCTTTCCTTCTCAAGATTGCTTTGGCTATTCAGGGTCTTTTGCGTTTCCATACAAATCGAAAGATTTCTTGTTCTCATTCTGTGAAAAATGCCATTGGTAATTTGATAGGGATTGCATTGAATCTGTAAATTGCTTTGGGTAGTACAGCCATTTTCACAATGTTGATTTTTCCAATCAAGGAACATGGTATGTCCCTTCATCTGTTTGTAGCATCTTTGATTTCTTTCATCTGTGTCTTATACTTTTCTGCATAGAGGGTCTTTTGCCTTCTTAAGCAGGTTTATTCCTAGGTATTTTATACTTTTTGTTGCAGTGACGAATGGGAGAGTTTCCTTAATTTCTCTTTCTGCTCTTCCGTTGTTAGTGTATAGGAATGCAAGAGATTTCTATGCATTAATTTTCTATTCTGCTGTTTTACTAAATTCATTGATTAGTGCTAGCAGTTTTCTGGTAGAATCTTTAGGGTTTTCTATGTATAATATCATGTCATCTGCAAAGAGTGACAATTTTACTTCTTCTTTTCCAATTTGGATTCCTTTTATTTCTTTTTCTTCTCTGATTGCTGTGGCTAACACTTCCAAAACTATGTTGAATAATAGTGGTGAGAGTGGGCACCCTTGTCTTGTTCCTGTCTTTAGAGGGAATTCTTTCAGTTTTTCACCATTTAGAATGATGTTGGCTGTTGGTTTGTCATATATGGGTTTTATCATGTTGGGGGAACTTCCTTCTATGCCCACTTTCTGGAGAGTTTTTATCATAAATCGATGTTGAAATTTGTCAAGAGCTTTTTCTGCATCTGTTGAAATGATCATATGGTTTTTATCCTTCAATTTGTTAATATGATGTATCACATTGATTGATTTGTGTATATTGAAGAATCCTTGCATCCCAGGGATAAACCCCACTTGATCATGGTGTATGATCTTTTTAATGTGCTGTTGGATTCTGCTAGCTAGTATTTTGTTGAGGATTTTTGCATCTGTATTCATCAGTGATATTCATCTGTAATTTTCTTCTTTTGTAGTATCTTTTTCTGGCTTTGGTATCATGGTGATGGTGGCCTTGTAGAATGAGTTTGGGAGTGTTCCTCCTTCTGCTCTATTTTGGAAGAGTTTGAGAAGGATAGGTGTTAGCTCTTCTCTAAATATTTGATAGAATTTGCCTGTGAAGCCATCTGGCCCTGGACTTTTGTTTGTTGTGAGATTTTTAATCACAGTCTTAATTACAGTACTTGTGATTGGTCTGTTCAAATTTTCTATTTCTTCCTGGTTCAGTCTTAGGAGATTGTACTTTTCTAAGAATTTATCCATTTCTTCCAGGTTATCCAATTTATTAGCATATAGTTGCTTGTAGTATTCTCTCATGATCTTTTGTATTTCTGTGGTGTCTGTTTTTACTTCTCCTTTTTCATTTCTAATTCTGTTGATTTACATCTTCTCCCTTTTTTTCCTGATGAGTCTGGCTAATGGTTTATCAATTTTGTTTATCTTCTCAAAGAAACAGCTTTTATTTTTATTCATTTTTGCTATTGTTGCTTTCATTTCTTTTTCATTTATTTCTACTCTGATCCTTATGATTTCATTCATTCTGCTCCCTTTGAGATTTTTTTTTTGTTCCTCTTTCTCTAATTGTTTTAGGTGTAAGGTTAGGTTGTTTATTCGAAATTTTTCTTGTTTCTTGAGGTAGGATTGTATTGCTATAAACTTCCCTCTTAGAACTGCTTTTGCTGTGTCCCATAGGTTTTGGGTTGTTGTGTTTTCATTGTCATTTGTTTCTAGGTATTTTTTGATTTCCTCTTTGATTTCTGCAGTGACTTCTTGGTTGTTTAATAGTGTATTGTTTAGCTTCCATGTGTTTGTATTTTTTGCAGTTTTATTCCTGTAATTGATATCTAGTCTCACGGCATTGTGGTCAGAGAAGATGCTTGATATGATTTCAATTTTCTTGAATTTACTGAGGCTTGATTTATGCCCCAAGATGTGATCTATCCTGGAGAATGTTCTGTGTGCATTTGAGTAGAAAGTGTATTCTGTCGTTTTTGGATGGAATGTCCTATAAATATCAATTAAGTCAAGGTGGTCTAATGTCTCATTTAGAGCTTGTGTTTCTTTCTTTATTTTCTGTTTGGATGATCTGTCCGTTGGTGAAAGTGGGGTGTTAAAGTCTCCTACTATTATTGTGTTACTATTGATTTCCCCTTTTATGGCTGTTAGCATTTGCCTTATGTATTGAGGTGCTCCTATGTTGGGTGCACAGATGTTTACAATTGTTATATATTCTTCTTTGATGGATCCCTTGATCATTATGTAGTGTTCTTCCTTGTCTCTTGTAATAGACTTTAAGGTCTAATTTTTCTGATATGAGTATTGCTACTCCAGCTTTCTTTTGACTTCAACTTGCATGGAATATCTTTTTCTATCCCCTTACTTTCAGTCTGTTTGTGTCCCTAGCTCTGAAGTGGGTTTCTTGTAGACAGATAGATAAGGGTCTTGATTTTGTATCCATTGAGCCAGTCTGTGTCTTTTTGTTGGAGTGTTTAATCCATTAACATTTAATGTAATTATTGACATGTATGTTCCTATTACCATTTTCTTAATTGTTTTGGCTGTGTTTTTGCAGGTCTTTTTCTTGTCTTGTGTTACTGCCTAGAGTAGTTCCTTTAGCAGGTATTGTAAGGCTGGTTTAGTGGTGCTGGATTCTCTTAACTTTTGCTTGTCTGGAAAGCTTTTGATTTCTCCCTCAAATCTGAATGAGATTCTTGCTGGGTGGAGTATTCTTGGCTGTAGGTTTTTCTCTTTCAAGACATTAATTATCTACTGCCACTCTCTTCTGGCCTGCAGAGTTTCTGCAGGGAGATGAGCTGTTATTCTGATGAGTTTTCCCTTATATGTTATTTGTTGCTTTTGACATTAATTATCTACTGCCACTCCCTTCTGGCCTGCAGAGTTTCTGCAGAGAGATCAGCTGTTATCCTGATGAGTTTTCCCTTATATGTTATTTGTTGCTTTTCTCTTGCTGCTTTTAATATTTTTTCTTTGTGTTTAATTTCGTTAGTTTGATTAATATGTTCCTTGGTCTGTTTCTCCTTGGGTTTATTCTGTATGGGACTCTCTGCACTTCTTGGACTTGGTTTACTATCTCCTTTCCCATGTGGGGGAAGTTTTCCACCATAATCTCTTCAAATATTTTCTGAGACACTTTCTTTTCTCCTTCTTCTGGGATGCCTATGATTTGAATGTTGGTATGCTTAACATTATCCCCGAGGTCTCTGAGACTGTCTTCCATTCTTTTTATTCTTTTTTCTTTTTCCTTCTCCGTAGCAGTTATTTCCCCCATTGTATCTTCCAACTCACTTACTCGTTCTTCTGCCTCAGTTATTCTGCTATTTATACTATGTAGTGTATTTTTAATTTCAGTTATTGTTCATTATTGTTTGTTTGCTCTCTAGTTCTTCTAGGTCCTTATTATTAAATGTTTCTTGTATTTTCTCTATTTTGTTATCAAGATTTTTAATCATCTTTACTATCATTACTCTGAATTTTTTTTCAGGCAACTTGCCAATTTCTTCTTCATTTATTTGGTCTTGTGGATTTTTTTTCTTGCTCCTTTGCCCGCAAGATGTTTCTTTGCTTTCTGATTTTGTCTAATTTATCATGTTTGATGTCTCCTTACCCTATTCTGCTTAGTAGAAATTCCTCTTATCTCTGTTCTGTTTGGCTTGGGGTATCAAGCACTGGAGCTTGCTGCCCTTAGATTGGGTTTGTAACTTGCTGTTGAGAATGAGAACTCTGGAGGAGCACTTGCTGATTAATATTCCATTGGGTCAGGAGTTCTTTGGTGGTCCAATGTCCTAGACTCCACTCTGCTGTCTCAGAGTTCTAGGTTTGGCTCTGGCCATGGCACTAAGACCCTGGAAGCTTCACGGCATGGAGAACAAGGAGGTAGAAGGAGAGCAAAGAAAAAAAGGAAGAAAAAATGGGAAGAAAGGTAAAGGGCAGACAGATCCTCAAGATTGGTGGTGAAAGCAACTCTAATCAGTCAAAATCACACGAGGAGATGTGCACACTTGCACTTGCAGAAAGAGACGAGGAAGAGAAACCAATGAGAAGAGAAAATGGGAGAACAAAGAAAAGAGAAAGTACTCATACCAGTTACAAGCAAATCTGCATGCACATATGTACAGTAAATATTTAACTAACAAATACCTAAAACCAGAAATAAAATAAGTATACCAAAAAGTCCTGTAATATTTCTAGGTATGGCTCTTCCCCTGCTCTGTAGACTGTGGAGAGTTCAGACTGTGGTGTGGTATTAGTCCTGTGGGTTTTTTTTCCCATAGTCCCCAGTTGTCCCCTATGTCTGCAGTCTCTGTTGTAGAAACACTCATCTAATCAGGTAATCCACAGATGTAGGTTCTTTCAATCCTATTGTGGGCATTAAATCTGCTACTCCTGTGGCTCTTTCTCTTTCTCTTCTTTGGTCCTGCACACCTCGGGGATCAGTTTTGGTTTTGGTCCCTACTTTGCATGCAGGTTGCTCTCAGGAGTCAGTTCCTTGCCCAGGCAAGAGGGGGTGAAAGAGGGTGCTTGGGTCTCACTTGAAACTTCAGGTCGGATGTAGGGAAGGATATGGTAGTCTTACTGAGATCTGCGGGATGGCACGGTGAAAAATAAGGTAGAAGGAGAGGAAAGGAAAAAAGGAAGAAAAAAGGGGAGAAAGGGAGTGGGCAGACAGGTCCCCAAGATTGGTGGTAAAAGCAACTCTAATCTGCCAAAATCACTCAAGACAATGAGCACACTTGCATTTGCAGAAAGAGAAGAGGAAAAGAAACCAATGAGAAGAGAAAACGAGAGAGCAAAGAAAAGAAAGAAGAACGTACTCATACCAATTACAAGCATATTTACATACATGTATCTACATATTAAAAGTTTAACTGACACATGCACAAAACCAGAAACAAGATAAACATACCTAAAGGTCCTCCAATATTTCTAGGTATGGCTCTGCCCCTGCTGTGGAGAGGACTGTGGAGAGCTCAGACTGTGATCTGGTATTAGTCTTGTGTGTATTTGTCCCGACAGTTCCCAGTTGTCCCCTATGTCTGCAGTCTCTATTGTAGAAACACTCCTCTAATCAGGTGATCCACAGGTGCAGGATCTTTCAAGCCTATTGTGGGCAAAATCTCTGGGATTGCTTGCGGCAGCAGAGTTCAGTGAGCCTGAGATTTTGGTGGGCTTCCCCTGCTGCTGGGAGCGTGTGGCTAATCACTTGCCTTACACATAGGACCCTTGGTGGCTGTGGGTGTATGGGCCACAGGCCAGCAGCATGGTGGCAGGGGTGGGGGAGTGGGGGGGCTGGGTGGAAGGCCGGTGAGCTGACGTTTGGCGGGACCCAGATGCGCGCAAAGTGGGCAGGGCCTGGGGTCAGCTAGTTTTTCAATCCAGCAGTCCCCTGGCTGGCGATGCGGCGGCAGAGGTGGAGGAACGGGTCCGGCAGGCAGGTGGGCGGGTGTTCAGCGGGACCCAGAGGCGTGTAGCACTGGATTGGAGCTGTGGACTTTTGGAGCCAGCAGCCACAAGTCACACCACTTCACCGCCACCTGTGGGTTTGCCACAAGTCACACTGCTTCGCTGCCACCTGTGGGTTCCCAAGCACTCTGGGACAAAAGTCCCCTGACTCTCCGTCTGTCCCAGGTCTTTCCCCAAACTCCCTATCTTGCTGGTGCACAAACCCCCCAGGCTTTTCTCATGCAGCCAGCCTGCGCTCTCTCCCTGGGGACTGTTCTCCAAAGCCCAGGCCTCAGTACCCAGCCCCCACCTCCTCTGTGGGTGAGCAGCTTAGCTTCTCTGGCTGGGGAGTGCTGCCTGACTCCTCCATGCGGGGACCTCTCTGCTCTGCCCTTGGCAGACCTGCCGTTGCTCTCTCTTCTGGGTGCTCCATGGCTCCCCATGTCCTTCCCCACCAGCAAGGGGTCTCCCCAGTGTGTGGGAGCCTTCCCCCCTCACAGCTCCCTCCCAGAGCAGCCAGTCTCCTCAGAATTATTTGTCTCTTTTTTTCCTCTTCTTTTCTTTGCGCTACCCGGTTACGTGGAATTTCTCTTGCCTTTTTGGCAGTCTGAGGTGTCCTGCTGGCATTCGGGAGGTGTTCTCCAGGAACCACTCCCCAAGTGGCTGTGTTTTTCAAATATTTGTGTGGAGGAGGGTGATCGCCACTTCCTACTCCTCCACCATCTTTCTTCTTTGGGGTTTTTATGCACCAAAGGATGGTGTCCTTTGAAGCACAAAAGTTGTTAATTTTAAAGACATCCGATTTATCTGTTCTTTTCTTTAGTTGCTTGTCCTTTTAGTGTCATGTCTAAGAAACCATCTTTAAGATCAAGAAAATTTGTACTGTTGTTTTCTCTTAAGAATTTTTTTTAAACATAAACATTTCATGACTTTTTTTTTTTTTTTTGAATGTGCTGTGTGGCTTGCAAGATCTTAATTCCCTGACCAGGGATTGAACCCGTGCCCCCCGCAGTGGAAGCACAGAGTCCTAGCGACTGGACTGCCAGGGAATTCCCTCTTAAGAATTTATAATTTTAGCTGTTACATTTAGATCTTTGATCCTTTTCGGAGTCAGATTTTTTTATGTGGTGTGAGATGGGAGTCTGATACATTCTTTTCCATGTGAAAATCCAGTTATTTCAGCACCATTTGTTGACAAGACTCTTTCCAATTGTCTCAGCACTCATCAAAATCAGTTGACTGTAAGTATGAGGTTTTATTTCTGGGGTCTCAATTCTGTTCCACTAACCTACACATCCATACTGTTGTCGGTATCATGTTGTCCTGATTAGTGTTGCTTTGTAGCAAATTTTGAAATTGGGGACTGTGTTCCTCAACTTTGTCCTTTTTCAAGATTTTATTAGTTTTTTGGGGGTCCATTAAATTTCTGTATGAGTTTTAAGATCATATCAATTTTTGCATGGAATCAGCTGATAGATATTGCATTGAATCTATAGATCAGTTTAAGTATTGCAATCTTAATTATATTGTTTTCCTATCCGTGAATATGAGATGTCTTTCCTTTTATTGAGGTCTTCTTTAATTTCTTTCAACAATGTAGTTTTCAGAGTATAAATTTCATACTTTTTGCTGCAATTTATTGCTAAGTTTTTTGAAATTGTTTTGTATACTATTTTAAATGGAGTTGTCTTCTTAATTTCATTTTTTGTTTGCTTATGTTAGTGTATAAAAATACAATTGATTATACTAATTTTGTATCTTATAAGCTTGATAAACTCATTTATTAGTTCTAATAAGGTTTTATACTGGATTCCTTAGAAAGTTGTTTTTTATACAATATCTTGTCATCTATGAAAAGAGACAGTTTTACTTCTCCCTTACATATCTGGATGCCTTTTATTTATTTTTATTTTTACTTTTATTTTTGCCTAATTTCCCTGACTAGAACTTCCAGTGCAATGTTGAATGGGATTGTTGACAAGACATTTCTTTATCTTATTCCTGATCTTAGGGAGAAATCATTCAGTCTTTCTCCATTAAGTATATTAGCTCTTGGTCTTCTTTAGATGCCCTTTTTCAGTTTTAAGAAATTCTTTCCATTCCTAGTTTGTGGACTATTTTTATCATAAAGGGGTGTTGAATTTTATCATATACCTTCTCTGCACCTACTGAAGTGATTATGTGGTTTTTGTCCTGTATCCTAATGATGTGGTATATTACATTGATTTTTGAATGTTTAACCAACTTTGCATTCTTGGGATTAATCCCACTTGATCGTGATGTATAATCCTTTTGATATATTTCTGGATTCAATTTGCTGGTATTTTCCTGAGGATTTTTGCATCTATATTCATAATGAGCTATGGTTTTCTTTTTAAATTGTGATGCCTTTGTCTGATTTTACTATCAGGGTAATACTGGCCCCATATAATGAGTTGAGATGTGTTTTCCGCTCTTCTGTATCATGAAATAGTTTGTGAATAATTGATATTAGGTTCTCTTTATATGTTTGATATAGTTGTTCAGTGAAGCCATTTGGGCCTGAACTTCTCTTTGTGGGGATTTTTTAGATTACTGAACTAATATATTTCTTATTATAAGTCTATTCAGATTTTCTATTTCTTTTTGAGTCAGTTTTGGTAGTGTGTCTTTCTAGAAATTTTTCTGTTTTGTTTAAGGTATGTAGTTTGTTGGCATAGTATTTTCTTATAATTCTGTTTATTTCTTTAAGGTAGGGAGTAATATCTTCTTTGTACTTCTGATTTCAGTAATTTGTATCATTGTTCTCTTTTTCTTGGTCAATCTACAGTTTTTCTATTTTGTTGATCATTTTTTTTTGTTTCTGTTTTTCTGTTCTCTATTTCATTTTCTTCCATAATCCTTATTATTTCCTTTCTCTGCTTGCTTTGAGTTTAGTTTGCTCTTCTTTTTTTCCATTATCTTAAAGGGGAAAATTGGGTTTTTTAAATCTGAAATTTCTTTCTATTGTAGGTTTTTATAGCTATAAATTTCCCACTAAGCACTTCTTTAGCTGCATCTCATGAGTTTTGGTATATAGTGTCTTCATTTTCACTTATCTCAGAGTATTTCCTAATTTCTCTTCCGATTTTTTTCTTTGACTCATAAGCTATTTATTAGTGTGTTATTTAATTTCCACATATCTAAAAAATTTCCCAAATTTCCTTCTGTTATTCATTTCTATTTTCTGCCATTGTGCTTAGATAACATACTTTGCATGAGTTCAGTCTTTTTAAAATTTACTAAAGTCCTTTCTGGAGAGACAGGAAGATGGCGGAGGAGTAAGACGTGGAGATCACCTTCCTCCTCAAATACATCAAGAATACATCTACATGTGGAACAACTCCTATAGAACACCTTCCAAATGCTGGCAGGGGACCTGAGACTCCAAAAAGGCAAGAAAATCTCCACGTAACTGGGTAGAGCAAAAGAAAAAAAGAGACAAAAGAATCCTGAGCAGACATGCCCCTCTGGGAGTGAGCTGTGAAGGTGGAAAAGCTTCCACCCATGAGGAAGCCCCCTCACGGGCAGGGATGAACAAGGGGAGCTTTGGAGCCCCCGGAGGAGAGAGCAGCAACAGGTGCATGGAAGGATCAGTGCCAAGCAGCACTTCCCAGCCTGAGACGCTTGTCTGCTCACCTGCAGCGGTGGGTGGAGGCTGGGTACTGAGGCTTGGGCTTTGGAGGACAGACCCCAGGGAGAGAACTGGGGTTGGCTGCGTGAAAACTAGGGGGGCTAGTGTGCCACAGCTAGCTAAGAGGAAGTCTGGGGAAAAGCCTGGGCCTGACAGAGAGGCAGGAGACCTTTGTTTCGGGGTGCTATAGAGGAGCTTCCTGCTCCTCACACCCACAGACTGCAGGGCAGTGCCTATGAAAGCACCACTCGCAAGCTGTGGCTTTTATATCGGAACATAGAGCCTGCTGCTGTGGCCACCAAGGGTCTTGCGTGCAAGGCAGGTCATTGTCCATACCCTCCCAGCAGCAGGTGCAGCCCGCCACCACCACCTGTTCAGGACCAACTTCCCGGGGATAGCACAGGGTTCATCTCAGGCTCACACTGACCTCTGCTGCTGCACTCTCCGTACATTTCAGTTAGACTGCCATATCCCTCCGCCACAGCCTGAATGAGCAAGTGAGCCCCAATCACCCACTTTTGCCCCCTCTTGCCTGGGTGGGGAACCAACGCCTGAGAGCAGCCCACATGCAGAGATTATACCAAAACCAAAACTGATCCCTGGGGACTGTGGGACCAAAGAAGAGAAAGGGAAACAGCTGCAGGAGGAGCAGATTAAATACCCACAATTGGCTTGATAGACCCTGCATCTGTGGATTACCTGAATAGACAAGTGTTCCAACAACTGAGGCTGTAGACTCAGGGGGCAACTATGGATTTTGGGGGCAAATACACACAGGACTAATACCAGATCAGAGTCTGAGCTGACTCCACAGTGCCCACAGTGGGTGCAGAGACCTACCTAGACGTATTGGAGGACTTCCTTGTTTGTTTGACTTGTTCCTGGTTTTATGTATTTGTTTAATCTTTAGTGTATATTTTTGTATGTGAGTTTGTTTATTGGTTTGGTTGCTCTCTTCTTTGTTTTCTCTCTTTTTGTCCCTCTTTTTCTTCTCTTTTCTTCTCTTTTTGCAAGTGTGAGTGTGTACAGCTCTGTGTGATTTTGTCTGTTTAGTTTTGCTTTTACCACTTGTCTTGGGGTTTTATCTGTTCTTTCTTTTTCTTTTCTTTTCTTTTCTCTTTTTCATACTCCTTTTCCTCCATGCTGCGCAGCTTCTAGGGTCTTGGTGCCCTGGCCAAGGGTCAGACCTGGACCTCCAAAGCAGGAGAGCTGAGTCCAGGACCTTGCAACACCAGAGAACTCCCGACCCCATGGAATATTAATTAGCAAGGGCTCTCCCAGACTTCCCTGGTGGCATGGTGGTAAGAATCCACCTGCCAATGCAGGGGACATGGGTTCAATCCCTGGTCAGGGAAGATGCCACATGCCGTGGAGCAACTAAGCCCATGCACCACAACTACTGAGCCTGTGTGCCACAACTGCTGAAGCTGAAGCCCATGTGCTCTAGGGCCCATGCTCTGCAATAAGAGTAGCCACCACAATGAGAAGCCTGCACACCGCAACAAAGAGTAGCCCCCACTCACCACAACTAGAGAAAGCCTGCATGCAGCAACGAAGACCCAATACAGCTCAAAATAAATAAATAAATAAATAAATAAATAATATTAAATTAAAAAGAATTACCCAAGAATGATCATAGTATCATCATGGAAAAAAAAATCAGAAATATAAATGACACACCCACAGGTGCCATGACAGTTCCAAGGCCAGACGATAAGGATCAAAAAAAAATAAAAAAGCTCTCCCAGAGGTCTCATTCTCCACACTAAGATCCAGCTCCACCCAATGGCCAGCAAGCTCCAGTGCTGTACTCCTCATGCCAAACAACTAGCAAGACAGGAACACAGCCCCACCCATTAGCAGACAGACTGCCTGTTGTCATACTAAGCTCACAGACACATCAAAACACACCACCAGACATGGCCCTGCACATCAGAAGGGCAAGATCCACCTCCACACATAAGAACACAGGCACCAGTCCTCCAACCAGGAACCCTACACAAGCCACTGGACCAACCTCCCCACTGGGGATAGACAACAAAATCAAGAACTACAACCCTGCAGCCTGAGGAAAGGAGACCTCAAACGCAGTAAGTTAAAAAAAATGAGAAGACAGAGAAAGATGCAGCAGATGAAGGAACAAGGTAAAAACCCACAAGACCAAACAAATGAAGAAGAGATAGGCAGTCTACATGAAAAAGAGTTCAGAATAATGATAGTAAAGAAGATCCAAGACCTCAGAAATAGTGTTGAGGCACAATTGGAGAAAATAAATGTTTAACAAGGAGCTAGAAGAACTAAAGAGCAACAAACAGTGATGAACAACACAATAACTGAAATTAAAAATACTCTAGAAGGAATGAATAGCAGAATAACTGAGACAGAAGAATGGATAAGTGACCTGGAAGATAGAATGGTGGAAATAACTTCCACAGAGCAGAATAAAGAAAAAAGAATGAAAAGAATTGAGGACAGTCTCAGAGACCTCTGAGACAACATTAAATGCACCAACATTCAAATTATAGGGGTCCCAGAAGGAGAAGAGAAAAATAAAGGGTCTGAGAAAATATTTGAAAAAATTATAGTCAAAAACTTCCATAACATGGGAAAAGAAATAGTCAAATCCAGGAAGCACAGAGAGTCCCATATAGGAGAAACCCAAGGAGAAACACACCAAGACACATATTAATCAAACTATCAAAAAATATTAAAAGCAGCAAGGGAAAAACAACAAATAACATAAAAGGGAACCCCCATAAGGTTAACAGTTGATCTTTCAGCAGAAACTCTTCAGGCCAGAAGGGAGTGGCAGGATATATTTAAAGTGATGAAAGGGGAAAACCTACAACCAATATTACTCTACCCAGCAAGCAAGTATCTCATTCAAATTTGAAGGAGAAATTAAAAACTTTATAGACAAGCAAAAACTAGGAGAATTCAACACCACCAGACCAGCTTTACAACAAATGCTAAAGGAACTTCTCTAAACAGGAAACACAAAAGAAGGAAAAGGTTTACAAAGAAAACCCCAAGACAATTAATAAAATGGTAATAGGAACATGCATATCGATAATTACCTTAAATGTGAATGGATTAAATTCTCCAACAAAAAGACACAGACTGTCTGAATGGATACAAAAGCAAGACCCATATATATGCTATCTACAAGAGAGACACTTCAGAACTGGATCACATACATACTGAAAGTGAGGGCATGGAAAAAGGTATTCCATGCAAAATGGAAATCAAAAGAAAGCTGGGGTAGCAATACTCATAACAGAAAAAATAGACTTTAAAATAAAGACTATTACAAAAGACAAGGAAGGACACTACATAATGATAAAGGGCTCAATCCAAGAAGATATAACAATTGTAAATATTTATGCAACCAACATAGAAGCACCCCAATACATAAGGCAAATGCTAACAGCCATAAAAGGGGAAATTGACAGTAACACAATAATGGTAGGGTACTTTAACACCCCACTCACACCAATGGATGGATCATCCAAACAGAAATTAAATAAAAACAAGCTTTAAATGACACATTAGACCAAATGGACATAATTGATCTTTATAGGACTTTCCATCCAAAAACAACAGAATATACTTTCTTCTCAAGTGCACATGGAGTATTCTCCAGGATAGATCACATGTTGGGTTACAACTCAAGCCTCAATAAATTTAAGAAAATTGAAATTATATCAAGCATATTTTCTGACCACAACACTAATGTTCTTTCTATGTCCTAACTTAGGGCCTATCCTGGAAATGTTCCACGTGTGCTTGAGAAGAATATATATATATTTTTTCTTTCTGGCCACACCTCGCGGCTTGCAGGATCTTATTTGCTCAACCAGAGACTGCACCTGGGCTGCAGCAGTGAAAGCACTGAGTCCTTACCACTGTACTGCCAGAGAATTCCCTATATTTGGTTGTTTTTGGATGGAGTGTTTGATAGGTATCTCTTAGGTCTAATTTGTATATAGTTTTATACAAACCTTCTATTTCCTAATTGATCAGCATTGTTGTTGTATTCATTATTTCAAGTGTAGTATTGAAGTCTCCAATTTTTATTTTCGAATTTTCTATTTCTTCCCTCAATCCTGTCAGCCTTTGCTTCATGTATTCTGGGGCTCCGTTTTTAGGTACATATATATTTATAATTGTTATAACTTTCTTATGATTGACCTGTTTCATTATAAAACATTCTTCTTTATTTGTAGTAATATTTTTTTGCTTTAAAGTCTATTTTTCTGATATTAGTATAGCCACCACAGCTTTTTATGATTGGTGTTTGCATGATACATGTTTTTCCATCCTTTTTCTTTTAGCCTCTTTGTATCTTTGAATCTAAAATATGTCTCTTGTAGATAGTCTATGGTTGGATCTCTTTTTTAATCCAGTCTGACAATCGCTGACTCTTGATCGTGTTGTTTATTAATCCACTTATATTTGATGTTATTATTGATATAGTTAGATTAATGTCTGCATTTTACCTTTTGTTTTCTATAATGCCACAAATCCTTTTTGTGTCTGTATTGCTGCTTTAATGCTTTCTTTTAAATTAAATGAATATTTTTCTATTATTATTTCATTTATTTATTTTAATTTTTATTGGAGTATAGTTGTTTTACAATGTTGTGTTAGTTTCATCTGTATGGCAAAATGAATCAATTATACATATACATATATCCACTCTTTTTTTAGATTATTTTCTCATATAGGCCATTACAGAGTATTGAGCAGAGTTCCCTGTGCTATACAGTAGGTCCTTATTAGTTATTTATTTTATATATAGTAGTGTGTATATGTCAATCCCAATCTCCCAATTTGTCCTTCCCTCCCTTAACCCCTGGTAACTGTTATGTGAGCTGACACGCATTGTGAAAGAATTCATGGAAGTACTAACAAGGGAAGAAAAGAAAGTTTTCATTCATTTTCCAAGGGAGGAAAGAGGCCAGAAGCGTAGAGTGGCATTGGCCCCAAAGTGTGGGGGTTTGTCTTTTATTGGGCTTCAAAGGGCAAGGTGCAAGAAAGAAGGGGTGGGTTCATATCTATTTTGGTTGTATCCGAGCTGGCTGTGCTTCTATAGGATATGTTTTTGTTTTTGTTTTTTTCTGAGAATCTGTAACTTTTAGTCTTCAATAATTTTCCAGTCCTTGAGTGTCTGAAAGAGACTTGATAGTGGCCCTTGACAGGCGTTACTATATTTTGAACAATGTTAGATGGGTTTACAGTAACCATAAGTTTGTTTTCTACATCTGTAACTCTATGTTTTTAGATAAGTTCTAAATTAAATGAATATTTTCCAGTGTTATCTATTTCTTAAAAGTTATTTCTTAGTGCTTTCTCTAGACCTTACCATAGCATCTTAACTTATCAGAATCTACTCCAGATTTATATTAAGTGAGGTATTGAAATATTACTTGTATGGAGTGCTATTCCCTTTTTTGTGATATTGTTATACATATTAAATACATGCCTGTTACAAACCCAACCATATAGCGTTATAATTATTAATCTATATAAGTAATGTCTGAATTTATGTCTACTAAAGAAGTTGAGAAAAGAAAAGAGAGCAAGTACATATTTATAATGTTATATTTACTTTTAAAAAAAAATCCATGTATAGTTCTATGCATTTGTTCCTACGGGTTTGAATCAGTACCATCTTGGGTCATTTCCTTACTCAAATACAGCTCTGCTCCCACCCACTATTTTTTTTTTCCACCCACTTCTTTTGTGATATTATTGTCACATATATTACATTTCTAATGTTAGAGGCCCAACCAAACAATTATATATGTATTGACTTATATAATTGCCCTTCATAACAGAGAAGACGAGAGTAAAAATTATGCATTTATACTGTGTTTTATAATTATATAATTACATTTACCAGTGTTTTTTGTTTTTTCATGTGTATTGAATTTACATCTAGGTTTGTTTGCTTTGAAATTGAATAAATTCCCCTACAATTTCTTGCAAGATAGGTCTGTCAGCAATTGATATCTCTCAGTTTTTGTTTGCCTTGGAGTTTTTATTTTGGTTTCATTTTTGCAAGATAGTTTTGCAGGATAGAAGATTTTTAGTTGATAGTTTTTTTCCCTTCAGCACTTGGAATATGTTGTCCCACTGTTTTTGGCTTCCATTTTTCTTTTTTTTTCCTAATAAGACATCCCAGTTAATCTTAATGGGTTTGCCTTGTAAGTAATGAGTTACACTTCTCTTGCTGCTCTCAAGATTTTCTCTTTGGCTTTCAGTATTTTTACTATGAGATGTCTGAGTGTGGATCTCTTTGTATTTAAACTTCTTGGAGTTTTTTTGACCTTCATGGATGTGTAGATTAACATTTTCCAAAAAATTTTAGTCATTATTTCTTCGAATATTTTTTCTACTGCTTTTCTGGCCTTTCCTTCTGGTAATACCATTACATGTAGTTTGGTGCTTTTAAAGGTGTCTCGTGTTTTTATGACACTGTGTTCATTGCGCTTCATTCTGTTTCCTCTCTGTTCTTATGATTGCATAATCTGTATTTTCAAATTTGTGTTCTTTTGTCTGCCAATGCCAATCTATTATTGAGCCCCTCTAGTGAACTTTTCATTCTGGTTATTGTAATTTTTAACTCTAAATTACGCATTTGGTACTTTTTATAATTTGTATCTCTTTATGGATAGTCTGTTTAATGAGAAATTGTCATCATAGCTTTCTTTACTTCTTTTTTTTAAATACAACTTTATTGGAGTATAATTGCTTTACAATGTTGTGTTAGTTTATGCTGTACAACAAAATGAATCAACTACCTCTATACATATATCTCCATATCCCCTCCCTCCCAGGACTCCCTTCCACCCTCCTCCTCCCACCCCTCTAGGTCGTCACAAAGCACCAAGCTGATCTCCCTGTGCCATGCAGCAGCTTCCCACTAGCTATCTGTTTTACATTTGGCAGTATACATATGTCAATGCTACTCTCTCACTTTGTCCCAGCATCACTTTCCCCCCGTGTCCTCAAGACTGTTCTCTACATCTGCATCTTTATTCCTGCCCTGTCACTAGGTTCCTTGGTACCATTTTTCTAGATACCATATATATGCATTAACATATGGTATTTGTTTTTCTCTTTCTCACTTACCTCACTCTGTGTGACAGAGTCTAGGACCATCCACCTCACTACAAATAACTCAGTTATGTTCCTTTTTATGGCTGAGTAATATTCCATTGTATATATGTGCCACATCTTCTTTATCCATTCATCTGTCGATGGACATTTAGGATGCTTCCATGTCCTGGCTATTGTAAATAGTGCTGCAGTGAACATTGGAGTGCATGTGCCTTTTTGAATTATGGTTTTCTCAGGGTATATGCCCAGTAGTGGGATTGCTGGGTCATATGGTAGTTCTATTTTTAGTTTTTTAAGGAACCTCCATGCTGTTTTCCATAGTGGCTGTGTCAATTTACATTCCCACCAACAGTGCAGGAGGGTTCCCTTTTCTCCGCACCCTCTCCAGCATTTATTGTTTCTAGATTTTTGTGATGATGGCCATTCTGACTGGTATGAGGTGATACCGTATTGTGGTTTTGATTTGTTTTTACTTCTTTAAGCATGGTTTCGTTTAGTTCTTTGAGCATATTCATATTGGCTTATTTGAAGATTTTTTTTTGTTAAATACAACATATGGGCTCTTTCGGAGACAGTTTCTGCTGCCTGTTTTTGTTTCTGTGAATGGTTCACACTTTCCTGCTTCTTTGCATAATCATTTTTTTTTAAATTGGGGCATTTAAGTAATATATTATAGCACTGTGGATTCAGGTCCCACTTTCCCATCCCTGGGGATTGTTTTTGTTGTTATTTTCTTGTTTATTTGTTTAGTGACTTGATAGACTATTTTACTCAAGTCTATTTCCTTCAAAGTATGAAGCCTTAGTTGTCACTCCTCAGTCAGTGCAGACTTGGGTATATACATTACCACTCTGCGATGACAGGAGTTTTAACAGAGTTCTCTTTGTCTCCTCTGCTGTCTCAGCTAAGTTGTCTACCTCACTTGTTATTTCACTCACAGGTTAGGCTTTATTAATTGCCAATTTATTTTTCAATTGTTTTCAACAATGCCCTGGTACATTAATTGCACCACAATCTTAACTGATTGAATTCAGGTGGGAATATTTTTTAGAAACATCTTTGAGGTTTAATCAAACCCCAGGAGGCCTTTTTTTAGCTGTATCTATCTCTGGTTCTCTCTGGTGAAATAGCTGGCCTATGGTTTTGCTTGTTGCTCTTAATTTAGAGGAACTATTATTTTCAAGAGCTCTCTTAGGCGTGAACGTCCCCATATTGTGTTTTAAATAGTCTGTTCCTTTTGTGGAGAGGTTAGAAACTCTCTTTTCTTATGGAATGCCTCTCCTACTTTGGAAAAAAATTTCTAAGCCACTGTTCTGGCCACTGGATGGGTAGTAGCCTCAGGTCTTCTAGGCTTACTATTTCTATTTGGAACCTCTGCCCAATGATTAAGCTGGAACAAGGGCAATCAGAACTGCAGTATTCTCAGCTTGCTGTGGCTAGGGTTAAACCCTCAGTCCTATGAGTGGGGACTGGTTAGAGGAAAGGAACCCCTGATCTCTTGGCCTCACTTACCAGGAATTTACTCACCTCTTCAATTCAGAATTGGAGGATGAAAAATACTAGTGGCCTGCCATTATTGGTGAGACACAGGTAACCAATAATTGGGAGCTGAGGGGGGAGGGATCCACATCTTCTTGGTCACACTTACCTGGAGTGGAGTTAATATCAAACTGAGCTGGACAGGTAGGAGTGAAGGAGCAGGTCATGGTTCAAATGCCACAGACTCTCACTGTTCTTACTGAGTATAGGAGATTTTTTTTGAGTAAATGTTTCTTCATTTGCTGTTCACCCTTAGGACAATTTCCAGAGACATTTAATAGTTTAAAAAAATAGTTTTCACCAGTTTGCTTGTTTCTTTGGGGAGTATGTCTGTGGAGATCATTAAGCTGTCATCACAGAGGTGTAGCTCAGTTATCTTTTACGTTTGATCATGGCTTCTTTCATCATACAGATAGTCTAGCCTGAATATTTCTGTATGTCCCACATTTTGTATTCTTTAAAGAAGCTCTTTGCTACCCAACATTACTAAAATAATCTGAAATTTTCTTCTAATGCTCTTAAGGTTTTCTTTTTTTATAGTAAGCACATTTAATCAACTGAGATGTTTTTGTATGTATGTGAATGCTTTGTGATAAGACTCTTTATATTTTTTTAAGTGGATAGCCTCGACTGTCTCAATTGCACCTCCTTTCCATTGACTTGAAATTGCAGCTTTATCATAAATTAAATTATATATACATGGAAGATTCTGTTACATTGATCTATTTGTCTATTTCTGCATCAGTATCACACTGTTCCAATAATTATGGCATCCATTTTCTAAACTGAGATTTATTCTTGCCAGGTTTTGATATCAGGGTTATGCTAAACTAGAAAAATAATTTGGGTAGCTTTCACATTTTTTAATAGAATGAAACAATTTATATAGTGTGATAATTATTTGTATTATAATCATCTGTATTCTAATTATCTGTGTTATTATCTATTATTATAGTTTCATTTTGGGAGTCATTTTTTCTTTACTAATTCTCAGTCTCTTCATTGATTATTGCTGTATTCATGTTTCTTTTTCTTAAGCCAATTGTAGTAATTTAAATTATTACAATTTATTGGTATAAATTTGTATGAGCATTTCAAAACTTTAGAAAATATCCTCAAATTCTCCTAATTCTTAATATTGTCCAATTACATCTCTGTTATTTTTTTAAATCACACTTACCAAATGTGCTTCTGTTTGATTGTTTTGCGAAGAACCAGATTTTTGTTGAATGGATTGTTATTTTATTTTTGTTGATTATTTAATTAATTTCTGCTTTTATGTTTATTAATACTGTCCTCTCTGTAGTTATGTTGTTGGTGTCTTTCTAGCTTCCTAAGTTGAATCATTTTTTTTTCATGTATATTCAGTCTGTGTTTAGGACTGTAAAGTTTACTCTAAGTATTCTTAGTATTAATGTACAGGATTTGTTGGTAGTGTTTTACTATGGTTTATGTTTAGTTGCTGCTTTGAATTTCTCTTAACCTAAAAATCTTCTTGGAAAAGCATTTAAATACATTCATACAGATAGATTTAATTGGGAGAAGGACTGTCTTTCATTGTTAATTTTTTATTGTATTGTGATATATGTGTGTCTGCTTTTTGACATTTTATTTAGATTTCTTTTATGATCTAATACATATTCATTTCTTTATTGTTCCTTGTCTATTCAAAAAACATGCTTATTACTTTTCTTTTTCAAATTTTCTATATTAATTTTTTTTTCTTCCTGGTTTGTCATCTTCTGAGAGACATGTATTGAAGGTTCCACTAGGATAGTGGATTGAATTCAGCTCTCAGTTGATTAAATTTTATTTGAAGATGCATATCAATTGATTGGTTTTATCTAGAATCAGTTGGAAGTATTAATTGACTTTGGGAAATGAAGAAAAATATTCAGTGGTGGTGAAAGAGAGATAATTTTCTAAATAAATTTAATTTCTGATATGATTCCTCTTCTGACAATTTATATTACATATGATACACATATACTTATATTACCAGATTGCTACTTCTGATAAGCAAGGCTGGGGAGGACCTTTGCTTTTTTTTATATAAAATCACTCTATTATTTACCTTCTTGAAAAAAGGCATGGTAATAATAATAATAATAATAATAATAATAATAAAGTAATAGAAAAGAGAGGCATTTTCTGAATGGTGATATGAGGAACTCCATGGATCATTTCTCAGAGAAAAAGATCAAACTGGTGAAAATTATATATATAAAACAATCACTTAAAGTCTCTGGAGACTGTTCAAAGGGTATATAGCAAATGGAAAAACACTCATTAATGAAAATCTACTAAATCTCAGGAAGAACAGTGGCATTTGAGCCACAATCCTCGCTATACTCCCTCCACCCCCAGCTCAGTATGATGGAAGCTCTACTCTGGTAGCTCTACTCTGGTAGCCAAGAAGATGAGGCTCCCTCTCCTGCCCTTCCACTCCTGCTTTTCTTTGGGAGGGTCAGGATTCCAGAATTTCTTATCATTCCCAGGACCATGTTCGAGAAGTCCTATTGAAGGCAAGTATAGGTGAGAGATCTGGTGCTCCTTACCCTACCTGGCCCCCATTCATAGGACAAAGATCTACTCCAGGTGCGACAGGCTGAGAATACCATTGCCCCAGCCCACTTATAAGATAGGATTTCCACACCAGGAGAGTAAATCTGAGAAAATCAAGAGCTACAAGCCTTGCCTAGTGTGCTGCTAGTAGAGCAGGGGTATCACCCTGAGGGAAGAGGGCCACTGTCCCCACCACTAGTTCTGGAGCAGTGGTGCAAGAGTGCTGCCCAAGGGGAGAGGCAGATTATTAATATAGAGAACTCTGTAGCTCTTCCTAAGGGAGACTCTCCTCAAGGGGACTGAATTTATTTGAAAAAGATCATGGGAAAGTTCATGCCTAAGGATATTGAAAAGAATGGAGATCTTGGAAGTGAGCATTTAAAAGGGGACTGGCAGCTTCTCTCTGTTAAACTTCCAAACTACCATTGGAAGACCATTTAACAGGGAGAAACAGAGAAATAAATGGCTGAGAAGTGTCTTCCTAGAGTTGGAGCAAGCATCAAAGACTGACCCAAAAGACTACCACTGCAAACGAACCCAAAGTTAATAGGATCTGACTGTGGAGCCATTTATTCTCCAGGGTGTTATCAAACAAATAAATAAGTAAATAAATAAATAAAGCAATCAGCTGAGAATTAATGGAAGCTAACAAATGGGAGTGAAACCAATGGAGGCAGTCTATCCAAAGCTTAACGGAGATATCAGGAAGGGACAGTAAAGGACATCCTGGTTAAAACAGCAGTCACCCATGGGGGAGAGGGGGAGTCAGGGAGACAGTGTGCATGCCCAAGGCTGTGCCCTTTTAGTGGCAAGATCAGAAGCTACACACTACAGAGAAATAGACTTCACTGAATTAGTCAACTCACATCACTAAACAAATATGCAAGCAACAAGCCCAAGGGGATCAATACCAGAGTTGCTACAGTATATTACCTAAATACCCCAACTTTTAACAAGCAAATTTATAAGACAGGAAGAGAAATAGGAAAGTGTAACCAATATACAGGGAAAAAAATCAGGCAACAAAACTGCCTGTAAGAGGGCCCAGAACTGGATATAGCAGAAAAAGACATCCAAGCACCTATTATAAATATGTTTAAAGAACTAAAGGAAACTATGCTTAAATAAATAAAGGAAGATATGATGAGTATCTTAAAATAGAGACTCTCTATAAAGATAAATTATAAAAAGGAGCCAAATGGAACTTCTGGATTTGAAAAGTACAATAACTGAAATGAAAAATTTGCAAGAGGGCCTCAAGTATAAACTTGTGTTGGCAGAAGTAAGAAAGTAGACTTGAAGAGACATTGGTAGAGATTACACAATCTTAAAACTGGAGAGAAAAAAGTATGAGGAAAAATTAATAGAGCCTTAGAGAAATGTGGAACACTATTTAACACACGAATGTGTTATACAGGAAATGGGATTTACCAGAAGAGAGTAGGCAAAGAAAAGAGCATTAAAAAATATACAAAGAACCAATGGCTGAAAATTTCCCGAATGTAATCAGAATAATATGAGTATCTAAAAATCTAAATATATCTAAGTAGGAAAAATCCAAAGAGATTCATACCCAGACACATCAGAGTAAAATTGTTGAAAATGAACAAAAAGAGAAACTCTTGAAAGCAACATGACAAAAATGTCTTACACAAAGGAACCCCAATAAGATTAGCAGAATATTTCTCATCAGAAAGAGTGACAGCCAGAAGGCATTGTGGTAACATATTCAAAGTGCTGAAAGGAAAAATCAATATTCAACCAAGAAGCATATATACAGAAAAGCTATCAGTTAAATATATTCCAGATAAATAAAAATTGAGAGAATATGTTGCTAGCAGATCCACCTTGTAAGAAATACTAAAGGAAGTTCTTCAGGTGGGAAGTAAGTGACGCTAGAGAGTAACTTGAATCTGCATTAAAAAAAAAGGATGCCATTAAAGGTAATTATGTAGGCAATAATAAAAGACAGTATAAATTACATCTTTCTTCTGCTTCCTTCTCTTAAAAGACATCTAGAAATATTTGCATAAAAGAATATGTATACAATTTTATTTATGGGCCAATAACATACAGATATATAATGTAATTGGCAATAAAACACAATGGATATGGGTGGAAGAAAAGCTATATGGGAGTAAGAAAATAACACCAGTTGTTAACTTGAATCCACAGGAGCAAGTGAGGAGAACCAGAAACAGAAAATAAAACAAACTCTATAATAAATATAGACTGACTCTCTTTCTCTTAGCTTAAAAATATATATAATTGAAATATATTTGACATATAACATTGTGCAAGTTTAAGGTGTAGAATGTTAATTTGATACATTATATATAGCAATATGATTGCTATTGTAGTGTTAGCTAACACCTCTATCATGTCATATAATCGCTCAGCTTTTTAAAAAGATAAATTTACATAAATAATGATTCTAATAATGTATTGTTAGGTTTGTAAAATATACAGACTAAATATGTATATAACAATAGCACAAGAAAGGGAAGCAGAAATAGAATTATATGAGTAATGCTTTTATGTGTCATTGGAATTCAGTTAAGGTAAACATAATAGATATACTAAGTTAAGAGGTACATTGTAAGCCCAATAGTAACCACTAAGAAGGTAACTAAAAAATCTAGTATAGTGACATGTGATTAAATAAATAAGAATGTTATATTAGAAAATATTCAGTTAATGTAAAAGAAAGCAGAAGAGGAGACGTAGAGGAACAAGAAAGACATGAATCATAAAGAAAACAAGAAGTAAAATGGCAGACATCCAGCTATGTCAATAATAACATTAAATGTGGATGGATTATATAATTCAAACAAAAGGAAGCAATTGACAGACTGATTGATAAACAAGATCCAATTATATTATGTCTATAGCAGAAATACTTTAAATTCAAAGATACATATAGATTGAAAGTAAAAGCCTAGGGAAAAAATGTACCATGAAAATACAAACCATAGAAATTGGAGTGGTGATACAAATGTCAGATGACATTGGCTTTAAAACCAAAATATGTTACTAGATATAAAGGACATTTTATATGGGTAAAAAGTCAATCTATCAAGAGTTTATAACAATTATAAATATGTATATTCACAAAATAATAGAACCCTAAAATACATGAAGAAAAACTGGGAGAATTGAAGGGAAATGTAGACAAATTAACAATAACAGTTGGAGAATTCCTCAGCCCACTTTCAATAATGGCTAGAATAATGAGGCAGAAGATAAACAAGGATGTAGAAGACTTCAATGATGCTATACACCAAGTACACCTAACAGATAACTATAAAGAAGTCCACTCAACAACTGAATTCGTTTTTGTTTTTTCAAGCACACATGAAATAGGATAGACAGTATGATAGGTCATAAAACAAGCCTCAATAAATTTAATATGTTTGAAATCACAGAAATCATGTTCTTGGTCCAAAACAGGATGAAATTAGAAATCAATAGCAGAAGGAAATTTGAGAAATCCACAAATATGTGGAAATTCTGTAACATGATGAAATAACCAATGATTCAAAGAAGAAATTACAATGGAAATTATAAAATACTTTGAGGGAGACATCAGCAAGATGGTGGAATAAGAGGCTCCTATATTTCCCTCTTCCCATGGACACAATGAATATAATGGATCGATTTATGGGTCAATTTCCCCCAAGAGAAATGCAGAAACTTAGTTGAGTGACTTCTACACATTTGATGACTAACAAAATACTCACATTGAAATAAGTAGGGGTTCTAGAGAATCAAGATGGCAGAGTAGGAGAACGTGCACTCACACCCTCTTGCAAGCGCACCAGAATTACAACTAACTGCTGAACAATCATCAACAGAAAGACACTGGAACTCACCAAAAAAACTCACCCCACATCCAGAGACAAAGGAGAAGCCACAATGAGATGGTAGGAGGGGTGCAATTGCGTTAAAATCAAATCCCATAAATGTTGGGTGGGTGACTCACAAGCTGGAGAACAGTTATACCCAAGAGGTCCTGAGGGTTCTGAGCCCCACGTTAGGCTTCCTAACCTGGGGGTCCAGCAAAGGGAGGAGGAATCCCCAGAGAATCAGACTTTGAAAAACAGCAGGATTTGATTGCAGGACCTCCACAGGACTGGGGGAAATGGAGACTCCACTCCTGGAGGGTGCACAAAAAAGTGTGCTTGCCAGGACCCAGGGGGAAGGAGCAGTGACCCCATAGGAGACTGAACCAGACCTACCTGCTGGTGTTGGAGGGTTGCCTGCAGAGGTGGGGGGCAGCTGTGGCTCACTGAGGAGACAGGGGCACTGGCAGGAGGGGTTCTGAGAAGTATTTGGCATGAGCCCTTCCAGAGTCCACCATTAGCTCCACCAAAGAGCCTGTAAGCTCCTGTGCTGGGTTGCCTCAGGCCAAACCACCACCAGGGTGGGAACAGAGCCCCACCCATTGGCAGACAAGCAGATTAACGTGTCACTGAGCTCCACCCACCAAATCGGATTAAAGTTTTACTGAGCTCCGCCCACCCAGCCCAACCCACCATCAGTCCCTCCCATCAGGAAGCACCCACAAGCCTCCTAAACAGCTTCTTCCACAAGAGGGCAGACAACAGAATCAAGCAGTATCAGCAGTATTTAACTTGTGGAACTGAAAATCACAGCCACAGAAAGACAGAGAAAATATAAAGGCAAAAGATTTTGTGCCAGATGAAGGGACAAGATAAAACCCCAGAAAAACAACTAAATGAAGAGCAGATAGGCACTCTTCCAGAAAAAGAATTCAGAATAATAATGGTGAAGATGATCCAGGACTTTGAAAAAAGATTGGGTGCAAAGATCGAAAAGTTGCAAGAAAAGTTTACCAAAGACCTAGAAGAATTAAAGAACAAACAAACAGAGATATGCAACACAATAAGTGAAATGAAAAATACACTAGAAGGAACCAACAGCAGATGAACTGAGGCAGAAGGACGAATAAGTGACCTGGAAGACAGAATGGTGATAATCACTGATGCAGAAAAGAATAAAGAAAAAAGAATGAAAAGAACTGAAGACAGCCTAAGAGACCTCTGGGACAACATTAAATGCACCAACATTCACATTATAGGGGTCCCAGAAGGAGAAGAGAGAGAGAAAGGACCCGAGAAAATACTGGAAGAGATTATAGTTGAAAACTTCCCTAACATGGGAAAGGAAATAGCTACCCAAGTGAAGGAAGTGCAGAGAGTCTCAGACAGGATAAACCCCAGGAGAAACACACCAAGACATATAGTAGTCAAATTGAAAAAAATTAAAGACAGAGAAAAGGTATTAAAAGCAACAAGGGAAAAATGACAAATAACATACAAGGTAACTCTCATCAGGTTAACAGCTGATGTCTCAGCAGAAACTCTACAAGCCAGAGGGGAGTGGCATGATATATTTCAAGTGATGACAGGGAAGAACCTACAACCAAGAATACTCTACCCAGCAAGAATCTCATTCAGATTCAATGGAGAAATCAAAAGTTTTACACAAACAAGCAACAGCTAAGAGAATTCAGAACCACCAAACTAGCCCTACAACAAATGCTAAAGGAACTTCTCTAAGTGGGAAACATAAGAGAAGAAAAGGACCTACAGAAACAAAAACAAAGCAATTAAGAAAATGGTACTAGGAACATACATATTGATAATTACCTTGAATGTAAAAGGACTAAATATGCCAAACAAAAGACACAGACTGGCTGAATGGATACAAAAACAAGACCTATATATATGCTGTCTATTAGAGATCCACTTCAGACCTAGGGACACATACAGACTGAAAGTGAGGGGATGGAAAAACGTATTCCATGCAAATGGAAATCAAAAGAAAGCTGGAGTAGCAATACTCATATCAGATAAAATAGACTTTAAAATAAAAAATGTTAAAAGAGACAAGAAAGGACACTACATAAAGATTGAGGGATCAATCCAAGAAGAAGAGATAACAATTATAAATATATATGCACCCAATATAGGAGCACCTCAATACATAAGGCAAATGCTAACAACCATGAAAGAGGAAATCGACAGTAAGGCAATCATAGTGGGGGAGTTTAACACCCCACTTACACCAATGGACAGATCATTCACACAGAAAATTAATAAGGAAACACAAGCTTTAAATGACACAATAAATCAGCTTGATTTAATAGATATCTATAGATATCTATACATTATATCCAAAAACAGCAGATTACACATTCTTCTCAAGTGTACATGCACATTCTCTAGGATAGATCACATTTTGGGTCATAAATCAAGCTTGGTAAATTCAAGAAAAGTGAAATCGTATCAAGCATCTTTTCTTAGCACAATGCTATGAGATCAGAAATCAATTGCAGGAAGAAAACTGTAAAAAACACAAACACATGGAGGGTAAACAATATGCTACTAAATAAGCAAGAGATCACTGAAGAAATCAAAGAGGATATCAAAAAATACCTAGAGGCAAATGACAATGAAAACACAATGATCCAAAACCTATGGGATGCAGCAAAGGCAGTTCTAAGAAGGAAGTTTATAGCAATACAATCCTACCTCAAGAAACAAGAAAAATCCCAAATAAACAATCTAAACTTACACCTAAAGAAATTAGAGAAAGAAGAGCAAACAAAACCCAAAGTTAGTAGACAGAGAGAAAACATAAAGATCAGAGCAGAAATAAATGAAATAGAGACAAAGAAAACAATAGCAAAAATCAATAAAACTAAAAGCTGGTTCTTTGAGAAGATAAATAAAATTGATAAACCTCAAGCAAGACTCATCAAGAAAAAGAGGGAAGATGCCTTGGAGGACTGGGGCAGGGAGGGTGGGGGGGACTCGAGGGGGGGGGTCGGGGAAGGGAGGGAGTACGGGGATGTGTGTATGGAAACAGATGATTGAACCTGGTGTACCCCCAAAAATATAAAAAAATAAATAAAAATAAATAAAAAAAAAAAGAAAAAGAGGGAGAGGACTCAAATCAATAAAATTAGAAATGAAATAGGAGAAGTTACAATGGACACCACAGAAATAAAAAGCACCATAAGAGATTACTACAAGCAAATATATGCCGATAAAATGGACAACCTGGATGAAATGGACAGATTCTTAGAAAGGTATAACCTTCCAATACTGAATCAGGAAGACACAGAAAATATGAACAGACCAATCACAAGTAATGAAATGGAAACTGGGATTAAAAATCTCCCAACAAACAAAAGTCCAGGACCAGATGGATTCACAGGTGAATTCTATCAAACATTTAGAGAAGAGCTAACACCCATCCTTCTCAAACTCTTCCAAAACATTGCAGAGGAAGGAATACTCCCAAACTCATTTTATGAAGCCACCATCACCCTGATACCAAAACCAGACAAAGATACTACAAAAAAAGAAAACTACAGATCAATATCACTGATGAATTTAGATGCAAAAATCCTCAACAAAATACTAGCCAACAAAATCCAACAACACATTAAAAGGATCATCCACCATGATCAAGTGGGGTTTATCCCTGGGATGCAGGGATTCTTCAATATACATAAATCAATCAATGTGATACACCATATTAACAAACTGAAGGATAAAAACCACTTGATCATCTCAATAGATGCAGAAAAAGCTTTTGACAAAATTCAACACCCATTTATGATACAAACTCTCCAGAAGGTGGGCATAGAGGGAACCTACCTCAACATAATAAAGGCCATATATGACAAACCCACAGCAAACATCATTCTCAATGGTGAAACACTGAAAGCATTCCCTCTAAGATCAGGAGCAAGACAAGGATGTCCACTCTCACCACTACTATTCAACATAGTTTTGGAAGTCCTTGCCACGGCAATCAGAGAAGAAAAAGAAATAAAAGGAATCCAAATTGGAAAAGAAGAAGTAAAACTGTCACTATTTGCAGATGACATGATACTATACATAGAAAATCCTCAAGATGCCACCAGAAAACTACTTGAGCTAATCAATGAATTTGGTAAAGTTGCAGGATACAAAATTAACACACAGAAATCCCTTGCATTTCTATACGCCAACAATGAAAGATCAGAAAGAGAAATCAAGGAAACAATCCCATTCACCATTGCAAGAAAAAGAATAAAATACCTAGGAATAAACCTAACCAAGGAGTTAAAAGACCTGTACTCAGAAAACTATAAGACACTAATGAAAGAAATCAAAGAAGACACAAACAGATGGAGGGACATACCATGTTCTTGAATTGGAAGAATCAACATTGTGAAAATGACTATATTACCAAAAGCAATTTACAGATTCAATGCAATCCCGATCAAATTACCAATGGCATTTTTCACAGAAGTAGAACAAGAAATTTTACAGTTTGTATGGAAATGCAAAAGACCCCAAATAGCCAAAGCAATCTTGAGAAGGAAAGACGGAGTTGGTGGAATCAGGCTTCCTGACTTCAGGCTATACTACAAGGCTACAGTGATCAAGACAGTATGGTACTGGCACAAAAACAGACATATAGATCAATGGAACAGGATAGAAAGCCCAGAGATAAACTATGGTCAACTAATCTATGACAAAGGAGGCAAGTATATACAATGGAGGAAAGGCAGCCTCTTCAATAATTGGTGCTGGGAAAACTGAACAGCTACATGGAAAAGAATGAGATTAGAACACTTCCTAACACCACACACAAAAATAAACTCAAAATGGATTAAAGACCTAAATGTACGGCCAGACACTATAAAACTCCTAGAGGAAATCATAGGAAGAGCACTCTTTGACGTAAATAACAGCAAGATCTTTTTTGATCCACCCCCTAGAATAATGGGAATAAAAACAAAAATAAATAAGTGGGACCTAATGAAACTTCAAAGCTTCTGCACAGCAAAGGAAACTATAAGCAAGACGAAAAGACAACCCTCAGAATGGGAGAAAATATTTGCAAACGAATCAACAGACAAAGGATTAATCTCCAAATTATATAAACAGTTTATCCAGCTCCATATCAAAAAAACAAACAACTGAATCAAAACATGGGCAGAAGACCTAAATAGGCATTTCTCCAAAGAAAACATACGGATGGCCAAGAGGCACATGAAAAGCTGCTCAACATCACTACTTATTAGAGAAATGCAAATCAAAACTACAATGAGGTATCACCTCACACCGGTTAGAATGGGCATCATCAGAAAACCTACAAAGAGTAAATGCTGGAGAGGGTGTGGAGAAAAAGTAATGCTTTTGCATTGCTGGTGGGAATGTAAATTGATACAACCACTATGGAGAACAGTATGGAGATTCCTTGCGAAACTAAAAATAGAACTACCATATGACCCAGCAATCCCACTACTGGGCATATACCCAGAGAACACCATCATTCAAAAAGACACATGCACTCCAATGTTCATTGCAACACTATTTACAATAGCCAGGACATGGAAGCAACCTAAATGTCCATCAACAGATGAATGGCTAAAGAAGATGTGGTACGTACATACAATGGAATATTACTCAGCTGTAAAAAACAATGAAACTGGGACATTTGTAGAGACATGGATGGACCTAGAGACTGTCATACAGAGTGAAATGAGTCAGAAAGAGAAAAACAAATATTGTATATTAACACGTATATGTAGACTATAGAAAAATGGTACAAATCAACTGGTTTGCAAGGCAGAAAAAGAGACACAGATGTAGAGAACAAACATATGGACACCAAGTGGGGAAAGCGGGGAGGTTTGGGGGGGGGGAATGAATTGGGAGATTGGGATACCAAATTGCACACTCGAAATATATGCAGTTTATTGTGAAAAATAAAAAAATAAAAAGTTAAAAAAATTAAAAGAAATAAGTAGGAAAGGCTGAGACACACTCTCACCATAAACCCCACTGTAGTACAGCATCTTAAAATTGGTAAGGAATCCCCAACTCCCAGCTTCTCCCTGAGGAGCAGAGGATTTGGAACCACACATACAAAGGCTATGATCTGAGGGATGGGCATGCAAATCACCTTGCTCTGAGACACAACACAGCTTGGCATTCATGAGTCCCACAGGACCATAGTAAACAGAGATACAGTTTTCAAGTGGGTACATGACCATTTCCCAGAGCTTCTCCTACAGCCCTCATCCCACTAGTGCTCAGTGCAGAGGGACTGTGCAAAAATGCCCAGTTTCTACTTTCTCCCTGGAAGGGATTTGATTGTGTATTTTCCCAGCTAGTGCCTGCAAGTGAGAGCTGACTAGGATCCTCCTAAAACAGCTGGTGGGCGGGGCCACCACCTCCTCTCTCTGGCTCATTCACAGTAAATCAAGTTTTCGGTATCTCCCAAGATGAAACTCGTCCATACATTTAGCACCCCACCTGTTACGGATGTCACCTGAGGGACTGGCTTTCAAGTCATCTAGCTTGGGGATCCAACAAGGACTGGCATTCAGGAATCTAGCAGGACCACTCAAAATAAAGAGGCAGTTCTACTTGGGCACACAGGCACCTGCCCCTCCAGCAACTCTTCCTTATGGCTCAGCAGAGAAGGCACAAATACCTAGCTCTCAGTTTTTCCCTAATGGGGCTAGACAGCATATCTAATGCCTTGAATTTCCCAGCTGTACCCTGAAGGTCAGCCTTTTAATTAGCTTGCATTAGGCATCTGAAGGGGCAAGACTGTTAGAACAAGTAAACAAATTCAGTAAAATTGAAGGATACAAAATCGACATACAGGAATCGTTGTGTTTCTATACACTAACAATGAACTATTAGAGAAATTAAGAAAACAGTCCCATTTACAATATCATCAAAAACAGCAAAATACTTAGGAATAAATATAACCGAGAGGTGAAAAATCTGTATACAAAGATGTATAAAACATTCATTTGTTAATTTAATTCAAGTATAGTTGATTTACAATGTTTCAGGTGCACAGCAAAGTGACTCAGTTACACACACACACACAAACATGTATATATTCTTTTTTTTAAGCTCTTTATTGGAATATAATTGCTTTACACTCTTGTACCAGCTTTTGAATTACACCAAAGTGAATCAGCTGTATTTATACATATATCCCCATATCCCCTCCCTCCCGTGACCCCCTCTCACCCTCCTTGTCCTGGCCCTCTAAAGCATCACCCATCATCGAGTTGATCTCCCTTTGTTATACAGCAACTTCCCACTAGCTATCTATTTTACATTTGGTAGTGTATCTATGTCTATGCTACTCTCTCACTTCATCCCAGCTTCCCCTTCACCCCCCCACCCCAGCCCCGTGTCCTCAAGTCCATTCTCTACATCTTCATCTCCACTCTTGCCCTGTCACTGGGTTCATCAGTACCATTTCTTCAGATTCCATATATATGAGTTAGCATACGGTATTTGTTTTTCTCTTTCTGGCTTACTTCGCTCTATTCGTTTTTAGATTCTTTTCCATTGTAGGTTATTACAAAACATTGAATATAGTTCCCTGTGCTATACAGTAAGTCCTTCCTGTTTCTCTATTTTATATATAGTAGTGTGTATCTGTTAATCCCAGATTTCTAATTTATCCTCCCCCCACCTTCTCCCTTGGTAACTATGTTTTTTTTTTTTTCATTTGCTTATTTTTGCTTTTGTTTCCACTACTCTAGGAGACAGATCCAAAAAAATATTACTGTGAGTCAAAGAGTATTCTGCCTACATTTTCCTCTAAGTGTTTCATAGTATCTGGTCTTACATTTAGGCCTTTAATCCATTTTGAGTTCTTTTAGTATATGGTGTTAGAGATTGTTCTAATTTAATTCTTTTACATGTAGCTGTCCAGTATTCCCAGTACTACTGAAGTGATTGTCTTTTCAGCATTGTATATTCTTGTCTCCTTTGTCTTAAATTAATTCACCATAGGTGCATGGGTTTATTTCTGGGCTTTCTCTCCTGTTCCATTGACCTATGTTTTATCCCAGTACCATACTGTTTTGATGACTGTGGCTTTGTAGTAGAGTCTGAAGTCAAGGAGCCTGATTCTATCAGTGAAAAGTCTGAAATGCTGATGAAAGAAATTGAGGAAGACACAAATAAATGGAAAGATACTCCGTGTTTGTGGATCAGAAAAGTTAAAATTGTTAAAATGTCCACACTACCCAAAATGATCTACAGAGTCACTGAAAACCCCATCAAAATTTCAATGGCATTTTTAACAGAAATACAAAAAAAATCCTAAAATTAAAAAAAAATACTTTTAAGTTTCATGAGGTCCCATTTGTTTATTCTTGATTTTATTTCCATGATTCTAGGAGGTGGGTCAAAAAGGATCTTGCTTTGATGGATGTCATAGTGTTCTGCCTATGTTTTCCTCTAGGAGTTTTATAGTGTCTGGCCTTACATGTAGGTCTTTAATCCATTTTGAGTTTATTTTTGTGTATGGTGCTAGGAAGTGTTCTAATTTCATTCTTTAAAAACAGATGCATAGATCAATAAAACAGAACAGAGAGCCCCCAAATAAAGCCACAGATATATCATCAATAAAATTTTGACAAAGGCATCAAGAATAAACAACAGGGAAAGGATAGGCTCTTCAATAAATGGTGTTTGGAAAACTGGACATCATGCAAAAGAATGAAAATGGAACCTTATACCATACACAGAAATCAACACAATATGCATGAAAGACTTGTGCATAAAAACTAAAACCATAAACCTTCTAGAAGAAAACACAGGAGATAAGCTCCTTGATGTTGGTCTTGACAATGATTTTTCAGATTTGACAGCAAAAGCAAAGACAACACAAACAAAAGTAAACATGTTGGACTACATCAGATTAAAATGCTCCTGCACTGAGAAGGAAACCATCAACAAATGAAAGACAACCTGTAGAACAGGAGAAAATATTTGCATATCTTATAAGGGGTTAATATCCAAGATATATAACAAAATAATAAAACTCAACAGAAAAGCAAATACACAAGCAAAAACAAAAAACAAACCAAAACAAAACAAAAACAGAAGTAACCCAATTAAAAATTGGACAAAGACATTTTTTAAAGGAGGTATATAAATGGCCAAAAAATACATTAGAAGATGTGCAACATCACTTATCATCAGGGAAATGAAAGTCAAAATCACACTGAGGTTACCTCACAGCTGCTGGGATATCTGTTATCAAAAAGAGGAGAGATAAAAATGCTGGTGAAGATGTGAAGTAAAAGGAACCCTTCTGCATTGTTGCTGTAAAGTGATATAGACATTATGGAATACACTATGGAAGATCCTCAAGAAATTAAAAATAGAACTACCATATGATCCAGTAATCCTACTTCTGGTTTTACATCCAAAGGAAACCAAATCACCATTTTGAAGTGATATCTGTACTCTCATGTTCATGGCAGCATTACTCACTGTAGCCAAGATATGGAACGAATGTTAGTATTTATATACGGGTGAATAGATAAAGAAAATGTGATAGATGATAGATAGATGATAGATGATATATAGATAGATAGATAGATACCTAGATAGATAGATAGATACATGGACAGATATGATAGGGAGAAATAGATAAAATTTAGCCTTAAAAAGAAGGAAATCCTGCCATTAGCAACAACATGAATGAAATTTGAGGACATTATGTAAGTGAAGTAAGCCAAACAGAGAAATACAAATATTGCCTTGATTCACTTCTAGGTGGAATGTAAAAAATAAAGTGGTACTTATAGTCACAGAGTAGAATGGTGAGTGCCAGGGCCTGGAGTGTATGGGAAAAGGGTTGAGATTGATAAAAAGGTATCAACTTTCAGTTATAAGATGAATAAATTCTGAGGATCTGATGTATACCATGATGACTACAGTTGATAATACTCTATTGTATATTTGAAATTTCTGACAGTAGAACTTAAATGTTGTCACCAAAAGCACTGGGGAGGGAGAGGAGAGAGAGAGAGAGGAGAACGGGCTTTGAAAATGGAAAAAAAACATACTATAAATTTTGAGATGCAGCTAAAGTAGTGCTGACAGGGAAGTTTACAGCAATAATCCTGTATACTAAAAAGGTAGAAAGATATATTAAATCAGTAACTTAACTATTCATATTATGAAAATGCAAAATGAGATAATTCATCCTAAATTAAGTGGAAGCAAGGAAATAAATATTAGATAAAAATGGGTGAAATAGAGAATAAAAAAAAATAAAGAAAATCTCTTACACAAAATGTTGATTCTATGAAAGAGCAACAAATTGACAACCCCTTAGTTGTACTGAATAAGAGTAAACGAGAGTAGACTCAATAACTGAAATCAAGAATGAAATAAAGGACATCTCTACTAACCTTACAGAAGTAAAATTGATTATATGATACCTATGAAAAAGTGGATGCCAACAAATTAGATAGCCTGTGTAAAATTAACAAATTCCTAGAAAGACACAGAGTACCTAAATGGACACAAGAAGAAACCCCAAATCCTGAAACATTAGAGAAGATTTAATACTAATTCTTCAAAGACTCTTCTGAAAGTTAGAAGATGAGGGAACATTTTCTTCTCATTCTGAGACCACTTTTACCCTGATATTAAAACCAGACAAAGTGATCACCAGAGAACTACAGCACACCACGTCTCATGAATTTCAATGCAAATATTCAGCAAGATCTTAGCAAACTGAATACAGCAGCACATAAACACTGATATAAACAATGACCAGTTTTTCTCAAGAATACATGGTTGGTTTAACACCTGAAAACCTATTAATGTAATATATCAGATGAATACAATGGAGGACAAAAACCACATGATCATCTCAATAGACACAAAAAAAGCATTTGGCATTATCCAACACTTTTGTGATAAAATCACTCAAAAAACAAGGAATAAGTAAAAGAAGTGAAACTGTACATGTTGGAAAGGAAATAGTAAAAGTATATTTGCACATGATATGATATATATGGAAATGGAAGAAATCCAATAAAATATATTAAAATTAATAAATGTGTTCAGCATCATTGCAGAGTACAAGACCAATGTGCAAAAAATTTGCTTTTCCATACACTAGCAATGCACATTTGAAAGTGAAGAAAATTCCATTCATGGTATCATTGAAATAATAAAATACTTAGGAATAAATTTAACAAAAGTAGTATAAGAATGTACACTGAAAACTACAAAATATTCTTTAAGGAAATAAAATAAGATCTTAATGGAAAAAAATCTTATGTTCATTCATCAGATTGATACAGAAGTGCCCCTCCCCCAAGCAAATGAAACCCATTAATAACAGGGAATTGATTTTTAAATTGCTTAATCACAACTGTAGAAACAGGATTTTCTGATGTTAAAAAGGTATAGTTCTATTTGTCTTTAACATATTCCACATTCAATTTTCTCTTTCCTGAACTGCTTTTTGTATATGATTTTTGTTTACCACCATCCTGACTGGTCTCCCTGCCTCTGGTCTGGGCCTGTCCATTCTGTATTTTATACTGCTACCCATGTTTTCTTTTTCTACAATGCAAATCTCTCCATATTAATCTTCCACTTACAATCCTTCATTGATCACTCCTTTTTTTTTTTTTTTTTTTTTTTTTTTTTTTACTTAAACCAGGCAAAGTCCACAGTCTTTAACTTAACTTTCAAAGCCCTGTAAAGACTTCCCCTTGCCTTGGTCTCATCTCTCACCTCCACCCTTTCATTTCAGACCTTCTAGCTTACAGAACTTGTTTGCAGTTCATTGACCAGGCAAGCGTTGTCTTGTCTCCAAGCCTTTGGTCACATTCTTCTTTCTGCTTCATCCTGTGTGCAAGCATCTGCTCATCTTTCAATAAACAACTGGAGGGTCCTCTTCTCTCTGAAGGCTTTTTACAGCCAGTGCTTCCCTACCCTCTGTTGCCCCCAGATCACTTGCCTCATGATGGCTACTGGATCCCAAACTGGCTGTGCCCCATATTTACCAACAAACACCCAAAAATAAAGATTCCCTGTCCCCACTCTGGACTGTGAAATAGAATTTCTACTGATGGGCCCAGAAAATTGTATTTGGAAGCTCCACATGGTTCCAAAATGCAGCCAATCCAAGGGCTAGTGCTTGAGAACCACTGGACTTTGTTTGCCTTTTTGCCTCTCTGCGCCTTGCCTCTGGCTCATATTGTAGCACTTACAACCCTCGATTATACTTGTTTACTGTTTTGTAGTTCCACTATTATTATAATAAGCTCCTTGCCTGGTGACACAGTAGGAACCTAAACATTCTCACATGGTATCTTTGTCTTTCCTTTGGTCTTTCTCTTTGAATATTTCCTCTTCTTCCCATGTTGTTTCTGCTCACCCATTTGCCAGAACTGATCTCTGGCAGTGCTTTGTTCCCAGCCTAACCAACCATGTATTTTCCTTCTCCTTCAGCAGGATTTCCCATTTCCAAACCTAAGCTGATCTGCCTGCAGGAATAAGGGATGATGGCATGAGTTCCAGATTTAAGGGAAATTCAGGATGAAGAAGACCAAAGCACTCGGCCAAGTGAGTGAAGAAGTTTTAAAATACTACATTCTTTAGGGTATGTGTTGGTATGGATCCCTTTTCATGAATCCTGGTGCCTACCTGGTGGGCTTCTTTTATATGAAAGCTGAAGTACTTCTCCAGTTCTGGAAATACCGCTTATATCATAAATGTCTCATCTCCGTTTTTTCTGTTCTGTTCTTCTGAGCCACCTTAAAACGTCTTGCTGTCTATATTTCTCATTTTAATTTATTTTTCAGTTGCATGTGGGGAGAATCTTAAATCCAACATCCAAATCTTCAGCTATTTCTTGACTGGTATCCATTTCATCTATTGGGGCTTCTGTTTCCTCCCTGGTGCAAAAAGGAGGATGGATGAGTGAGTGGGAGGAGAGAGAGATGAACATAGGTTACCAACCGATGTGTCAAATGCTGTCACCAAGGCCTGGAATGTCGAGGAAGGGCAGAGGAAAGTGGCAGGCGCTGTGTCAATAAATGATTTGACGCCTTAGGAAATATGGTATTTTAAGTGGGTCTCAGGAGCATAGAATTTCAGCACATGGAGATGGGAGAGGAAGGACATTCCACATCACAGCAACACCATGACCTGTGGCCCTGTGACAAGACAGTGAGGCATGGGGGCATGAGGTGTCTGGGCCGGGGGGATATCTGCAAAGTTAACTCGATCTATGGCGGGGAAAGCTCCTCCAGGGCAAGTCATAGGCTGGGCTACGTAGGAATTTGGTGGCTGATACTTCAAAGATGCTGCTAAGCTGGAGGAATTTCTAGGAACTTATTAGTTGCAATTTTCCAATCATCCTCCATTTTCTGTCTTATTCAAAGCCTTTTTGTGTTTGGACTTACTCCCCTGTGGAGCGTGAGATGCAAGCATACTCTGGGATGGAAGTGAGTGTCATGTCAATGTGACACAAAACTCAGTATTTTTTTAAATCAACATGTTATTTTTTAAACATGTTATTAAGATGTTATTTTTCAGAATACTTTCAGATTGACAGAAATATTGAGCAGATAGCACAGAGAGTTCTCCCAGTGCCTCCCCCACAGTTTCCCTTATTGTTAACATCTTGCCTTAGTGTGATACATTCATTAGAGGTAATACACCAGTATTAACACATTACTATTAACTAATGTCCACAGTTTTCATTGATGTTTGATCTTTGTGTTGTACTTTTTGATGGGCTTGAAAATGCATAAAGTCCTGTATCCATCATGACGGTATCAAACAGAGTAGTCTCATTATCTTAAAAATCTCCTGTGCTTTACCTATTCATCCCTCAGTCACCACCCACCACTGTGCTGAAAACCTGTTATCCACTGATAGCTTTGCCTTTTTCAGAATATCATATAGTTGGACTCATACAGTTGTAGCCATTTTAGGCCAGCTTCTTTCACTTACCAAAATGCACTAATGGTCCCTTCATGTCTTTTTCATGGCTTGAGAGCTCACTTCTTTTTATCACTGAATAATAATTCATTGTATGGATGTACCCCTGTTTGTTTATCCACTCACCTATTGAAAGGCATCTTGATTGCTTACCAGTTTGGGCAATTATAAATAAAGCTGCACCTTTGTATGCAGGTTTTCAAGTCAGTTTGGTTTATACCTAAAAGTGTGATTTCTAGCTCATGTGGTAAAACTGTGTTTAACTTGGTAGGGAACTGTCAAAATGTCTTCCAAAGTGGCTGTACCATTTTGCACTCCTCCAGCAATGAGTGAGCGCTCCTGTTGCTCCCCACCTCTGCCTATGCTACCCTTACACATCTATTACAGTGGCTCAATTTTTTTTTTAACTTTTAAAAAATCCACAGATTCTGGTAGGGATGTGGAGCAACAGCACCTCTCATTCACTACAATAAATCTTGTTACCTTCTGTCACCATAAATAGTTGCAAACATTTTTTTTCTCGTGATGAGAACTTTTAAGATTTATTCTCTTAGCAACCTTCAAATATGCAGTACAATATTATTAACTAAAGTCACCATGGTGTACATTACATCCCCATGACATTTGTTTTATAACTGGAAGTTTGTACCTTTTGACCCCCTTCATCCATTTTGCCCACCCCAACACCCCTCTCCTATGGCAACCACCAATCTGTTGTCTGTATCTGTGGGCTTGGTTCTGTTTTGTTTTGATTTGTTTGTTTGCTTGTTTTGTTTGCTTAGATTCACAGATAAGTGAAACCGAATGGTATTTGTCTTTCTCTGTCTGACTCGTACTTAGCAAAGGACCTTAAGGTCCATCCACGTTGTCACAAATGGCAAGATTCCATTCATTTTAAGGCTAAGTAGTATTCCAATATATATCTCACATCTTCTTTCTTCATTCGTCTACCAATAGTCACTCAAGTTGTTTCCATATTTTGGCTATTGTACATAATGCTGCAGTGAACATGGTGGTGCATATATCTTTTCAAATTGGCATTTTCGTTTTCTTCAGATAAACACCCCAACTAGTCAAAGCAATCTTGAGAAAGGAGAACAAAGCTGGAGGTATCACATGCCCTGGTTTCAAACTATATTCCAAAACTATAGTAATCAAAACTGTAGAGTACTGGCATAAAAGCAGACACATTGATCAATGGAACAGAGTAGAGATCCCAGACGTAAACCCACGAATTGACCCATGTGGTCAATTAATTTATGACAAACGAGGGAAGAAATACAGTGGGGAAAGCATACTCTCTTCGAGAAATGGTGTCAGGGGACTTCCCTGGTGTTGCAGTGGTTGAGAATCTGCCTGCCCATGCAGGGGACATGGGTTCAATCCCTGGTCCCAGAAGATCCCACATGCTGTGGAGCAACAAAGCCCATACGCCACAACTACTGAGCCTGTGCTCTAGAGTCCACGAGGCACAACTACTGAGCCCACACAGTGCAACTACTGAAGCCTGTGTGCTCTGGGGCCCATGTGTCGCAACTACTGAGCCTACATACTGCAGCTGGTGAAGCCCGTGCACCTAGAGCCTGTGCTCTGCAACAAGAGAAGCCACCACAATGAGAAGTCTGCGCACCACAACGAAGAGTAGCCCACGCTCGCCACAACTAGAGAAAGCTCGTGCACAGCAACAAAGACCCAACGCAGCTTAAGAAAAGAAAAGAAAAGAAAAAAGAAGGAAAGGAAAGGAAAGGAAAGGAAAGGAAAGGAAAGGAAAGGAAAGGAAAGGAAAGGAAAGGAGAAAGGAAAAGAAAATTTAAAAAAATGGTGTTGGAAAAACTAGACAGACACATGCAAAAGAATGAAAGTAGAACACTATCTTACACCATACCCAAAAGTTAACTCAAAAAAGGATTAAAGGCTTGAATGTCAGACCTGGAAACATAAAACTCCTAGAGGAAAACACCGTGGTAAGCTCCTTGACGTTGGTCTTGGCAATGGTATTTTGGATCTGACTCCATAAGCAAAGGCAATAAGAGCAAAGGTAAACAAGTGGGATTACATTAAACTTTAAAGCTCTACACAGCAAAGGAGAACATCAATTAAATGAAAAGACAACCTACTGAATGGGAGAAAATATTTGCAAATCATATGTCTGCTAAGGGGTCAATATTCAAAAAATATAAAGAACTCATATGACTCAACAACAAACAAACAATCTTACTAAAAAATAGGAAGAGGACCTCAATAGACATTTTTTGCAAAGAAGACGTACAGATAGATGGCCAACAGGCACATGAAAAGATGCTCAACATCACTAATCATCAGGGAAATGGAAATCAAAACTGCAGTGAGATATCATCTCACACCTGTAAGAATGGCTATTATTAAAACGGGGAGAAATAACAAGTGTTGGTGAGGATGTAAAGAGAAGGGAACCCCTGTGCACTGTTGGTGGGAATGTAAATTGGTGCAGCCAGTATGGAAAACAGCATGGAGATTCCTCAAACATTTAAAAATAGAACTACCATACAACCAGCAATTCCACTACTGGGAATTTATCATACTTTTAATTTTCAAGGTTGCTGAACACTTCATTTCGAAATCATCCTATCATCATCTGCTTTAATTTTTTAAATTATTTCTAATTTAGGCACACATAACAGCATAAATTTTGTTATATAGACATGCCCCCCGTTTTAGTGCAGGCTTCTGTTTTTCCCTTACCTCTTTGCTTGAATTTCTCACCTCCTTCCTTTCTAAAAACAGCTGCCTCAATAACCCATTTTAACAATCTACCATGTATTGTTTAATGTTTTTCTAAATTCTTATAGCCCTTTATAGATGAATATACACGTGCATGTGTATATAAACATACATGAGGATGAGTCAAGAGTTATCCGCACTCTGGCTGTAGAATTTATAGAAGTTTTAATATAACAGGAGTGCGGATAATTTTGACTCACCATCGTACGCAGTTTTTTGTCACTGCTAACAAAATGGTATCCTGTTAATCACACTTTTCTGAATCTTGTATGTTACTTGTAATGATAACCATATGTGAATGTCTCCACGTCAACTTGTATATATTCTAACTCATTTCTTAATAGTTATACAATATTTGTGGCGTAGACACTATATTTATTCAGCCCTTCTTGTTTTGATTAGCTTTAATTTTGTTTCCAGTACTAAGTAACATCTTTGCACATATGACTTTTATACTTATGCTTCTATTTCTATGAAACAGATATCCAGGAGTTAGATTACCGATTCAAGGGTTGTGTGTGTGTGGGGGGGTGGGTGTAGTTCAACTATATAATTTCACACACCTTGCCTTTTTTTTATTATTATTAATTTTATTTATTTATTTATTATTTTTGGGGGGATACACCAAATTCAATCATGTGTTTTTATACACATATCCTCGTATTCCCTCCCTCCCTCGATTCCCCCCCACCCTCCCCGTCCCAGTCCTCTAAGGCATCTTCCATCCTCGAGTTGAACACCCTTTGTTATACAACAACTTTCCACTGGCTATCTATTTAACAGCCGGTCATGTATATATGTCTATGCTACTCTCTCACTTCGTCTCAGCTTCCCCTTCACCCCCCCACCCCCCCAAACCTCGAGTTCTCCAGTCCATTCTCTGCATCTGTGTCCTTGTTCTTGTCACTGAGTTCATCAGTACCATTTTTAGATTCCGTATATATGAGTTAGCATACAATATTTGTCTTTCTCTTTCTGACTTATTTCACTCTCTCTGACAGACTCTGTCTATCCACCTCATTACATATAGCTCCATCTCATCCCTTTTTATAGCTGAGTAATATTCCGTTGTATATATATGCCACATCTTCTTTATCCATTCATTTGTTGATGGGCATTTAGGTTGTTTCCATGTCCTGGCTATTGTAAATAGTGCTGCAATAAACATTATGGTACATGTTTCTTTTGCGATTATGGTTTTCTTTGGGTATATGCCCAGGAGTGGGATTACTGGATCATGTGGTAGTTCTATTTGTAGTTTTTTAAGGAACCTCCAAATTGTTTTCCATAGCGGCTGTACCAACTTACAGTCCCACCAACAGTGCAGGAGAGTTCCCTTTTCTCCACACCCTCTCCAACATTTGTGGTTTCCAGATTTTGTGATGATGGCCATTCTGATCAGTGTGAGGTGATACCTCATTGTGGCTTTGACTTGCATTTCTCTGATGATTAGTGATGTTGAGCATCTTTTCATGTGTTTGTTGGCCATCTGTATGTCTTCTTTGGAGAAATGTCTATTTAGGTCTTCCGCCCATTTGTGGATTGGGTTATTTGCTTTTTTGGTATTAAGCTGCATGAGTTGTTTGTATATTTTGGAGGGTAATCCTTTGTCCATTGTTTCATAGGCAACTATTTTTTCCCATTCTGAGGGTTGCCTTCTAGTCTTGTTTATGGTTTCTTTTGCTGTGCAAAAGCCTTTAATTTTCATGAGGTCCCATTTGTTTATTCTTGATTTTATTTCCATGATTCTAGGAGGTGGGTCAAAAAGGATCTTGCTTTGATGGATGTCATAGAGTGTTCTGCCTATGTTTTCCTCTAGGAGTTTTATAGTGTCACACTTTGCCTTCTTAAGTTCCAAAAGTCTTAACGCTTCATGTTTTTTTTTTTTACCACTAATGTATGTGAATAAAGGTTTCCTCACAGCCTTGTCAATAATTGAAATTATGTCTTATTTCTTTAATTTGCATTTATCTGACTACTATAGAATTTTAGCTCCCCCCCCCAATGTTTATTGATTTATTATTGGTCATTTAGTTTTGCGACTCTGTGAATTCCAGATTCTCATTCTTTGCCCATTTGAAAAAAATTTAGGTTTCTCGTCCTTTATTTAGTCAAACTGTAAGAGTACTTTCTATATAGTTTGGATATTGAACCTTTGTCGTCTTTATTGAATTATATTTCCTGATTAGTTTTTGTTTGTATGTTAATGATTCTGTTTGTCATTCAAAAGTTTAAAATTGCATATAGTCAAATGTGTTCGTTTTATTTATTTATTTTTTACCTTCGGAGTTTCCAGTGTAGATTTCGCTGGCTCCTATACTGTGCATATAGCTTCCTAAATTTTCTTGCAACATTTATTTTGTTTATTTTCTATATTTAGTACTTTAGCTCATCTGGATTCTCTGATGTACGTGCTATAAGGTGGCGATTCAAATTTGTTAATAGCTATACCATGAATTCAGGTACCATCTTATGTTAAATTTTATATATATACATATATAATTATACTAGCATGATAATATAATGGTATCCACTAAGGCAAGTCCTCTCACTATTCTTCTTTTTCATAATGTCCCTGCTTATTCTTGGTCATTTACTTTTACAAATAAACTTTTGATTATTTTATAAAATTCCTGTATAATAAATCCTGTGTATTCTAGTTACTATTGAACGTTATATTTTAATTTTGGGAGTCTTGATTCTTTGTGATATTAATTAAGTCTTCTCATCAAAGAACATGGTTTATGTTTCTAATACCTCAGATTTTGTTTTCTGTCTTTCAATCAGATTTTATAGTTTTCTTCCTCTCATTCTGCTTTTCTTGTTAAATTGATGTCTGAATATTTTATAGTGTTTCACTATAATAAATGGAATGTTTTTTCCCCTTCCTACTTCCTTTCTCCTTAACTGTTTGTATTTAAGCCTTGCTCTGAGACTCTAGTTTTCAACGTTGTCAAAGTCTCACAGAAGCAGATTATTGATGCTTTTGGAGGTGGTAAAAAAGCTTGAATCACTGGGTCATTTAGTTCAATCCCAACCCAGACAGAACTAGGTAAATTTATCCAAATGACGTAAGCATCCTCTGCTGTATGTCTTTCCTTTGCTGCTCCAGATCTATTCCCCCACACTTTTGCACCCTGCTCTGTGCCCCAGGAGGGGACTTTGCCCTTTGGCTTCTGATTGTGCTCTTTCAGTGGGCAACCTTGGCAGGAGATCGAAGGGTGGTAGAGTAGTGTGATTTTTACAGCTCTTTGCTCCCTCTCTGCAGGCCCATCACTGGCTGGCTACATCCCTCACATGAAGGTCTCAGCTTCTGTACAGTGGCCCTCTACACACAGCCCTCTTGATCTTGGGAGACAGAGTAAAGCTCTTTTGCCTCATCCCTTCAGGAGCAGAATTACTAAATGACCCTTCAGTTACTAGCCAGGGGATGTGATTATCCTTTTTGTATTCCCTATACCCCTGCCCCACCTTTGCCATGAGTTCCTCTATTAAACTCTCATCAAATTACTCAATTTGGGTGTCATCTGTTTCCTGGTGTGACGCTGACTAGACAGTGCTCACAACTTTAATTATGATTTCCTCCTTCCTCCTAGTACAGTCTAAATCTGGAGACTCAGAATTAGACTTAGATGCACAAGATGGAAAAGCTTTTGGGCTACCTTAAACTAACATAGTTTGGGATATCTAAGAGGGAACACATGGTGCACGGTGAGATGTTGGTCTAAACCTTCCTTCCAAACCAAGACTATAAGGCTGTAAGTCTGCCCAGGATAATTCTGTTGTCTAAACCGTACAGGACACTCTGCCCAGGCTCCACTATTTCCTTCACCCACAGTCCCAACTCCCTCCTCTCTAACAGACTGGAATACACTTGCAAGGCTGAGTTGGATCCAGCTTTGCTTCCCTATACTTGCTACATTGGAAAAACCAAATACTCTTGCTTTATTACCCCCCCCCCCTTAAAATTCCCTCACAAGTTCCAAATTTCTGTTGTAATTTTCCAGGTTTTATAGGTATAGGAGGAATTTTTTTTTCAAATTGAATACGAATTTGGTCTGTTGTATAAAAACTAAGAGTTCTCAGATATGGAATCTACTCCAAGAACTGTCACTGCTAGTCATTGTGAGTATATAACATTTATCCTCTTTTACTCTCTGTTTCCTGATTTCTGAAATGGAATCTTTCCTCCCTGCTCGCTTTACAACATATGAGAGTATATGAGAAGTTTTAAAGCCACATACAATGCGTGTGTGTGTGTGTGTGTGTGTGCGCGCGCGTGTGCGTGTGTGTGTGTAGAGTGGTGGTAGGGGCGGAATCATGTTTTTCAGCTAGCTCATCTGGTCCTTTAACATGATGGCAAATGGGCATTTCTTTAAATTAGGCAAACCCTTTCCCATGATTTCAGACCAGCTGTTGATCTGTTCTCAATATAGAAAACAGTTGATATTTTGAATTTTATTTTTATTATTTCAGTTGACAAACCTCCAATGGACACAATAGAATCTCTTTTTAACCAAAAAGTACTTGAACAGATTAAAGCAAAGTGGATTTTGTTCAAAGGAGTCTCATGGGCCCTTCTACAGCACCCAGCCTTTGAAAAAGGCAGTTCAGAGATATCCCTGGGAAACTCAGCATGGAAAAGACCAGGACACATTCCTTGGAAAGACTCAGTTTCAGAATACTGGCCAATGGACTAAGCCCCACAAAGGAGCTCTGAGGTGAGGGCAAACTGGTATCATCAGAGGAAGATCCTATGTGTGATCAAGTCCCAGATTATGATTCACATCATCCAAGCTGGAGCCCAATTCAGAGTATCTAAGCCACATAAGAGGTCTGAATATAGAGAAACCTTATGAATGCAATGAATGTGGTCAAACTTTCAGCAGAGATTCACATCTTATTAGCCATCACAGCATTCGTACTAGGGAAACGCCTCATAAATGTAATGACTGTGGGAAAGCTTTCAGTCAGAGTGCATCTCTTATTGGGCATCAGAAATTTTATAGTGGGGGAAAGCCTTATAAGTGCAATGGAGGTGGAAAAGCATTTTTTGGGAGCTCGTGTCTTATTCAGCATCAGAAAAGGCATTGTGGAGAAATAACACCTGACTGTAATAAATGTGGAAGAGGCTTTGGTTGGAGTGCCTCCTTTTTTGGTCATCAGAGAATTCATAGTGGTGAGAAAACGTATTTATGTAACCCATGCGGAAAAAAATGTCAGGTGGAGTTCTGCTCTTAATGACCATTAGCATATGCATAATGGGAAGAGTCCCTATGAGTGCAACATGTGTGGTAAAGCCTTTGTGAGGAGATCTCCTCTTCTTCACCATCACTGAATTCACAGTGGAGGAAACCACTGTGAATGAGTGTGAAAAAATCTCATCTTGTTTGACATCAGAAAATCCGTAATGGAAAAAATTCTTTGACTATGACATGGAATAGGTTCCAATCAGAACCCAGGTTTTGTGGGTTAAGCAACTATTAGTTTCTAGAAATATTTTGGTGTGGTTGGATTTGGAAAAAATGCAGATGAAAAGCACTACTTGGCTAACATTAATCATGACGGAGAAAAGCCGATAAATAGTAATTGTAATTTAGTGTTCACATATAGAAAAATGGAGGCAAAACCTGTCTGATTTACAGGTTTGTGAAGTTCCAGATAACCCAAAGTTGGCCAGGCTGATAATAGACTGTAAAATTCTATTATGATGATTTATATATATGTTCCCAAATCCAAGCCATTTTCATTGTCCCTTCATTGGAAGCAGCCTGGCCTCCATCACATATCTTTCATTTACCACCTCTGAAACCACGGATACGTCTGCTGAAATCTCTGTGTATCAGTTTCCTGATCTGCAAAACTGGAATAACAACACCTATCAACATTGGGACGATTAGATAAGATCCTGTGTATGAAAACTCCTGAAAGAATGTGTGGCACGTTGTAGGTGTTCAAGTAGGACAAAGTGTGATGTCCCAAATTCTCTCATCCCACAACCACCATAATTCACATTATGGGAACAACTAAAAATGGAATAAATAAATATTAAATACATTTTTATCATCACAGAACTGGACAAAACACTCCTTCACTCCATAATAGTCCATGATTCCCATTAGAGTGGGAATGGCCCAAACCCCTTAGTATGCAATATGAAGTCTTTTAGGATATACTCCCTTCCTACGGTTTCAGCCCTATCTGCCTCCATCCCCTACACCGCTTCCCAAGCCTTACACCTTATGTTCCATGCATCATAGGGAACATCCAGTTATCTGAAAGCATCATACTTTTTATCATCTCTAGGTACATAAAGTGTTCTTCCCTACACCTGAAATGATCTTCACTGTTCTCACTTCTATTTCTCTTTCCAGACAGTTCAGGTGCCATCCACTCAGGAAGCCTTCTCTAGCGTCCTGATGGGCTGTCAGGGTTAGATGCCCCACCTCAGTGCTTTCCATGTTCTGTTGGAATAATCAATGTATTCAACTATCTCTTCCATTTTTCTGAGCTCCTTGAGGGGATCAGATTTTGAAGGTTATGAAATTCACAGTGCCTAGAAGATAGTAGGTACTGAATAAATGCTTATTTGGCATTTATTGCCAATACAAGTGAGACTGCTTTGTGAAATGCAACCCTTTTTAAAAAACTTTTATCCTGATAAGAACACATAACGTGAGCTGTAACCTCTTAACCAATTGTAAGTGTACATTACCGTTGGCTTCAGGTACAATGTTGTATAGCAGATCTCTACATAATTGAAATTTTATCCTTATTGATCGATAACTTCCTATTTCCCCCTCCCCCCAGCCCCTGGTAACCATCATTCCTATTCGACGTTGTGAATGTGACTATTTTAGAACCTCATAAAAGTGGAATCATGCAGTGCTTGTCCTTTTTGCTCTGGTCTATGTCATTCGGCATAATGCCCTCAAGGTTCAGGCATGCCACATATTGCAGAATCGCCTTCTTTTTTAAGGCCAAATAGTAATCCAGTGTATGCACACACCACATGGCCTACCTTCATTCCTTTGCATGTGGATTTCCAGTTTCAACAAAAGCGTTTGTTGAAAAGATTTTCCTTTCCCCATTGAATATCCTGGGCACGCTTGTTCAAAAAAAAAAACAATCAATTGACTATATACATGAGGGCTTATTTCTGAATCTTTTTTTCTTTTCTTTTAATTATTTATTTATTTATTTTTATTGGCTGCATTGGGTCTTTGTTGCTGCGCATGGCCTTTCAGTGGTTGTGGAGAGTGGGGGCTACTCTGTTGTGGTGCGCAGGCTTCTCATTGCGGTGGCTTCTCTTGTTGCGGATCACAGGCTCTAAGGCGCACGGGCTTCAGTAGTTGTGGAGCGTGGGCTCATTAGTTGTGGCTCGTGGGCTCTAGAGCACAGGCTCAGTAGTTGTGGTGCAGGGGTTTAGTTGCTCCATGGCATATGGGGTCTTCCCGGACCAGGGATTGAACCGGTGTCCCCTGCATTAGCACGCAGATTCTTAACCACTGTGCTACCAGGGAAGCCCCTGAATCTTTTTTTCTATTCCATTAGTCTATATTGCTGTCTTTAGGCCAGAACCACACTGTTTTCATGAATGTACCTTTGTAGTAAATTTTGAAATCAGAAAGTGTGAATCCTCCAAATTTGTTTGTCTTTTTCAGGACTGTTCTGGGTGTTTAGGAGTCCTTGAAAGTCCATATGATTTTTACAATGTATTTGTCTATATCTGCAAAAAAAAAAAATGTCATTGCGGTTTTGACAGGTATCTGTTAAATACATAGAATGCTTTGGGCACTATTGACATCTTAACATGATTGTCTCCAAATCCATGCATATGGTATCTCCTTCCATTTATTTATGTCTTTTTAAATTCCTTTCAGCATTTTCTTTTGTAGGTTTCAGTGTATAAAACTTTCGCTTCCGTGGTTAAGTTTATTTCTAAGTGTTTTATTCTTTTCCATGTTATTATTATTGTTGTTTAGAGAGTTTTTGTATATTCTACTACTAATCCTTTGTAAGATATGTAGTTTGAAAATATTTTCTCTAAGGATGTAGCTTGTCATTTTATCAGTTTAACGTGGTGTTTCTTCCATTTCCAAGGTTACTTGTTCAACACTGTTTCCCTCACAAGCTTCAGTGAATTTTTTCATACATTCGAAATATGGTTAGGTTCTCTTGTCACGTTCTGCATTCCATCTTGATATTCCCGACCTTCATGATGATCTCAAATTTCAGATACATTAAGTTTTACTCTGTAAGCTGTAAGTCTCCACGGATTTTGACAGATGCTTAGTGCCCTGTAACCACCACTAAAATATCACACAGTCTTAGTCTGCTCAGGCAGCTATAACAAAATACCATAGACTGGATGGCTTAAACAACAGACATTTATTTCTAACCATTCTGGAGGCTGGGAAGGCGAATATCAGGGTGCCACTATGGTTGAGTTCTTGACGAATACCCTCCGTCTGGCTTGAAGGCAGCCTCCTTCTAGCTATATCCTCACTTGACAGGGTGAGAAAGAGGTCTGGGCTCTTGTTCTTATAAGGACACTAATCCCATCTTGAGGGCCATGTATTCAACTGAATCTAATTGACTCCCAAGGGCCCCCCCTCCAAGTACTATCACACTGGAGGGTTAGAATTCAACATATGAATGGTGGGAGGACACAAACATTCAGTCCATAACACACACATAATATTTTCAAAGGCTTAAAATATTACCTGTGTTTTTCAAGTCCTACTCAAGTCCCCATTCCCGAACTCCTGGAAAGCACTGTGATTGGTTTACTCTTTTCTGTTTTTCCCTTTCTCACAGTTTCTGATAATTGGATCACAGAGTATACAGCCGTTTTTGTCTGGCCTCTTTCACTGGGCAATATGAATGTAAGGTTTAACCATTTCTGTCTGTGGCTTGAAAGGCCACTCCTTTCTTTGCCAAATAATGTTCCACTGTATGGATGTACCAAGATTGTTTATTCATTCAGCTATTGATGCACATCTTGGTCGCTCCGCATTTTTGCAATTGTGAATAAAGGTGCTATAAACATTGGTGTGCAGGGTTTTGTGTGGACTGATGATGTTGCACTTCATCCAAGCACTGTGGCTCTGGAAAACAGTGACGGTTAAGAGGTCTGCCCAAACTTTGTGTTTCAGGAAACTGCTTACTGCAAGGAGCCTTCCTGCCTCATAGGACTCAGATAACATTCACTGGCGCCCTCCCCTTGTGTACCTGTGACAGCACCAGACAGGGTCTCTCCAAGTTTCCATGCCTCACCTCGTAAATACTTAGCTGTACTTCTTGTGTCCAGGGGACAACAGGAGCAAAATACTTGTTAATCGGGCTGTGCTTAAGATTCCCTCCATCCTCTAGGCTTCTGAACTAGAGGCTAGAACTAGGCTTCTGAACCACCCTCAGCCTGAGTCAGCACACAACCCCTCCTGAGGGGTGAAACGCTCTTTGATTCATTATCGGTTCACACTACCCCCTCACTCCATTCTGCCACACGTTTCTTTGTATCCTCCATATAAAAGAAAGTGCCTTTTTTGCCTAACTCTTGAGATGCTTGCTGATCCTGTGGTCCCAGTATTCTCCCTGTTACATAGTCCCTTCTCCCCACCCTTTACCTTAAAATAATCTTTGGAATAAACTTTCTCCTTACCAATTCTGAATTTGTATTTTATTTGACAGGATATAAGTTTTTAATCCGCTAGGCAAATACTTAATGCCACAATTACTGCATCCTATTACTCTAAAACTCTGTGTAAAGTTGGTAAGAACCTGTCAGACTATCTTCTGAAGTTTGTGTGCGATATAGAATTACAGCCTTAAATGAATGACTGTTCATGTTGCTCTGCATGCTCTCCGGCAGTTGGTTTTGTCAGCTTTTCGTATGTTAGCCATTCTAATAATGTGTAGTGTTATCTCATTATGACTTTAATTTGCAATTCCCAAATGCCGAATTATATTGAGCATCCTTTCGTATGCTCATTGGCCATTAGTATATCTTAATTGGTGAGGTGTCTGCTTAGACCTTTTGCCCATTTATAATTGAGTTACCTATTAATTGTTGACTTGTATCAGTTCTTCATATATTTAGATACAATCCTATTATCAGACATGGGTTTTGCAAAAAATTTTCTTCCAGTCTCTGGTTTGTCTTTCATTTCTTAACATTCTCTTTTGCAGAGCATACATTTTATTTTTAATAAAGTCCAACTTTTTTTTTTCCTGATATGATTCCTCTTCTGGTGTTCTGTCTAAAAGCTCATCAGAAAACACAAGGACATGTTGTTTTTCTCCTGTGTTTTCTTCCAGACGTTTTATATATTGAATTTTACACATAGGACTTTGGCCCATTTTGAGTTAATTTTTTGTAAACGCGTAAGGTCTGTGTGTAGGTTAATTTTTTAGAATTGAACTATGGTTGATTTACAAGATTGTGTTAGTTTCAGGTGTACAACCAAGCGATTTGGTTATACATATATGTATATGTATGTATATATACGTATAGGTTAAAATTTTTTTAGGTTAAATTTTTTTGACCTTGGGCTTTGAATTGTTCCAGCACCATTCATTGAAAGGAAAGTTCTTTCTCCATCAAATTGTGCTTGTGCCTTTCTCAAGTTCAATTGAGTAATATTTGTGCAAGACTATGACTAAGGCTGTTATTCTGTTGCACAGAACTCTGGATCTCTTCTTTGCCAACACATACTCTCTTGATTACTATATCTTTATAGTAAATCTTGAAATCGAATAATAGGAGTCCTGTAACTTTGCTTTCCTTTCTCAGAAGTGCTTTGTCTATTCTGAAGTCTTTGGTCTTCAATATAAATTTTAGAGTCAGGATGTCCATATCTACAAAGAGCTTGGTGCAATTTTGATTGGTATTCTGTTGTTTCTATAGATAAGTCTGGGAAGAATTGAAATCTTAACAACTATGCATCTTCCAGTCTGTGCATATGAAATATCTCTCCTAAATTTAGTAAGATCTTCTTTGGTTCCTTTCATCACTCTTTGTGGTTTTCCACAAACAATTCCTGTACATGTTTGTTATATTTATACTTAAGCTTCATATGTAGATTGCTTTTCTGAAAGGAAATTTGAAAAAAATATCAAATTCTAATCGTTCACTGCTCATTTTTGGTAAGCATTCTTTGTGTGCATGTTGACCTTGGATCCTGTGGGCCTGCTAAACTCCCTTATTAATTCAACAGCATTTTTTGTAGATTTTGTTTTTGGAGTTTTCTACACAAATAATCATGTCCTTGGCAAACAAAGGTCTTTTTTATTACAATATTTCCAGTCTCTACTTCTTAAATTTCTTTTTCTTTTCTTATTATACAAGATGGGATTTCATTATTTGCGGAATAGAAGTGATGACAGCAGACATGTTTTAGGGGGAAAACGTTCAGTCTCTCACCCTTAAGTATTATGTTACCTGTGGGTTTTTCATAGATCTTCTTTATCGGGTTGAAGAAGTTCCCCTCTCTTGCTAGTTTACTGAGAGTTTTTAACCTGAATGCTGTTGAATGATATCAAATACTCCCTGTATCAATGGATATGATCATATGATTTTTCCACTTTAGCCTGCTGACGTGGCAAACTACCCTGATTAATTTTGTAATGTTGAAGGGGTCTTGTATGCCTGAAAGAGTTCACATTTGATGGGTTTGGATGTTTCTTTTTATACTTTGTCAGATTCAATTTGCTAATATGTTGCTGAGGAATTTTGTGTCAGTGTTCATGAGAGATATCGGTCTGTATTTTTCCTTCCTTGCAATGTCTTTTTAAAAAAAAAATATATTTTTTTTTCATGATTTTCTTATTTATTTATTTATTTATTTATTTATTCATTCATTTAGGCTGCATCAGGTCTTCACTGCTGTGTGTAGGCTTCTCATTGCTGTGGCTTCTCTTGTTGCAGAGCACGGGCTCTAGGCACGCAGGCTTCAGTAGTTGCTGCATGCAGGCTCAGTAGTTGCAGCTCATGGGCTCTAGAGCGCAGGCTCAGTAGTTGTGGTGCACAGGCTTAGTTGCTCCACGGCATGTGGGATCTTCCCAGACCAAGGATCAAACCCGTGTCCCCTGCACTGGCAGGCAGATTCTTAACTACTGCGCCACCAGGGGAGTCCCCCTTGCAATGTCTTTGTCTCTCTTGCTAGTAGAGGAATGCAGACCTCAAAGAATTAGTTAGGAAGCATCCTTCTACTTCTGTTTTCTTGAAGAGATGGTGGCAAGTTGGTAATATTTCTTCTTTAAATGTTTGTTTAGAACTTGCCAGGGCAAAAGGTCTGGGCCCAGGGCGTAAATATATAACTATTCAGGTTATCTATTTTTCCCTTTGAGTTTTGGTAGTTAGTGTATTCCAAGGAATCTGGCCATTTCATCTAATGTATCAAATTTGCAGGCATAGAGTTGTTAATGGTATTCCTTTATTATTATTTTTTTTAGTGCCCATGAGATCAGTAGTGGTATCCCTTCTTTCAATTCAGATATTGGTTACTTGTGTCTTCTCTCTCTCTCTCTCTCTTTTTTTCTTTGTTAGATAGAGTTTACCTTTCTTAATTGAGCTTTTCAAAGAACCAACTTTTGGTGTCATTACTTTTTGCCATGGTTTTCCTGATTACACTTTCCTTGATATTTGCTCTAATTTTTTATTATTTATTTCTTCTATTTACTTTAGGCTTAAATTGGTCTCCTTTCCTACTTTCCTATGGTGAAAGCTCAAGTTATTGATTTTAGTTGTTTCTTCTTCTCCAATACATGAATTTATGCTGTATGTTTCGTTTTCCTCTAATAATGCTATTGCTGCATCAAAAATTTTTGATAAGTTTTGTTTTCATTTTAATTTAGTTCAAAATGTCTCTAAGTTTCTCTGGAGCCTCTGATTTCATCCATGTGTTAAAAAGAAGTGTTTTGTTTAATTTCCAAACATACATTGATTATCCATCTATTTTTCTGTTGTGAATTTCCAGCTTAATGCCATTGTGGTGTGAGAACATACTTTGCATGACTCTTATTCCTTTATACTGGTAAAGGTGTGTTTTCGGTCCACAAATATGGTCTATCTTTGTGAATGTCCCCCGTGAGTTTGAGAGGCTATTGTTCCTAATAAAAAAGTCAAGTAGATCGATGACTGCGCCTTTCACGCACACAGGCCTAATGATTGAATGAGTTCCTTTAGGATTGCCCTTCTCCCCACCCCCCAAATTAATTTTTTCTTTAAATTTAACCTTCAGTTTTGCGTCACTTAGTTGGCTGTTGCATCAAATGATTCTTCTTTGGTTTTACAGATTATCTCCCAGTGATGCCAGATGGGATCAGCCCAGCCCCAGGTGCTCGTTGCTAATGCCTATAAAATAATCCCTCCAAAGGAGAACCATTTAAGAGTTCTTTGGACTTCATCTTCAAAGGTAGCCAAAGAATTCAAGTGACAGTTTATCCCAGAAAATCTCTGGCAGTTAGTGAAATTAGGGTGTAACTAAGAACATTCAGAACACCACAGTTTAGGTGATCTTGGTATAACTCGTAGTGGTGGGAAAGCAGTGATTGCAAAATGAAAGTAATGAACATGTACATATTCTGTTGGGGGAGACTAGGGGGAAGCAGGTGTCCAGCCTAGAAAAAACGATTCTCAGTAGATTTCCTATGAAGTCAATGTGTCTTGGATTTAACTTTGAAACAGCAATAAAAATTTTGTTTTTAATTTGAGAAAACAAGTCGTGTAGATTGAGTTAATGGAGAACACTGTTCAAGTTGTCAGTATTTTTTCTGATTGCCTGCCTGCTTGATTTACCAGTTACTGAGAGAGGGGTGCTGAAATCGCCCACTACAGTCAGGGATTTATGTATTTCTTCTTGAACTTCTATCAGGGTTTGCCTGATACATTTTGATGCTGTGCTGTTAGGAGCTGACCTATTTAGGATTGTTACGACCTCTTGGAGAATTGACCCCTTAATTATTATGTAGCGCCCCTCTTTACCCCTGGAAGGTTTCCTGTTTCTGATGTGTGCTTTGTCTAAAATTTATACACCTGCTGCGTCTTTCTTTGGATTGGTGGTAACATGGTAAACCTTTCTCCAACTCTTTATTTTTAAGCTATCTGTGTCTTTATGTAGAATGTGAGGTCCTTGTACATAGTGTATGGTTGGGTTTTTCTTTTGTCCACACTGAAAATTGGTGTCTTTCATGGGTATGCTTAGATCGCTTTCACTTAAAGTGATTATTGATATAATTGGATCACTATCAACCATGTTTGCAACTTTTTTTTTTCTGTTCACTCCATTTGTTCTTTGTTTCCTTTTGGCCCCTCTTTTTCTGCTTCTCTGGATTTAATTGTGCTTTTTATATGATTCTATTATCCCCTCTCTTAGCATATTGCTTATACTGCCTCTTGCGCTGTTTTTATGCTTGCCCTAGTGTTCCAGTATGCACTTTTACTGATCTAAGCCCACCTTCAAATAACACTGTAAGGCTTCATGTGTATTTCGGGTACCTTGCAACAGAGTATTCCCAATTCCTCCCTCACATTGCTTGGAACATTCTCTCCCTCATTTCACTTACCCATATGCTATAAGCACCCAATACATCGTTACAATTAGGTTTTAGAAAACAGTGATCTTTTAGATGACACAAGAATAAGAAACATAAAAGGTCTTAATACCTCCATTTTACTTCCCTGACTCTCTTCCTTTCTTTAGGTAGATCCAAGTTTCTTATCTATATTATTTCCCATCTGCCTGAAGAACATCTCTCAACGTTTTTGCAAGACAGGTTTCCTGGAGATTAATTTGCTCATCGTTTTTTTGTTTTTGTTTGTTTGTTTGTTTGTTTTTGGTCTGAGAAACTCTTTACTTCTTGTTCACTTTTCAATGATAAGTTTCCTGGAAATAGAATTCTGGGTAGGTGGTTTCCCGTTTCAATCAACACGAAGTAATTCACTCTACTCTTCTTTGCATGGGTTCTGATGAGAAATTGGCTGTTGTTCTCATCCAGGTTTCTCCATGGGTATGGTGTTATTATCCTTTAGCTCATTCTTTCAACATTTCGCTTAGTCTTTAGTTTGATACAGTTTGAATGTAACATGTCTAGGAGTGTGTGTCTCTGTGTGTGCATGTCTTTAGTAAACCTACTGCTTGGTATTCACTGAGATTCTTCAATTTATGGTTTGGTGTCTGCCCTTTATTTTGGCAGTTCTCTGCCCTCATTGCTTCCAATATTCCTTCTTCTCTGTTATCTCTATCTTCTTTCTCTTTTTGGTATTTGAATTAAGGTGTCAAACTTTTTCTAATTTCACATGGCAGTATGTTCAGTTATCTTTTTTCCCTTTTCTGTTTTTCTCCTCTTTGCACTTCCATTTGGAACATTTTATTGACATATGACCCATTTTCAAGCTCATGGATTCTTTCCTTGGTCGTGCTGAGTCTACTGATGAGCCCCTCATTTCTGTTAGCATGTTTTGCTTTTCTAATATTCCCTTTTAATTCGATCTTAGAATTTCCATCTCTCTGCTTACATTACTCATCTGCTTTTGCATGTTGTGTATTTTTCCATTAGAGCCCTTAATGTATTAATCATACTTATTTTAAATCCCCTGTTTGACAATTCCACCATGTGTGTCATATCAGAGTTTGGTTCTACTGCGTCCTTTGTCTCTTAATTCTCTTGATTTTTGGCATGCTTTGTAATTTTTTGGTTGAAAGCCAGATGGACAGTTTCTTTTGGGTAATAGGACCTGATGTAAATAGGCATTTAGAGTGAACATTTCTCTTAATCTGGCTCGGGGCTGGGCTGTGTTTTCTGCTTGCTCTAATATGAGTGCCAGAGGCTTCAAGTTCCTCTCGTGTCATTATTTCGGTCCCCCTCTTGAATTTGGGCTTTCCAAAACACTCCTGCTCAGAGAGAATCAGTGTTTTGGCAGTGGTTTCAGCTATAATCCACTGTTATCTCTCTGCAGCCCCAACAGGGGTGGAGGAGGGAGACAATTCTATAGCTTAGGTCTTCTAGAGGGACTGTGTCTTTGGGCTGCAACCTTCACGGATGTTTCTCCAGTGGCCTTACCTTCTCCGCATGCCTTCCATCCTTTCCCTGGCTGCATGCAGTATTCCCAAATAATTTCTCAGAGGCCTTGACCTCTGTTGATTACTCTGTTTTGCTGAGGTGAAACAAGAATGCTAGAGGGTACTAGAGTGGAAGGAATACACTTCCTCCATCTAGGATCAGGCTCTCACAAAATCTTTTCCATGGAAAGTAGGCCTTGTCATGGAAAAGGCTCTGGGGGTATTTTGACAATGATTACTCTTTCTCTTACCCAGCCACAAAAACCAGGGCATTTTTCTCAGATCTTCACCATGAAAACCTGTTTCCTGGAGCAAAAGACCCTGAATATATGGATGCTGCCTAAGACTGCAGCGGGTGGAGGTGGGTAGGGGAAGCAGAGTCTCACTTTCCTGCTAGTCCACACTCGACCTCATGCAGTTCATCTTATTTACCATTTAAATGTTCTTACCAGTTTATGACTGCAGAGGATTCTGATTCAGGAAAGTAGATCTCAGTTTTGTGACACTGTCTCTCAGGATATTACATGGTGGTTTGCCCTGCCACCTCAGTTCTCTGGTGAGTCTAGAAAATAGGTTGATTCAGTTTTTCCAGCATTTTTCAGTTTTTCCAGCACTTTCTTATTTTAAGGAAGGATTGGTGGTCCCCCCCCTTTACATGTTGGAGCTGAAACCAGGAGTCTCATTTGTGGCCATTTTTTAAATATGCCACAATCAATGTAAGCCTATGATTTTCAAATAACATGGTAAATACCAAAAGCAGATAAAAGTTGAAAGTAGTTGTCTCAGGGAACCAGCAGAAAGGGTGTGTGTGTGTGTGTGTGTGGTAGGGAGGGTGACAGGGTGTAGGGTGGGGGGTAGTGGATGGATTTCGAATCAAGTGATTTCTGTATATTTATATATATACCTATATATGATGTCAGGAAAAGAATAGGTGATGCATTTGATGATACTAGTCTATTGAAATTTTACGTAGAAAAATACATGGAAATTGTAAGCATGATTTCAAGAAGATTGAATAAATGCTCTCAAATACGTACAATTCTTAAAGCATTTATTATCGCTTGCTTGTTGATATCAATTGTCACTATTTGTTAATTAACATGTATGTATCACTCACAATCACAGCAGGTTTGCACACTAATTGGCTGAGATAACAAAGTGAAATTTTCCCTCTTGCCCTCTGCTGAGTGTTGGGGAAACAGTGAAAGAGAGGGGCTGTGTTCTCATTTTGTGAATGAAGAAACATGCTAAAAGAGATTAAGTAACTGGCTGAAAGTCATGCACTGATTAATGGTGGCTCTAGGACAATCTCTGAAGTCTGTCTGATGTGAACATCCATGTTCTTGCCTGTATACTTCTCTGCCTGCACTTCCCAGCATGCACATTTTTGAAGGGTCACAGCTTCATCAGAAAATGGTGGGTTTTTTTTCCCAACTACGTTTGTGAACCAAATTTACTGAGGGAAGTACAAGGAGAGATGAATACAATCATCCAATTATTTTCAGAAATCACAAATTCCTAAGCATTGTTAAGTTGCTTCAGAAGCTAGAAACAAAGAGAGAAATCTTCCAAATTTATTTAATGAAGATAGCCTAAATTCATGAAATAAAACCCATATTTTAAGGCAGGACAGAAAGTTTAAACATAAAATTCTCTATGACCCTTTGGGCCTCCTCCCTCTCTCCCTAATGAGCAGTGTGCATTCTGATGTAACTTCTTAAAAGAATAGAGTTCCTTCCCAACTCTGTAAGGAATCAGTGTGATTTGCTGCTTTTCTGTTCAAGCAGGGGCTACTCTTCGTTATGGTGCATGGGCTTCTCATTGCGGTGGCTTTTCTTGTGGAGCACAGGCTCTAGGCACGTGGGCTTCAGTAGTTGCAGCATGTGGGCTCAGTAGTTGTGGCTCGTGAGGTCTAGAGCACAGGCTCAGTAGTTGTGGCACACGGGCTTAGTTGCTCGGTGACGTGGGATCTTCCCGGCTCAGGGATCGAACCTGTATCCCCTGCATTGGCAGGTGGATTCTCAACCACTGCACTGCCTGGGAAGCCCAGTATGTCATTTTGATGTATGATTCTTTGTCTCAAAAATGTATATGACTGTGCCTTCGACTTCTAATGGGCGGAACAGTTCTCAGAGTTTTTGGAGCAGCTGTCTCCTGTATTATATTCCTCAGTTTGGCTCGAAGAAAAATCCCCTTATCTTCTTAACTTGATTGTTAATTGAATTTTCATTCACATTTTCTTGGCGTAGTCGGCAGGATATCAGAGACACTCAGCAGAGGACACCTGTAGTCGACCATGAACTGGCACTTGGTACCAGATTGGGCCCTTTGAGCCCCACCAGTTCCTCAGGATTCCTCAGGTGTTCTGGTGAGTTCTCCTGAACATCATTGCTTTAAAATGGCCTCCTGAAGTATACTCCAGGTATTCTTCTTAGGACTTGGAATCCTGAGGGGGTACCAGTACATTTCCTAGGCAAGGATCTAGGGGGAAGGTCCTAGGCAGGGAGTTAAGGGGAACTTTGGAATGACTTGGGTTAGCTGGCCTTTTTTAAAAAAAAAAATTGGCTTATACTGGAAAGATTATGTATATATGGTCTGAACAAACTATTTGCTAGTGAAATGGGAGACTTAGCCTGCTCAGCTCTGAAGAGAAACGACATTTGCTCCTTCTGGCCACATGGTATTCTCAGGTGACTGAGAACCTAGCAGACGTGTCTGAGGATCAATCCTTGTGATGTGCTGCAGTCCCGCAGGGGATCCCACTACAACCATTAAGTAAATTCTGCTGACCATGGATGCACAATGGGCTCCAGCACCCAGGGCTGTTTTAAACTATTGGATGGAGAAACCTAGACCCATAAGAGAGTCAAACCAACCCAAGGGTAACTCCTTGGGAGCTAGACTCAGAAGTAGCACACATTCGATCCATAACAGTGCCCTCAGAAAATTGTGCAGATCATATCTGACTTAGGCTACCAAATTAATAATGGGAAACTGTGCCTCAAAGGCCAAACAGCTCTCTGATGGATGGCCACCCACTGGAACTTGGCTGGCTCTGTGTACAATTGGAATGAAGCTCATACTTATAAGTACTTATCTTAACTCTAAAATGGCCGTGATAGAGCTCTTCTGACATTCCCAAACTGTAGAGAAAGCCGGCTTGAGAAAACGTCCTTTCAAAATTCTGACACTGAGAGAACAGAAGTATTTCTAGGGAAACTTTGAAGTTACAAAGCACAACTCATATTGCCTGACACTACAGCCTTGGCTTAATTAGTAGAATCTGAAACTGAAAAAGAAAAAAGGGGAGGGAAAAGGCCTTTTGAAGCTCAAGAAGGAAAGCTATGAGATCCCTGTCTTTGCCTACCTTGACGTATGTATGTCCATTGTGTATGTTATAAATACAATATGTCCCTAATTCTGGATGCTATTATCAAAATTAATTTGTAAAAGAGCTCTATTTACTTGACTTAAAAGTAAGCACTTACAAATCAAATATTTCTAAATGGAACTTAAACTAGCCTCAATTTTAAAAGATCACGTGATCTAGGATTGATTTTTAATGAATGAAACAAGTTTAAGTTCATGGTTTAATTAACAAAACATCAGAAAAAGATGGCGGTGAAGTAGAGGGACGTGGAATGCATCCCTCTCCACAGATGCATTGGGAATGCACCAAAAGACGCAATAATTCCCAAAGAGAACCAACTGAACACCAGCCGACGGCCTCAGACACCAGAAAGGACCGCAAGGATCCTGACATAACCGGTAGGGAGGCACCTACAACGGCTCAAAGAGGGTGAAACTGCGGAGCTGTGGCAGATGGGAGGGAGTGAGAAACATACGGAGGGTCCACACTGCAGCTCAGCGTTCCCGGACTGAGACGTCAATTCACAGCTGAACAGTGGGTCCAGGAGCGGGAGCAGGGGAACCGGAGAGCTGGTTCAGGGTGAGAAAAATTGTTGCCAGAAAGGTGACGGACCGAGAGGACAGGAGGGAAGAGGTCCGCGGCGAGGAGTGCCTGCCCCTGAGACCTGCCCAGCCATGATGGCAGCTGGATGCTGCAGGCTCACAGGCGGGGGTGAGGAGCTGTGGGCATAGCCTCTCTCTCTCTTTTGGTGCCTGCAGCGGTCGGTGGAGCCACCTAAGTCACTCAGGGATAGTAGGGGCCCTCAGGCCCTCGGGCGGGGCTAGATTAAAACCCCTTGGAACTCCGGCAGCAGGGAGGCTGCCGAGAGAAAAAAAAAAAAAAAAACCCGAGAGAGGCCCAACTCTGAGACTTTCTGTTTACACCTGAGCCACCAGCATCCCTCTGCAACAGGCACCTCCAAGCCCGACTGAAACAACAGTGCACCACTGCTCACTCACTCCCAGGGGAAGGAACCACTATTGTACCCTCTCCCTCCCCACACACCAATGCTTACAGACGAACAATAAAGAAGCTCTGCTGGTCACAGAATAATACAAAAAAACCCAAGGCAAGTAGAAGGACACTTACAGCTGAGACTCTAAGGAAACAGAAATATTAGTATCAATTCTATTGAACTGGTCCATTCTGGGATCAATTCTGGATTTTTTTTTTCCTTTATTAATTACGATGTTAGTCCTAAGGGAGCTACAAGTTTTATAACATTTTTTTATTCTATTTTTTATTCTATTTTTATTTTTTTGCCTTTTTATATACTTCTATTTCTAGCTAAGTTTTTGGTAGTACGGACAATATATCTCTCATACCGTCCTTTCATCCCTATCTTTTATACATTTCTATTCCTTTCTTTTTATTTGCATATTTCCAATCACACTACGCTCTTCTGTTCCCATCTTCCATCCATTTTTAATCTATTTTATCTTAACATACTTATAAGCAACACTATCGATCTGCTCAGACTCCTTGCTCTATTCTCCAGAAGACGCACCGCCTTGGTATTTAATATTAGGTTTTTGTCTTTATCTTAGTTCTTAGTACAATTGTCTAATTTCATTCTGAGAATCTCCATTCTGTCTGGTGGTACTCTAGCTCTTTTTTATATTTGATCCTAACTTACAAAATCTCCCTGGATTATTGTTTGTATGTGTAAGGTGTTATTTGTTTGTTTGTTTGTTTTTGCTTTTGTTTCTGTTTTGTTCTGTTTTGGTTGTCAATTTCTGTTGGGTTTCCCTTTGAGTATCTGATAGCATACTGGGGTTCTTCTGTCAGGTCTTTCCAGAGCCTTATGTCCTAATGGATTGAGTAATTGTATGTCTTATACATGTATGTCTTTCCTAGACTTAGTATTTGTTTAAACCAACACTTGGACATTAGTCTGAGGCATGGACGGTCTTCTATAAACACCTCTATCGCCAGGACAAGCAACCCCAAAAGTTTGGACAACCATGAGGAAACAAAGAAACACCATGCAGGCCAAGGAGCAGGAAAAAACCCCACAAGACCAAATAAATGAAGAGGAAATAGGAAAAATGCCTGAAAAAGAATTCAGAGTAATGAAAGTAAAAATGATACAAAATCTCGATAACAAAATAGAGAAAGTACAAGAAACAGTTCATAAGAACTGAGAAAAACAAACAGCAATGGATAACAAAATAACTGAAATTAAAAATACTCTAGATGGTATAACCAGCAGAATGACTGAGGCAGAAGAACGAAAACGTGAGTTGGAAGATAGACTGGGGGAAATAACTGCCACAGAGCAGGAAAAAGAAAAAAGAATAAAAAGAATAGAAGACAGTCTCAGAGACCTCAGTGATAACATTAGCATACCAACATTCGAATCATAGGCATCCCAGAGGAAGAAGAAAAAAAGAAAGGGTCTGAGAAAATATTTGAAGAGGTTATAGTGGAAAACTTCCCCAACATGGGAAAGGAAATAATTAACCAAGTCCAAGAAGCACAGAGAGTCCCATACAGAATAAACCTAAGGAGAAATACACCAAGGCATATATTAATCAAACTAATGACAATGAAACACAAAGAAAAAATATTACAAGCATCAAGAGAAAAGCAACAAATTACATATAAAGGAAAACCCATAAGGATAACAGCTGACGTTTCTACAGAAACTCTGCAGGCCAGAAGGGAATGGCAGGATATACTGAAAGTCCTGAAAGAGAGAAACCTACAGCCAAGAATACTCTACCCAGCAAGAATCTCATTCAGATTTGAGGGAGAAATCAAAAGCTTTCCAGACAAGCAAAAGTGAAGAGAATTCAGCACCACCAAACCAGCCTTACAACAAGTGCTAAAGGAACTTCTCTAAGTAGGACACACAAGAAAAGGAAAACACCTACAAATACAAACCCAAAACAATTAAGAAAATGGTACTAGAAACACACATGTCAATAATCACCTTAAATGTAAATGCATTAAATGCTCCAACCAAAAGACAGAGACTGGCTGAGTGGATACAAAAACAAGACCCTTCTATATGCTGCCTACAAGAAACCCGCTTCAGACCAAGGGATACACATAGACTGAAAGTCAAGGGATGGAAAAAGATATTCCATGCAAATGGAAGCCAAAAGAAAGCTGGAGTAGCAATACTCATATCAGACAAATTAGACTTTAAAGTAAAGCCTATTACAAGAGACAAGGAAGGACACTACATAATGATCAAGGGATCCATCCAAGAAGAACATATGACAATGGTAAATATCTGTGCCCCCAACATAGGAGCC